>NC_142285.1:29862042-30475513 GCF_965620075.1 Prunus avium | reverse complement strand
AATAATTTCTTTAGTAAATGGGCCGTGCATTTTGGTTTGGCACCTGTTACAGTGTTAGTTGTATGTACTTGTTCCACAGTAGGTTGTAGTAAGATGTATCATTAATTCATAGTCCATTAATTTTTCCAAATAACTTTGTTGGAAAGAATACCACTCATTATATTCATTGAGAGATGTATAGAAATAAATACATATTATAGATTGTTAATACTCATTATAATTATCTGCTTAAGTCTGGTGTTGAAGGTACTTCTGTATTTATGAGTTATATGAAACAAATATTTGGTCAATGATAATTAGATGTAATAGATCAGTACTCTGGATGGATTTGAATCTACGTTTTTGATAGACTAATCGTGAAGCTTCATCACTAATGCTGCAAGCCATCACTAATGCTGCAAGTGCAAGGTATTTGGTGTGCAAATTCTGCTTTCAAAAGCAATTGGAAGTCCTTTTGAAATGCTATCTGGAACATCTGAGTTCTAAACATTGTATTTGTGGTCCATATTGGATAAAATTCTCAATCTTGATCCTCTCCTCTAGACCCAATTTTCATTCCACTTTTCTATGTTATGTTTGCTTGTGGTAATCATCCTTGATCTTCCAGGTCTAAAGCTACTGCAGCAACAACGGAAGGGACATCGACTGAAAGTCTAAAGCCTACTCAAGCTTAGTGTGATCCTAGCCTTAGAAGTTTGAAATATCCTGCGACTTCTGTATAGCCCTTAGGGAAATATTTTAGCACACCAGAGTCCACCATGTTAACCTCAGAATCTAAGACCACAATGAAATTATTAGTTTCTATAAAAAGGGTATTATAGGGTACGGCCAGGTTCGACAATGTACTTGTGTAAAAGTCTAAGATCAAAATGAAAATTATTACTGGAATCAAAAGTTTCTTTCAAGGGTTTCAATTTTGGTTTTCTCTTGTTGACCTACACGGCACAGCTTATAGCCAGCACTGAGGCATTTTCATCTGTATCTTTTGTAATGCAATTGAAGTTGGACAGAGCTCCAGTCTTATTTCCCTGTCTTGTTTCCAAACTGTACCTGCTATTCCCCTTCATCTTCCCCTTATTCCCAACCATAATACCAACCCCTGAAGAACAAAAGAACCCAAAAAAAAAAAAAAAAGGAGCTACCATGTCAAATAGGATCGATGGGTGACAACAATAGCACCACTCTTAAAATCCCTTTACCAATTGGTTTTTGTAATGAAACCCTACAATAGAAAGGTGATTTGTGGACTACAGTAATATTCAACAAATTTACATGCAAGCAACTCAATTTGTATTTGTGAACACAATACATGAACTATTCTTAAAGAATTTTAGCCTCATTAGCCTCATCCCTTATTCTGCAGCGAAATTTGAAATTCATTCGACAAAAGAACCAAGTGTTGGCCAATTCAGAGAGTGTAGATATGTCCAGATGCCCAAATGGGCAAAATGTTGCCTCACCACTTATTCGCATACAAAATCAGAGTAAAAAGCCAGGACAGTCCTCCTTTGGCAGTTTTGAATGCTTAGCAGTTCCACATCAAACACTTCGAACTGTTTGGAGCTGAAAAATGTAGAAGGTCCTACCTGTAAAACGGATCGCATGTTATCAGTCAAGTTAATTCAGATACTAAAAATATGGAAGTTTAATACAAATGCATATGATTCCCAAAAAGAGAAGAAAAAAGAAAGCACAACAATCCAATTTCTTCATCAAAGAATATGCTTATGTTATGATAGCTCTGCATCTCAGGACCCAAGCTGCCTGCAATGTAAAAACAATGACATTTTGTTGAAACTTGAATCTTCCAATTCTTAAGTCCTGAGATTTCAAACAACAGATCAACGCCATAGGGTTGAATAACCATAGACCGAAAGTTGGCTTCAGGGGCTCAGATTTTGCAATATATCAAATCAGGGTGGTCAAATAAAAATAAGATAATTAAGAATTCAAGGCATTAGTTAGAACCTTAACAACTAATCACTGTACAGAAGAATGCCTCCAAATCAAAGCAAATGGAAAGGATCACAATCACAACAGAAACTTGCAAATGCAAGTCTACTAATGTTTTGCCTCTTCGGCCATGCCAAAAATATCTTAGGTGAGGTGAATTACGTAGGAAGAAAAGTGAGAGAAGTACACAAATTACTAGTAGAACATTTTGAATAACTGTGGAGTCTTTCTTAGAGCAACCATATTTAGTATAATTCAACATTTTATAGTCTTTATAGTAACTTAGTAAGGGAATCAGAGAGATGAGTAACTGACCGGGGGTCCAAGTTCTGGTGGAATGATTATTCTTCTTTTCCCCCCAGGTTTCATGTCACGAATTCCTTCTTCAAATCCTGTAGTAGTTCCTAGTTTAGCAACTTCAACTACTAGTTATCTTTCCTCCTCCCCCTTCTCCCTTCCTATTCGGGAGTGGGGTAGAGGGGCCAGGGCAAAGGAGAAAGTACACAAGATTTTATGAACTCTAGAATTGATTTCACTTTTAACCTGGGACCAATGCATTAGTGCCCATGCGGATTCTGGCAGGAGAACCCTGTGTGTAGCTGCTGTCAATACGACGGCCTGACTCATTGTAGCCAACATAGTGGAACATCACCTGCAAAGTATCTTGAATCAGAGTAGGTCATGGTTGGAGAAGAGTTTTATCAAAAGTTTCAGTGATTCACATAAATTTAATGTCAATTTTTAAAATTTAAAAAAAAAAAAAACCAAAGTTAAAAGTTGGAGGGACTTTCTTTTTCCAAGTAAATTTTTCAAAGATGTCTTACAGATGACATGGCATAATCCTCTCCCCAAATTTTGATATTGCTTCAACCGTAAATGTCAAACTGTGATATATTTTGGAAAAGAAAACGAAAGAAAAACCTGCTGACCAGCCTGTGGGAAATCACCTTCACCAACTACAAAATCATGATATATAAGCCCTGAGTCACATTTTGTGTAGTTCTCTGGCGTTACTACCTGAACCTGAAAACCTGATACACATGTTCATACACACATGTTGGATCCGCCGGGATGTTTAGAAAAGCAACAACAATGATTATGACATAGCTGGTGAGAGGTTCTCTAATTGAGGCTTGAAATTTTATCATAGTAACAGATGACCAGGAAATGCAGTTATTGAGCAGATGATTTATGGAAAACAATATGTCAGTGTTTGTATTTGCAAATGTAACAGTGGCACAAACCTTCTCTAATGAAACTTGGAAAGTTTTCAGGTGCATTATTTTCTTTCTGTATCCGCTTGTTTTGTTCAAGTAAGCGTCTTTCGTCAAACTGACTTTTACTCTTTGTCTTTCCAGAAGAAGATAAAGTTGGAAACAAGCTAGTTGTGACTGAAAGAAATAGGAGAAGCCTACGATTCACATTCTCTTCATAACGAGACATGCCGCCACTCTTTGCCCCGGACCTGCAAATCAAAGATTTGTATAAGTGACATATATATATATATATATATATATATATATATATATATATATATATATATATATATATTATCAACAGAATAAGGTAGGTAAACACTAATCAAAATTTGTTAACCAATTAATCAAAACCTAACCTGTCATGTCTCAAGTCGTGAATTGAGCAGCATTGTATTATTTGCTTATTCTGATTAAAATGAATCCTTAGTAGGGAAGCTGGAAGAATTCTGTTTGTCAGTAAGTAGATATTGACAAGAAAGATAAGTAAAACATAATTATGCTCACGGTTTGGCTGCTGATAAAAGAAGAAAGAAAAACTTCATAAACTCAATGCATTATGTTAAAATAGTAAGAATCTGCTCATAATTTCATTCATTCTGTCTGGAAAGCAAATGGAGTAACACGGGTTTCTTCTGCAATAATTTGAGAACAGCAGAGGAAGTGTTGGCATGTTAACCAAGATGAAGAATAAATTTCTTTTAAAAGACATGTATATACATAATTATAAACAGGGCACACATCTATCGCGTGTAGTTACGAATATGCTACATTGCACAACACGATCGGATGTGTTTACTGCATAATGCAGTCAGCGAAACCACATGTGTCAGGTCATGACCAGGCAAAAAAGGGGCCCTAGGAAGTAAACTCCTTGTTACAATTGTTCACTCATTTCCTAACCACTTAAAACTTTTGGGGTAGTCTAAAATGATATCAGCTCTGGTTCTGGGAGATCTTCTCATCTTCAGTACCCAGCTATGTGTTAATTTTCTGCAGTGCAAGATGTTCGGCATATGTATGTGTGTGTGTGTGTGTGTGTGTGTGTGTGTGTGTGTGTGTTCTCTCCACAAGCAAGATTGGGCTGCACATGAGAGAGTGTTTGTTTGATACACATTGTTAGCTCATTCCCTAATACGTTAAGCTTTTGGGGCACAATAGTAGTCTACCATGGTATATCGGAGCTTTGGTTTCAAGAGGTAATGAGTTCAAAACCTCTCACCACACCATTTTTCAGTTATCTATTATTCTGTTCAGGACAGGGTTGGACGCGAGGAGAGCGTTAACTAGATATAGATTGTTGATTCATTCCCTAATATCTAGTGTTTGCAGTGTGAAGCTAACAATAACAAATGCGATTGAATAGTCCTGAGACTCATTAAGAACTACAAAATTTCAACGATCTAGAGACCCAATTTTACCATGAGAACATGAAACAGAACTAATATAAAGCAGAATAACTTCTTATGTCATGGAATGGCTGAGAATTTATTTGTAAACAAGAAGGTGAGAATTTCAATTGCAGTTCTTCATGTTATCATGGAAACTGAAACCTACACTCTTGAAGTATTTTTCCCATATAAGTTAGAAAAGCTCATTTAGTGATTGACAAAGACATTAGCTTTGTATATGCTGCAAACAAATAAGTAGAGGCAATTTTTCATAACCAATTTCTGGGTCTTCTCATAAACTAAGAGCTGCAACACCAAAAGAAAAAAGCACTCTTAAAAAACCAGAGTTTCGAGAAATCTACACTTCTGGGTTAAGTGTAAAGAAAGCAGAAATTCAAATTTTGAGCAACTAACAGTATCCTATTCCAAATGCACCCATGTGTATATTATAAATATACCGAGAGAGAGAGAGAGAGAGAGAGAGAGAGAGAGAGAGAGATTACAGGGTTTAAAAGAGAGAGATGAGGGAATCATCAGCATGACGTCTCTTGGGTTTTAAGCTTCCGGCATAAATGGAGTTAGACAACGAGCTAAAGACACCCAACACACAAACACACACACACACACAGAAAGAAACCGTTTGCTGTTATTTTGCTTGCTGATGTTATCTGTTCAGTTTTCTGGAAAGAGGCAAACAAATATCATTCCACTCCCATTGGTTCTTGTAATATCATTTGCTGCCCATAAGGTTCTTCAATATTGCTAGGGGGAACCATAAAAATCGGCCAAGCTGACCCAAATGATCTTTACTTTTGTTTGGGTCCAATTCGATCCAAAGGTATTTTTGGGTTGAGAAGAGCCGAAGGAAAATAGCGAGTTCAATCAAGGCTATGTTTGGTCCAATGGGCCGAATAAATTTGGTTTGGTTCAATTTATTGCCAATTCTTAAATAAATAAATAAAATCCTCAAAATACCGATTTTTTATTTATTGGGGAAGGGGATTCGAACACACGACATCAGATGCATGTGTAACTGCTCTTAACTACTTCAACTACAAACCCTTTCCTCAAAATACCGATTTTACTCTGAATTAAAATAAAATAACTGAAAAAGAAAAACACCCTGCCCCAACAACCTTAATTCTACCTTAACCCAAGTACAAGAAATGATCTTATTGTGTTGGTAAGAACCGGATCACATGCCTTGCTTTGCACAAGTTTTAGCTTCTAAAGCTGATTTGCAAGCTTAAGCCTAATTGGCGCCAAAACTACCCAACTAACTAATTGATAACAACCATTAGTTAGTTAACAACCCAGCTAATTGAACAATGACAATTCTTGACACATCATAGGTGACCTGGACCAATCGCAAGTCCAAATCATGCTGACTAAGCAGCTGACATGGCATGATCCTAACATTACCCCTCCCTCACAAAATTAACCTTGTCCTCAAGGTTGAAAACCCAGGAAACCTGCTAAGCTAACGATATCCTGCCTCAGCACCTTCTCAACAATTTAGGCTGCAACTTTCTGCTGGGTGCACCCATTAGAGTATTGAAGGTGGCAGGCAGCTGTGCCTTTTGATTTCATCCCAGCAAAGAGACAAGCTTCTTCAACTTGGTTGGAAATACAAAAAGCACCTATTAGAGTATTATACACAATGGCATTGGATGAGATTCCTTTCTTCGCTCTTGAGCACCCAAAACTTCTTTTGATTCCATTTGTCGCATGTTCTACTCATTCTCTCAAAGGACTGCGTCGCCATATGATAGTAATCTTTACTTTGATCTTTTGAACTTGTTACCTGTTTCTTGTTCTTTGGAGATCTCTGTTTTATAGAGCCTTGAATGTAACCATCGCTGGTCTTTTGATCTCTATATGATTATATACCATGAGAACCATGAGGCAATCAAGTTACTGTTGCAGATTATCCAGCCCATATTTAAAGTTACTGTTGCCGTTAAAGTAATAAAACAGAAAGTGGAATTCTAGTCGGAATAGTATTTTTAGTGGTGATTTTGAGATAGAGAAAGAGAGAGGGGAGAAGGGGGTCGCTGGGGAAAGGGGAGTCGCCGGAATGGGCCCATGTGGCCACGCCACGACAGAGGTGATCCGGTGGGTGCCTGGCTGTTGGGTGTTTTTCTTTGGAGGGAGAGGTGGGTGTGGTTTGAACAGATTGAGGATGTCAATAAAATTCCCCTCAAAATATTTATAACTTCTCTACTTAAGTTCTAATTAAAGAAAAATGGATCGTGGCATTTAGAGGAACGTGTTTCCAAAATGCAACAGAAACTATAGGAAAATAGTAGGGTGATTGAAAATGCTTTCTAAACATCCACCTGGTCTGGTACAGCAGAGACAAGAAATGCTCATCAAATGAATAAAGTGTAAATAAATAGATAAATACTTTAAGCTAGAACAGGATGAATGATCCATCTTCCCACAACTCTATTGAGCATTATTAGTATTTTATATATGATCACCTAAAGAAATTACCACTGGTGCCTAGCCCTCTTGATCTGTCAAGTGATGCCACTTTTTGAAGCCTTATCTGCTCTCGAAATTTGGCTATAAACTCACCGGCCTTCTTATCAACCTCGGAGTCTGGTCCTGCAACATTGACGGAGTTACATGTAGCAGCAGCAGCAGCAGGAGGAGGATCAGCATCTTCATCTTCTGAACTTACTAGAAAGTTTTCGGCCTCACTTTCCGAGTCGTCTTCAGACTCTTCGGCAACAACATTGCCATGAAATTCTTGCATCTCTTTCTTCTGATACTTGGGAATTGTTGGCTTCGGCATGTGCAAGGAATTGCCAAGATCAAGCTTACCAGTTACATTGTCAAAAAACTTCTTGTCGGTTCCTCCATTTTGAATTATATCTTTCCTCATAGATATAGCTCCACCATTATCACACATCTTTTCAACCTTGTCATCAGTGGTCAGTCTACTTGGTCTGATTGTTCTAACTGATCTTCCCCTTAATGAAGCTTTAGTGAGGCTTGCAGGTTTCACATCTGATCTCAAAGAAGCTGGCCCCAACTCTTTGTTACCCAATTGATCCTCTTCACTTCCACTTCCACTCAAGTCCTTGAAATAATTTTCTGAGCTTCTCCTCAAATCCTCCTCATGGAAAGAACCAATGCTATAGCCCCGAGAATGCAGTGTACTCATTGAAACTTTTTCAGTAATTGGTTTTGGTGGTGATGAGGGTAAGCCTGAAGGAGATGACCCTTGAGAACTCTTCCTTTTCTTCAAATTATTCACTTTTGAATTCAGAGCTTCTGAAGATATAGAGCGCGCAAAAGACTCCTCTTTTGGTGAAGAAGACATGGAACTAGTTTGAGAAGACTCGGAAGAGAAAGACAATGTGGACTGGAAGGACCGAGTTTTCATTGATTCAAACTGAGTTTCATCAACTGACAGTGGCCTAAAATGTGAAGGACGACCACTTCTACCTACTCTTTTCCCCATTTCCATCCTTCCAGAACTTGAACCCCGATGAACTGGGAAAGGTGCTGCAGTAGCTTCATTGAATTCCTCTTCCAAATTTAGAGGACCCAAATCACCAAATTTCCCAGTTCTACTCTTATCAGAACTATTAGGTGAAAAATTAGAACTTGAACCAGACTCACTCCTAGTCACAAATTCAGAACTATCCTGGTCTCTTACCCTTGATTTCAAGCTCCGAATAGGCAACCCTAATGGCTCAGTATCAACTATTGATCTGGGTTTACCCCATTCATCAAGACCATAATTTGGTTGAGCTACAAATACCATTGGTTCACCCTGAAAGTACTGAGAACTCCAAGCTTGAGTTAGATTATTCTCCTTGTACCCATATGAATTTTCAGAACCACGTTCATGAACTGGCAAACTGGGTTTGCACTGGGCATCAAACCCAGTGCTTTCATGAGAAGATACAGTAACAGGGTTACCTACAAAATACTGAGAATTCCAACTCCCAAGCCCAACCACTCTTTTCTCATCAGACGCACATGGGTTTTCATATCCGTCATCAAAATTTGATGAAACAGGAAAAATTCTAGGCATATAAGACTCTGAACTACCAAGATTTGAGGGATTCTCAAATCCCCTTTCAACATTTCTTCTGCTAAACAAGCCATAGGACACAGCAATGCCAATGAAAACAAGGTGAATAAGCTCCCAAAACTTGGTGAGTATGGTGTGGTTGATAAATTCAGGAGCTTGTGAAGGAAATAGTGGAAGAACCATAATAACAAGGGCAAAGAAGAGAGCTTTAAAGAGAAAGTGCATCATGTAGGACTTACCTTGTTTGATGGGGTTTGGATGAATTGCTGAGTTTAGCTCTGAATATGGGAAATGGGGTTTTCTGTAAGGGCTTGTGTCCTCCATTGATTAACAGGTGAGCCTCTGAGGAGCTTTTTGCTTCTGTATGAAATGGAGATGGTGAAGAAAGGAAGACTTTGAAGCCAAGGAAGAGAGAGACAGACACAGAGAGAGAGAGAGTGGAAAAAAGTGTGAGGAGGGGAAGAAGAATTCAAAAAGTGCGGTGTCAATCATTATGACCGTTTAGTCTAAATGACGATAATGCCCCTACATTTTGTTTGATTTTACAACCTTTTATAGAACGTGGCCACCTTATCTCTTAGGTCTTGGAAGTCATTTGATCGAGACAAAAGCAATTTACCAAACGGTGCAAAACGACAGCGTTGATTATAATACTTTAATTATAGCCCTGGCCCAAATTGCACGAAAATACTTCATGATTGACATCAAAACGACACAGTTTTAGTCGCCAGGTGCGTCACTTTCTCGGGAAAATGTTTCCCCAGGTCTTTTCCAATTGGCAGATGAGAAAATCACAGTGAAAGAGAAAAAGAGAGAGTGTGTGAAAAATGGCAGGAACAGAGGAATTTGTGGAAGCAGATAATGCAGAAGCCATAATCACCAGAATCGAACAAAAATCTCGAAAGATCGAAAGCTTACTCAAACAGTAATTTTCTCTAAAACTGCTTAATTCTTTGATTTTCGCCAAAAACCTTAACTGTTTAATTCGTTCTCCATTTAGATACAAACCAGTCGAAGCTCTAAAAACTGCTCTTGAAGGCTCACCTCCCAACACCCGAGACGAACGCTGCAAGGTTTGTCTTTCTCTTTTTCCCATCTTCTGTTTGGCTGTCGAGAAAATCTAACAGGAATAGAAAATTGAATTGCAAGTTTAGAACTTTAGTATCCTTTTTGTAGTGTTTTCCTGTGATTTTCTTGGGGACCAATCAGAAATGTCTCCGTGTTTAATTTTACTGCTGTTGGTCTGTTTGGTGTAGAAATGAAGAGAAAATGATGAGAATTTTTGGCGTTTTGCAGTCTGCAAATTGGATAATGGTGCATAGAGCTATTATGGCTATAAAAGATGTTGATGGAATGTTTTCTTCTTTGGATCCTGAGTACTATGACATTCTTATGAAGTGAGTGCTCCCCAATTTCTTTTTTTCTTAACTCTCATTATTTACTACTTCCACTGTACCATATTTCATAGCTTAAAAATTATCATCAGATATTGCTTCCGAGTCTTTTCTTTATTGAATTGAAATTTGTGTTGATAATAAATTGTGTTCTTACGGACTGTTATAGCACTGATATTTGGTATTAGTTTTATGCACAGACTGCCTAATGTTAGTGCATGTTCAATGAGCTTTTAGCCATTTGAAGTTCTTTAACCAAATATAGAAGTACACACAATGAGAGCATACTGCAGTAGTTTCAGTTAGGCTGGTCAAGAATTTTCCTGTACGGAGAAACAAAGTATCTTGAGCTATAGAAATGAACTTGAATTTGATTTGGTACGTAGGTCTGATATTCTGGATCATGGGGTTGGCTCTTTTTTGCATGCACTATCGATATTTTTTAGATGGTGTTTTTTACAGGCAAGTTACCTATATTTGTGTTTGTTAGGCAATGAAGAAACAGGGACCTTCACTATCCGTCATTCAAGCCTTTGAGAGATTAATTTGAATCAAGTAGGGCAGTTAAGTATCTTATATCTCCAAAGGATTCTAAATTGTGTAATTAGTAAATGAGACTGGGGAAAATAAAGAACAAGGCCCCTTGTAAGTCTGCGACAGCATTGCATTTTATCCGTATGCTCTTTCCTGGCATTTAACAAACACATTTGTCTGTCTACATTTCACAGCATTTTAATCTTGAGAGTGGAATTTTTTGTGAAACAAATGGTCACGTTCTTGGGTGGTCAAAATATTGGGTCCAAAAATGTCTACAAGAGAATAAAATATCTGAAGCTGCTTCAAAGTAAAAATTGGGATGTATATCTTTTTTGTTTCTTCTTGTTGTTTTTTATGTTTCTAGAAGTCAGGTTATAGTCATTAGGGCATTTCTTATATATGTGGCTTTGTGTTAGCATCATATAGGCAAGTATTTCTCCCCAAAGTTTTAGAAGATTTTAGGTATATATTATTTCTACATACATTTCCAATTTCTTGCTGTTGTTCTCAGTAGTTTTCTTTATTTCCTTTCCCTTCTTCATAAATAGTGATCTTTGGGATATTTTACAAGTTGTGGGTTTTCATCTTTGAAGGTACTTGTATAGAGGCTTGTCTACTGGAGATCGGCCCACGTGCGACCAGTGCCTTCGGATTCATGAAAAACTGACAGAGAGAGCTGGTTTGGGATGCATACTGCGGTCCCTTGCAGACACTGTCAATACAGTTTGATCTCAAGACAAAGTTAATATCCTCACTTTGCAAACTACAACACGCAGTGTCCTCTTGTTGATTATTGAAACTTCACAGAAAGTTCTTGTCCAGAATCTTTTGTATGTTATTGATTTCTCTACTTCAGACAGTTTTGTGACACAATATCAAATCCCTCAATGCATTTGTCCTTGCAGGTGCACATGATTTCCCAGGACCCTGTGGTCTTTCTTGTGTCTCCTCTTTTCCCCCCATAGCCTTTTCCCTTGTTTTTGTTTGTGTTGGCTTCAGAGGATTCATAACCATTAATATGACAGATATTTCTACAACCTCCATAGAAAAAGAAATGTATTTCATCTTTGTTTCTATTTTAATGCAGAGAAAGTGAGGTGATCAACTTATTGGTGAACCAAATGTTAAAGATGTGGTTAATCTTTAGCTTATTGGTTGATGGTGGAGACTAATGTAGGTATTTAAATACATTTAAGTTGAAAATGCGTTCAACTCTTTTTGTAAAATAGACTAAACCCTTTTTCCATTTTCATTAGTTGAGATTAAATTTTGGTTAGGTAGCTAATTACTCTCCAATGTTTGGCATCTTCTAACCATCATTATATTGGTTGCTATTTTCATAGCTAGTCAAGAAAGGGAGAGATTAGCATGAATTGTCGACAATTAAGTCAAAATCTAATGGAATAGGTTACAACAATTGACATTCAAAGGCCAACTTTTCCACTAAAATTATCATTAAAAAAATCCAGGTTCTCCTGTTACCGCTGAAATTATCCTACCAACACTTCCCATGTATAAACATGACTTTTTTTTAACTTGGTCACCAACTTTTTACTCCTCATCTCCATCTCACTTTCATAACTTTTGCTATAACAATTGGTAAAAGCCCAAAATTTGAAGAAACAAGGGGTGGCTTCTATTGACAAAACCTTGTCCACTACCACTACCACATCTTTTCCCTTCTCCTTCCATACACATTCTCACCCATTTTCCTCCTAATAACCCAAACTATTCTTCTAAGTCATCAGCTTTCCCATTATACTTCCAACCAGAAGTTACGACTTGGGTGCGGATGCATCAAGTGGTCGGCGTTGGATCGGCAATGTAGCCCATGGGCTGATAGGAATAGGCCGCTGGACGTTCGGGACACCACTTTGGCAGGTTTGGCCATTTGCAGGAGCTGTGGAAGAAGCAGCGGCAGATGACGAGGATGAGACGGCCACACGCTCGCATGAAGGGCACATGGTGAGGGTTGTGGGAGGGCTCATTTGCATGTAGAGCTGTGGTGAAAGCTTGAGTGCTCTAAGCTCTTGCACTTCCTTCTGCAACCTCCTGTTGTCTTCTGTTAGTTTCTCACAGCACCTCTTTAGCAACTCACAATCCACCTCTGTTTGCTTTAACTTAGTCCTGCATTTTATTTAACAGATTTAACAATGAATGCAAATTAGCAAGGTGTTATTTTGAAAGAAATGATTGGTTAGTTAGAACCCATTTTAGATTTTACCAAAAACCAAACAAATAATCTTCCAAATTCTAAATTGGAAGAGGCACCTAGGAAAACCCAAAAGAGCAATGAAGTTGGTAGACATGATCATCAATGTCTCATTTAATTACAGGCAACATGTTTGGGGAATATTATTTATGGGAACCAACCAGATTTGGCCTCATCTCATTCAATGCAAACACATGAGAATTGTGAAAGCAATTAATGTGTTACCAAAACCAACTAGTTTAAATGACAATTCTACCCCTGGTTTCCCTTTGATTCCCAACAATGCCTTGAACTCGGTGACGAATTTTTCTCACCTTGCCCTCCTGTTCTGAAACCAAACCTCCACTTGTCTTGGTCTTAGGTTCAGCTGCTTTGCCAACGCTTGCTTTTGCCTCTGAACACAAAAAGATAAAAGAGGGTGAACAAAAACCGCCCTTGGTTTACCATCAAAACTACACAATTGCCACTGAAGAAGAGTGAAGAACATAAACCCCGAGTCGAAAAGACCATAATGCCCTTGTGAAATCATCAAAATAACCCCAAGAAAAAATAGCGACTGACCGGATTCAGAGTGTTGTGCTCCTTGAACGTGTCCTCGAGCAGCAAAGACTGCTCCTTTGTTAGCCTGAGCTTCTTCCTCGACAGGTCGCCACCATTGCCATCTTCATCGTCACTTCCGTGGGAGCACGAGGTCCTCTCGGCCTCATTCTCATCGCCAATGGGCTCTCTCTCGCTCCTCTTCCCGCTCAGGCTCGACACCGTGCTGTTAGGAGACGAAACCCCGTTTTCTTCTTCAAAATCCGCAGCTTGGTTCACGTCGATTCCTCTCAGACACGATCTGGCATCTGGGTTTCGATCTGTCAAGCGATTGAAAGATGTAAAACACCAATACAAATAGCAAGGCTGTAAATAAAGATGTCATTGTGGTGATTTCAGAAGTTAAAAGTTGTGAGCTTTATCATAAAAATACACAGAAAACCTTAAATAGAACAGATCTGACGGCCCAAAAAATTTCCCTTTTGATTTCAGATTGTGTTTTGAGGAGAAAAAAAGAAAACCCAGAAGAAGATTCAAGGAAAATGTGAATAAAATAGACAGAGGAACAAAAAATTACCAGGAAATTGAAAGATTTCATTCCAGGAAGTTCTGTGTTGATGATTTTGCATGGGCTGTGAAGGCTTCTCCATGAGATTCAAGCGCAAAGAAGACTCATTCTCATTGGGTTTACATCCCAAGCTCAAACTCAACCCTAACCCCAACCCATCATCTTTCTCACCCATTTTTTTTATCTTCTTCTCTCTCCTTTACCAAAAGAGCCAAACAGGGCAAGAAAGCAAGCTGCCAGAAAACAGAGAAAAGCAAAACAAAGACTCTTCCTTTCCTTGTTCAGATATCTGGGTTTGCGTCTGATTCTCTACTGTTTGGATTCCAGGAAAGCGAAATGGAAAGAAAGGGTAGAAAATGGCTGGGCTTTGCAGCAGAAGGTGTGGCTCAGAGTTTTTTCTTTTGCTTTTTGCAGTACAGTAAAAGGAAGATGGGACTCTTTGTTTATATACAACAATAGATACAGAGAGAGATACATGGGAAGGGTATAGAGTTAATCATGACTTGTATCAGAGAGACAGAGAGGGCTATTGCCTATTGCCTATTGCCTATTGGCTCTATCAATGATGTGATGTGATGCCTCCAATAGCTCTCTCTAGCTTGCCCTGCTAGACTCATTTACCAACAATTTTAACCATGATTAGGTGTGTGTTTAACTGTGGTTAAAATGAGAGTAAGTTTCGGTTTCTGGGATGAGAGAGTTTAAAAGTTAAAGTTTTTCTCTCTGTTTTTTTCCTTAAATAATGAATTAGTAAATTAAAGTTGCTTTTAAAGCTGTAACTGAGTTCTAATTCTAAATGGAAATTACTGAAATTTTTAATGTATTTTAAAGAACCCCATTTTAAAAAAATATAGGTAATAATAATAATAATAATAATTTGAGAATTTTTACAAAAAAAATTTCATGGGTATTTTCTGAACTCTCCGTATATTGTATTTATAAAAATATATTATTTTAATAATTTTAATTTTTTATATACAAACGATAGTCTAAATTATTTTAAATTAACAAAAGAAGACTCGAACTTGAATGTAAAGAGTGAAATCACTTGTCATGACCAACTGTTAATTTAAGTTTTTCATTATTTGGCAAAAGAAAAATAAAATTAGATGTAAATGCTTTTCATGGCTAGGCTTTATAATAAGCTTCGGTTAAGAAAGCAACTTTGTCGCTAGTTGACCTTTGACTAGAAGATTTATGCATTCTTTAAATACCCACGCGCCTCTCGTGCTATGTGACTGATAATCTCTTTATCCCCAGATACAGATGGGACCCCCAAATTGAATGGAGCGCGTGAGGAGCGTGGTGTATTAGGTGGAGAGAAATTAATTGTGAGGGTGGTTTTTGATTTGGTTGGGTCAGAGAGAAATGATGTTGAAAGTGTAGGTTACATAGAGAGATGGGGTTGGGGCATTTGTTGGCATTTAGTTAGGTTTTTGGGAAAACTGCATCCTATTCATGGGGATGGGGGGAAGTAAGAACATGGAAATGGTTTCCAAATTGAAAGCAAAATTAAATGTGAATTGAAGTCAAAGACTCAATCAAGACAATTGGTCAATTGATGTTTCACATTTATGAATTCCATCTAAGAAATGATGCCTTTCTTCCTTAATTGAATCTTTATATTTATAAATAAATAAATAAAAACCCCTTATTGGTTACTTTTTAAGTTCATACACTATGTGTATATTATAGAAACATAAATAATTTTATACCATGTAGTCGTATTTCAGTAGGTTGAACTACACATAGCAACCCAAATTATTGGTCATTTTTTGGACCCATCCACTTACGCATTTAACGGAGTTATTTATAAATTGTTTCAAGAGTCAATCGTAACTCCCTAATCTTAAAGGCCTAAAACCAAATATATTTATGCGAATAATATTAAAGACGAAAATACAAATTAAATACAAGATCTCAAATGTATTGTACTTTAGCTACAAGCATTTTGTCTCCCCCTAAATTTATGTAACATAGGTAAGTTTGTAATGCAATGTTGAAATTCTTTTGAACAACCTCCTATAAATCTACATCAAGTGATGAGGTGTACGCCTTCTGTCTTTCCCCAATCCACAAAGGAACCAACATCTCCACGTTTACAATTTGAAGACAAGCTTAAATTATTAAATAGAGCATACATACTTATGCAACATTATACGAGGCTTCTATGTTTCCAATGTACTAGTACACCATCGGTGACAATTTGCACTTTTCACCGGTGATGCTTAAGGAGTCGGCGTGGAATGGGTTGTAGGTGGATATCGGGTGGTTTAGTCTGTACAACGAAAGGGTGAATGCTCGAATTGCTATTCTAGCAACCTTCTCTCTAACCTTCTCTTTTGGGCCTTCTCCCTTCTTCACATGACATGTGTCATTTTCTCTACACTTAAAACAATGACATTAATGCATTTAGACAATATATCTTTTGTTCCCAAATTTACCCTTATTAGATGTATTAACTTTATATTTCCTTCAATTTACAACTTAACTTAAACAATTAAATTTAAAAAATAAACATTAAAAGTTCAATTAAATAAATATTTGAAAATAAAAACGAAGTATACTTCCCTAAAAAAAATCTTTTTTTGGTTCCAAAAATAAGTTTTACAATAAAACAGTTAAAAATTATGGAATTTTTTTTAAAAAAATACAGATAAATATTTTTAAAAAATAATGAACATTCTAATTGATTAAAAAAAGTTAAAAGAAAAAAAGAAAAAGAAAAAAGAAAACCCAAACCCATTGCAGCATATATATATATATATATATATATATATATATATATATATATACAGAAATTCTCTTATGCGGACATCCGGACGTTATTATCGTGCGGACGCAGTGTATTTTGTACTACCCCTCTCTGTTTTCCTGCCTGTTTACAATAGGATCCGCACGATAATAACGTGCGGACATCCGGATAAGAGAATAATATATATATATCAGCATCTCTCAGTCCCCTCCCTTGGCCAAAACAACGAGAGAGACTTACCTGCACCGGGGATAGGGCTACAGTCCTATCCCCCTCCAATCGCAGCCCGCCACTTGTCCATTTTCTGACAAAATTGGACACGTGGCGGGCTGCGATTGGAGGGGGATAGGACTGTAGCCCTATCCCCGGTGCAGGCAAGTTTTTTCCCAAAACAACGGCCCCCATCCCTGCCCAATCATCACCATTCCTCCCAATCCAAAACCCCACCGTGCACTGTACTTCTCACTCTCCTCCTTCATTTCCATACCCCAAAACCCATTCTCCCTTCCCTCACCAAAAATAGAGTAGTAAATAGAATTTTTTTAATTAAAAACAAAAAAATTGACGTTAATTTTGTGGAAGATTTTAAAATTCTCTTTTAATTTTTTAACAAGGTGGAAACAAAAGTTAGTTTGTCCAATGCATTTAACAAGGGTAATTTTGGAAAACAAAACATACATTGTTTTAAGTGTAGAGAAAGTGACACATGTCATGAAGAGAAGGGAGAAGGTCCAAAAGAGAAGGTTGCTAGCATTCCTCTAACACTTAATAGTCAAGAATCTCATGGTTGTTGAGCTGTTGACGAAAAGAGGGGGAGAGCAGGGGCGGAGGCATGTGGGGACCTATGTAGTCACTGCTCGCACTAAAATTTTATTATTTTTTTTAAAAAGTACTAGTATGCAGCCCAATTTCCTCTAAGCTAAAAGTCATTTACCACATGGGTCATACCCAACATCCCAAAGTACTATGCAGCCAAAACTACATTACCACACGGGCCCTACTAGCCAGCCAAATTTTCTACAACCATACACTACCCATTCCCAAAAGGATTAGAATTATTATTATAATTATATATTTCCTTCTTGTAAAAATCAATAAACCTAAACATTTTTCTATTTTCTTGGGGCAGAAATAAGATCGGCCAGCTACTTGCGAGTTTTTTTACTTCTCAAATTCTAATTATATCATCAAGTTTTTTTATTTCTATTGATTTTAATGGGTCTTTCAATTTATGTGTAGATTACCAAAGGGGAAAGGCTTTGGAGATATTTGGTAACTTGCTATTCAACTCCAAGTATGTATTTGTCTATCCCTTGTAACTTTTCTTACATAGTATGTAATTGTTTATCCCTTTAATGCAATTGTGAACTTGTGTTGATGAATTTTTTATTTTATTTTATAAATTTCTATACATATATAATTCTCTATTGGCTTGATTAATATATTGCTTTGAATTGAATGCCCAATTTTTTTCAATTTATAAGTTTGAGAAAATGTTCATAATTGTTTCAATTTAAATTTAGTCCATATATGTGTTTCAGTTATGGAAAGATTTTTCAAAAGAAAATCAAAGTATGATTTTCAAAATATGAAAACTCGTCGAGGATAATTATGATTCTAATGAATAGACAATATAGACAATATGATTTTTGATATTTTGACATCTTGTGAGCTCATTTATATTTTGTGAGAGGCCCCCAAACACATGAAATCCTAGCTTCGCCACTAGGGAAGAGGGAGGAAGAGGAGGAAGAGGAGGAGAGAAGGAAAGAGTGGGTCGAGGAAGGGCGAATCTGTGGGTCAGATGAGGTGGCTGGGAGAGAGGGAGTTTTTTTTAAGCTATACTTAAAAAATATTAGTATTTTAAAAAAATAATCCTAATGTTTTATTATTTTAAGAATTTTATTTTTATTTTTATTGACAAATCAGCACAAAAGTGAGTCCCTCACTTGCCACGTCATCCATTTAACATAAGACTAGATGGTCAAAGTAACATAATGTGTAAATTGATCGAATCTTAAAACATTGGGGGTTTAAATTGATGAAATTGAAACCCCGATGCTCAAATTGAGAATGACCCCAAACACTTAAGGGGTGTTTTGCCATTAGCACCAAAAAAAAAAAAAAAAAAAACTACAAAGCCCACATTACTAAATTAAGCATGATGTCCAAGCCCACAAACTCAAAGCAAACCAAAACACTAAAACAACACATAAGCCTAAATAAGCACAGTAGGAAATTAGGAATTACTAATTATAATGGGAATCCTTGGTATGCAAGGAAAGAAAGTCAATGGTCTACAAGTCACACCAACACTCCCCCTCACGTTGATGCATAGATGTCACTAATGCCCAACTGATCCAATGAATTGTGGAACGCTCTACTGAAAATTGCATTTGTCAAAATATCCGCCAATTGATCCTCGGACTTCACGAAAGGAAACTGAATCACTTTAGCCTCAAACTTTTGTTTGATGAAGTGTTGATCCAACTCAACATATTTAGTGCTATCATGTTGAACCGGATTATGTGCAATAGCTATAGCAGCCTTGTTATCATAAAAGAGATTCATTGTGGACGTAGGTTTATACCCAAGTTTAGTAAGCAACTTCCTTAACCAAAGGAACTCACAAATTCCTTTAGTCATGCCTCTGAACTCGGCTTCTGCACTGGATAAAACTACTACCTTATGTTTCTTGCTCCTCCATGTCACCAAATGACCTCCCACGGATGTGAATTAACTCGATGTGGATCTTCTATCTGTTACACTACTTGCCTAATCTGCATCTGAATAACCATCAATATTCGAATGGCCATATTTTGAGAACATAAGTCATTTTCCTGGTGCAGAGTTTAAATATCTAAATATCCGAAGAACTGCATTCATGTTGGTCTTCACTTGGAGAATGCATAAATTGACTGATGACACTCATCACATAAAAAATGTATGGTTGAGTATGTAACATGTAGATCAATCTTCCCACTAACCTTTGGTTTTTTTTTTTTTTTTTTTTTTTTTTTGTTACTTGGAACTTGATCTAGGTATTCTCCAAGATAATGATTATGAACAATATGAGTGTCCACAGGTGTGCAATCTAGCATTCATGGCGCTCAAAAAATGATGATTCGTCTTGGTTGACTGGTGCTCAAAAAATCATTCGGATCAAAGGTCATATGATTAGTGGCGTCATACTCAATTATCCAACCAATAGAGTCACTTAGATTAGAAGTATGAAATACATAACCACAGTTACCTGAGTTATCGGGAGGCTCGAAGCCATCATTAGAGTCCACCTGAGGTCCTATAGAGACAAGCGCAGCATGTCCGAAACCACTGGCAGCGTCTCTGAGCTTTCGAGCATGTAGTTCTTCCCACAATTCGGGATAACCATTCAACTTAAAGCAGTGTTCGCGGGTATGCTTGGGGTTGCCACAGTGGGTGAAACCACTGTCATCAGTCAAAGCCTTGGGACGAGAAGATGGAATGACTTTACTAGGTGGTGCACCATGAGCAATAGCATACGATTGAATCTGAAGGTGAGTCAGTAGAGGAACTCTGGGACTATCCAGCTCGACCATTTGGACAGATCGAGGAGCATTCTTTGTAGTAAAACCGGCGCCAGTGGGTGTGGACGAACCCATCATTACAATTTATCGAACGTCTTCATTGCAAACATAGGAAGAGTCATCTGAAGAATATCGCTTCATGCCTTATCAAGGCGGTCATCTAGGCCATCCAAAAAGATGTAAACTCGATCTTCCTACATAATATCATTATAGTGCTTGATATCACATTCATACTACATCATATTGGGACAACGGAAATCAATCTCTCTCCACAAGCTTTGGAGAGTATTGTAGTAGGTTTCAATCGAGCCACCAGCTTATCAAATACGGGAGAATCATCGTTTCAGATCATACACCTAAGAGGTGTCAGCACCATCATAGTAGGTCGTAGCAATTGCATCCCATACTGCTTTTGTCATCGGAAAGCGAATGAAATTGTTAATCAAGCTCTTCTCTAGAGAATTGATGAGCCATCCTTTCACAATTGAGTTTTCGGTTCGCCATCGAGGAAACGTCAGAGCAGTTGTAAAAGTGTCTGCCGCGCAAATCTCACGGCCTGGAGTTCCGGGCCGAGGGGATGTGCGTTAACACGCAGTTTTCTACTTTTGGATGCGGTGCAGTTGTGCGCGGGCGTGCCAGCACGGTCTACCGTGCGTCGATGTGTTGATGAGTGTTGGATGGATAAGTGGTGCGCCTGTTTGAACTGTCTTCCTAATCAAACGATTGTAGCCGAGAGAGGAACTGGTCTCGGCTGTTAGATTCACGGCCTGAACTACAAGGCCGTTGAGTGATGGTGTTGGTGGTGGGTTTTAGGCGGTGCTCCGGCGCGCTGCTCAGGGAGCGATGGTCGTGTGATATATGGGGTGAGTGAACGAACAACAAGGATGGTGCTCCGGCGCCTTGAAAATCAAGGGTCGTATGATATATTGATGAATGGATTTTCCTTAAAATCTAACACTTCTCCTAGGAAAGCAAGTAAAGATATTGAAAGTGCATTACAGGAAAAAATAAGTTGCTCCGTGGGAGGCTTTGTTTTGGTGTTGAACCTTTTGAATGTAGCTCGAGTCTTGTATTTATAGGAAGAGTCTCTGGAGGAGTAATCGAGGCTAAAAATCCGCATGGTGGAGTTGGATTGGAGCAAGTGGGCAGTCCAATCGACATTTGGGATCGTGAAGTATGGTGGTGTGACCCCAGAAATCCCGGTGAATCTCGGCCGCCGCTCTTGATCGTGGGTTCTGAGCTTCTGGCCGTGGAGACGCATTTATGGCCTGGATAGCTGGTGAACCAATATCTCAGGCTGTCAGAATTCTTGTGAGAATGTCCACGTCTAATCACTCTGATCCTCATCACCAAATCCTGACTTCAGTCACTTCCCACCTTCCCTCATGCATTAAATGCTTCTTTGTGGTCAGTGGGTTTGCTGCATTAAACATGCACTACTTCATTAAATGAAGCCTGGGTCCCTGCTATCACGTGATGATCTGACTTTAATATTTCCGACCGCGATTTTGTTCGGCCTCGGCCTCGGCCTGCGCTTGAGGCCGAGATGATCATGCCTTAGCATTTCTTCTTTTGTCTTTAGGAAGGCGAAGTACCCTGGCGAAACGCTGCGTTTCATTTTTTACGAACAAGTGCCAGGGCCGAGAGAAGGGGCTCCTTCGGCCAGCTTATGGCCGTGATTTATCAGGCACAAACAAAAAGGTGGTGGAAGATCTTCATTAATATATCCCAATTTGTCTTTGTTGGAGATATACATCTTGACAACTTGTGACCATAAGGCATAGTTGGTGCCATCCAACTTGATTGATGTCAATTTGTGTAGTGGAGGCTTCATAGGAAATCGTTGTCAAAGTCGTTGTCGGAGTCGAGGTTGGGGTCGTCGTCGACGTCAGGGTGAATGGTCATCAGGATAGGATCCTGATTCAGGATCAAGTTTGAGGTCTGAGTATGCATCTTTAGGAGCTGAGCCAGCTCGCACTCAACTCAGCTATGGTTGGTTTAGAAGGAAATGAGGAATCGGTAGTGATCTTTTCAACCCTCATCGCAGCGGCTAAGGTTTGAAACTAGAGTCAGCAATCTCAAGATCGTTGCTCTGATACCATGCTAAACTATGAGAACTATGAGATAATATTTATTTGTGGGAATTTTCTGTATATTCATCTCCTTGTATGAGGTCATATTTATAATATAACGGAGCCTTAGTGGCCAAGTAAATAATAAATTCTTAAGTCTATTTACAGTAGGAAATCAAAAAATAAAGTAAATCAATTACAATTATAATGGGAATCCTTGGTATGCAAGGAAAGAAAGTCAATGGTCCACAAGTCACGCCAACAATATCCTATCGATCATTAAAGACCAATACAAATTGGATTTAGGGAGGGTTTGGGTGATGATTGGACTGAGAAATTAGCTAAACGAATATAATGATGGACTCAGATTTGAACATGACTAAGATAAAGTCACCATAAGGAAATTGTTATTCATTTACCCAAAACAAAAAACAAAAACAATAAAAGAAGGAACAGAAAGAGAAGGGAAAGAACTCATTATACATTACTTGTGTTAACATGTTTAATAGTAATGAGTAAAACGTTAAGGGAATGTGATTTATATTTACAATCCTATGTGTCTTTTGGTATTATTTTTATTTTAAAAGAATAAGTTTATAACAAAAATGAAACTTTAATTAGAGCACTTTCAGTGGTTCCTTTTTCCATGGCAAAAGGCTCTCTGGACTGGCAAAACACATCCCACCAAGCAAATCCAGCCCGGGCAAGAGGTGGGCTCCACCAAGACTAGGCAGGCCTGAAGGCAAGATCAGCTCGAACTGCTGTTTGAGCGCGCTACGTCAACGAAGAAAAAAATTGGAAAAAATTCTTAAAAAATACAAAAAATTTCAGATTTTTTTTTATAAAATACCTAGCAATTTTTTATGGGAGGTGATTTTCCTATAACCATTTTCTCAATTTACACACCCTTTTTTTAAAATCTCATTTAATAAATTATGTTTTTTTTTTGTTCTTTATCTTTACTATTCTATCCTTACCCTTTCTTTGTAAATCGTACTTCACTTTTATATTATTTCTTTAACTTTTTACTTTATTTTCCAACTTGCACTAATTTTTTAATATATTTTTTTCCTTTCATCGTGTAAGAAGTAAGGCTAAAAACCAAAAATCCATTAGCATTCCCGATATATTGCCCCTGCAACTCCCCCTCACCCTTGCCCTCACCCTCACCCTCACTTTGTTCTTTAAAAAAAAAAAAAATCATTTTTCAAAATTTAATAATTTATATTGAGTTGATGATTCAAATGAATCAGTGGTTTGGAAATTAGCTAGCTAAGGTAAAAAGTAATTAATCAATCCAAAAGAAAGAAATAATGGTGCATTAATTGGCATATGTGGATAATGGATTAATCAATCCAATAGAAGACAATGCATAGCTTATAGGTGGCCAAAGCTTGCTTTGTTGTATGCCTAGTTAATTTACATGGGATATAAATTTTGAAAAATAGGAGGGGTTGAGTTTTTTTTCTTTCTTTTTTTAAAAATTTGATTTTGAAAAATGAAGTAAAAAAAAAGAAGAAGAAATAATATTAAAGTGATGTATGATAAGGGTAGAATAGAAAAGAAAAGAAACAAAAAAGAACAAAATTTATTAAATTTATTAAAAACTAGCCTCTTCGCATGCGCTTCCGCGCCTGCGAGAGGCTTTTAAAATTTAAAAAAAAAATTTAGAATTAAAAAAGATAATGGGTGGTTGTGTTCCATAAAAAGAGGATCCATTATCTGATTTTTCTTTTAATTTTTTTGTAATATGAAAAAGTGTGAATTTACCATATTATCCTCATTTAATTAATAATTTCAGTTCTTCATGTTTGCATTAACCAAGGGCATTTTCTGGTATTTTGAATGTTTCACCATTCTCTGCCTTATGCTTTATATATATAGATATATAATGGAGTGTAAGTGGAGAAAAGATGAGTGGAAAAATCAACTCCCTTTTTATTTATTAATCTCATACGTTTAAACAAAATTAATCTCATATGAATAGTATTTGTTCTTAGGTTGCCATGGTAATAGGTGGAAAAAAAAGAAGCTAGGATACTATTTACATGAACAGCAACCGCACTTACTTGTCCTTGCCTTTTTTCAGGTTTTTGTAGAGAATGTGGTACCAACCTTCGAACCCAAGACCACTATGAGTTATTACTAGCACTTAACCACAAAGGCCATTTACTTGCCTCTGCCTTTTTTTTTCTTAATTTAGTCTGATACTTGCCTTTGTCTTTTGCCTTGGCTAAAGGGGTGGGATAGAGTGAAATCACGTGGGGAGAGCTTCACGTGCACCAACATGCCTCTCATCACCACGTGGCCCCATTATTGCACTCGTGCGTGTCACTTTGGTCTCTCCCTAACCAGACACGCATTTCTCTCAATCATTGGATACTCTCTCTAGTTTTCTTTATTTCCAAGCTCATTATACCCACGCCCTCATCCAGCAGTATCATGCACGCGCTTGTCTCATCAACAGCATCCATATCCCCAATTTTCATATTAATAATTTAGTAAACCAAGTTGGGCATGAAATTTTTAAGCATTAGGATTAGCACATGAGGGTTTTGGTCGGCCATGATTAAGATCTTCCCACGTGTGTATTAGCTGTCACACGTGTGCATCCTCCAATTATGGATTGCACTAACAACCCGACAAATCCATCCATTACCCATGTAGTGTATATCTCTTCTTTTGTCTTTGTTTTTCATCCGAAATTGTTGTTGTTTTGTTTCTTCTCTTTTAATTTTGTTTGTCCCAAGTAATTAAGATGCTACTTATTTAACATATTAATTAAATAAAGCATCGATCTCTAGATGTTGATGATAATCATCATAGGACCGACATGTCATGCCATTCGCATTCTTAGTTATTTTATTCAAATTCATGTGGATATTGAATCTATACACGCCCTATAACTTTATTAAAATTTAAGTTAAAAAAACTAATTTTTAATTTCAACTGGTTATCATGATTAAAAGTTTCTCTCAGTTGTATAAGATCAACTAACTCTTATTAGTTTAATGACATTCCTTTTTCTAATGTTGAAAGAAGTTTTAAATTCGAATTTCTCGTTTCTCATATCACACAACTCACAACCCACCCCATACAGTACTCATCTTTTATATTGCTCTCCCTCAACTCCGTTTTTACAAAAATATTGAACAAGATTTCTGTCAAAAGTACACTTTAATCAGATTGTTGCATGCCCCTTTATTTCTACTTTTTAAAATACTCTCCCAAAGAGTACAGTGTAAGCAAGCATATTGGGTGGAAAAAGTAGAATTTGTAGAAGGATATTGAGGCATGAGGTGCAAGAATTGTTCTTTAAGTTAACCTACGAAAAATGCAAGGAACAAAGCTCCAGCAAGACACACGTGTGCATGTGGGATCACATGCATTGCTACTCAAAATCCAGCTATAATACCATAATGATAGGGTGGGGTGATCATTGCACGTGTGGTAGTGTTGGATTTTAAGAATTTGGATGTTGGAGTTAGTTATTCAAGTCTTTATGTAACACATAATCATAGTACTCCCCAAAAAAAGGGCAGTCATCATGTTGAATTATTATTGGCATTTTGAAAAAGTTATTCTGCGCTTATTTGTTATAAAAATATATATATATAAGAGAAATTATAATTTTCAGAGTGTCGATGAACTTTTTAGAATGCAAATAATAGCTCTCAAAAGAAAATCGTTGAATTTTTGGCTTCAAAGTCTTACATTCAAAATTTTGTATAATCTCTTTTGTTCAATTACGTACCAATGATCATGTTGCCTATATATACATATTAAGGGATGAAATAGTAAAAGCATAATATTTTCAATTAAATAATAAACAATAAAAATCTTACAAATTAAAACAACCAATGTAACCAATGTACGCCACTGGGGTTTAGCCCAATCGAAAAGTGCTTTGATTTACAAATCCAATGACACCTTGCAATAAGGTGTACGTGAGAAGGACCCGGATCCTTTGCTCTGATTTTCTCTGCCATGATCTGCTTTACTTTTGTTCTTCATATGTCACATCATTAAAATTTAATC
The DNA here is from genome assembly GCF_965620075.1 of Prunus avium. NCBI lineage: Eukaryota > Viridiplantae > Streptophyta > Magnoliopsida > Rosales > Rosaceae > Prunus > Prunus avium. The sequence continues at coordinate 30,449,183 of NC_142285.1, read as the reverse complement.
TAAGGGATATAAATTGGACACATTGACTGTAAAATAAAACTCTAATTTACTCCTAATTAAAAATGATTAAAAAACCATAACTTGACTAACACCTAAACTTAAGGTCGCTGGAATTTTATTTTTTCCTTCTTCCTGCTTTGCATGTTTGCATCGCTCATCAATCTTTTCTTTCTCCAATCTTAGAACACAAAAACATTCTTACCAAGAAGAGTATGAACATAACAAGAATCCTATGACACATCGAATAAATAAGAAACTAGCTCCAAGGGCATAGGAAATTAAATCATTAAGTTTAGCCAAATAATTGAAAACCTAGAGTGAGAAAGAACATAAGTCATGTAAAGAAAATATAGAAGTAAACTCTAAGTTTTCAAAGAAAAAACAGGGAATTTATGCCCACAAATGATGAAGAGAGACAATTCCACTTTTTGTTTGCGAGGTTTTGTTATTGCATTTTGTTCCTCATTCAAATGCCATGTTCAGTTGTTGAGAAATTCCGGAAGAGAAACTAAAGTTTGGAATTTGAATCTCATCTGGTTTGGGGGTTGTGATTTCTCAGCAACGAAATGGAGCATGTGCTCCCGATAATTGTACATTTGAGAGAAGTTAATTGCATTGGGTACAATCATCATATCCCACATCACCTAATTTGCTGAATTATTTAGCATTTGCCAGTTGTGTAATTTGGAACAATATTTTGAAAGGCGAGGCGTTGATGTAAGGCGTTTTAGTCATGCTATACGAGGCGTAAGCCTTGAAGCACTGAGGCGTATGCCTTTTGAACATTAATTAATTAATTATAAAATTTATAAATAATACAATATAATTAAACTGTACAACTAATTCTTATTAAACCATAACAATTTTTCTATATATATAGGTCTATGTAGAAATTATTGTTGTACTATACAACAAAAAAAAAAAATCTCTATATATAAAGCAAAAGGCAGAGAATGGTGAAACATTCAAAATACCAGAAAATGCCCTTGGTTAATGCAAACATTAAGAATTGAAATTATTAATTAAATGAGGATAATATGGTCAATTCACACTTTTTCATATTTAAAAAAATTAAAAGAAAAAGAAAATTCAAATAAAGGATGCTATTTTTATGGAACACAACTACCCATTATCTTTTTTAATTCAAAATAAATTTAATTTTTTTTTAAAAAGCCTCTCATAGGCGCGTGCACAGAGGCTAGTATATATAAAGCAAAAGGTAGAGAATGGTGAAACATTCAAAATACCAGAAAATGCTCTTGGTTAATGCAAACATTAAGAATTGAAATTATTAATTAAATGAGGATAATATGGTAAGTTCATATTTTTTCATATTAAAAAATTAAAATTAAAAGAAAAATCAGATAATAGATCCTATTTTTATGGAACACAATTACCCATGATCTTTTTTAATTCTAAAATAAATTTAAAAATTTCTTAAAAAAACCTCTCGCAGGCGCGGAAGCGCGTGCAGAGAGGCTAGTATATATAATAGAAATTTAGTTATATACCCATTCTTAACACTAGTATTATAAATAAACCCTACATCATTTAAAACCCATAAACACACCCAAAAAACACCCAAAAATTGACAGCTGTCCTATTAACTTATATTGTATTCTGATTTTACCCTTTTAGCATAAAGTATAGAGGAAAACCCATGATCGCCAGCTCACCTTCTTTGAGAAACGTTGAATCCATAAAAGCATGCGAAAAATAAAACAAAAAACAACCTGGAAGCCATAAAAGTTGGTATCCCGAGAAGACCAATTGCTACTTTTTCTCAAATCTCAACCCAACTAGCTGATTTAAAAATTATTCTTTTTTATCATTTATTTAATAACAATTACTTTGTGGATTGAAGAGGAATGAGAAGAAGAAGAAGAACATCGACCATGACGATGCGCGAGCTCATGACTGGTGGAGTAGCTTGTGCGGTTCCAAGCTCATCTTCTTCCGCCAATCCTTTCGGTGCTCTAGCCAACGCTCTTATCGGCTCTTCTTTCAAGACGTAGGTTTGTCGTCTTCCTCTTCGCTCATTTCACTTTCAATTTCTCTTCTCCATTTAGAATTTTCAATCCTCAATTTCATCACCAGTGGCCTCATCGGCGTCATTTTCTCATGTTTTCGTTCGATTCACGAGCAGGAAAGGTTGAAGGTTGTCTTACCTTCAAACCCTCATCTCTCCTCTGTTCTCTCCCTTCTTCCCTCTCTCTGCCTTCAAAGTAAACCAAACAGTCTCAGAGCCATGGACCAACACAAGACCGACGACAATCTCCGTTACGTCGATGGCCTCACACATGTTCTCGCCGCCGATGCCTCCATTTCCTTTTCAGGTTTGTTCCATCTGTTTCAATTCGTTATTATCCTTTTGGTTTTTGCTTAATTTACTTGAATTTTGACTCGATTTCAGTTTCTTCGTTGAATTTGGTGCTAATTTCCATTTTTTTTAGATATGAACATAGCTAATGGTTAAGCTCGCGGATTTGAGGTGTCAATTGCCGGACGAAGGCTTTCAGAACGCCAACGCCGGTGGTGATTGCGAGAAGAACGAAGATGAAGACGATTTCTCTTTCACCTGCACCAATCTCGACGGATCGCCAATTTCCACCGACGATATATTCCAAAATGGCCAGATCCGTCCAGTGTTCCCGATTTGCAACCATGATCTCCTATTCGCTGATGCCGACTACAATGATACTTCCAGATCCAGAGGGGCTGCCGCTTCGTCTTCCTCTCTGCGGTCGCCATTGAAGAAGCTCTTCTTTGAAAAGCTGGATACGCCGACCTCGGCAACGTCGTTTTACAACTCAGGAGGTGAACTCGAGTCCTGATCCATGAGATCAACCAGCTTCTGAGTTTGATCATCAACACCTATTACAGCAACAAGGAGATCTTTCTCCGTGAGCTCATCAGTAACACATCTAATGTACGTATTTTCACAGTTTATTCTTATGATGATTTCCCATTTCAGTATTTTTCTAGTGTTTATTGTATGAATCGTTGTGTTTTCTGTTTGTGTTTGGCTTATGAACGTTTTAAATTCAACGACTTAGTTTGTATGGTGATTTCATGGTGATCTCACAGTGTTATTACCCTATATTGGAACTTTATCACTGTAAAGTTCCAGTATAGGGTAATAACACTGCTTGTTTGCTATGAAATTTTATTTCTAATGCATGTCTACCTCTGTAAAGTTCCAGCATAGGGTAATAACACTGCTTGTTTGCTATGAAATCCTATTTCTAATGCATGTCTACCACTATAAAGTTCCAGTATAGGGTATTAACACTGCTTGTTTGCTATGAAATCCTAGTTCTAAAGCATGTCTACCACTGTAAAGTTCCAGTATAGGGTATTAACACTGCTTGTTTGCTATGAAATCCTATTTCTAATGCATGTCTACCACTGTAAAGTTCCAGTATAGGGTATTAACACTGCTTGTTTGCTATGAAATCCTATTTCTAATGCACGTCTACCACTGTAAAGTTCCAGTATATGGTAATAACACTGCTTGTTTGCTATGAAATCCTATTTCTAATGCACGCCTACCACTATTAAGTTCCAGTCTAGGGTAATAACACTGCTTGTTTGCTATGAAATCCTATTTCTAATGCACGTCTACCACTGTAAAGTTCCAGTATAGGGTAATAACGCTGCTTATTTTCTATGAAATCCTATTTCTAATGCACGTCTACTAGTGTTATTACCACATACTGGAACTATACAGTGGTAGACATGCATTACAAATATGATTTTAGAGGAAACAAGCATTATTAATACCCTATACTGGAACTTTACAGTGGTAGACATTCTTCAGAAATAGGATTTCAGAGGAAACAATCAGTGTTAATACCCTGTATTGGAACTTTACAGTCATTAATCAGAAATTTCAGTGAACTAGCGACTAAAATAATGATAGTAAGCAGTCAGTGCAATAATGAAATCCAATATAGTTTCAAGATTTTGTCTTTGATTCGAATCTAAAATGCTGTTATTACCCTAGAATGGAACTTTATATAAATTTATCAACATTACAGTAAGTTCGGTGTTGAATGTCTTACCTTTGATGCGTTTTCGTGTTGAAATCGTTCTCTGAACTTTTCTCTTGGTTTTGAAAGCGAAGGTCACTGTGTCGTATTTGTTCTTGGTGCTTGGTGGTGGTTATGGAGTTTCTGTCTGATTGAAGATGAGGACGCTTTGATGAAGGTGAACGAAGTGACGTTTTGCAGAGAAGTTAATAAAAGCACGTGCTGGAGGTTGAGTTACTGTTTTTTTTTTGGACAAAAGTTACGATTTTCTAGAGGTTAAAATGTTTGGGCTTGTTTATAAATTTGGGCTGGGTTGATTTTGGGTGTTTTTTGAGTTTTTTTTTTTCTGTTGGGCTTATCAATGGCAGCCTTGTAATATATAGGAACTTCAACACTAATTTGTTATTTAATAAATGGGTTTTGGGTGTGTTTATAAAGTGTTTTCCATATGAGGTTTTTTTATAATTTCAGCACCCATTTTGGGTATATCAGTGAAGCTCCCTATATATAAAGGTCCATGTGTTAATATTAACAAAAAAGGTAATTCTTATTGAGTACATACACAGCGACCTACTCCAAACTAAAGGCAAGAAATTGAAGTAGAATCTCCAATTGATATATAGAATACACAGCGTGTATTAACTTAATATATTAATTAATTAGAAAAAACGCAATAAAAAAAAACTGAACGTGCGTTTCATTTAAGTAACCTCAGTTTTAAAAGGGCTGAAAGTGAAACGACGTCGATTCATACAACCCTAAAAAAATTCACACGAACTCTTCTTCTTCCTCGCGCCGCTTGGAGAATACACAGGGTTTAGGGTTGCAGCACCTCATCTGCCTGGCCACGCCTTGCAGAGCCTTCTCACGCCTTCCCACGCCTCACTGCTCTAAACGCGCAACTTGCGAAACAGCCGACCACCTCAGGCGATTTCCTGCCGCCTCGCTACGACGCGCGCGAAGGTATGCCTTTGAAAACACTGATTTGGAATGAATTGATGCGAGTTATGCAAGTTAAAGTTAAAAAGGTATTAGTTTGCTCCTGTTGTTTCTGAGTTTGCAAGACAGCCCAAGCTATTTTTTTTCCTTTCAATAATATGTATATGTGTTTAACTTCCACCGATTCCACTTTCTGTAGAAGAAGAGAGATGAGCGATAAGATTTTGGGGGTGGGGGCAGACGTGTAGAGAAGGAAGAAGGGAAAAAAAAAAAAAAAAAAAAAAAAAAAAACTTCCAGAGACGTTAAGTTAGGGTTTCTTAATCATTTTTAATTAAGAGTAAATTGGGTTTTTATTTTACAGTTAGATGTGTCCAATTTATAGTCCTTAACTTCAATTTTAATGAGGTGACATTCGAAGAACTAAAGTAAGAGAAAATCTGAGCAGAGAATCCGGATCAGTGTGAGAAACCCTCTCTTTTTTTAGATTAGATTATCATTTGTATTAAAAAAAAAAAAAAACCAACGTACAGTTACTCGATATTTATCTTAATTTGTTTTCTCTGAATTTATAAAAACCATAAAAGTCCATTTTAGAATAATAAATTATAAAAATCAGTTTTTAAAATACTAAAATCAAGTTTTTAAAATGAAATAATTTAAAAAAGAGAGAATGCTGAATCTGGACCTACATCCATTATAAATGGGCCCAAACCTCCACTTAAAGCCCAAACTAAATACTAGCCTCTATGAAAGCTTAAACCCCCAAAACCCACGGCGTCTCAGACTTCTCTGCCTCTCTCTCAACTGTCGCCGTATTTCTTCGCCGTCTTTCTTATTCTTTCACCTTCGAAAGGTTAGGGTTTCTTTCTCCCTCTCTGTTGCATTTGTTTGGTTTCTTAGCTGAGACAAGGAAAATTCGTTAACTTTAGAATTTAGGATTTCTGAATTGGTTGCGTATTTGCAATGAGATTGTATGTCCCATTAAAGCTAAAACTTTTGTGGAAGTAATTATATGAATACCCAAAATTTATAGGAATTGGTTGCTTAAATATTTAGGTTTTGGAACTCGTAGGGGCTCAGAAGTCAGAAAAATGGGGGTACCTTCAAAGCAGAAGAGAAAGGCTCGTGACAGTGACAGTGAGTTTGAGGATGATGACGATGTAAACAGTGACGAGCTAATGGTTAGTTTGTATCTATATTCTGTTATTGGGTTTTGGTAATCATTTTGGGTGGTTGTGTTGTTAATTGATGATTGTTATGTAGATGGAGCAGGAAGAGGATGACTTTGATGATGATCAGGAGGAGAAAGAAGAATCAGAAGATGAAGAGGATGAGGATGAAGAAGAATCAGAAGATGAAGAAGAAGAAGAGGGGGAGGGGGAAGAGGAAAATGGTGATGGGCAAGATGATAATAAGGATGCTGAGATAGAAGAACTTGAGAAAGAATACATGAGTCTTCGTGATCAGGAGCAGTAAGAGACTTCTGTTGACAAGCATTTTATTTTTGTTTTTACTTTTTAAGTTTGTTATGCTTAATTCGAATTAAGACATACTATATTGGTATGTGTGAGTATATGCTACTGTTAATTACATTGATGTTCTGTCTCAAATTTCAAACCATTGTAACGCTATAATATTGCATAAAGTTGCATTTTCATGCAGCACCTAAATAATATGAAAGTTGGGGGAATATCAGGTTTGAGGAAATTTAGTATTATGCTGAAGAAGTCACTAAATAAATTACATAGTTTGTGACCGTATCTATAGAAATTGAATACTGGTGCTATGTTCATCTTAGCTCTAGGCTAAGTTTCAGTAATTATTTAATTTTGTTATTGTAAAAGGACAAACCAACAGGAACATGCATTCATAAGCAAATCCTAGTGAAAAATGGTATTTAGTCCTGTATCAGGGTTATTCAGTTGTATGTGTATGCAATTTGTCTGTTCTTGATAAACAACAGAAGAACATACATACTTCAGCTAACATATGAAGTTAATTTTGTCCTTCGTTTTTTTTTTCTTTCCATGCAGAGATATTTTAAAGAATCTAAAGCGTCACAAGGATGAAGATCTTCTTAAAGGTCAAGCAGTGAAGAACCAAAAGGTGTGTTTGCAAATAATGTCTCTTATAATTTCCACAAAATATGTTTTATTCGTCAATGTGAAATTATTGTTCCTTATTTAATGCTTCTTTTTATGTGTCACCTTAAAGTTGACAAAAGGATTTATATAGCGAAGTATAATCTGATTGTTCTTCATTCTTACCCTTGTTTCTATGCTATTTTTTTTTTTACTTTTGTCGGAAGGCTCTTTGGGACAAGACTCTTGAGTTCCGATTCTTGCTTCAGAAAGCATTCTCAAGTTCAAATAGATTACCACAGGTCTGTTTCAGCAGTTTTCCTTTTCCCATTTTCCTAGCTTTTTGTCATGTTAAATATTATGTTCATACTTGAGAGGTTATCTGCAGGAGCCAGTTAGGTCTTTATTTTGTGATTCACATGAGGGTGTCAAAGCAGCATATTCGGATCTATTTAACTCATCAAAGAGAACTTTGGATTCTCTAGTGGAACTAGAAGAGGTATGACCGTTATACAAAATTATAATGTCTACTTGGTGGTTACCTTCGTAGCTTGTAGTAATATGTTAAGTAACTTATACATTATTATGGTTTTGCTAATTTTGCCATCTGTGTATACTAACATTTATCAACATCATGTTACTTTTCTTGTTACAGGCTTTACTTGAAAAGAACCCATCCATTGTTCAAGCAACAGATAGTATGTATAAACTACATTCATCATACTATTGTATTTATTTTGTAATGCAAATTGGCCCTCTACATTGGTGTGGATAAACTACCATTTTCTGTTAACAATTGCCAATATGCGAAAGGTTTTGCAATGCTTGGTGTATTCTGTTTTCTGCGGTTGAAGTTTTTAATAGCCATTTTGTGCCTCGTACTAAAGAGTGTTTAACTTATAAACCTACAATTAGCTAAGATAGAGTTAGATATGATCAAATCGAACTTTAAGGAAATGCTTCAAGTTTCCTCCCTTTTATATGATTGTGGTGTTCCACAAATTTGAGAACTTCCCTTGCAATAATTATTCACTATAATTAGTCAGATTATGTTGGTACTAAGCTAGTTACTACTAAGGGTGTCAATTGAGAGGAATGCTATAACCCACAATACAATTAATAGTTTAACGGATAGCTATAGGCCACGATCAAAGTATACTACCAGTTGTCTACGTACAGGTGGAATAGCTCATTGTGGAGAAATCTAATACAATTGTTCTGCTGGGAGTGCTTATTCAACTTAATTGATTGCAGTGGGGGAAAGACATAGAAATGATAGGGAACTGTAGCCAAGTGGTTGGAGTGGGCTCTGCCATTTCCCAAGCTCAGTCCTTTCCCAAGCTCAGTCCAAAATGCAAAGCATTGAGCTTGAGCTTGAACCAGCTCAATTTTCAAATCTAAATCTTTGCCCTTCAGCTTTGGGTCAGCTGAACTGGAGTGACGTTTGCGCTGAGTTCTGATCGAGTTCGAGTCAGCCTAATAGCTAATGGTTTTAGAGCCTATTAGGTGTGAAATTCAGAGTGGTCCTGTTGGTATGAAAAAATAGTTGTCTCTAACAAAATTTAGACACTTTTTGAATTTGATTATAGCCTTCAAGGTAACATCACTTTAGTCCGATTAAGCCAAACAAATCCGGCTTTTGGGCTATTTTCACTTTCATCAACTTCATACTGCATGTGTACATTTATTGCTTGTCCTAATATGTTTCCTGTTCTTAAGGTAAATCTGCTCGGTCAAAGCATTCAGAATCATCTAATAACATTGATGCTGATGGTGATGAGGATTGGTCACGGATTTCTCAGTTGCTTTCAAGGTACTCGGATCATATTCTAGATAATTTGAGAAGAAGGATCATACTCTGCATATGCTCTTGTTTTATTGAAATCGATCTGAACTTGTGTAAAACTGAATATATTAAATTTTGAGTTCATGCAATACCTGGCTGATCCATTTAGAGCAGCAAAAAGAAACTTGAAATTCTTATCCCTGTTTTCTTTTGGAATTTCTATTAAATGGTAGATTCAAGTATCTTAGTATTTTTTTCTCTAACTCAATCCTATAGTGTATATAATTTTTATATTTTTTTATTAGGTAGTTGACAATTAATACCTCATTAACTGTTACAGATGAGATGTACCAAACAATAGTATTTAAAGTTGGTTGATATTTTGAATTCAACTTATGGAAGTGGAGTATATTAGTATGTTTGCGAAAGGGGCTGGCAAAGGACCATGAAATGCATTTATCTTCCTTAAAAATTCTATGGCGACATATGTATACACTGAGATGTAATTATACTTGTGTGAAATTCTACTATCAAAAATCTTATACTAGCAGTCATGGTGCGACTAGTTCCCTTGCATGTTTTGTGGCATTTTGTTCTACTATGTTCAACATTTCATTATTGTGTGCATTAAAAGATTTTAATGCAATTCATTCTATAGGGGTAACTTTGTCTAACTAAGACCTTTCATGTTGTATCTTGTAGCATAGCTACTTTTAGAAACAAATCAATAGACAAATGGCAGAGGAAGACACAGGTGACCACAGGTGCTGCTGCTATTAAAAGCAAGCTGCATGCTTTTAATCAGGTTTGGCCCTATGATCGAACTTTGTAATCGACCTATGAGTAGACTTATAGCCATGCTTCGCCAGATATTCAATAGGAATGAATTTTCCTTTCCAATTGCAGAATATCAGTGAACAAGTTGCTTCTTATATGAGAGATCCAAGCAGAATGGTTAAGCAGATGCAGATGAGGCGATCGGCAGTTGGTGTATTTGGCACTGTAAGATATTAAAACTTCCCTCTAAATTGAGTTCCCAAGGTTGCATGGGCATGCTCAGACAGAATTGTGCTTCATTTATAACATCATAACAAGATAGGTTTTTCTTAATTTTGTACATCTAGTAATTAATACCTGACATATGGATGGGCAGGTTCCTGAGGGGGAGAATACTCCAAAGGGAGAGGTAATCCTACTCTTCTGAATATAATTGGCTTCACTAATGCTATGCTAATTTGAGGACCCATCTGTAGATTACATCGCAATTTAATGTCCCATGGATTTTAAATTTTTCCCATGTCGCAAATGAGGTACACATCTATTGTGTTGGATGGGTGCCAGTTTATAAATTGTTTGAACAATTTTTGGGTTGTTTGGGGTGTTTTCTTCAATTTTCTTCACATGGCCCCAGTTCTACTTCATGAGTTTGTTCCTTTGACTGCTATATACGAATGAACCATGCCATCTGTGTGTGTGAGGGCTGTTAGTTTTTTTAGTACTCATCATGCGTCATTAGCCTTAATTGTATCTTTTAATTAATATTTTGCTTCGTTTGCCACTTTGATGTGCTTGTGTGGTTTGCATTAATTTCCTCCTTGATTTGTCATGAAAGTTATGTTTCTATTTGCACAAATTGATTAATTTTATTCCTTTACTCTGTTAGGAGACACAATGTGATGCTGGTGCACAAGCTGATGGCGACCCAGAACTTTTAGACGACTCCGAGTTTTACCAGCAATTACTGAAAGAATTTTTTGAGACAATTGACCCAGCATCATCTGGTAAAGCTATTGGGGCATCCTATACTTCATACATGAATCTTTTAAATGTGCGCTTATATGGTTATACCCAATCTTTAAGAGTTCCTGTAGTTTAAAACAACAAATGCAATCAAATTGCATTGAAAAATTCGTGCATTTTCAATTGTTTAATATTGTATCTCCCCAAGTGGTCAAAGTCAATAAGGTCACTGCATTTTCTCTGTTATGGTGGGTTTGGAACTTAGTCGATCCTCAACTCTATTATTCAAGTTGCTAGAACGTTCAAAATGGAGCGGTCTGGCATAGTTGTTTCCTGTTATTGCCAGCATATTATTTAATGATTCTGATTTTCCACTATTTGGTTATCCACAGAGACGGCCTTTTATTCTCTGAAAAAGTTGCATACTAAGAAGAGGAAGATTGTGGACAGACGAGCCTCTAAGAGTCGCAAGATAAGGTATCAGTATAGGTTAATTCTTTGCTTCCCTATGTGGACCTGCTATGATTTGTTTTGGAAATTAATAAATATGCTGTTGCAGGTATAATGTTCACGAGAAGATAGTAAATTTCATGGCTCCGGAGCCTATGACCCTTCCAACTATGGTTCCAGACCTCAATAATTTGTTTGGGTTGAAGAACAAGAAACGAGCTTCTGTAGTATAGTGTATAGGCCTTTGGATCCAGGCTCTGAAATTTTGTCTGTTATTTAAATGATTTGAGTATGTTGTCCTGATATTTCTGTAATCCATTCCATACCAATTTTTGCAATGTTAGCCTCGTCTTCTGAACGCATAGCTTTGTTGTAAATCACAGTGAAGATCTGAATTGGACAGTTGCCAATTATTGGTTCAATAGAAGATGTATTTGATGCTATGAAACGAATACATTGGATGTATATATATATAAAGGGAGAAAGCCACTCTGTCGGGCAATTAACCAGCTGTTGAGTTGAGATGTACAAATAATTCAGCCACGGCTTTCTGACTGTTGCTTCTGTCTGCGTGAGAGAGAGAGCGTGAGGTTGCAAGCTGCGGTGATGAGCACTTTCCAGCCATGGAGGCAGCTGCTGCAGTTATTACTGCCTGTGGGGGCTGCAATTGAGCGATCATCCTGTTGCTCTTCTTCATTGTCTGAAAAACATACAAAAATAACATAAAATCCCAATTTAAATTATTTTTCAAATGAAATATGGATCATCAAATGCGTCAATAATTTATTAGGGGTCTTTTAATTTTTATTCTTATAATTTAGTTTGTTTTGGAAATAATTGGAGTAAAATCATCAAATGCGTCAATAAACAACACACCTCCTATATCTTCATCATTGAACAAGTATTCTGCGCTGGGAATCTCACATGGATCATTAGGATAAATGGTACTCATCAATGTCATCAGATTATGACTCTCTTGTTCCACGTGCACAAACTGGATCCCCAACTCCTTTACCTGAAAGCAATGTGCCATACGTACTGAAACCACCACTTGATCGCCACCTTCTAAGTGCTCATCCTTAAACTTCCAGTGGCTTAACCATGTAATGTGTTGTCCATCTGGAACACCAAAGTGTTCTGGTAAAGAGTACCACTTCAGACCCTTGCTCTTATTTCTGACTCTAGTAATCATATGCCCAGCAATACCTTCAATACCATCCCAATAATTGTAAAGAAATTGAGAGCTAGAACTCGCATAGACAGCACAGACGTTCAAGCCATTAATTCTGTGATTATCAAGCAAAGGCACAGTAAAAGATATTGAGGACCCTCTACTTTTATGGCTGAATTGGCCTGGAACCTCATTCCCACCAAAAAATGTGCTGAATATACCTTCCTCATACCATCCCTATATATATATGCAATGGAAATGACAATATTAGTCAACCATTTCCTGTGATCATTAGAGAGAGAGAGAGAGAGAGAGAGAGTACCCGGACGGGACGTACGGTAGGATTCAAATAAACCATTGAAAGAGAAGATGGTTCGCGCATCCAAATGGGTGCCATTGATTCCAACAAGTTGCACAATCCCAAGAGGTTGATCATTTCTGCATCAACTCTACCAATGGGTTTGTACCTGTACTCCCACTCAACTAGGTTGTAGTTGCCACCTTCTGATAAAGAAAGTGTGAAGTATGAAGAGGATTGATACGTTATTTTTTCCAATGATATGCAATCTACGATACGCAAGTGACCATGTTTTGGTAAACCCACAAGCGATTTGAGCCTTGTACACTTCTCAAAAGAGAGTTTATCGAGCCTTGTTAAACCTTGGATGCAATTTGGCAGGCTACAAATTGGATTATTCCCTACGTTTAGTCTTCGCAGTGAAGATAGATTACTAAAATCCCTAGGAAAGTTGTCATTCGAAAGATTGCACCCCCAAACACTTAAATTTACTAAAGAGCATGGTAAAGAACTCCAGATACCTAAACTTCTTCCTCGCCATACTTGAGTTATCTGGATTTCATCTATCTTAAGCACTTTCAGAGATTCCATGTTCCTTAATATCTCAATTGATAACCTATTAAGATTTGTGCAACCAGATATAATAAGTGTTTCAAGTGATTTTAGCATAATCATGTTCTCTGGAAGCATCCTAATATTTTTGCAATCCTTCATAGTCAAGTACACAAGTCTCTCAAGGTTCCCAATGGATTCATTGACATCAACCAGTCTTTCACAATCTACAAGAATCAATTTCTCTAGATTTGGGCAAAATGAGAAGTTGGTGATTTCTGTAAGTGAATGAGAATGGCTGAGATCAAGGATCTTCAATGATGAAAGACGCTGTAGGGGAAAAAATGAACATAAGAAAAAAATTGTGGGGAGTTACTTGTTATAGATATATATATATTTTTACGAAACTAAAAGCCAAATGAAAGGGAAAATTGAAAAGCGTAGAGTAACATACTTTTGTTCCTTTGAAGACTTGACTCAAGCGGCTATATTGCATTTCAAGAACAACCAGGCTCCCCAAAGGAAAATCTGTGGGTATAGAATCCAAAGGAAACTTATTCCAACACAACCATCTTAATCTTGTACAAAATTCTGCATAAGATCCATCGAGTTGTACATGATTAAGATGGAGTAGTTTTAGTTCACGCATCCTTGCAAATGCATTGGTTTCCAAGACTATCTCCGTTGAGTTTATGTGACTGTTTCTAGGGAGCATGTGCATGTCGAGGACAAGGCCTTCAATTGAATATGTACCCTACAGAAGAAAGGGGAAAACATTTGAAAAATATTTACATATGAAAAACATATATGTGTGCATATACGACATTTTTCTTACATTCTTTTTTGTCAAGATATTGAAAGCATCCTTATGTTGCCACACTCTACTACGCTTCCAAGGCTTCTCTGATTCTAGGCGAACAATTTCTCTTCCCATTCGACAGATCATGTCATGCATCTGCACCTCCTTACCAACAATACTCACCAAACATCTATCGATGAGATTTTGAATGCCAACAATTGTATAGAAATCACATCCATCTAGTATGTTAACAATGTAGTCTTTGTCCTTTCCGATAAAGAAACAAGCAATGTGGAGGAATAAATTTCGGTCATGGTCATCTTGCAAAGAGTCATAGCTTACTCTTAGTTTATTTACTATTTCACCATTTGGAATGGCTTCTAACTTCTCCAGTGCACTTTTCCATACATCTATACTTTCCCCCAACAACGAAGAACCTATAACTTGAAGAGCTAATGGAAGTCCTCCGCAATGATCGACTAGCTTCTCCGAATATTCTATGTAATCTTCAATGGGATGGTCTCGGCCAAAAGCGTGCCAACTTAAGAGCTCCAATGATTCTTTGCTATCCAAAGTTTGAACTGCATGCATCTTAGTACTTTGATGAGCCTTTAACAATCTTGCACGTCTAGTTGTTATGATGATTTTACTTCCTTGACAAAACTGATCTTTCATCCCAAGCAGCGCATCTAATTGGCTAATATGATCCACATCGTCGAGAACAAGAAAAACCCTTTTAGAGCTTATCGCATCTTTTATCTCAGTCATTCCCTTGCTAACACTGTGTATTTTTACTTTTCTCCCATACAAAATATCCGAAAGAAGTTGCATTTGTATTTGAACTAGGCCATTGGGCAGTTGTGAAATTTCTCTAATGTTTTCAAGGAAGCTGCTTGCATCAAATCTTCTAAAGTTTGTATTATAAACAGACTTTGCAATGGTTGTCTTCCCTATTCCACTCATGCCATAAATTACAAGTATGCCGACATCATCTGATCCATCTTGTAACCATAAATTAAGTTTGTTGACTCGAGAATGCATTCCGATCATAATGTGGGGAACACTTAGGGGTTTACGCCTTAGTTTTTCTCCTATCACTTGAACAATCTTGTTGATAAACTTTGACTCGTGTCTGAAAAGTTGCAATCCAAATGAAAAAAGAATTCAAAAATCCTTGCAATAGTACAATCCGTAAACTAAGTTGATTTTTTCCATCAATTTTTGCACATGTTCTCATTTGAAAAACCCAACTTTCAGATTTGCTTGATTTGCTTAAAATGAGCTTGGGGTTTCTGAAAAACATTCTTATGGAATTGTAAATTTGTGTTCCATTTTGATTTTCATGGATTAGGCATCAAAACTTTCTTCGGATTTGATATTGAAAATTTGGGAGTTTTTAAAATGAGCTTGATGCTTCATGCATATTTTGTAGTACGCTTCGTAACTAAAATCCACGAATGTACACCTTTTTTTTATAATCAATTTGTACCTATGTTCAAATTTGAGCTTCCATTTTTCTAATTTTAGTTATCACACCCTGATAGAGAAAAATCATATTAAATCTCCATTAATAACCCGTCCGAAGGAATTATATTTAGTTTTAGGAGTGAGTGTGCAAAAAAAAATATATCCTCTCGACTGATTTTGTAAATCATATTAAATCTCCCTGCCAGATCTGTAAATAAAAGAAGTGGTAGGAAAGAGATTACCCATCAGCTTGATTTTGTAAGACCATCCCTGCCAGATCTGCAACCTCTGCAAGTGCGTCCTTCCATGCCTTCACCTTCTTCGGGGGTTGAGATTTTTGGTGTCTAGCAAATGCCCTTGCAAGACTTCCTGTCTGCTTCCGCAAATGGGATGGATTCACGTCGTAGAAGACAGGTAAAACGACATAGTCAGGTGAGGTCCTCTTGCGTTCAAGGATCATCACAAGCTCGTCAAGGCACCATCTGGACGACGCGTAGTCTTTCGAAAACACAATAACAGAAGTTCTTGAGTGTTTGATTGCTTTCTGGAGTTCGGGCTTAATATCTTCTCCTCTCTCCAGCTCATCGTCGTCTCGGAAAGTGTGAAATCCGGCATTGACCAAGGCTGTGAAGAGGTGGTCAGTGAAAGTCTTGCGAGTGTCTTCACCTCTGAAACTGAGGAACACGTGATAACGACAAGATCGAGAAGTATTAGAAGAGGAGGTTTGTTGAGTTGCTCTCACAAGTGCCATGGATGAGGTGTGGTGAAGAAACAAACTGTCTGAATGGAAATAAATTATAAGGTTTTGGGTAAACAAGCAGCTCATGAATGACCAAATGAAAGGATAGCGCATCCATCGACTTAAAAAGCAATTATTTTTAGTCAAGCAAATGAAACAAAGATGTCTTTGTCTAGAGGGCGGCCAGAGTTTTTTACTTGTTTTAAGGTAAACAATTAGCTACTTGGCGACAGTGACAAGTTGTAGTCCTTTATTAATTAGTATTGTTCACTTTCTAATGTCATTACGAGTTGTTTGTTTTGTCCAGAAATATAAAATAAAGGAGTAGTTGGAGTTCTGTGTCTTTTATAAAGATATGGCCACTTGAAAACTGAGTAATGGCGAACGACAAAGTCTCAGTTCATACCATGGACTGAGTAAACCTCTCCCTATTATCGCTTTGGTCTTGATGGATCACATTTATGCGCCAATATCCTGCTAATTCTCAAATACTAGAAGTGTCATGCACAACTTGCAGGGAGTGATCACTGAGGCAACTGCTTCCAAAAACGAGGAGGACTATGCTAAATCTAGTTCAACCCAATCTAACTTCATACTATTGTTGCCTGAACTTTTTCAGATCTGATGAATATGGGAAATCCAAACTGATTTGATTTGTTATGAATTTTTTGTTGGAATTTGAGAGTGTTATTAATTCCAATCTAACTTCTAACATTTATTGTAGAAAAATAGACAAGAGAGAAGTTTGGGTTGAATCACTCGATGATTTGATTCATGTTGAGATACACCATATATACAGGATTCTGGCGGTGGTCAACTATAACAAAAGAGGAAAATACATGATTACAGGGATTTGTACATAAATTATACCAATCACGTTGTGATGGGAGGTTGACTTGAGATAGTGGGATTCTTGGCTTGATTGTCGTTCTCTTCAATCACATCATGCTACTTTTGTTGTTGTTACAGGCTTTACTTGAAAAGAAAGAACCCATGCGTTGTTCAAGCAACAGATAGTATGTATAAACTACTTCATCATACTATTTGTATTTATTTTGTGGGAAAATGCTAGGCTTACCACATTTTTCATACCACCTCTCTAATAGAGGTGGGCCCCATTGTATTGGTGGGCTCCACATCTATTAGAGAGGTGGTATGAATGTGGTATGAAAAATGTGGTAAGCCTAGCATTACCCTTATTTTGTAACGCAAATTGGCCAATATGTGGAAGATTCTGCTCTGCTTGGCGTATTCCGTTTTCTTATTGGGTACTTATGAATCTCAAATTAGAAACGAATCCACATATACATATATGTAATATGTATGCCTATAAATGAAAAAATATATATATAAATATATATAGATCTTGATCATCATTCGAATAATGTTAAAATCCCCTTTGTAAATTAATCTATTGCATATTTCATATAATACTCGTGAGAGCCTAAGAACAAGTCAAAAAATGTCGAAGATAATTTCAATAATTTCAGTAATCAGTATATAATAAGTTGTATATTATAATTAGGAATCAACACATTTTCCTTTTAAGCAACGAAGGAAAATGAAAATGTTGTAAATTCTCTAACAAATAATATATTAAACTCCTTTTAAGCAACACACGTGTATCTTTTACAGAAATGAGTTGTATGCCTATTATTCTCTGTGGGACTAGCTTACACTCAATTGGAAATGAATGCTTATTACTACACGTGTGTTTGTCTTTTCAACAAAATAAAGTGGTTTTTCAAGATGGTTTCCAAGTGTTTGTCTTTTAGTGGTCCAAGATTCCAAGTGGTGTCAGAGAGATGTCAGCTGTATGAAGCAGGCATACATCAAACAAATTGACTGTCCTAGTTTGTGCTATTTTCACTTTCATCAACTTAATACTGCATGTGTACATTTATTGCCTGTCCTAATATGTTTCCTGTTCTTAAGGTAAATCTGCTCGGTCAAGGTATTCATAATCATCTAATAACATTGATGCTGATGGTGATGAGTATTGGTCACGGATTTCTCAGTTGCTTTCAAGGTAATCGGATCATATTCTAGATAATTTGAGAAGAAGGATCATACTCTGCATATGCTCTTGTTTTATTGAAATCGATCTGAACTTGTGTAAAACTGAATATATTAAAGGAAAAAGTACAGTAAATCCCTCAACCTATAGGGTCACTTACGAGTTCATACCCGATTTTGGGAACATTTACGAGTACATACTCAACGTCACGGAAAACCTACAAATGGCCCTCTCCGTTAGTGAGATCGTCAGAAAATCTGTTATCTGCCTACGTGGCATTTGTGGGACTCATTTTTTAACTGATGTGGACTTATAGGTGGACAAATAAATAATAAAAAATTATGTACATGTTAAAAATAATTTTAAAATCATATTAAAATTATTAAAAAATGAAAATAAAAAAAATCTCCTCTCTTCTCCTACCCAACCAACCCTCTCTCCCACCTGACTCAACCCCACCTCTCAGCCACCCCTCTCCCGTCGCCCACCCCCAAACCCAACTCTCTTTCTCTCTCCTCCTCCCTCCCAACCTACCCCAACTTCTCCAGAAACCTGAAATTGGGGCTTTTTAGTGTTCTGCAACCTTCAAATTCGAATTTGATCAATAAATTGACCAAGTACAAATGAGGTTTTGAAATCAATTTGAGTTTGGTGGGTTATGGCGACTGGCCTGGTTTTCTTGATTTTGATTTTGATTTCTTTTTTTTTTTGGTAGGGGAAGATGGGTTCAGTGAAGTTCACGGAGTTGGTTGGGTGTGTGGCGTGGGTTCCTGGAGGAGAGATCCAACAACAACACCTCATCCGCCATTGAAAACTTAGATTTGAATTGATTGATACAAAAACTTACAAAACTTAGCTTAAGTATGGAGCTGTGGATGGTGGTGGTGATGGTGTGTGTCATTATGAATATTTATGGACAAACATTCAAAGCAGAAGCAATCAGAGTACGTCATTGCAAAGCTCATCCTTCTTCTCCCCAAATTTAAACCCATTTTTCAACAACATTAGGAAATACAAATCGTCAAGAAATTTGGAAAAGAAGAATATTGGTAAAGTACTGTGATAGGTTGATTTCCAAGACAAAATTCCTTAAGAAACTGATAAACCCAGAAACAAGATTAATTTTTGGAACAAAATGACAAAGTTCAAACAAACATAAACTTGAAAAAGAACAGAGGCCAAAAAGGCAGTTACTTCACCAATAACAAACGATGAAGATACTTCCCCAAATGTATTGTTCTAGCTATAAGAACGAAAAAGACGCATATAATTCCTCAAATTTAAACTCATTTTGCAGATCCTAATATTGTTCTAGCTCCGGCGAGATCTGAGGAACGACGACGAGCTCGCAAGGTCTTGAAAACATCCCCCATGGCGTGTCGCGAAGACCCATTTTGCAGATCCTAATATTGTTCTAGCTCCGGCGAGATCTGAAGAACGACGATGAGCTCGCAAGGTCTTGAAAACATCCCCCATGGCATGTCGCGAAGACCCAACCACCTGGGTTTTACAGATCAAAGATTTCTAGGTCCAAAGGAAAGAGAGAGAAAGACGACGAATCTGGCGAGGAAGCATTGAGGGGCTGGGTGTTTTGGCCGCGGTGTTAGGTCTGGTACAGTAGTAAGACGCCGATTGAGTTTGGTGGGTTATGGAGGTCAGGAGAAATGGGAGAAGATGAGTTTTTTTTTTTTTTTTTGGGTTTTTAGATTTTTTATTTATTGTTTTTTCATTTTTTTAATTAATTTTATTTCTTATGTGGAGTCCACGTCTGTTAAAAAATGGGTCCCACAAATGTCACGTAAGTAGATAACGGATTTTCTGACGATCTCGCTAACGGAAGGGGGCAATTTGTGGGTTTTCCGTGACGTTGTGTATGTACTCGTAAATATTCCCAAAATCGGGTATGAACTCGTAAGTGACCCTATAGGTTGGGGGGTTTACTGTACTTTTTCCTATATTAAATTTTGAGTTCATGCAATACCTGGCTGATCCATTTAGAGCAGCAAAAAGAAACTTGAAATTCTTATTCCTGTTTTCTTTTGGAATTTCTATTAAATGGTAGATTCAAGTATCTTAGTATTTTTTTCTCTAACTCAATACTATAGTGTATATAATTTTTATATTTTTTTTATTAGGTAGTTGACAATTAATACCTCATTAACTGTTACAGATGAGATGTACCAAACAATAGTATTATAAAGTCGGTTGATATTTTGAATTCAACTTATGGAAGTGGAGTATATTAGTATGTTTGCTAATTAAAGGGGCTGGCAAAAGACCATGAAATGCATTTATCTTCCTTAAAAATTCTACGGCGACGTATGTATACACTGAGATGTAATTATACTTGTGTGAAATTCTACCATCAAAAATCTTATACTAGCAGTCATGCTGCGACAAGTTCCCTTACATGTTTTGTGGCTAGTCTGGTTTGTCAAGGCATCTTGAAATTGTTATTTGGTGTTTGCCACTTGCTACTTCTTTCATGTTGTATCTTGTAGCATAGCTACTTTTAGAAACAAATCAATAGACAAATGGCAGAGGAAGACACAGGTGACCACAGGTGCTGCTGCTATTAAAAGCAAGCTGCATGCTTTTAATCAGGTTTGGCCCTATGATTGAACTTTGTAATCGACCTATGAGTGGACTTATAGCCATGCTTCGCCAGATATTCAACAGGAATGAATTTTCCTTTCCAATTGCAGAATATCACTGAACAAGTTGCTTCTTATATGAGAGATATCCAAGCAGAATGGTTAAGCAGATGCAGATGAGGCGATCGGCAGTTGGTGTATTTGGCACTGTAAGATATTAAAACTTCCCTCTAAATTGAGTTCCCAAGGTTGCATGGGCATGCTCAGACAGAATTGTGCTTCATTTATAACATCATAACAAGATTATTGGGGCATCCCGTACTTCATACATGAATCTTTTAAATGTGCGCTTATATGGTTATACCCAATCTTTAAGAGTTCCTGTAGTTCAAAACAACAAATGCAATCAAATTGCATTGAAAAATTCTTGCATTTTCAATTGTTTAATATTGTATCTCCCCAAGTGGTCAAAGTCAATAAGGTCACTGCATTTTCTCTGTTATGGTGGGTTTGGAACTTAGTCGATCCTCAACTCTATTATTCAAGTTGCTAGAACGTTCAAAATGGAGCGGTCTGGCATAGTTGTTTCCTGTTATTGCCAGCATATTATTTAATGATTCTGATTTTCCACAATTTGGTTATCCACATAGACGGCCTTTTATTCTCTGAAAAAGTTGCATACTAAGAAGAGGAAGATTGTGGACAGACGAGCCTCTAAGAGTCGCAAGATAAGGTATCAGTATAGGTTAATTCTTTGCTTCCCTATGTGGACCTGCTATGATTTGTTTTGGAAATTAATAAATATGGTTTTGCAGGTATAATGTTCACGAGAAGATAGTAAATTTCATGGCTCCGGAGCCTATGACCCTTCCAACTATGGTTCCAGACCTCAATAATTTGTTTGGGTTGAAGAACCAGAAACGAGCTTCTGTAGTATAGTGTATAGGCCTTTGGATCCAGGCTCTGAAATTTTGTCTGTTATTTAGATGATTTGAGTATGTTGTCCTGATATTTCTGTAATCCATTCCATACCAATTTTTTGCAATGTTAGCCTCGTCTTCTGAACGCATAGCTTTGTTGTAATTCACAGTGAAGATCTGAATTGGACAGTTGCCAATTATTGGTTCAATAGAAGATGTATTTGATGCTATGAAACGAATAGGTCTTGGGAAGACATTGGATGTATATATATATAAAGGGAGAAAGCCACTCTGTCGGGCAATTAACCAGCTGCTGAGTTGAGATGTACAAATAATTCAGCCCCGGCTTTTTGGCTGTTGCTTCTGTCTGCGTGAGAGAGAAAGCGTGAGCTTGCAAGCTGCGGTGATGAGCACCTTCCAGCCATGGAGGCAGCTGCTGCAGTTATTACTGCCTGTGGGGGCTGCAATTGAGGGATCATCTTGTTGCTCTTCTTCATTGTCTGAAAAACATACAAAAATAACATAAAATCCCAATTTAAATTAGAGGAAACTTATTTTTCAAATGAAATATGGACTCACCTGGTGAATATCCTATCCTAACAACACAGATTGTGATGCTAATTTAATTTATTAGGGGTTTTTTTTTTTTTTTTTTTTTTTTTGTAATTTAGTTTATTTTGGAAATAGTTGGAGTACTAGTAAAATCATCAAATGCGTCAATAAACAACACACCTATTGTATCTTCATCATTGAACAAGTATGCTCCTGGGTGATTCACCAGTGGATCAACAGGATAAACGGTGGGACTCATCATATTATGACTCTCTTGTTCCACCTGCACAAACTGGATCCCCAACTCCTTTACCTGAAAGTGTTCCATACGTACTGAAACAACCACTTTATCGCCACCTTCTAAGTGCTCATCCTTAAACTTCCAATGGCTTAACCATATCATGTCTTCTCCTTCACCTGGAATGTCGTAGGCTGATGGCATATAGTACCACTTCAGACCCTTGCTCTTATTTATGACTCTAGTAGCCATCTGATTGTAAGGAAAATCAGAACTCGCATAGACAGCACAGACGATCAAGCCTTTAATTCTGTGATTATCAAGCAAAGGCACTACAAAAGATATTGAGGACCCTCTACTTTTATGGCTGAATTGGCCTGGAAACTCATTCCCACAAAAAAATGCGCTGAATATACCATCCTCATGCAGTGCCTATATGCAATGGAAATGACAATATTAGTCAACCATTTCTTGTCATCATGAGAGAGAGAGAGAGAGAGAGAGAGAGAGAGAGAGAGAGAGAGAGAGAGAGAGAGAGAGAGGAGAGAGAGAGAGGCGCACACCTGGATTGGAATTGGATCAACCTTTCCTAAATATCTGCCATTTGTGTACACCCGAATGGGTGCCATTGATTCCAACAAGTTTCTCCATCCCGAGTGGTGGTTGATCATTTCTACATCTACACTTCCATTGGGTTGTAACTTGTAATTGTACTGCCACTCAACTAGGTTGTCGTTGTCACCTACTGTGGTCCTATGTTTCAGGGATGAAGAGGATTGATACGTTATTTTCTTCAATGATATGCAATATGCGATATTCAAGCCCTTTAGTTTTGGTAACCCGAGAAGTGATTTGAGACTTGTACACTTACAAAAAGAGAGTTCATCGAGCCTCGCTAATCCTTTGATACAATTTGGTAGGCTACTAATTGGATTATTCCCTAGATTTAGTCTATGCAATGAGGACATTTTACTAAAATCCATAGGAAAGGCATCATCTGAAATATTGCACCCCCAAAGACTTAATTCTACTAAAGAGCATGGTAAAGAACCTAAGATACTCGAACTTCTTTCTAGCCATAATTCACGTATCGGAATTCCATCGGCCTCAAGCACTTTTAACGAGTCCATGTTCCTCAGCATCTCAATTGATAACTCATTAAGATTTGAGCAACCAGATATAATAAATGTTTCAAGTGATTTTAGCATACAAATGTTCTTGGGAAGCATCCTAATCTTTTTGCAATCTTTCATATTCAAGTAAATAAGTCTCTCTAGGTTTCCAACGGATCCATGGACATCAATCAGGCTCGTGCAGTCTACTAGAACCAATTTCTCTAGATTTGGGCAATATGAGAAGTCAATGGTTTCTGTAAGTGAATGAGAATGGCTCAGATCTAGGATCTTCAAGGACAGAAGACACTGTAAGGGAAAAAATGTACAGAAGAAAACAAAGGGAAGATAATTGTTATAAATATATAATTTGTTATCAAACTAAAAGCCTAATGAAAATGAAAAAGAAAATGAAAAGATTAGAGAGTAACATACTTTTGTTCCCTTGAATACTTGTCTTAGACCACTGTATTGCATTTCAAGAATAATAACGCTTTCCAAAGCAAAATCAATGGGTATAGAATCCAAAGGAAACTTAGTCCAACACAACCATCTTAGTCCTGTACAAAATTCTGCATAAGATCCGTTAAGTTGTACATGACTAAGATGGAGTACGTAGTTTTAGTTCCCGCATCCTTGAAAATGCATTGGTTTCCAAGACTTTCTCATTTTAGTTTATAGTAGGGCACATGTGCATGTGGAGGACAAGACCTTCAATTGTTTCCGTACCCTACAAAAGAAAAGGAGAAAAACATTTGGAAAATATTTACAAGAAGAAAAACATATATGTGCACAAAGAATGCATATTTCTTACATTCTTTTCCGTCAAGATTTTGAAAGAGTCCTTATGATACCATACTCTACTACGTTTCCAAGGTTCATTTGATTCTAGGCGAACAATTTCTCTTCCCATTCCACGAATCAGGTTGTGCATTTGCACCTTGTCCCATTCATCAATAATCATCAAACATCTATCGATGAGATTTTGAATGCCAACAATTGGATAGAAATCACATCCATCTAGTATTTTAACAATGTAATCTTTGTCCTTTCCGATAAAGAAACAAGCAATGTGGAGGAATAATTTTCGGTCATGGTCATCTTGCAAAGAGTCATAGCTTACTCTTAGTTTATTTATTATTTCACCATTTGGAATAGCTTCTAACTTCTCCAATGCACTTTTCCATAAACATATACTTTCCCCCAACAAAGAAGAACCTAAAACTTTGAGAGCTAATGGAAGTCCTCCGCAATGATCGATTAGCTTCTCTGAATATTCTATGTAATCTTCAACAGGATGGTCTTGGCCAAAAGCGTGCCAACTGAAGAGCTCCAATGATTCTTTTTGAGTCAAAGTTCCAACTGCATACACCTTAGTAACTTGATGAGCCTTTAACAATCTTGCACGCCTAGTTGTTATGATGATTTTACTTCCTGGATAAAATCGAGCTTTCATTTGAAATATTGCATCTAATTGGTCCATATGATCCACATCATCGAGAACAAGAAGAACCCTTTTAGAGCTTATTGCATCTTCAATCTTAATTAATCCCTCACTAACATTGCTTATTTTCATTTTTCTCCCATTCAAAATATTAGAAAGAAGTTGTGTTTGTATTTGAACTAAGCCATTGGGTTGTTGTGAAATTTCTCTAATGTTTTCGATGAAGCTGCTTCCTTCAAATCTTCCAAAGTTTGTATTATAAACAGACTTTGCAATGGTTGTTTTCCCTATTCCACTCATGCCATAAATTACAAGTATGCTGACATCATCTGAACCATATTGTAACCATAAATTAAGTTCGTTGACTCGAGAATGCATTCCGATCATGATGTGGGGAACACTTAGGGGTCTACGTCGTAGTTTTTCTCCTATCACTTGAACAATCTTGTTGATAAACTTTGACTCGTATCTGAAAAGTTGCAATCCAAATGAAAAAAATATATCAAACATCCTTGCAATAGTACAATCCGTCTAATTAATTATTGGACTTCAACTCTATTGTGAGAAGTTTTAAAATACGCCTGTATTAAAGTATAAATAATTATACTATCCTTGCCACACAAAAAAAAAAAAAAAAAAGGGAATATTCTTACTGTTAAGTTTATATTGAGGAAGAAACATTTTATGAAATCTCCATTAACAGAAATTACCCATCAGCTTGATTTTGTAAGACCATCCCTGCCCGATCTGCAACCTCTGCAAGTGCCTCTCTCCATTCCTTCACTTTGTTCGACGGTTGGGTTTTTTGGTGCCTAGCAAATGCCTTTGCAAGACTTCCTGTCTGCTTCCGCACATCGGCTGGATCCACGTCGTAGAAGACAGGTAAAACGACATGGTCAGCTGAGATCCTCTTGCGTTCAAGAATCATCACGAGCTCGTCAAGGCACCATCTGGACGATGCGTAGTCTTTCGAGAACACAATAACAGAAGTTCTTGAGTGTTTGATTGCTTTCTGCAGTTCGGGCTCCATACCTTCTCCTTTGTCGACTTCATCATCGTCTCGGAAAGTGCGAAATCCGGCGTTGACAAGGGCTGTGTAGAGGTGGTCAGTGAAAGTCTTGCGAGTGTCTTGGCCTCTGAAACTCAGGAACACGTGATAACGACAATATCGAGAAGTACTGGAAACAGAGGAGGTTTGTGGATCGGCTGCTCTCACAAGTGCCATGGAGGTTTTCGAACAAGTAAACTGCCTGCATGGATTGTATAAACAAGCAGCTTATGAATGACCAAATGAAGGGATCATCCATCCATTGACTTGAAAAGATATGGCCCCTTGAAATGAGAGGTGAGAAATGGCATGACAAATTCTAAACCTCTTCCTTTTATCACTTCGATCTTGCTGGATCCAAATTTTTTGCTCCAATAAACTATGGGCTACTTGCGATTTTGAAATTAAAATTAGTTCTCATGTTGTATGTTTTATTCCTCGATTTGTTATGGGTTCCCTTGTTTGGGCCTTTGGTTTTCTTGTTTGGGCTTTTGGCACGAAGAGGGTATTAAATTCATGGCTGTAGAGCCTGATGGCCCTTCCTTCCCTCCTATGGTTCCTGAGCTCAATAATTTCGTTGGGTTGAAAAACCAGAAACGAGCTTCTGTAGTATAGTGGGGATGCATGGTTGAGCCGGCTCTGGTTCCACAAGCTGCTCATTCTAAATTGGCAACGGTTATGATTTCACTCCTTTTGTCTTTTTTATTCTAATGATTGTCTTTTTTTAAAAAAAAACTTATGGGGTGACGTTTATTTGATTTATGATAATACTAGCAAAAACTGCCCGCGCGATGCTGCGGGTTTTTAAATTGCGTGAAATGTGTATAAAGCGATGAAAATAGACAGGGAACAACTCAACTACCCAATTGCCAAAACACTATATATTACAGGTTGTGTTACTGCAACTGTGGGGGAAAAAAAGGAAATCATAAAGAAGCTGCATACAGAATTCAAATGAAAACATATCCAGAAGTCTATAAGCTTGGGATTTTTTCTTTTTCTTTTCTGCAGACACAAAAAGAATCTCTTTCAGAAGATACAATCAATAAGGACCAGTTAACCATGAATTAAAAAAATTAAAAATTAGATGGGGAAAAGAAAACTTATATGGTTAAACAGAAATAACCAACTGGTGAAATGGATCATCGCTATATGTTATAAAAGAAAGATATTCCATGAGATTCAAAAAAAAAATATACAAACATGAATGAATTGAGAATATAAAATAATTATTGACCTGCATCTTATTACAATACTGTGAATGGCAACAAACCAACCAATATTATCACGCTAACTACGCCGGAGATCCTGGGTTTAAATTCCTAAGACTGCAACCTTCCAATATAAGCTCAGGATAGAGGTGTACATCTGAGGAGTTAGATATATTCACCATGAGAGAATATTGAATTGAAACTTTGGGGGGTTTCTATACCCCAGATACCTTTTTCAAACTCCTCACATTTGTCAGTCATTAAACAAACTTTGGGGCAAAATGTTCATGTTAGGCGGTAAAGTAAGATTTTACACTCATATATCAAAATAGAACAACACACTCATATATACAAAGGTACAAACTTGGACTGAAATAACACAAAAAGATGCATAATTTCACTCACACAACCAAACCCAATTCCCTCCACTTCCATTTATACCCCTCAAATTCACTAAAAGCAGAAAATTTAACAACTAATAGGCACAAAGTCTTACTTGCTCTCCAAAAAGGGAACGCAAGATAAGTACGAACAGAAAAAAAAAAATTAAAAAAAAACAGCCACACGGAAAATCTATAACCACACGCAAATTTCCAATGGCTCCACTTATTTTTTCAGAATTGTTATTGGCTATAGCGCGGTGTAAGGCTCATTCTGCAAGCTCCTCATGGTACATAACCTTAACCATAAAGAATACTTCAAACTCTCTATCTGTATCAGCCAATTGGCACCAAGTCATATTCCAGCAACAAACTTACTTTCTTCTTGTTTTGCAACTTCCATCAATGAAGCCCACTTCATAAAGCGGAAACCAAAACCACAGAACCATTTTCCACAAAATACTCTACTTGTACATAAAAATAACAAAAAATGAATCGTTTTCCCACTTGGGTACTGGCCATTTTGATCTTTCTCATCTTTCCAATGGCTAATTCAGAAGATCAAGACTTGAAGCAACTCACGCAAGTACCGGTGCAATTCATGGACAAACTTTCACCAGGAAATTCAGTGAGAGATATCAAAATGGGGTTGGAACATGAGTTCAGACCATTGCAGAGACCAATGGGAGGGTGTGACATGTGATAAACATAATTATGTGAAGAAAATAGTTCTTGAAATGTCCAATTTAACTGGAGTCATAAAAAGGGAACGCAAGATAAGTACGAACAGAAAAAAAATCAGCCACACAGAAAATCTATAACCATACGCAAACAGAAAATCTATAACATCTATTAGAATTATAATTCTGATCTGGAGTCATAAAAAAAAAAATGCAGGAGTCTATAACCACACGCAAACAGAATATCAGCCACACAGACATCAATTACCAGATTGATGAGCAGACTGGGGGTTCTCATATTGATTACTCCAGTTCTTTTTCCTTAGATCTTCCACTCTGTAATAACAAACCAAACTCAATTTCTGATTTACTTCTCAATTTTCGACATGACAAATGAATAAACCAACCTAGAAAACCAAAAGAACGTTAAAACCAACCTTTTTTAACGAAACCCAGAAATCCTTTGAGCTAAAACCCGTGCGATGAGAAGAATGATGAAGCGCATCTGGAACGGCAAAACACGAACGCAAGATCTGAGAGGAGAACCGATGAGATAAAGACCAAAAGGGCGGCTGGATTTGCAGCGCCCCTCCCCAAACGAAAATCGACGGCCCCCACGCATGCAGAACAGTGAGCTTTGATCTTCCATGGCTGCCCCTAACCAGCCCAACCAACTGGTTTGAAACGGACTGGAAAGCTGAGAGCGAACGAAACTTTCGAATTGAAAGAGATGCAAATGGGAAGGGGCAAAAAGGGAACATAAGGGAAAATTCAGTAAAGGGCAAAATCGATAACTCACTATTCCTAAGCTACAGTCTAGGAACAGTGACTTTTGGATTCGTTTAGTATATATATAATTTTGCAAAAACAAATTTTCAAAATACTACTACTGAATTCTTAGATCTGTCTCTCTTCTGTTTGACTTCTGATTGTCATCTATTTTGTCACTTTAACTCCTTTTCTCTTCGCAATGGGCATTACATGCTTTAATCTGTGCTTCTAATTTTTTTAGAATATTTTTTTTGGTCGAAAGTAATGCTTCTAACATTAGGCGAAAAGATCATGTTTAATCATATCAAATTGATCCTTGATTGGTGATCCGAGTTTGAATGATTCCATTCCAACCTTAGAAATCATGAACTTTCACTTTCTTTTTTTTCTTTTTTTTTTAGCAGCAAAGCTATAAAATATAGAGCCTTATGTTGGTCAGAGTTTTGTTGTACTTGATTAAGCCTCTTTTTTGAATTGCATAAACAAGTACCCAAGGCCTTTTAACAAACTCATTTTCTATCTCTTTTTGCTTGTGTTTAAGGCCGGGCTCGTGGAGAACAAAAGAAAGGTTGTGTTGCTCATGTTCTAAGTGCTAGATGTCTTGGTTCAGTTATAGTACTTTTAGTTTTAAATTTAATTTTTATTGTAATTTAAATATCATTGTATCTAAATTATATATAGTGGATGTGCAATTTAAATTCTCAATTTATTTTACTATTAGCTTTAATTCCACTTTGCTACTGATTGAGTTATCAAGCTTTGTAGAAGTGAATTGACATAAATTAACCAACAGCCCTTTGGTTATGTTGGTGGTTGATTGATTGCAAATAAAATCAGATGCTGGTTTTTGTATCATGCTACGTGCAATTGCGTAGTCTATTTAAGCCTAAATTGGAATAAAATTCATTTTTAATGACTTTGTAAATCAGTATATGCAATTATTGCCGGTAATTGCATGTTTGCATCAAGGTCATGTTTCCCCTGCAATAGTTATTCACTACAATTCAGACTATAATTATGTTCGTGCTAAGTTAGTTAGTTACTACTAAGTGTGTCAGAATGGAGTCCCAAGCTTGGTCCAAAATGCAAAGCATTGTGCTTGAGATCGAACCAGTTCATTTCAAATATAAAGCTTGGCCCATCAGCTTCTTCGGCCAACTGAACTGGATTAAAGTTTGCGCTGAGTTCTGATCAAGTTCGAGCTAGCCGAATTTCAGATGGTTTTGGAACGTGTTGGTATGAAATACAGCTGTCCATAACAAAAATTTAGACACTTAGTGATTTTGATTGGGCCATGTTTGAGGTAGGTATATGTTACAGTGGTCAAAAGCAAAATATGTGAATAGAAACCAAATCAGATTGGGCCATGTTTTGGTTGATCTGATAACATTGATGCTGATGGTGATGAGGATTGGCCACGGATCTGATAACAACAACTTCCCATGCATGATTTATGGCAATTTGTTCTACTGTGTTCAACATTTCATTATTGTGCGCACTAAAAGATTTTAATATACAGGTGACATGGCCTAAGACCTTTCATGTTGTATCTTTTGGATGACTCCGAGTTTCTGGGCACAATGAATTTGGATTTGATTAAATTAATTGAAGAAATTTGTGGCTTAAAAGGTTGTCATAAAAAATACAAAGTACCTGCCTAATTGTAATGGGCCACATAATCAACGATTCCGTAAGGAATAAGAATGTAATTACAGTAAAACTAATTATGGAAAAGTTATGGGCATCTAAGTAACTTTTAACCTAACCAGAGCAACAGTTGGGGGGTTGGTTAGAACTTAGAGAGTATAGTAAACTAGGGGCGAGGTTAAGATTTTGCAGTTCGACGCCAAGCTATGGGCAGTGCAGCCCGCAGAGACGAAGTCACGCAGAAGAGCAATTAAATAAAAATAAAAAAGCAGACCGTTTTATCTGACAGCGTTTCAGAATAGTCAAGCGACCCTTCTCCCACGTACTTCCGTTTTGACACGCGCACACACACAATCGCTTCTTAAATTCCACGTACGTACGCTGTAAAACGCTACCAACTCTCCTCAGCCCCTTGTTTTGTTAATTTCGTTTTATTTTTAAATATAAATTATGCGATAATTAATTAGTTTTGTCTAATACGGAGGAGGAGATCAGAGATTAGCTGTTTTCACTCGAGGGATATATTAGGTAAACTTAGTTGATCCTGAACTCTATTATTTCAAGTTTCTATAATAGAGTTCAAAATAGAGCACTCTGTCATAGTTGTTCCAGTTAATCAAGACCTACACTGCCAGCATATTATTTAATTATTCTGATTTTCCACTATTTGGTTAATCACAGAGACAGCCTTTTATTCTCTGAAAAAGTTGCATTCTAGGAAGAGGAAGATTGTTGACAGACGAGCCTCTAAGAGTCGCAAGATAAGGTATCATTATAGATTCTTTGCTTCCGTATGTGACTGCTATGATGTTGTTTTGGAATTCTTTTGGAGAATCTGTTATTAGGCCAGAATTAATGTTGAAGGTTCCTGCATTAATGAATATGTTTTTGCAGGTATAATGTTCATGAGAAGATCGTAAATTTCATGGCTCAATAATTTGTTTGGGTTGAAGAACCAGAAACGAGCTTCTGTAGTATAGTGTATGGGCCTTTGGATCCAGGCTCTTAAATTTTGTATTTGATTAGATCAGTAGAAGATGTATTCGATGCTATGAAACGAATTGGTCTTAGGAAGACATTGGCTATATATAATTATATATGCAAAGACAAAAGTTTGGTGTTGATTTATATGAAGGAAGAAAGCCACTCTGTCGGTCAATTAACCAGCTGTTGAGTTGAGATGTACAAAAAATTCAGCCACGGCTTGTGGACTGTCGCTTCTTTCTTTAAGAGAGAGAAGACCGAGTGATTAGAGACAGAGTGACAAAGAAGCAAGCTGCGGTGATGAGCACCTTCCAGCCACGGAGGCCGCCGAATTTATTGCTGCCTGTGGTAGCCGCAATAGCGTGATCATCCTGCTCTTCTTCTTTGTCTGGAAAACACAGAAAATCCCAATAAATTAGAGGAAGCTTGTTTTTCAAATGAATATGGACTGGCCTGTGACGAGCATAGATGATTATCTGATCCTAACAACATAGATTTGTGATTCTAATTTAATTTGTTAGGGGTCTCATTTTTTATTATTTAGTTTATTTTAGAAACAGTTGGAGTAAGATCAAATGCGTCAATAAGCAACACACCTGTTGTATCTTCATCAGAGTCCTCATCATTGAACAAGTATTCTCCTGGGTGAATTTCACTAGAATATGCACGAAGGTGAATGGTTTTGCGTTGGGTACTCATCACAGTATTATGATTCTCTTCTTGTTCCTGCACAATCTGGATGCCTAACTCCTTTACTCGAAGGAAAGGTTGCGTAACAACTGAAACAACCACTCGATCGCCGCCTTCTAAGTGATCATCCTGAAACTTCCAGTGGCTTAACCATATCATGTCTTCTCCTTCACCTGGAATACCGTTGTGTGTTGGGCTATAGTACCACTTCAGACCCTTGCTCTTATTTCTGACTCTAGCCATCACATCCGCATTATATTTAAAACCAACCATCAGATTGGGAGTAAAATTAAAGCTAGAACTCGCATAGACAGCGCAGATGACGGCGAAGATGACCAAGGCTTTAATTCTGTGTTTATCAGGTAAAGTCACAGTAAAAGATATGGAGGACCTTCTACTTTTATGG
Source organism: Prunus avium (assembly GCF_965620075.1). Lineage (NCBI taxonomy): Eukaryota > Viridiplantae > Streptophyta > Magnoliopsida > Rosales > Rosaceae > Prunus > Prunus avium. The sequence continues at coordinate 30,416,435 of NC_142285.1, read as the reverse complement.
CTGAATCGGCCCGGAACCTCATTCCCGGCAAAAAATGTGCTGAAAATACCTTGTTCGTACACTCCCTATATATATGCAATGCAAATGACCATATTAGTAAACTCTTTCCTTTGATCAAATGAGAGAGAGAGAAAGAGAGAGAGAGGCGCACCTGGACAGGACTTCGATCTATTGCACTACAGAATGGTTTTCGAATCCGAATGGGTGCCATGGATTCCAAGTTGCACAAGCCCAAGAGGTTGATCATATCTACGTCAACTCTTCCAATAGGTTCTACCTTGTAAGAATCCTCCCACTCAACCAGGTTGGGGTTCCCATTCGCACGGGTAGATGGCCAAATATGATGTGGAAAGTAATAATAGGCATGCTTATAGCGTGGAAAGTACTGATATGTTATTTTTTCCAATGATACGCAATGTTGGATATCCAAGTCATCTACTTCTGGCAAACCCACAAGCGATTTGAGCCTCTTACACATGGGAAAAGAGAGTTTATCGACTCTTGCTAAACCTTGGATGCAATTTGGTAGGACACAAATTGGATTATTCCCTACGTTTAGTCTTCGCAATGAGGATAAATTACTAAAATTCCTAGGAAAGTCATCATCCGAAAGATTGCAACCCCAAACACTTAAATATACTAAAGAGCATGGTAAAGAACTCAAGATACATGAACTTCTTCCTCGCCATAATTGAGTTATCGGAATTTCATCCATCTCAAGCACTTTCAGAAATTCCATGTTCCTTAACATCTCAACTGACAACTTATTAAGATTTGTGCAACCAGATATAATAAGTGTTTCAAGTGATTTTAGCAAAAACATGTTCTCTGGAAGCATCCTAAGATTTTTGCAATCCTTCATACTCAAGTAAACAAGTCTCTCAAGGTTCCCAATGGATTCATTGACATCAACCAGTCTTTCACAATCTACAAGAATCAATTTCTCTAGATTTGGGAAAAATGAAAAGTTGGTGAGTTCTGTAAGTGAATGAGAATGGCTGAGATCAAGGATCTTCAATGATGAAAGACGCTGTGGGGGAAAAAATGAACAGAAGAAAAAATTGGGGGGAGTTAATTGTTGTAGATGTATATATTTTTTTATGAAACTAAAAGCCAAATGAAAGTGAAAATTGAAAAGCGTAGAGTAACATACTTTTGTTCCTTTGAAGACTTGCCTCAAGCTGCTATATTGCATTTCAAGAACAATCAGGCTCCCCAAAGGAAAATCTGTGGGTATAGAATCCAAAGGAAACTTATTCCAACACAACCATCTTAATCTTGTACAAAATTCTGCATAAGATCCGTCGAGTTGTACATGACTAAGATGGAGTAGTTTTAGTTCATGCATCCTTGCGAATGCATTGGCTTCCAAGACCATCTCCGTTGAGTTTATGTGACTGTTTCTAGGGAGCATGTGCATGTCGAGGACAAGGCCTTCAATTGAATCTGTACCCTACAGAAGAAAGGGGAAAAACATTTGAAAAATATTTACAAATGAAAAACATATATGTGTGCATATACGACCTTTTTCTTACATTCTTTTCTGTCAAGATATTGAAAGCATCCTTATGTTGCCATACTCTACTACGCTTCCAAGGCTTTTCTGATTCTAGGCAAACAATTTGTCTTCCCATTCCAAGGATCATGTCATGCATCTGCACCTTGTCAAATTCATCAATTGTCACCAAACATCTATCGATGAGATTTTGAATGCCAACAATTGTATAGAAATCACATCCATCTAGTATGTTAACAATGTAGTCTTTGTCCTTTCCGATAAAGAAACAAGCAATGTGGAGGAATAAATTTCGGTCATGGTCATCTTGCAAAGAGTCATAGCTTACTCTTAGTTTATTTACTATTTCACCATTTGGAATGGCTTCTAACTTCTCCAGTGCACTTTTCCATACATCTATACTATCCCCCAAGTACATAGAAGAACCTAAAACTTCAAGAGCTAATGGAAGTCCTCCGCAATGACCCACTATTTTTTGCGAATATTCTATGTAACCTTCAAAGGGATGGTCCTGACCAAAAGCGTGCCAACTAAAAAGCTCCAATGATTCCTTGGAATTCAAAGTTTCAACTTCATGCACCTTAGTAACTTGATGAGCCCTTAACAATCTTGCATGCCTAGTTGTTATTATGATTTTACTTCCTGGATAAAACAGATCTTTCATCCGAAATACTGCATCTAATTGATCCCTATGATCCACATCGTCGAGAACAAGGAGAACCCTCTTAGAGCTTATTGCATCTTCAATCTCAGTTAATCCTTCACTAACATTGCTTATTTTCATTTTTCTCCCATTCAAAATATCAGAAAGAAGCTGTGTTTGTATTTGAACTAAGCCATTGGGTTGCTGAGAAACTTCTTTTACGTTTTCAAGGAAGCTACTTCCTTCAAACCTTCCATAGTTTGAATTATAAACAGACTTTGCAATGGTTGTCTTCCCTATTCCGCTCATGCCATAAATTACAAGTATGCCAACATCATCTGATCCATCTTGTAACCATAAATTCAGTTCGTTGATTTGAGAATGCATTCCGATCATGATGTGGGGAACACTTAGGGGTCTACGCCTTAGTTTTTCTCCCATCACTTGAACAATCTTGTTGATAAACTTTGACTCGTGTCTGAAAAGTTGCAATCCAAATGAAAAAAGAATTCAAACATCCTTGCAATAGTACAATCCGTCTAATTAATTATTGGACTTCAACTCTATTGTGAGAAGTTTTAAAATACGCCTGTATTAAAGTAGAAATAATTATACTTAATTTTTTATTTTATTTTATTTTAAGGATAGTAGAATATTCTTACTGTTAAGTTTATATTGAGGAAGATACATTTTAAAGTAAAACAAGCCATACGAAAATTCAGAAATATTATATGAAAATTCAGAAAAAGTAAGTCTATTTTCAGTATTTTAACTTTAGAAAGAGACTTACAGATAAAAGAAATTACCCATCAGCTTGATTTTGTAAGACCATCCCTGCCAGATCTGCAACCTCTGCAAGTGCCTCCCTCCATTCCTTCACTTTGTTCGACGGTTGGGTTTTTTGGTGTCTAGCGAATGCCTCCGCAAGACTTCCTTTCTGCTTCCGCAAGTCGGATGGATCCACGTCGTAGAAGACAGGTAAAACGACATGGTCAGCTGAGAGCCTCTTGCGTTCAAGGATCATGACGAGCTCGTCAAGGCACCATCTGGACGACGCGTAGTTTTTCGAAAACACAATAACAGAAGTTCTTGAGTGTTTGATTGCTTTCTGCAGTTCGGGCTTGATACCTTCTCCCCTCTCGACTTCATCGTCATCTCGGAAAGTGCGAAATCCGGCTTTGACAAGGGCCGTGTAGAGGTGGTCAGTGAAAGTCTTGCGAGTGTCTTGGCCTCTGAAACTCAGGAACACGTGATAACGACAATATCGAGAAGTACTGGAAACAGAGGAGGTTTGTGGATCGGCTGCACTCACAAGTGCCATGGATGAGGTGTTGTGAACAAGTAAACTGCCTGGATGGATTGTATAAACAAGCAGCTTGTGAATGACCAAATGAAAGGATCATCCATCCATTGACTTAAAAAGCAATTATTTTGAGTCAAGCAAATGAAATCATCATGTGTTTTTTTTTCTTTCTTTAAGATAAAGAAGGGAGAAAGTAACAAAAGCAATCCAACTAGTGGGAGCTTTAATTGTGTCTTTTAAAAAGATACACACCATGCCATTGCCAGGAAATTCTAGGTAATGGCATGACAAATTCTAGGTACACACCATGCCATTGCCAGGAAACCTCTGCCTATTATCACTTCGATCGATCTTGCTGGATCCAAATTTTATGCTCCAATAAACTAAGTGCTAGTTGCGATTTTGAAATTAAAATTAGTTCTCATGTTGTATGTATTATTCCTCGATTTGTTACGGGTTCCCTTGTTTGGGCCTTTGGTTTTCTTGTCTGAAACTCAGGAACACGTCATAATGAAAATATCGACAAGTATAAGAAGAGGAGGTTTTCCGAGCTGCTCGCACAAGTGCCATGGATGAGGTGTTGTGAACAAATAAACTGTCTGCGTGGAAATTAAATCTTCTATCAAGTTTTGAGGTTCCTATTCCTACTGTTGGAATTGGCTCAAATTTGATGGCGTGTGATGTGTTTTGTTGTGGGCACCTACCTTGACTTTGTTGGCTTCAAAAGTGCTTTCGGTGGAATTGTCTTTTGAATTATAAAATTATGTGCATGGGATATTGTGTTCCCTTGGCTCCATGGCCAGTACCCGAAAGCAAGACGGAAAAGAGGAGTAAATCATGGTGCCGTCCACTTTTAGAAAGAATTGATTTCTTTGTCTTTGTTTAATAATTGATACAAGCGTTATTAAGAGAATTTGAACACAGGATTTAATGTGATATTTAATGCGCTGCAACACAATTATGTTCCCTCCAATTTTTTTTTGAGGTCATCTCTTGTTTCTTTAATCTATTCAGCACACTCATTGATTATTATTATTATTACTAGTCCTTGGCACATGACAATTGATTTTCTTTTTTCTTTTTTCTTTTCTTTTTAGAATTAAGAAAAGATAACATGTGTAGCTATATTCTATAAAAGTAACTATATTCTAAAAAATGTGAATTTACCTTATTATCTTCATTTAATTAATAATGTCAATTCTTAATGTTTGAATTAACCAAGAGTATTTTTTGGTATTTTGAATATTTCACCATTCTCTGCCTTTTACTTAATATATATAGAATTTTTTTTTTGCACTATTATATATAGGAATTTGTTAATTAATTATGTCGACTCCACGTTGGCAGATCTCGCGCAATCACTAGTAAAAAAAACCCTTTGCGCGACCAAATTTTGCGTGACGAAGTGTGGTTCGTCTCGTAAAGTCTTTACAAAAATAAAGAAAATAAAAAAATTATTTGTAAAAATCTTTGCATGACTTTGCGCTACGAAACAATAAAATTCGGTGCACAAAGTCTTGCGCGACGAAGTGTATTTCGTCTTGCAAAGTCTTTACAAAAATAAATAAAATAATTTTTTTAATAAAAATCTTTGCATGACTTTGCGCGACGAATTTATAAACTTCGTCTCGCAAAGTCTTTACAAAAAAAAAAAAAAAATTAAAAAAAAAAATTATTTTGTTAGAAAAATATAATATTTTAAATGTATTATATTTTAAATTGACGATCAAATTGGTTCATTGTATTCATATAGGGTCAAGGAGTGTAGCTATAAAAAATCATTAAAATCGAAATTGAAATAACCGTTAAATCGTGATTTTTCATTTATAACCGTCGAAAATTTTGTCCTATTACGTGATCTTTGAATGTTTATTTTTTCTGATTTTTAGGGTATACGATCTCGAAGTATAAACAAACAAGTTTGACGGTTGGATCGTCGAAACTAGTTTCATAGAATACATATGCCATCAAAACAATATATTCACTAACAATTAAGAGTTTATTTATACTTTCATTAAATATAACATAAGATTTTGTGGTATCCACTAGTGTAAATATTTTAAATTGACGATCGAATGCAGTCATTGTATTCATATAGGGTCAAGGAGTGTAGCTGTAAAAAATCATCAAAATCAGAGTTGAAATAACCGTTAAATCTTGATTTTTCGTTTATAACCATCAAAATGTTTTGTCCCGTTACTTGATTTCTGAAGAAAAAAAAATTCCCGATTTTTGGCTTATATGATCTCGATGTGTAAACAAATAAGTTTGATGGTTGGATCGTTGAAACTAGTTTCATAGAATGTGTATGCCATCAAAACAATATATTCACTAACAATTAAGAGTTTATTTATACTTTCATTAAATATAACATAAGATTTTGTGGTATCCACTAGTGTCAATATTTTAAATTGACGATCGAATGCAGTCATTGTATTCATATAGGGTCAAGGAGTGTAGCTGTAAAAAATCATCAAAATCAGAGTTGAAATCACCGTTAAATCTTGATTTTTCTTTTATAACCGTCGAAATGTTTTGTCCCATTACTTGATCTCTTAATGTTTATTTTTTTCGAATTTTGGCGTAGACAATCTCGAAGTATAAACAAAAAAGTTTGACGGTTGGATCGTTGAGTAGCTTTAAATTTGTTTATTTTGTACGTATAACACTTAAGAAATTGAATAGTATATATATTTATTAGTAGGTTTAAATTTTTTTTAAGACTTTGCGCGACCAATATAATAATTCGTCGTGCAAAGTATACTCTAAAAATTTGGGTGGGTACAAAAAATGAGAATTTTTTTTAAATATTTTTTTACGACTTTGCGTGACTAATATATAGTAGTTCGTCACGCAAAGTATACGCTAAAAATTTGGCGAGTACCAAAAATGGGAATTTAAAAAAAAAAATTACGACTTTGCGGGACGAATATATGATTCGTCGCGCAAATTTGTGCGGGACGAATATATAATTCGTCGCGCAAATTTTTGCGGGACCAATATATAGTCGTTCGTCGCGCAAAGTATACCCGAAAAATTTGGGCGGGTACCAAAAATGCGAAATTTAAAATTATTTTTTTCCAACTTTGCGCGACCAATATATACTAGTTCGTCACGCAAAATATACTCTAAAATTTTGGGCGGTACCAAAAATGCGAAATTTTTTTAATTTTTTTTTCCAACTTTGCGCGACCAATATATACTAGTTCGTCGCGCAAAGTATACTCTAAAAATTTGGGCGGTACCAAAAATGGGAATTTAAAAAAAAAAATTTACAACTTTGCGGGACCAATATATAGTCGTTCGTCGCGCAAAGTATACCCGAAAATTTTGGGCGGGTACCAAAAATGGGAAGCGGGAATATTGTGGTCGCGCAAAACTTTGAGCGACCAAAATTTCGTCGCACAAAACCCTAAAAATTTGGGCGCGCACCAAAAATGGGAATTTTTTTAAATAAAAAATTTCGAGACTCTGCGCGAACAATATATTGTTTCGTCGCGCAAAGTGATACGGTTTTTAAAACCAAAATAACACCTCCACCATTTTCTCAATGTCTTCTACTCTTACCTCTCCTCTCTCTTTCCTTCTCCCCAAATCCTACCCTTTCTCTCACACTCACTCCTCTCACTTAGTCTCTCATCTCTCTCTTCACTATCTCTCACTGTCACTCACTCTCTTATCTCTCTTTTCATCATCTCTCACTCTCACTCACTCTTTCATCTCTCTCTCACTATCTTCTCTATTCTCTCACACTCACTTCTCCCTCTCATTCTCACTCACTCAAAATCTTGCCAAAAGGTATATTCTCTCCAAAGTTTAAATTTTTTTTTCTTCATTAATATGTGTTTTTGGAGTTAGTTTTGAGTTTATGCCAATTTTTTGTTATTTTGTTGTTATTTGACAATATTTGTTTTTTTTTTTTGTAGGGAATCATCGAGACTTTGACGGCTAAAGTGGAGGATTTGGACGCTATCGAAACATATCCTCCACCACTACCACCACAATAGGCTTGTAGATTTTATTATTGTACTTTGTTAATTTATGTGTACATTTTGAATATTATATATATTGGATAATTTGACCACTCTTTTTATATGTAATTTTATTTTGAATATGTCTATTTAAATTAAAGTAATTAAAAAAAAATCATACAATTAAATTAAATTTAAAAAGTAAAAATTTGAAAAATTAATATAATGAAATTGATATAAAAGAAATAATAAAACAAAATGTCAAAAACCTTGGGCGACAAAATATTTCGTCGTGCAAACTATTAAACTAGTTAATTTTAATTAAATTTTTTTAAAAATAAAAAATGAAAAAATTGAATATTTCGTCGCGCAAAGATTTGCGCGACATTAGGATTCGTCGCGCAAAGTGTATTTGCGCGACGTTAACTTTCGTCGCGCAAAGTTGATACTATTCGTCGCGCAAAGTAGTTATAATTCGTCGCGCAAAGTATCTTTTAGCGACGTTAGTATTCGTCGCGCAAAACCTTTCTTTACGATCTTTGCACGACAGAACTTGCGGGACCAAAATTTCGTCGCGCAAACTTTGCGCGACGAAATTGTACTTTGCGCTACAAAATTATTTCGTCGCGCAAAGTGTTTTTTGTAGTAGTGAATGTAACAGTTTACGGGCCTCAAATTAATAGAAATTAAGATAAGAACATAAAAATATGTACAGAAAAACGGCAAGTCTTTGTTAGCTAGCCATATGTGCCATCAAGATCTTGATCACCATCCGAATAATGTTAAAATCCCCTTTGTAAATTAACCTTTTGCATATTTCATATAATACTCGTGAGATTCTTGAACAAGTCAAAAAATGTCGAAGATAATTTCAATAATATGTATAGCTCAGTAATCAGTATATAATAAGCTCTTAAAACTAATGTTTGTCAAACCAAAATTATAATATTTTGATTAAAAAAAAACAAATTAAAATTAAAATTTATATACAATTTCTAGGCACATATCCCATATGCATAGAAACCAAATCAGATTGGGCCATGTTTTGGTTGATCTGAGGGTAGACCAAGATCAGCCTGAATTTCAAATCTGGCCCAAAATCCTTCCAGCTTTATCGTATAAAGCTTAGTCCGATTAAGCCAAACAAATCCGGCTTTTGGGCTACCTTAGTCTAATTGACTGTCCTAGTTTGTGCTATATTTTCACTTTCATCAACTTCATACTGCATGTGTACATTTATTGCTTGTCTTAATATGTTTCCTGTTCTTAAGGTAAATCTGCTCAGTCAAAGCATTCAGAATCATCTAATAACATTGATGCTGATGGTGATGAGGATTGGTACTCGGATCATATTCTAGATAATTTGAGAAGAAGGATCATACTCTGCATATGCTCTTGTTTTATTGAAATCGATCTGAACTTGTGTAAAACTGAATATATTAAATTTTGAGTTCATGCAATACCTGGCTGATCCATTTAGAGCAGCAAAAAGAAACTTGAAATTCTTATCCCTGTTTTCTTTTGGAATTTCTATTAAATGGTAGATTCAAGTATCTTAGTATTTTTTTCTCTAACTCAATACTGTAGTGTATATAATTTTTATATTTTTTTTAGAGTGTTGCTAAACGAACCCTAAAATTAACTGAGTACACCATACTACCAAATTATTTATTGAATTACTCATTTATCCCAATATAAAATGACCAAAAAGGTATCTACTTTTCTTCTTCTTCTTCTTCAAAAATCTGAGAGTCCACAAAACCCTCAAAACCCCATTTTTATTTATTTTATCCCATCACCTTTCTTTCTACTCTCAACTTGTAGAAATTATTTTATTCTCAATCCCATTATAATTTATAAGCCAGTCTGTTAAAACTCCTATTATTTTTTCCATAATTTTCAATTGAGAGAGTAAAATAGAGGTGCTAGCTGGATTTGAAATGAAAAGAAGAAAATATGGAAGACAAAAAAATACACGATATTTGCAGTTCCTTCTGGTTATGTTTGTTAGGGCAATACTTTACAATGAGCAGCACTTCAAATAATAATAAGAATAATAAAAACAACCAGGCCTCCTCCAACACCTACACCGATTACAGGGAATTCTACCTTAAACAAAATGCTCTACAACCTCAATCCCACGCATTCATCTCCTCCCACCTATCGCACTCACAGCTTGTTGCCATCATGGAAGTATATGCGGGATGGATTATTAATTACGTTGTGAACCAGTCAGATTGGTGATCATTTTTTTTTTTTTGGACAACGAAGCTTTCATTGAAAACAGAGGAGGAATACAAACAGACAAAAAGCTAAAACTCAGGGAAAGTTGCTAAACTCGCAGAGTCTAGAAACCAAAACTCTCCCCACAGAGACAAAACCAGCAAAAATACAATTAAGGGGGACTTGGAAGTCCATCAGAAGCCAGAACACGCACTAGGGACGGAGGTGGCTGGTTAGCCCATCCTTGCGGACACACCACCCTTAAACCTATCGCTGCGGTCACATGAGCCGCTCGATTTGCTCCACGAGGGATCCAACACCATTCCACATCAGAGAAACCTGCACTCAGGCGCATGATCTCATCCAGCAGAGGGAGAATGGTCCATGCCCTCGTGCAACCTTTACCCTTGATATTATCAATGAGGACTTTAGAATCTGATTCCATAACTAACCTTGAGTAGCCTCTCAGACTTGCGCATCTCAGAGCCTCAATGGCTGCTTCGGTTTCTGCTATCAAAGGACTATTACAGTAGCGTTTACTTGCAAAACCATAGCAAAAATCCTTATTCTGATTTCTCATCACCACACCCAAGCCTGCCTCATGATTTTTCCAAGCAGCATCGAAGTTTATCTTTATTGCACCACTAATAGGGGGTTTCCATAAACCAGCTGACGGGGTCAGAGCAGTAGCCCCATATCTGGTGGAGTCAGCTTGACACCTAACTGCCTCGAACTCTTCTGCTGCTGAAACAGCATATTCCACCACACTTATGGGATCGATTTTAAAGTCCTCAAAAAGAAATTTGCATCTTGTTTTCCATATCTCCCACGAGATAAAACTCACCAAAGACAGAACCCAAACTCTTTGGAATTTGGTTAACATATGACTATTTAACAGCCCATTGTACCAGCAATCAATCATGGTGAGGCTTTGTGGGTTCACTCGGTAATTTAAAGGGGAGCCAAACCAGACAGCTTGGGACCACGGGCACAGAAAGATAGCGTGCTCCTCAGATTCTTCATACTGATTGCATATGGGGAAAATTGGAGTCGCAATAATCCTTCTGCGATACAGATTAAGTCTGGTAGGCAAGGCCCTATTCATCATGCGCCAGAGAAAAAACTTGATCTTTGGGAGAGTGGGAGTCGCCCAAATACCTTTCCACACACCTCTTTCAATTACATGGGACGAACGGTTATTTACCCCACTGGAGGAAACAGAGACCACCTGCAGATTATAACCAGACTTTACAGAATACAAACCCGATTTGTTCCAGGGCCACACAACTCTATCATCCCTGTGCAAGTTACCTATAGGGACCTCACTGATAACCTTAACAGTGTCCTGGCTCACATACTGAGCAAGAGCCTGCGTGTTCCATGTTCTGGTATGTCCATCTAAGATCTCACTAACCATTTGGGGGGCATTCGACGGCACAGGGGTCATAGGCACCACAAAACCATGGTGAGGAGGAAGAAGCCAACGGTGCTGCCAAATCTTCGTATTTAGACCATTGAAAACTTGATGCCTTACATTTTCCTTAATTACTTCTCTTCCTTCCAACAAACTAGCCCAACCCCAAGAGGGGCGATGACCTGCCACGGCGTTCAAAAAGTCACAGTTTGGAAAGTACCTGGCCTTAATCAATTTTGCCCAGTAGGAGTTAGGATCATGGATCAGTCTCCATGCTTGTTTACCAAGGAGGGCTAAATTAAAGGTATTGAGGTCTCTAAAACCCAGCCCACCCTCAGTTTTAGGTAGGCATAAAGTAGACCATGACTTCCAATGTATCTTTACATCGGAGTCTTGCTTTCCCCACCAGAAATTGGCCAGCTCACTGTTGATCTCATCACATAGACCTTTTGTAAAGGGTTTAGGCTAAAGAAGGGTTTTTTTTTTTTTTTTTTCTTTTTCTGGCTAAAATTGGCATCATTGAGTTTCATACTTGGGATTCCTTGAATCTATTTCTGAAGAAGATAATTGACAACGCTAGCTTTTGTCCGTTTGGCAAAAATCCAAGCAGATGATTCAGATCCATTAAGGTGTTGTGTGATAGAGTGTACTATGGTGTACTAGGGGTATTTTTGGTAGTTAAATAGGGTGTACTTAGTTAATTTTACATTTTGATTAAAATATTAAGGTGTACTTAGATCATAGGGTGTACTCAGTTAATTTTAGGGTTCCTTTAGCAGCACTCTTTTTTTATTAGGTAGTTGACAATTAATACCTCATTAACTGTTACAGATGAGATGTACCAAACAATAGTATTATAAAGTCGGTTGATATTTTGAATTCAACTTATGGAAGTGGAGTATATTAGTATGTTTGCTAATTAAAGGGGCTGGCAAAAGACCATGAAATGCATTTATCTTCCTTAAAAATTCTACGGCGACATATGTATACACTGAGATGTAATTATACTTGTGTGAAATTCTACCATCAAAAATCTTTTACTAGCAGTCATGCTGCGACAAGTTCCCTTACATGTTTTGTGGCATTTTGTTCTACTTTGTTCTACAAATCAATAGACAAATGGCAGAGGAAGACACAGGTGACCACAGGTGCTGCTGCTATTAAAAGCAAGCTGCATGCTTTTAATCAGGTTTGGCCCTATGATCGAACTTTGTAATCGACCTATGAGTGGACTTATAGCCATGCTTCGCCAGATATTCAACAGGAATGAATTTTCCTTTCCAATTGCAGAATATCAGTGAACAAGTTGCTTCTTATATGAGAGATCCAAGCAGAATGGTTAAGCAGATGCAGATGAGGCGATCGGCAGTTGGTGTATTTGGTACTGTAAGATATTAAAACTTCCCTCTAAATTGAGTTCCCAAGGTTGCATGGGCATGCTCAGACAGAATTGTGCTTCATTTATAACATCATAACAAGATTATTGGGGCATCCCGTACTTCATACATGAATCTTTTAAATGTGCGCTTATATGGTTATACCCAATCTTTAAGAGTTCCTGTAGTTCAAAACAACAAATGCAATCAAATTGCATTGAAAAATTCTTGCATTTTCAATTGTTTAATATTGTATCTCCCCAAGTGGTCAAAGTCAATAAGGTCACTGCATTTTCTCCGTTATGGTGGGTTTGGAACTTATTCAAGTTGCTAGAACGTTCAAAATGGAGCGGTCTGGCATAGTTGTTTCCTGTTATTGCCAGCATATTATTTAATGATTCTGATTTTCCACTATTTGGTTATCCACAGAGACGGCCTTTTATTCTCTGAAAAAGTTGCATACTAAGAAGAGGAAGATTGTGGACTGACGAGCCTCTAAGAGTCGCAAGATAAGGTATCAGTATATATAGGTTAATTCTTTGTTTCCTTATGTGGACCTGCTATGATTTGTTTTGGAAATTAATAAATATGCTTTTGCAGGTATAATGTTCACGAGAAGATAGTAAATTTCATGGCTCCGGAGCCTATGACCCTGTTGATTTTTGATATAAAACTTTATGGTTAGCAACAAACAAAACCTTTTGTTAGCAACGTATGCAGAGGAGAGAAAACTCAGAGAGGATAATTGTTTCAGTATATTTTCTTGTATATTCAACAGAGCCAAGAACACAGAATATATGCATGACTCATTCTGTCAAAAACAGATCCTAAAAATATCTAGGACACTAGGATTCATCTCCAGCCTTTCAAGGTCATTGGAGGCTACGATTCTTACACCTAGGCAAGGAATCGTTACGACAGATAGGACTAAGACAGCTAAGAAAGACAGCTGTAGAGTTTCCCAAAATAGACAGAAAACTAGCCGTTGGACATAACCTTTAACGGCTATTGCTATAAAAGGAAAGTTCTTCAGCTCCTTTGATTTCTTCATCCTCTTCACTGTTAATCTGCAGGCTTAACTTCTGCAGCTTGATTCAAAGCTAGTATGCAGCTTAACTCTCAACAGCCTCTCCTAAGCTGCTTACTGGTTTCACTCCAAGTTTCAACCTCAAGTAATTGAATCGATCTTTGGGCAGAGCTTTTGTAAAAATATCTGCCAACTGTTCTTCACTTATGCAGAACTTCATGTCAAGCACCCCTTCTTGTAAAGCTTCCCTTATGAAATGATACCTTCGGTTTATGTGTCTTGTTCTCTGATGGAAAACAGGATTTTTAACCATTGATATTGCTGACATGTTGTCACAAAACAATGGCGTTGCATCAGATTGCATTTCACCAAAATCATCCAACACAAACCTTAGCCAGATAGCTTGAGCTGTTGCTTCAGCAGCTGAAACGTATTCAGCTTCTGCAGTTGACAATGCAACTGTGTTTTGCTTGACTGAAGCCCATGAAAAAACTCCACTACCAAAACTGAATGCATATCCAGATGTACTTCTACTGTCATCTTCACTGCCAGCCCAATCAGAGTCACAAAAACCAATCAGAACAACATTTTTGTCCCTTGTAAATTCAATGCCATAGCTGAGAGTGCCTTGAATGTATCTGAGAACCCTTTTTGCAATTCCCATGTGCTTCTTTGTAGGGCTGTGCATGAATCTTGATAACAGACTGGCTGCAAATATTATATCAGGTCTGGTTGCAGTTAAATATAACAAGCTGCCAACAATTTTTCTAAACAGACCTTCATCGGCTAATTCACTTCCATCAACTTTCTTTAGTCTTTCACCAGTGGGAAGAGGAATTGTAACTGATTTACAATCCTCGAGGCCAAACTTCACAAGCAAGGACTTTGCATACTTGCTTTGATGAATAAACACCCCTTTTTCAGATTGTAGAACCCCCATTCCTAAGAAATGATGTAGGAGTCCAAGGTCAGTCATTTCATACTTTTGCATCATGTCCCTTTTAAACTCATTGAGCAATGCATTACTGTTTCCAGTATACACTATATCATCAACATATATAGAGACAATGATCAATTTTCCCTCTTCATCAGTTCTGGTATATAAGGTGGCCTCACTAATGCTTCTTTGAAACTTGCAGCTAGTGAGATAAGAGTCAATCTCACTGTACCAGGCTCTGGGAGCTTGCTTCAAACCATAGAGAGCCTTCCTTAGCTTATAAACCTTATGACTAGCCTTTTTCACTTCAAACCCCTCTGGTTGCTCAGTATAAACCTCCTCCTCAAGTACTCCATTCAAGAAGGCTGACTTCACGTCTAGTTGAAACAACTTCCAACCCTTTTGTGCTGCAAGTGCAATCAAAGTTCTAATTGTATCTAACCTTGCCACTGGGGCAAAGGTTTCATTAAAGTCAATACCAGGTTTCTGAGCATACCCTTTAGCTACAAGCCTAGCCTTGTGTTTTTGAACCGTTCCATCCAGATTAAGCTTGGTTTTGAACACCCATTTGACTCCTATGACTGGTTTATGAGTAGGCCTTTCCACCAGCTCCCAAGTTCCATTCTTTTCAATAGTTTCAATCTCAGCTTCCATTGCTTCCTTCCATGCTTTGTCTTCAATAGCTTCATAATAATTTTCTGGTTCAATAATAGTCATATGACATCTTGCATAGATGTCCTCCAAGCTTCTCAACCTTACTGGTGTATTACTTGGAGTTGAGCCTTGACTAGAACCACTGCCATTGCTCTCAGGGACATGTTCATCATCTGAGATTAATTGATTTTGATTTGGGGAATCAATGCTGTGAGTTTCATGAGAGGTTTCCTCTGCTTCAGTTATCTCAGAATTTCCATTTTCAAAAATAAGAGGCATGGAGACAGTTTCAACTTGCTTGCTTTCCCAATTCCAGGATTTGTTCTCATCAAAAACAACACTTCTTGAGAGTATAATCTTCTCAGTTTGAAGATTATAAATCCTGTAACCCTTCTCACAGCTGCCATAACCCATAAAGATTCCTTTGCTTGCTTTGTCATCAAACTTCTGTCTAAGATTTGATGGAATGTGACTGTAACAGATGCTTCCAAACACTCTTAAGTGTTTTACACTAGGTTTTCTTCCTGTGAAAGCTTCAAATGGTGTTTTGTCTGTAACTGAAGTGGTATAGCACCTGTTTTGTAGATACACAGCAGTACCAACTGCTTCAGCCCAGAACTTTACAGGAATTTTCTTCTCAGTCATCATTGATCTTGCCATTTCACAGATGGTTCTGTTTCTTCTTTCAGCAACTCCATTTTGCTGAGGTGAGTAGGCAATAGTCAGTTGCCTCTCCATGCCAAGATCACTGCAATACTCAAGGAATTCATGTGAAGTGTACTCTCCACCTCTGTCACTTCTGAGTTTCTTTAAATTGAATCCACTTTGTAGCTCAACAAATGCTTTGAACTTTTTGAACACACTTATCACACTTGACTTGTTTCTTAGAAAATATACCCAACACATTCTTGAATAGTCATCAATGAATGTGATGAAGTATTTATTTCCTCCAATGGACTCATTTTGCATTGGACCACATACATCTGTGTGTATCAACTCAAGTGGACTGTTGGCTCTCCAAGGCTTCTCATTCTCAAATGGTTCTCTGTGGCTTTTACCATACACACAGCCTTCACATACTCCTTCCTTTTCTGAGAAATTAGGCAAGCCTAGCACCATTTGTGTTTGCTGCATTTTTTTCATGCTTGCAAAGTTCAAGTGCCCCAATCTTCTATGCCAAACCCATGGATCTTCTTGTACTGCTCCTTTCATTGCCATTGAGCAGATAGATTCCATAGATAATGGAAAACATCTATTTCCAGCCATTTCAACTTTGGCAACAACATTATCAAGGCTGCTGTCATCACATATTAATGCATGATTTCCTCCAAATAGAATGTAGTACCCATGCTCCAGCATTTGTCCTATACTCAACAAATTCTCATTCAGACCAGGGACAAGCAGCACTTCATTTATGTATCTTCTTCCTTTTCTTGTCTCAACTACAAGTGTCCCTTTTCCTGTGGCTTGAACAAGATCACCAGTGCCCATTTTCACTTTGCAGGTCACTGACATATCAAGATTGATCAATAAAGACTGTTGAGAGGTCATGTGGTTGCTGCATGCACTGTCAACAAACCACACAGACTTGCTTGATGCAATTGAACTTGCATGACAAGCATAAAACATTGTTCCTGTGGTTACCTCTTCTTCCTTTGCACAATTTGCAACTTGTTTACCACTTTCACAGTCCTTTGTTAAATGGCCAAATCAACTACACTTCTCACATTTTGGTTTTCCTTTATATCTGCAAATACCAAAATGGTATTTCTTACATACTTGGCACTGTGGTTTCACACCACCTTGACTGCTACTTCCTTCTGATTTGTTTTGTGAATTGAAGCTGTTGTTCCAATTCCCTCCAGAGCCATTATTCCAATTTGAGTTTCCACCTTGAGACCAATTCGAGCCTTTTTTGTTTTGTCCTTGCCATTTTTGATTTTGCTTTCCCTGAGAACTTTTGTTAGCTCCAGAAGCTTGATTATTTCCAACTCTGAGGCTGCTAAAAGCCTTCTCAGTTCCAGCCAACTTATCCCTTTCATCATGCAAATCCTCTCTTTTATCATAGACTTTGACAGATGCAAGAATTTCTTCAACTCTAATAGTTTCAAGGTCTCTGGTTTCTTCAATGATTGACACTATGGACTTGTACTTCCTACTTATACTCATCAGCAATTTTTGGACAATCCTTTTCTCTATTACATCTTCTCCTAGAGATTTCAAGTTGTTTACAATTCCAAAAAATCGAGCAAAGTAGTCATCCAGAGATTCAGCATCATTCATTCTTAAATATTCAAAATCAGCTCTAATGGCTTGTAATTTCACAGCTCTTACCTTTTTATCTCCTCTGAACTCTCTTCTCAGAATTTCCCAAGCACCTTTTGCAGTCTTCTCATTTCTGATGCGAGGAAAGAGTTCATCAGTTAGTGCTCCTTGAATAAGACTCAAAGCCTTGGCATTTTTTATCTTATCTTCTTTGGACATAGTAGGTGCTTCCACTGGAATTTGCACAGTCTCATATTCTTCTTTTACAGAGCCTTCTTCTCCTTCAGAACTCTCTGGTTCTTCCTCCTCAAGAATCGGCTGTGGATATACTCCAAGCTCCACTGCATCCCATAGATCATATGCTATGAGAATAGTCTCCATTTTTACTGACCAAAAATCATAGTTTGCACCATTAAACTGTGGAGTTCTTAAATCTCCACTTGAAGAACCTGAACCCACCATTTTGAGTGAGTCTCAGTGAACCAGACACTAAAAGAGCAACCTTTATCCCTTTTGGAAATTTCTCAGGAAAGCCCTCTTTCTCACAGCTCACGCCCCTCTCTGAAATCAGACCCAGAGCTCTGATACCATGTTGATTTTTGGTATAAAACTTTCTGGTTAGCAACAAACAAAACCTTTTGTTAGCAACGTATGCAGAGGAGAGAAAACTCAGAGAGGATAATTGTTTCAGTATATTTTCTTGTATATTCAACAGAGCCAAGAACACAGAATATATGCATGACTCATTCTGTCAAAAACAGATCCTAAAAATATCTAGGACACTAGGATTCATCTTCAGCCTTTCAAGGTCATTGGAGGCTACGATTCTTACACCTAGGCAAGGAATCGTTAAAACAGATAGGACTAAGACAGCTAAGAAAGACAGCTGTAGAGTTTCCCAAAATAGACAGAAAACTAGCCGTTGGACATAACCTTTAACGGCTATTGCTATAAAAGGAAAGTTCTTCAGCTCCTTTGATTTCTTCATCCTCTTCACTGTTAATCTGCAGGCTTAACTTCTGCAGCTTGATTCAAAGCTAGTATGCAGCTTAACTCTCAACAGACCCTTCCAACTATGGTTCCAGACCTCAATAATTTGTTTGGGTTGAAGAACCAGAAACGAGCTTCTGTAGTATATGTCAAAACATAGAGAATATTGAGAGAAGAAAGTGGAAAGTGTAGAGAGAATGAGAGTTGTTGAATATTTTCTGATTTTCACTTATGTTTTCATTACTTACAATCAACACATATATATACAAGTTCCTAAGCCCCCCAAGTTAGGCAACCAACCAAGTTAGGCAACCAACCTAGTCAAGCCCCCCAAATATTGTAGGTGCCAAACATAGTAGGTGCCAAACATTAATTGACTATTACTAGCCACATTAATTGACTACTAGACAACATAATTAACATAGACAAATTCAACATATGACAACTTCTAACATTCCCCCTCAAGTTGGTGCATAGATATCACCGATGCCCAACTTGATCAGTGAGTTGTGGAATACTCTGCTAGAAACTGCTTTTGTCAAAATATCTGCCAGCTGGTCTTCGGACTTGACAAACGGAAGCTGAATTTCTTTATTTTCAACTTTCTCTTTAATGAAGTGTCGATCCACTTCAACATGTTTGGTGCGATCATGTTGAACTGGATTGTGTGCAATGGATATTGCAGCCTTGTTATCACACTGTAGATGCATTCCTAATGTAGGTGCATATCCAATCTCTGTAAGCAATTTTCTCAACCAAAGAAGTTCGCAAATTCCTTTGGTCATTCCTCTGAATTCCGCTTCTGCACTAGACAAAGCAACAACATTCTGTTTCTTGCTCCTCCAAGTAACCAAGTTACCTCCCACAAATGTGAAGTACCCTGATGTTGATCGTCTATCAGTGACATTCCCTGCCCAATCTGCATCTGTATAGCCACTGATATTCAGATGACCATTCTTAGAGAACATAAGTCCTTTTCCTGGTGCGGACTTCAAATATTTAAGAATCCGAAGCACCGCATCCATATGATCTTCACTTGGACAATGCATAAACTGACTAGCAACACTTACAGCATACGCGATGTCGGGACGGGTATGGGATAGGTAGATCAGTCGTCCCACCAATCTTTGATATCTTTCTTTGTTAGTGGGTACTTGATTGGGATATTCCCCAAGGCGGTGATTCTGAACAATTGGAGTGTCCACAGGTTTGCAATCTAACATTCCAGTTTCTGCCAATAAATCTAGAACATACTTCCTTTGTGAGAGGAATATGCCTTGCTTTGATCGAGCAACTTCAATGCCCAAGAAGTACTTGAGTCCACCAAGATTTTTCATTTCAAACTCCTTTGCCAAACATTTTTGTAGTTGAGAAATTTCCTGCTTATCATTCCCAGTAATAATCATATCATCAACATAAATGATGAGAGCAGTTACCTTTCCTCCCTTGTGTTTTAAGAACAGAGTATGGTCAGAATTACTCTGCTTAAAACCATAAGTCTTCATTGCCACGGTAAAACGCCCAAACCATGCTCGGGGAGACTGTTTCAATCCATATAATGCCTTTCGCAATCTGCACACCACATTAGCAGGAGTAGATGTAACGTATCCTGGTGGGATATCCATGTAGACTTCTTCTGTGAGTTCTCCATGGAGAAAGGCATTCTTCACATCAAATTGGTGGAGAGGCCAATCGAGATTTGCTGCAATGGACAATAGCACACGAACGGTGTTAAGTTTTGCAACTGGGGCAAATGTTTCTTCATAGTCAATACCATATGTCTGCGTGTATCCCTTTGCCACAAGTCGTGCTTTGTATCGTTCAATTGACCCATCAGCATTGTATTTCAAAGTGTAAACCCATCTGCATCCGACAGTCCGTTTTCCTTGAGGTAAATTCTCCAGTGTCCATGTGTGATTTTTCTCCAGAGCATGCATCTCCTCCCTCATTGCTTGAACCCATTTTGGATCCTTCAATGCCTCACTCACTTTGGTTGGAATATGAATTGCGGATAACTGGTGTACAAAGCCTTGGAGGGGTGCAGATAATTTTTCCGCAGAAACATAGTTTGCAATTGGATACTTTGATACCTTGCCATTATCCGGTGAATACCGAATTGGCGGTTTTCCACGATTCTGTCTATCAGGTAATTGATAACTAACAGTTTCATCAACTAAAACAGTAGATGTAGTAGAATCACGTACCTCAGGAGTATTCTCAGGAGATTGATCAGCTGGTACTGAGATGTGAGGGGGGTCTTCATCATCGTCGGTGAAGTATGAAAAAAGGTTGTGCTCTCTGCTGTGGAGCGACCGGTCGCTGGTTTCATCGCGACCGGTCGCATTTGGGCAGTTTCGAAAACTTCCAGCAATTTGGGGCGACCGGTCGTTGGGCTCCTGGCGACCGGTCGCATTTGGACAGATTTGATGTTCAGCTTCAGTACTTAGATGCGACCGGTCGCTGGGCTCCGGGCGACCGGTCGAATTTGGACAGAGTCGAATTTCAGCTTCAGTACTTCTATGCGACCGGTCGCTGGGCTCCTGGCGACCGGTCGCTTGTGGGCAGATTACATTTCCTTATGGACTTTTGGGATCCGTTTTGCTCCAATCTTCACTTTGTTGAATTTCCAGAGCCTCTTTACCCATTGTTTCTATGTGGATGTCTCCTTGAGGCGGAGAGTTGGACATCGGATCATGAAAGAACATTTCAGACTCCATAAAAGTGACATCCAAAGTGACATATGTACGACGACTGGAGGGGTGATAGCATCGGTATCCCTTCTGATGGGCAGCATAGCCTACAAACACACATCTGAGAGCACATGGATCAAGTTTGCCACGTTGATTCTTATGGAGGTGGACGAATGCTACACAACCAAAAACTCGGGGCGGAAGCATCTGAACGGAGGGCAAGGGCCCATGTTGGGCAAGTGCTTGTAATGGAGTCCGGAAGTCTAAAACTTTGGAAGGCATTCGATTGATGAGGTAAACTGCGGTGACTATAGCATCATCCCAATGGTGGCGAGGAACATGAGCGCCAATCAAAAGAGCTCGTGCTGTTTCAAGGAGGTGTCGGTTTTTTCGTTCCGCAACACCATTCTGTTGGGGAGTTTGAGGACAAGTGGTCTCATGGATGATGCCATGTATCTGGAAGTAAGTCTGAAAATCATGGTTGATATATTCACCCCCATTGTCAGAACGAAGGACTTGAATCTTGGTAGAGAATTGAGTTTCAATTTGCTTGTGAAATGACTGGAATATAGGGAACACATCAGTTTTATTTTTCATCATGAAGAGCCAAGTCATGCGGGTACAATCATCTACAAAGGTGATAAACCACCGGAAGCTAGAAGTTGTAGAGATAGGTGAAGGACCCCAAACATCAGAATGTATCAAAGCAAATAGAGCAACACTTTTATTTGTACTTGATGGATAAGAGACTCTGTGACTCTTGGCTAAGATACAAGTATCACATTGGAAATCAGTGGTACAGGAATTCGAAAACAAATCTGGAAATAGATGTCTCATATAGCCAAAAGACGGATGCCCCAAACGCCGGTGCCATAACCAAAGTTGTCGATCCTTCCAAGTCGATGAGTGCTTCACACTATGTGCCTTTCCCATACTGAAATCATCCACATAGTACAACCCCCCTCTCTTAGTACCACGACCAATGATCTCCTTGGTGAGAATATCCTGAAATAAACAGAAATCGGGATACATGAGTACACAACAATTTAGTTGCTCAGTAGCTTGGCCAACAGATATCAATTTATTAGACAACGATGGGACAAGCAAAGTATTTTGAAGAGTAAGGGATGGAGAGAGGCCAATGGTTCCAGCACCAATCACAGGAGAGGTAACACCATTTGCGTTGGCAATACTTGTTCGTTGTGGTGTGGTTGTGCTTAGAAAATCGGTTGGATCAAACGTCATATGATCTGTGGCTCCTGAATCAATAATCCAACCTGTGGAGTCACTTGTATATGATGTATGAAATACATATCCACAGTTACCTGAGTTACTGAAAGATGAAAAGTCCTTTTCTGATGTTGAGGTAGACTCTTCATGAGGAATTAACGTTACCAGAGGATCCGAGGTGACAAGGGCAGCACGACCCGTTCCTCCAGCAGCAAGTTTACGAGCCTTGAGACCATCCCACCAATCTGGATAGCCATGTAGTTTAAAACAAGTTTCTCGAGTGTGCTTTGGATTTCCGCAGTGAGTGCAACCATTCCCATCTGTGGGAGCCTTGGGTCGAGAAGGTGGAGTAGTCTTATTGGCAGCTGTCTGTAGCTGGAGATGAGCAGTTGGAATTGGGCGAGAGGGTCGGTATGTTCCTTTTGTTGCCAATCCTACTCCGGTTGGTGTTGGAGCTCCTAACATCACAGCTTGTCGGATATCTTCTCGTCGAACATGAGCATAAGCTTGCTCTACTGTAGGAAATGGACTCATTTGGAGCACATCACTTCGGGCTTTGTCTAGTCGATCATCCAAACCATCCAAGAAAATATAAACTCGATCTTCTTGGATGATATCATAGTATTTTTTGATATCCAACTCGCACTTCATCTCATTTGGACGGCGAAAATCGATTTCTCGCCATAAGCCTTGGAGATCATTGTAGTAAGCTTCAATCGAACCTCCCCCTTGTCGCATACGGGAGATTCGCCTTTTAAGATCATACACCTGGGAGGTGTCAGAGCCATCAAAGTAAGTTGTGGCTATTGCGTCCCAAACTCCTTTGGCCGTCGAGAATCTAATGAAGTTGCCAATTAACCTTGGCTCCATGGAGTTAATTAGCCACCCTTTCACGATTGCATTTTCTGTTCGCCATCGGTTGAATGTCGAGTCCGTCTGAGAAGGTGCTGGGAGTTCACCAGTGAGATATCCCAGCTTATCCTTGCCAGCAACATACATCTCAATAACTTGAGACCATAAGGCATAGTTGGAGCCATCCAACTTAATGCCAATTTGTGCAGGAGAGGTTTCGTAGGTAATAGTCGGGGTCGGGGTCGGGGTCGTATTTGATGTTGATGCTTGTATCTTCATCAACTCAACCATTTGAGCAGCAAATTCGGTGAAAGTAGTAGGATCGGTGGTGCTACTTTCAACATGGGAAAAATCATCTTCTCCCATGATGGAAACAACAATTCAAGACTAGAGTCAGCAAGATCGCTGCTCTGATACCATGTCAAAACATAGAGAATATTGAGAGAAGAAAGTGGAAAGTGTAGAAAGAATGAGAGTTGTTGAATATTTTCTGATTTTCACTTATGTTTTCATTACTTACAATCAACACATATATATACAAGTTCCTAAGCCCCCCAAGTTAGGCAACCAACCAAGTTAGGCAACCAACCTAGTCAAGCCCCCCAAATATTGTAGGTGCCAAACATAGTAGGTGCCAAACATTAATTGACTATTACTAGCCACATTAATTGACTACTAGACAACATAATTAACATAGACAAATTCAACATATGACAACTTCTAACAGTATAGTGTATAGGCCTTTGGATCCAGGCTCTGAAATTTTGTCTGTTATTTAAATGATTTGAGTATGTTGTCCTGATATTTCTGTAATCCATTCCATACCAATTTTTGCAATGTTAGCCTCGTCTTCTGAACGCATAGCTTTGTTGTAAATCACAGTGAAGATCTGAATTGGACAGTTGCCAATTATTGGTTCAATAGAAGATGTATTTGATGCTATGAAACGAATAGGTCTTGGGAAGACATTGGATGTACAAATAACCAGCTGTTGAGTTGAGATGTACAAATAATTCAGCCACGGCTTTCTGACTGTTGCTTCTGTCTGCGTGAGAGAGAGAGCGTGAGGTTGCAAGCTGCGGTGATGAGCACTTTCCAGCCATGGAGGCAGCTGCTGCAGTTATTACTGCCTGTGGGGGCTGCAATTGAGCGATCATCCTGTTGCTCTTCTTCATTGTCTGAAAAACATACAAAAATAACATAAAATCCCAATTTAAATTAGAGGAAACTTATTTTTCAAATGAAATATGGATCATCAAATGCGTCAATAATTTATTAGGGGTCTTTTTATTTTTATTCTTATAATTTAGTTTGTTTTGGAAATAATTGGAGTAAAATCATCAAATGCGTCAATAAACAACACACCTCTTGTATCTTCATCATTGAACAAGTAATCAAAGTCACTCATAAAATATGGATCAACGGTGGTACTCATCATATTATGACTCTCTTGTTCCACCTGCACAAACTGGATCCCCAACTCCTTTACCTGAAAGCAATGTGCCATACGTACTGAAACCACCACTTGATCGCCACCTTCTAAGTGCTCATCCTTAAACTTCCAGTGGCTTAACCATATAATGTCTTCTCCATGTGGAATACCAAAGTGTTCTGGTAAAGAGTACCACTTCAGACCCTTGCTCTTATTTCTGACTCTAGTAATCATATGCCCAGCAATACCTTCAATACCATCCCAATAATTGTAAAGAAATTGAGAGCTAGAACTCGCATAGACAGCACAGACGTTCAAGCCATTAATTCTGTGATTATCAAGCAAAGGCACAGTAAAAGATATTGAGGACCCTCTACTTTTATGGCTGAATTGGCCTGGAACCTCATTCCCACCAAAAAATGTGCTGAATATACCTTCCTCATACCATCCCTATATATATGCAATGGAAATGACAATATTAGTCAACCATTTCCTGTGATCATTAGAGAGAGAGAGAGAGAGAGAGAGAGTACCCGGACGGGACGTACGGCGGGACGCCAAAAATGCCTTGAAAAATAATCTGGTTCGTGCATTTGAATGGGTGCCATTGATTCCAACAAGTTGCACAATCCCAAGAGGTTGATCATTTCTGCATCAACTCTACGAATGGGTTTGAACCTGTACTCCCACTCAACTAGGTTGTAGTTGCCACCTTCTGATAAAGAAAGTGTGAAGTATGAAGAGGATTGATACGTTATTTTTTCCAATGATATGCAATCTACGATAATCAAGCGACCATGTTTTGGTAAACCCACAAGCGATTTGAGCCTTGTACACTTCTCAAAAGAGAGTTCATCGAGCCTTGTTAAACCTTGGATGCAATTTGGCAGGCTACAAATTGGATTATTCCCTACGTTTAGTCTTCGCAATGAAGATAGATTACTAAAATCCCTAGGAAAGTTATCATCCGAAAGATTGCACCCCCAAACACTTAAATTTACTAAAGAGCATGGTAAAGAACTCCAGATACCTAAACTTCTTCCTCGCCATACTTGAGTTATCGGGATTTCATCCATCTCAAGCACTTTCAGAAATTCCATGTTCCTTAACATCTCAACTGATAACTCATTAAGATTTGTGCAACCAGATATAATAAGTGTTTTAAGTGATTTTAGCATACACATGTTCTCTGGAAGCATCCTAATATTTTTGCAATCCTTCATACTCAAGTAAACAAGTCTCTCAAGGTTCCCAATGGATTCATTGACATCAACCAGTCTTTCACAATCTACAAGAATCAATTTCTCTAGATTTGGGCAAAATGAGAAGTCGGTGATTTCTGTAAGTGAATGAGAATGGCTGAGATCAAGGATCTTCAATGATGAAAGACGCTGTAGGGGAAAAAATGAACATAAGAAAAAAAATTGTGGGGAGTTACTTGTTATAGATATATATATTTTTTTACGAAACTAAAAGCCAAAGGAAAGTGAAAATTGAAAAGCGTAGGGTAACATACTTTTGTTCCTTTGAAGACTTGCCTCAAGCCGCTATATTGCATTTCAAGAACAACCAGGCTCCCCAAAGGAAAATCTGTGGGTATAGAATCCAAAGGAAACTTATTCCAACACAACCATCTTAATCTTGTACAAAATTCTGCATAAGATCCGTCGAGTTGTACATGATTAAGATGGAGTAGTTTTAGTTCATGCATCCTTGCAAATGCATTGGTTTCCAAGACTCTCTCCGTTGAGTTTATGTGACTGTTTCTAGGGAGCATGTGCATGTCGAGGAGAAGGCCTTCAATTGAATCTGTACCCTACAGAAGAAAGGGGAAAAACATTTGAAAAATACTTACAAACGAAAAACATATATGTGTGCATATACGACGTTTTTCTTACATTCTTTTCTGTCAAGATATTGAAAGCATCCTTATGTTGCCACACTCTACTACGCTTCCAAGGCTCCTTTGATTCCAAGCGAACAATTTCTCTTCCCATTCCACGAATCTGGTCATGCATCTGCACCTTCTCACATTCAATACTCACCAAACATCTATCGATGAGATTTTGAATGCCAACAATTGTATAGAAATCACATCCATCTAGTATGTTAACAATGTAGTCTTTGTCCTTTTCGATAAAGAAACAAGCAATGTGGAGGAATAAATTTCGGTCATGGTCATCTTGCAAAGAGTCATAGCTTACTCTTAGTTTATTTATTATTTCACCATTTGGAATGGCTTCTAACTTCTCCAGTGCACTTTTCCATACATCTATACTATCCCCCAAGTACATAGAAGAACCTAAAACTTTAAGAGCTAATGGAAGTCCTCCGCAATGATCCACTATTTTTTGCGAATATTCTATGTAACCTTCAACGGGATGGTCCTGACCAAAAGCATGCCAACAAAAAAGCTCCAATGATTCCTTGTCATGCAAAGTTTGAACTTCAAGCATCTCAATAACTCGATGAGTCCTTAACAATCTTGCATGCCTAGTTGTTATTATGATTTTACTTCCTGGATAAAACTGATCTTTCATCTGAAATACTGCATCTAATTGATCCATACGATCCACATCATCGAGAACAAGGAGAACCTTCCTAGAGCTTATTGCATCTTCAATCTCAGTTAATCCTTCACTAACATTGCTTATTTTCATTTTTCTCCCATTCAAAATATCAGAAAGAAGCTGTGTTTGTATTTGAACTAAGCCATTGGGTTGCTGCGAAACTTCTTTTATGTTTTCGAGGAAGCTGCTTCCGTCAAACCTTTCATAGTTTGAATTATAAACAAACTTTGCAATGGTTGTCTTCCCTATTCCACTCATGCCATAAATTACAAATATGCCAACATCATCTGATTCATCTTGTAACCATAAATTAAGTTTGTGGACTTGAGAATGCATTCCGATCATGATGTGGGGAACACTTAGGGGTCTACGCCTTAGTTTTTCTCCTATCACTTGAACAATCTTGTTGATAAACTTTGACTCGTGTCTGAAAAGTTGCAATCCAAATGAAAAAAATATATCAAACATCCTTGCAATAGTACGATCCGTCTAATTCATTATTGGACTTCAACTCTATTGTGAGAAGTTTTTAAAATACGCCTGTATTAAAGTAGAAATAATTATACTCTCGTTGAAAAAAAAAAAAAAAAATCGATAGTAGAATTATCCTTAATTTTTTTTTATATTTATTTTAAGGATAGTAGAATATTCTTACTGTTAAGTTTATATTGAGGAAGATACATTTTAAAGTAAAACAAGCCATCCAAAAATTCAGAAATATTATATGAAATCTCCATTAACACACCTTAAAAAGTGAGTCCATTTTCAGTATTTTAACTTTAGAAAGAGACTTACAGATAAAAGAAATTACCCATCAGCTTGATTTTGTAAGACCATCCCTGCCAGATCTGCAACCTCTGCAAGTGCCTCCCTCCATTCCTTCACTTTGTTCGACGGTTGGGTTTTTTGGTGTCTAGCAAATGCCTCCGCAAGACCTCCTTTCTGCTTCCGCAAGTCGGATGGATCCACGTCGTAGAAGACAGGTAAAACGACATGGTCAGCTGAGATCCTCTTGCGTTCAAGGATCATGACGAGCTCGTCAAGGCACCATCTGGACCACGCGTAGTTTTTCGAGAACACAATAACAGAAGTTCGTGAGTGTTTGATTGCTTTCTGCAGTTCGGGCTTGATACCTTCTCCTCTCTTGACTTCATCGTCGTCTCGGAAAGTGCGAAATCCGGCTTTGACAAGGGCCGTGTAGAGGTGGTCAGTGAAAGTCTTGCGAGTGTCTTGGCCTCTGAAACTCAAGAACACGTGATAACGACAATATCGAGAAGTACTGGAAACAGAGGAGGTTTGTGGATCGGCTGCTCTCACAAGTGCCATGGAGGTTTGTGAACAAGTAAACTGCCTGGATGGATTGTATAATAAACAAGCAGATTGTGAATGACCAAATGAAAGCAATTATTTTGAGTCAAGTAAATGAAATCATTATGTTTTTTTTTTCTTTCTTTTAGATAAAAAAGGGAGAAAGTGACAAAAGCAATCCAACTAGTGGCAGCTTTATTTGTGTCTTTTCAGAAGATACGGCCCCTTGAAATGAAAAGTGAGTAATGTCATGACAAATTCTGGGTACACACCATGCCATTGCCAGGAAACTTCTGCCTAGTATCACTTCGATCTTGCGGGATCCAAATTTTATGCTCCAATAAACTATGGGCTAGTTGCGATTTTGAAATTAAAATTAGTTCTCATCTTGTATGTATTATTCCTCGATTTGTTATGGGTTCCCTTGTTTGTTTGGGCCTTTGGTTTTCTTGTCTGAAACTCAGGAACACGTCATAATGAAAATACCGACAAGTTTAAGAAGAGGAGGTTTTCCGAGCTGCTCTCACAAGTGCCATGGATGAGGTGTTGTGAACAAATACACTGTCTGCGTGGAAATATCGACAAGTAGATGGCATGTGATGTGTTTTGTTATGGGACCTACCTTTGACTTTGTTGGCTTGACAAGTGCTTTCGGTGGTATTATCTTTTGAGTGATAAAATTATGTGCATGGGATAATGTGTTCCCTGGGAGCGGATCGGCTGTCCCAAAATTACATGCACCCTTGTCTTTCCTATCTAATTGTTTGACACATGTCCACCCACTTAACCCTGAATTAACTCCGTTAACTTAATAAAATTTAGAAAGAAAAAACTCTTCCCCTTCCCTGACCCCCTCCCTCAACCACAAAATCACCATCACGAAGGAAAATCATATACCAGTACACAATCCCAGAAACCGAATTTATCCTTCTTCCCCTTCCCTGACCTCCTCCCTCTCAGCAGCACCCACCTCTTCCCGTCCTTGTGATTTCTTCAAAATGCGAACTACCTCAAGACCCTTCAATTCATTCAATAAAATTATCAAATCACCGATTCAAGCCTTTATTTTTGGGTGCATGAATCCTAGAAACCCAATTGAAAGACTAACAATATTGAAACCCTTCCAATTATAAAACCCAAATTTGAGGGGGGATCGGGAAGAAGAGGAGGAGGTGGTAGTGGAAGAGAAGTGGGCAAGAGGGTGGAGGTTGTGTGTGGCTTAGGTGAGGGGGCTGGAACCAGCGAGGTTTGGGGCTGTCGAGGTTGGGTACTTTGTGACTGCTGTTTTTTTTGTTTAGGATTTAATTTTTTTTAATTTTTAATTTATTGAAAATTAACAGTGTTATTATTATGATTAAGTGGGTGAACACGTGTCAACAAATTATACAAGGGACACGAAGAGACATGGAAAAATAGGGACAGTGGATCCCCTCCCGTGTTCCCTTGGCTCCATGGGCAGCAGCCGAAAGCGAGATGAAAAAGAAGAAGAAATCATGGTGCCTAAACAATGTATAGTTTTAGACATTATTTTATGGGAGTGTCCAATTGATTGGTGACATGTGTGCTACAACATTTGTGAAAGACTTTTGGGTTCTTTGTTTGTCCGTTCAAGCCGTCCACTTTGAGAAATAATTGGTTTCTCTCTTTGTTTAATAATTGATACAAGCGTTACTAAGAGAATTTGAACACATGATCTAGAATTGGATTTAATGCGATGTTTAATAATGAGTGTTGCTAAACGAACTCTAAAATTAACTGAGTGCACCCTATGATCTAAATACACCTTAATATTTTAATTAAAATATAAAATTAACTAAGTACACCCTATTTAACTATCAAAAATACCCCTGATACACCTATACACTCTATCACACAATACCTTAATACCAATCATAAACCAAATTTCTCTTTTTACATGAATTTGTGCCCTATGTTTATATTTATAAATGTATTGAATTTATAGACACACACATTGAACTTATTATTTGATTTCACAAGTTATATGAAGGAATTTTCATGGGCCCTCAACATAATATTTGGATCTAAACCAGAAAAGCTATAAAGGCATTTCCGATGTTTGTAGCAAGTCTGTAGCATACCCACATGGTCATGGATCTCTTCAAATCATCAATATTAAACAACCCAGAAATTGCTCCCTTTGAAGAACAAATTAAAACCAATTTCCAGAGAAAGGTTACAAAACATTGTTGGCAATGAAGAACAAATCAAGACAGTATAACCCATTTGATAACAAAATCAAAATGAGATTTACCAATATCAGAGGACCATAATGCCATTATAATGGTATGATGACGGCATTTTTGTAATGGTGGAGAAGCGAATGCGACGACGGTGTTAGTGTGACGGTGGAGGAGACGATGTTATGAAGGAGGCGTTATGTCGGTGGAGAAGATGACAACGGTGTTTGGGATTTAGGATTTAGGGTTCATAATTCAATATATCCTTTTTGGTCATTTTATATTAGGGTAAATTAGTAATTCAATAAATAATTTGGTAGTAGGGTGTACTCAGTTAATTTTAGGGTTCATTTAGCAGCACTCTTTTTTTAATACTCATCATGCGTCATTAGCCTTAATTGTATCTTTTAATTAATATTTTGCTTTGTTTGCATCAATTTCCTCCTTGATATGTCATGAAAGTTATGTTTCTATTTGCACAAATTGATTAATTTTATTCCTTTACTCTGTTAGAGCACTTCCAGCGCTAGGCATTAACCCGGGCAAAAGGCCCCCCGAAGCCCAGTTTCGCACTCCAGCGCAGCACCTGCAGCCCGGGCAAGCCATGGGTCCCACCAGCCCTGGCAAGCCCAAGGGCAGATCTTGACTGGGCTGTTGCCCTCGGGCTGCTGACGTCAGCAGCTGATTTTCAATTTTTTTTTAACTGTTGGACCCACCAGCCCACATTGCCCAATGGTTACAAGCCATGTGGCTTCTCCTGGAGCCTCCAATCAAAAAATCTTGCACAATCCAACGGTTGTCCAATTTTTGGCTAAAAAAAATTGAAAAAAATATCAAAAAATTCTTGAAATTTTTTCTATACATACCTACCAATATTACCTACCAATATTATTCACTTTCCAAAATTTTATTAACTAAAAATTTCAAAATTTTATCTGAAAATGTTATCTTGATTTTTAAGTGAGGATTTTACTATAAATATTAACACTTGGGAATTGAAAATCTTATCCAAAAAGCTTATCAAAATCAATGGTTTAAGTATAAAAAATAAAAAATAAATTTAATTGAATAGTAATTGCCTTAGACTTGCCCTAGACTTAGCCCTCATGGGTGGAACCACAAATGGCAAAGCTGACACTATTCATGTGAATAGTGTCAGCCCTTGCTTGCCCTTGCCCTAGACTTAGCTCTTGTGGGTGGAGATGCTCTTAGGAGACACAATGTGATGCTGGTGCACAAGCTGATGGCGACCCAGAACTTTTAGACGACTCCGAGTTTTACCAGCAATTACTGAAAGAATTTTTTGAGACAATTGACCCAGCATCTTCTGGTAAAATTATTGGGGCATCCCATACTTCATATGAATCTTTTAAATGTGCACTTATATGGTTATACCCAATCTTTAAGAGTTCCTGTAGTTCAAAACAACAAATGCAATCAAATTGCGTTGAAAAATTCTTGCATTTTCAATTGTTTAATATTGTATCTCCCCAAGTGGTCAAAGTCAATAAGGTCACTGCATTTTCTCCGTTATGGTGGGTTTGGAACTTAGTCGATCCTCAACTCTATTATTCAAGTTGCTAGAACGTTCAAAATGGAGCGGTCTGGCATAGTTGTTTCCTGTTATTGCCAGCATATTATTTAATGATTCTGATTTTCCTCTATTTGGTTATCCGCAGAGACGGCCTTTTATTCTCTGAAAAAGTTGCATACTAAGAAGAGGAAGATTGTGGACAGACGAGCCTCTAAGAGTCGCAAGACCTGCTATGATTTGTTTTGGAAATTAATAAATATGCTTTTGCAGGTATAATGTTCACGAGAGGATAGTAAATTTCATGGCTCCGGAGCCTATGACCCTTCCAACTATTTGTCTGGGTTGAAGAACCAGAAACGAGCTTCCGTGTATAGGCCTTTGGATAAAGGGAGACAGCCACTCTGTCGGGCAATTAACCAGCTGCTGAGTTGAGATGTACAAATAATTCAGCCACGGCTTTTGGACTGTTGCTTCTGTCTGCGTGAGAGAGAAAGCGTGAGCTTGCAAGCTGCGGTGATGAGCACCTTCCAGCCATGGAGGCAGCTGCCGCAGTTATTACTGCCTGGGAGCATCCTGTTGCTCTTCTTCATTGACTGGAAAACATACAAAAATAACATAAAATCCCAATTTAAATTAGAGAAAACTTATTTTTCAAATGAAATATGGACTGACCTGGGAGCATCGTAGATGATGAATATCCTATCCTAACAACACAGATTGTGATGCTAATTTAATTTACTAGGGGTCTTTTTATTTTTATTTTCATAATTTAGTTTATTCTGGAAATAGTTGGAGTAAAATCATCAAATGCGTCAATAAACAACACACCTATTGTATCTTCATCATTGAACAAGTATGGTTCTGGGTCCACCCATGGATCAACAGGATAAACGGTGTTACTCATCATATTATGACTCTCTTGTTCCACCTGCACAAACTGGATCCCCAACTCCTTTACCTGAAAGCAATGATGTACTGAAACAACCACTTGATCGCCACCTTCTAAGTGCTCATCCTTAAACATCCAGTGGCTTAACCATATCATGTCTTCTCCTTCACCTGGAATGCCGTAAAATGATGGCCCATAGTACCACGTCAGACCCTTGCTCTTATTTCTGACTCTAGTAGTCATATCATAGTAAGGAAAACCAGAGCCAGAACTCGCATAGACAGCACAGACGATCAAGCCTTTAATTATGTGATTATCAAGCAAAGGCACAGTAAAAGATATTGAGGACCCTCTACTTTTATGGCTGAATTGGACTGGAACCTCATTCCCACCAAAAAATGTGCTGAATATACCCCTTTCATACAGTCCCTAAATATATGCAATGAAAATGACAACATTAGTCAACCGTTTCCTGTGATCATTAGAGAGAGAGAGAGAGAGAGAGAGAGAGAGGCGCACCTGGACAGGACTCTCTATTGATGAATTACTGTTTACATTGTGCATCCGAATGGTTGCCATGGATTCCAAGCTGCACAAGCCCAAAAGGTTGATAATTTCTGCATCAACTCTTCCAATGGGTTCTAGCTTGAAACTATGCTCCCACTCAACTTGGTTGCGCTTGTCAGACATATAGGTATGCGTTTTCCATGGAATGTACTGATATGTTATTTTTTCCAATGATATGCAAAGTTGGATATTCAATTCATCTACTTTTGGTAAACCCACAAGCGATTTGAGCCTTGTACACTTCTTAAAAGAGAGTTTATCGAGCCTTGTTAAACCTTGGATGCAATTTGGCAGGCTACAAATTGGATTATTCCCTACGTTTAGTCTTCGCAGTGAAGATAGATTACTAAAATCCCTAGGAAAGTTATCATCCGAAAGATTGCACCCCCAAACACTTAAATTTACTAAAGAGAATGGTAAAGAACTCCAGATACATGAACTTCTTCCTCGCCATAATTGAGTTATCGGGATTTCATCTATCTCAAGCACTTTCAGAGATTCCATGTTCCTTAACATCTCAATTGATAATCTATTAAGATTTGTGCAACCAAATATAATAAGTGTTTCAAGTGATTTTAGCATAATCATGTTCTCTGGAAGCATCCTAATATTTTTGCAATCCTTCATACTCAAGTAAACAAGTCTCTCAAGGTTCCCAATGGATTCATTGACATCAACCAGTCTTTCACAATCTACAAGAATCAATTTCTCTAGATTTGGGCAAAATGAGAAGTCGGTGATTTCTATAAGTGAATGAGAATGGCTGAGATCAAGGATCTTCAATGATGAAAGACGCTGTGGTGGAAAAAATGAACATAAGAAAAAAATTGTGGGGAGTTACTTGTTATAGATACATATATTTTTTAACGAAACTAAAAGCCAAATGAAAGTGAAAATTGAAAAGCGTAGAGTAACATACTTTTGTTCCTTTGAAGACTTGCCTCAAGCCGCTATATTGCATTTCAAGAACAACCAGGCTCCCCAAAGGAAAATCTGTGGGTATAGAATCCAAAGCAAACTTATTCCAACACAACCATCTTAATCTTGTACAAAATTCTACATAAGATCCGTCGAGTTGTACATGACTAAGATGGAGTAGTTTTAGTTCATGCATCCTTGCAAATGCATTGGTTTCCAAGACTATCTCCGTTGAGTTTTTGTGACTGTTTCCAGGGAGCATGTGCATGTCGAGGACAAGGCCTTCAATTGAATCTGTACCCTACAGAAGAAAGGGGAAAAACATTTGAAAAATATTTACAAATGAAAAACATGTATGTGTGCATTTACGACATTTTTCTTACATTCTTTTCTGTCAAGATATTGAAAGCATCCTTATGTTGCCACACTCTACTACGCTTCCAAGGCTCCTTTGATTCCAGGCGAACAATTTCTCTTCCCATTCCACGAATCTGGTCGTGCATCTGCACCTTGTCCCATCCATCAATAATCACCAAACATCTATCGATGAGATTTTGAATGCCAACAATTGTATAGAAATCACATCCATCTAGTATGTTAACAATGTAGTCTTTGTCCTTTCCAATAAAGAAACAAGCAATGTGGAGGAATAAATTTCGGTCATGGTCATCTTGCAAAGAGTCATAGCTTACTCTTAGTTTATTTACTATTTCACCATTCGGAATAGCTTCTAATTTCTGCAGTGCACTTTTCCATACATCTATACTATCCCCCGAGTACATAGAAGAACCTAAAACTTTAAGAGCTAATGGAAGTCCTCTACAGTGTTCCACTATTTTTTGCGAATATTCTATGTAACCTTCAATGGGATGGTCCTGACCAAAAGCGTGCCAATTGAAGAGCTCCAATGATTCTTTGTAATTTAAAGTTTCAACTGCATGCACCTTAGTAACTTGATGAGCCTTTAACAATCTTGCACGCCTAGTTGTTATTATGATTTTACTTCCTGGACAAAATCGATCTTTCATCCGAAGTACTGCATCTAATTGGTCCATATGATCCACATCATCAAGAACAAGGAGAACCCTCTTAGAGCTTATTGCATCTTCAATCTTAGTTAATCCTTCACTAACATTGCTTATTTTCATTTTTCTCCCATTCAAAATACCAGAAAGAAGCTGTGTTTGTATTTGAACTAAGCCATTGGGTTGTTGTGAAATTTCTTTGATGTTTTCAAGGAAGCTGCTTCCTTCAAATCTTGTAAAGTTTGAATTATAAGAAAATTTCGCGATGGTTGTTTTCCCTATTCCACTCATCCCGTAGATTAGTAGTATGCCAACATCAGTTGATCCATCTTGTAACCAAAGATTAATGGTTTCCACTCGAGAATGCATTCCAATCATGTTGGGGGCAATACTTAAGGTTGTGCGACTTAGTTTGTCTCCGATCACATTAACTATTTTCTTGATAAACTTTGACTCGTACCTAATAAATCGCAGTCAAAATGAAAGATTCAATCAAAATAAAGCATATGGAAATAAGTTCAGAAAGTTAGAAGGTATACAAATATATAATAGATGAGTGCTGAAAGAGTTAGATAGAACTTAAAACTATGTTTGCAATAACAGCTGGATAATAGGTATTTCTCTGTCTTTGCATCTCAGTCCCGGATACCTTTAGAAGAATCTTTATTGCTCAGGGTGTCTTGAGTGTTTTTGTGGATGTGCTGGATATTAGGGTTATTAAAGAATCTATGAATATTTTTTATTTTTTTATTTTTTTAATTTATTTGAAAGGACAGAATCTATCAAAATTTAGTCCAAAAGCACTAAAGCTCAACCAAACGTAAACAAAAACAAATAATTTCAAATCTAGATCAAACATATTATTAATCGATCAAATATACATTTTTGTACGAAATACATATTAATAACGAGATACTAATTCAGTTGCAACCAAATAAAGAAACTAATTCAGTTGGTAGTAGGAATGAAATTACCCATGAGCTTGATTTTGCAAGACCATCCCTGCCAGATCTGCAACCTCTGCAAGTGCCTCCCTCCATGCCTTCACCTTCTGCAGCGGTTGAGTTTTTTGGTGTCTAGCAAATGCCTTTGCAAGACTTCCTGTCTGCTTCCTTACATGGGATGGATCCACATCGTAGAAGACAGGCAAAACGACATGGTCATCTGAGGTCCTCCTCTTGCGTTCAAGGATCATCACCAGCTCGTCGAGGCACCATCGGGACGACGCGTAGTCTTTCGAGAACACAATGACAGAAGTTCGTGAGTGTTTGATTGCTTTCTGCAATTCGGGCTTGATACCTTCTCCTCTCTCGACTTCGTCGTCTCGGAAAGTGTGAAATCCGGCGCTGACAAGGGCCATGTAGAGGTGGTCAGTGAAAGTCTTGCGAGTGTCTGGGCCTCTGAAACTCAGGAACACGTGATAACGACAATATCGAGAAGCATTAGAAGAGGAGGTCTGTGGATCAGCTGCTTTCACAAGAGCCATGGATATCGACGACTTGAAGTGGTCAAGAACAAACTAGCGTTTGCTGGTTTCTCTGATGAGCTGTGGAAAATTAATTTAAAGCTTCAATTGAAAGCCAAGCATGTTATGATGAATTGCAGAATTCAATGAATGAAAAAAGACAGCCTACCTATAACCCCATTGACTTGACTTGAAAAGCGATTAGGCTAACATAGCACACAGAAAATTCATGTCACTACTACAAAATAGTTAAACCACGACACAAAATAGACAACAGTGCATCTTAAAACTGTCGTTATGTTTTAAAAGACGACGGTGTTTTCAAAACCGTCATGATATATCATCTTATGCACTACTAGCGTTAGATTGATTTTTAAAAGACGACACTTGTCACTAACAAGCGTCGTCTTTTAAAACACGCTGAATAAAAAAAAGGCCACTTGATTTTTAAAAGACGACGCTTGTTAGTGACAAGCGTTGTCTTTTAAAAATCAAGTGGCCTTTTTTTTGGTAAAGACACGGTTTTTTTTAAAGAACTGTCGTTTATTATATGTAAAGATGACGGTTTTTTTTAAAGAACCGTCGTCTATTATATGTAAAGACGACGGTTTTTTTTATTTAAAAAGGGTCGTCTATTGTATGTAAAGATGACGGTTTTTTAAAAAAAAGGGTCATCTATTATATGTAAAGATGACGGTTTTTTTTAAAAAAAAAGGGTCGTCTATTATGAAGTAAAGATGACGTTTTTTTAAAAAAAAGGTCGTCTATTATATGTATAGATGACGGTTTTTTTTAAATAACTGTCGTTGTTTTGTTATATAGACGACGGTTTATGACAAAAAATCGTCGTTGTTTATAGGTAAGGACGACGTTTTTGTTAAAACTGTTGTTAATTGTAGGCAAAATACAACGGTTTTTATTTGCAAAAAAAGGCCACTTGATTTTTAAAAGACGACGCTTGTCACTAACAAGCATCGTCTTTTAAAACACGCTAAAAAAAGGCCGCATAAGTGAATTCGCGCTAGACAAATTTTCAGATTTTCCCCCGTCTCTGAAAACCTTATCTCTCCCTCCTTGAAACCCTACTGAGCTCTCTAAAACATTCTCATGAAACTCTCTACAAAGTCATCAGAAAATCGATATCAATGAAGGAGTTGATAGATTGAGGTCTTCGCAGATCCATAAGATAGAGAGGGAGGTTCTGTATTTGAGAATCAAAGCTGGTTTGGATGGTGAAGATCTCGATCTCCACGCTCTTTAACGATGATCTCCATCTCAGGCGTTCAACTCTCTCATCAACCTCAGCGGCTTGGTCCGATTAGCTTTCCAATTTCGTAGCCGCGATCTAGAAAGACTCGTCAAAATCTGTCGCGCAGGCCACTTCAGGCCCATGGCTGTCGTCACCACTTCAGGCCCTTGGCCCGAGCACTCCTCTGAAGGTCCAAGCCCTATAATTGTCCTATCTCCTGATAATTGTGAAGATCGAAACCCTAGCCTCCTACCTTTCGAAAGGTTTGATTTGAAAGTCACATAATCTCTCAATACCCTTCTATATCTTGCTAGTGAATTCTTGATTAGTCTATTTGCGTTTCTGGTATGTTCTTTGTCTCCCTGAGATTATTTCGGCTGTAAATCGTGATGGTTGCACCAAGTTGTGAACCTTGTTAATCAGTTATGACCTTTTCAGCCATATCTATTGCTCTTCTTCTCTGATTACACTTTAAGGTAATAGCTTATCCAAGTATATTACTATTGTGCTTCTTTTGAGAGATCATGCTCTAACTCCTTTTTTTTTTTTTTTTTGCAGATTTATAACTTTTTTTTTTACAGGTTTTCTATGGTCTTTTCTATGTGAGTCATATGTCTTTTTGTTGTTGAAAATTTGTTACCTTCTCTTTTCACCATCATTTTATTTATATATTTTCCCTTTTGCAGGTTCTCGATGGTCTTTTTTATGCTCATTTTACAAGTTTTCTATGGAAATATGGTCCAATGGTAAAATTTCTCTTCCACCTAATTTTATATGTTTGTAATCTTAGCTTCTTTTTTTTTATTTTTTTAATCTCTATCATTTTGATTTATTTACAGGGATGATGGAGGAGACTTCGGTTGTGCATCATTTGTATGTTTGGATGAGGAAGACTTGGATTAGGAGTACGTAGGTCTTGTTAGGAAAATATTGTACTACTTAATTACCATATGTATCAATTGAATATTTATATTTAATTGGTAGGAATTATGTTTGTTGTAGAATAAAGTTTTATGAAAGAAACTATTTTTGAGTGTATATATTCATTAATAAGCATTATGGTTGGTTTTCTAGTTAAAATCACTGTATAGCATCATAGGAAATAAAAAAGAACTAAAATGTAGCAGTTTGGGAACTTATTAGATGACGGTTTTTATAATAAATCATGGTATTTACAAATAATTAATGACAGTTTTTATAAACCAACCGTTGTCTTTATAGATAATTAACAATGGTTTTTATAAAACAACCCTCGTCTTTACAAACAATCCACGACGGTTTTCATAAAAAACCGTCATCTTAACCTATAATACACGACGGTTTTATTAAAAACCGTCGTCTTTCCTCCTATAATTAACAATCTTTACCTCTAAACAACGATGATTTTCTTTAAAAACCGTCGTCTTTATAGATAAATAACGACGGTTTTCAAAGCATTACAACGACGGTGGATCCCCGTCGTCTATTTCGTTTTTTGCAGTAGTGTGTTTTCTCAAATGTCTTCATTAGAAAATGACCATAATGTCACATAACAGTGATTAAATACCAAAATTAATTTCTCATTGGCTGAAGTCTCTTCATCTTATCACGTCCAATTCCTTACACTTGACTCCAAAAGAAATAATGTCATTGTTGTAACCATTTCTCTATTAGGTTATTAGTCGTCGTCTTGCCTATTTTAATTGCTGGAAAACTGGCAATTGAGGTTCAAATGGGAGGTGCTGGTGGTTGCGGTTTAAGGATGGACGGGACAGTTGGGCTTTAATTGCTGGAAGAGTGAGCATTTGTTATTGGTATGCTTGTATTTCTCTCTCTGCTTACCCGTGTATTTGGGGTCAGGAAAGTAGGCATGAATTTTGATGGCCCCAAGCAGCCCAAAACTTCCACTATCTGATCCCTCAACGGGCCTTATGGACACTTGTAACCATCCACACCACAAACCGCTTAGCAAGCCCCAGGTATGTATGTGGCTTGGGCCCACTTAAGCTTGTCTGGTGGTTTAGCATATGATAATGTATTGGCATGGCATGTACATTATTTATATATTTATTTAATGGATAAATTCCTAAAATACAGCTTGGATTAACGTATAACCAACATTATATGTTATATTGGGCTTTAAATATTATTGGGCTTCTCGTGACATTTTGGGCCTCAACATATTGTTATTGCTATCACGTGGCTGCTGTGGATGATTCCCAGCAAGGACATTGGAATTGCCCATGGTGAAGACAAAGGAGTGAAACCCTCAAAAGTTTCAAAAGAAAATAAGGATGCAAATCACGAGCCACCAGATTGGTGCTCTGATACCATGTAAAGAATAAAAGAGATGGAATAATCGTTATGTACATAATACTATCCTTTATATACTAGGTACAATCTCCTATTCTAGCAATGTAAAGAATAAAAGAGATGGAATAATCGTTCTGTTATTGATATGCTGCTGTACATAATATTATCCTTTATATACTAGGTTTACAATCTTCTATTCTAGCATAATTCCTAATTAAGGCTACAATCCGGGTTCGACCCATAAACCTTGGGGTCTAATATAGGAAAGACAATTACAATATTTACAATCCTTCAATTACAAGATTTGATTTCCAACAGGTAGTTCTTGGAAATTTCATAATGATCGCTTTCATGGTTGATAACGAAGGATTTGATATGAAAGCCTGCATACTTTTCTTGGTCTATCAGCTAGCTAAGCCTACCCACCTTATACAAAGACTTGTAAAACTTATCAAACACGTTTTTTTTTTTTTCCTATCAAATGATAGGAATATCATTGATAAGTTAGAAGACTCGATTACAATAGCCACATAAGTAATCAATCACTTGAAACTCATATTTAGACTCAAATAAGACCTAATACAGGTTTGAATAGGAGTACAAAAGATAATAACGGCTACGATACACCCATATCAATAAGGGTAAAAGATAATCACGACTATGGTACTCTCACCAATGGAATACAAAAGATTATCCAACACGTTCATGCTCTAGTTTCGTACTGATTTTGAAGTGATGATTAAAAGGGAATTGGAACTTGCTTACTTATATATTTACTGTCCGTATGTCTATTTGACTGTGTTTTGGCTTTCAATTTCGATGCATGCCATATGCGGGTCAGTTTCTGTCTTGTATGATTCTATCCAGGACAATGCATGCCATATAGTAGATACTCGATCGAGATTGCAAGGCTAGTCATGCATCAATCTCACCTTTTTCCACATCAGTTTTGGCTTCTTTTTCTTTGATATTTCTTCAACTTCAAGAATCTCTCAAGTGGGTCGTCCTCCATTTGACTATCGAATGGCTATAACTTAAGGCAGCCTTTCAGGGAAAAAAAAGAAAAAGAACAAAGACTTATGATTTCATTGACTTGATTAAGAGTCGTTTCTACAACAGATCCAAAATCATTTTTGGCATCATCTTCATCTTAGTGTGTGGAATAGATTCATGATAATGATATAATCAATTCGAACCCCCCTCATTAATGTAAGAGTATCAATGATGATGATATTGCCAAGTGTCAACAGATCAATGAGTAAGCTATTAGAATGTGGTTAGAGTTGTTAGCAAAGTGAGTAGCCAGCTAAGACTGTAGTTAGGCTGATATAAAGATTGTAATGTGCTCAGTTAGAGCTTAATGAAATACAGAAACCTACAATTCCTTTTCTGAAATTCTCTCTGCTTCTACAGTTTCTTTACTCTGTTCTTCAATTTCTCTTCATCTTAACATGGTATCAAGAGCCATGGATCGATCCTGAGTTCTTCTGCTTCCGCTTTCTCTGCCTTGATATTCTCTTCTGGCCCTCCATGGAAATCGACGTCAATATCTGCTTCTTCCATATCATTCTTGGATTCTCAATTTCGTCAAACTGAATCAAGGTTTGGGTTTCTATTCAGCTTGCTATTGGGGATTTGGGTTTCAATAGGGTTTTGTCACTGTTTTGGGAATTTCCAATGTTCTTGATCGATTGCTAGTCAGTTTTGGGGCTTTTATATGAGATTGCTGATTTCAAGCCTTTGAATTGGGGATTTACGAATTCATCTCTGCTTCGAGTAATTCTCCATTGATTTGCCAATTCAAAGACCCATCGATTGGGATTTGTTGTTGTTTTCTGTAAGAATTACTACTCAACTTGTAGCTGCTCAGATTGATTCGACTCGCTGACTTCAATTCCATGTTTGCCTACGAAGGTTCTATTTCCTCAACTATGGTGGATTTCAGATTATTAGTTGCATTCCTGCTATTTGGATCCTATGAATGTTCTTTTGGTATGTCTGTTGTTCATCCTCTATCTCTCTGATTTCAATAATTAGAGAAATACTATGTTCAAAGATTCCAGCTTTCTATCCACCTTTGATAGTTATTGTAGCTGCTCCCAAATCAACTATTGAATTCCTTGCTATAACATCACCTTCCTGTTCTTGAATACATCACCATGGACCAAATATTGATGATTCATTTATTATTTGCTTTGTCAATTTTTCTCGTTCATCCAAAATCTCAGTACCCCTATTCTTGACTCTTAAATCCCACTTCTTTGGAGAACAAGAAAATCTTCAATCACTCAATCCTTACATGATTCTGTCACAATTCTCTTCTCACTCTTCTTATCTCAGGGGACAAAGAATTTCCCATTTCTCATTCTCTTCTATCTCTTTTCTCTAATATCTAAGGCAACAAAAGAATTTCTCAATTCTTCCTCTTTCCTATCTCCTTTCTACAATCTCTAAGGGTACAACAAAATTTCCCAATTCTTCTTCTTTTCTATCTCCTTTCTACAATCTCTAAGGGTACAACAGAATTTCCCAATTCTTCCTCTTTTCTATGTCCTTTCTACAATCTCTCTGATTAGGGAACAAATGCATTTCCCAATTCTTCTTTCTTTCTATCTCCTTTCTTTAAATTTTCAGGGAACAAAGAATTTCCCTCTTCTCTTATTCTATCTCTTTATATATGTGGGAGGTCTGATTTCTTATTGAGGATGCAATTATTTGGCAAATTTGGGATACTTGGTGGTTCATACCTTGAATCAGTTGGTAAATCTCATAGGCACACAGTTAATCATTTGTGGTACTAAGGTTGCGAAATTTGTGGACTAGAAGAGTTGCTGGAGTCTCTCAATGGTTTACCTTCAGAATACAACACTTTTAGGTGTGTTATGTGATGTCAAGAAAGTATGCTCTCATTCCAGGAGTTTCACTGTCAATTGCTTGCTGAAGAAATAATGATTGCATATTCTGGTCGTGCTTGCTATGGAGGTTCAGATCTATAGCAGCCCTTGCAGATTCTGTCATGCCTCCCCTACAGCATGAGTTTTGCCTCTCTTTTTTCACATCACTGTTCCAATCTTATGCTTGGCTCCTCCAAGCATGAGATTGAGGGGGGATGTAAGAGTATCAATGATGATGATATTGCCAAGTGTCAACAGATCAATGAGTAAGCTATTAGAATGTGGTTAGAGTTGTTAGCAAAGTGAGTAGCCAGCTAAGACTGTAGTTAGGCTGATATAAAGATTGTAATGTGCTCAGTTAGAGCTTAATGAAATACAGAAACCTACAATTCCTTTTCTGAAATTCTCTCTGCTTCTACAGTTTCTTTACTCTGTTCTTCAATTTCTCTTCATCTTAACAATTAATGGGACGGCTAATTAGTCTAGAAGAAGAGTATGATCAACCCCTTCAATCTAATGGGTTTTCTTAATTACACTTCAAGCAATCTTTCACTCTACAGATTGTGATAAATTTTTGTAACCAACCTTCAAATGTCGCTTTTTAAACAATAAATTAAAACTTGTTTATCTATATATATAAAGCAAAAGGCTGAGAATGGTGAAACATTCAAAATACAAGAAAATGCCATTGGTTAATGCAAAAATTAAGAATTGAAATTATTAATTAAATGAGGATAAT
The DNA here is from genome assembly GCF_965620075.1 of Prunus avium. NCBI lineage: Eukaryota > Viridiplantae > Streptophyta > Magnoliopsida > Rosales > Rosaceae > Prunus > Prunus avium. The sequence continues at coordinate 30,372,264 of NC_142285.1, read as the reverse complement.
ATGGTAAATTCACACTTTTTCATATTTAAAAAAATTAAAATTAAAAGAAAAATCAGATAATGGCCAATTTTTATGGAACACAACTACCCATTATCTTTTTAATTCTAAAATAAATTTTAATTTTAAAAAAAAAACCTCTCGCAGGCGCGGAAGCGCGTGGAGAGGCTAGTCTTTATAATATTGAAAGATGCCCTAAAATTTGTATCCAAACTATGAAATCGCAGAATTACAAAGTAAGCCAACGTTGCAAATTTGTTTCATTTTTTTTTTTTTGAACGGGCAGAGTAAATCTAATTATAAAAACCTAGAATATTTAAGCTTTACGTATGAGGTCTCAAGTTCATATTAGTCAAAGATTCTCAAGCGTGTATGCTCCATTTGGGACTAATATGTCAAAAAACGTCGCCTAACCCAATCAGTTGCTGCTCCAACAAATACCACTCTTTACATTATTTTTCTTGAACTTATTTGTTTAGGGACTAATTAGGCGATTAGTTCAACATAATCATAAATTAAGCAGGCGTATTACTCTGTTTTCACTCTGTGACCTTTGTTACTCTGTTTTCCGAGAGTTTTACGTTATGGGTTCCCTTGTTTGGGGCTTTGGTCTTCTTTTTTGGGCTTTTGGAACCAAGACCATATTAAATTCATGGCCCCAGTAGCTGATGGTTTTGTTACATTGGTCAAAAGCATAAGATAGGCATAGAAACCAAATCAGATTGGGCCATGTTTTGAGTGATTGTAGAAGACCCATGGGTGTGCTGAGCATTTCTGTTAGTGCAAGAAGAATGGGTGTGTAAAGGAGATTTGTGAGGAACTTAGTCGATCCTCAACTCTATTATTCAAGTTCCTATAACTTTCAAAATGGAACGCTCTGGCATAGTTGTTTCATTTATTAATCACTATTTGGTTGTCTATAGATTTATTCTCTGAAAAATTTACATACTAAGAGAATGTTCTTGATATGCATTGACTGTTCTTGATATAGAATTAAACATATGGTACTGAGATTTGTAATGCGCTTGAGATTTTGGCTCTTTTCAGCACCTGTCATAAATTAATTTTATAAAATGAGCAGCTCAAAGAATCAAAAGAGAACATTGCATTGCGTGATACATATTCGAAGAAGATCGATGCATTTGATGCTAGGAAATGAAATAGGTCTTAGGAAGGAAAACATTGGATATATGCAAGAAACAACTGTATGCAGTTCGGGTACAAAGTTTATCCACGGCTTGTTGACTGTCGCTTCTTTTGTGTGAGAGAGAAGACCGGGTGATGAGAGAAAGCGTGAGAAAGAAGCAAGCTGCGGAGATGAGCACCTTCCCCTTCCAGCCACGGAGGCCGCCGGATTTGCTGCTTGTCGTGACTGCAATTGTCTGATCATAATGTTGCTCTTCTTCTTTGACTGTAACAAAATAAAAAATAACAGAAAATCCCAACAAATTAGATGAAACTTAATAGTCGGAGTAAAATCAAATGCGTCAATAAACAACATACCCGTCGTATCTTCATCATCAGAGTCCTCAAGGATCTTATTAAACCAAATCGGATCTTCCATTTCATTTCTGCTAAAAAGCAAGTATACTCCTGGCTGATATTGACCCAAATTTCCACTGCTGACACGTGGATAATAAGAAGCATCTGTGGAAACAGTCATCATATTATGATTCTCTTGTTGCAGCTGCTGCACAAGCTGGATGCCAAACTCCTTTACCTGAAGCCAAGGTTGCATAATTACTGAAACAACCACTTCATCGCCACCTTCTAAGTGAACCTGCTCCTCCAACTTCCAGAGGCTTAACCATATCATGTCTTCTCCTTCACCTGGAATACCATAGAATATTGGGCAATAGATCCACTTCAGACCCTTGCTCTTATTTCTGACTTTAGTAACTAGTGGCCCAGGTGGCCCAGGTGAAGCTCCAGCAGAATAATTAGCATGCAAGTTTGTATAGACAACGAAGACCTTCAAGCCTTGAATTCTTTGATTGTCAAGTAATGGCACGGTAAAAGATATCGGGGACTTTGTACTTTTGTGGCTGAACTGCCCTGGAACCTCATTCCCAGCAAAAAATGTGCTGAATATACCCTTTTGATATAGCCCCTGTAAATCACAATATTATAAGTAAATTCTTTACTATGAGAGACAGAGACAGAGACAGAGACAGAGACAGAAAGAGAGACAGAGAGACAGAGAGAGATAGAGACAGCGAGACAGAGAGACAGAGAGACAGAGAGACAGAGACAGAGACAGAGAGACGCTCACCTCGACGGGATTCCAAACATCCTTTGCAGACGTCCAATTTCGTTTGCCCATCCGAATGGGTGCCATGGATTCCAAGTTTGACAAGCCCAAAAGGTTAATCATTTCTGCATCAACACTTCCAATGGGTTCTAGCTTGTACATATTCTCCCACTCAACTAGGTTGCGATTGTTTAACAACATGGTACGTGTTCTGGACCGACGGCATTGATATGTTATTTTTTCCAATGAAAAGCAATCTGCCACATTCAACGTGGCCACTTTTGGTAATCCCTCAAGCAATTTCAAACTCCCACATCCCCAAAAAGAAAGTTCATTGAGCCTCGTTAAACCTTTGATGCAATTTGGTAGGCTACAAATTGGATTGTAACCTACATTTAGTCTTCGCAATGAGGATAGATTACTAAATTCCCTTGGAAAGGCATCATTCGAAATATTGCACTTCTGAAGATTTAAATCAACTAAAGAGCATGTTAAAGAACTCAAGAAACATGAACTTCTTCCTGGGACTAGTTCACCTATCAGAATTCCATCCGTATCAAGCACTTTCAGAGATTCAATGTTCCTCAACATCTCAATTGATAACTCATTAAGACTTGTGCAACCAGATATAATAAGTGTTTCAAGTAATTTTAGCATACATATGTTCTCTGGAAGCATCTTAAGATTTTTGCAATCCTTCGTATTCAGGTAAACAAGTCTCTCAAGGTTTCCAATGGATCCATGGACATAAATCAAGCTCACACAATCTGTAAGAATAAGTTTCTCTAGATTTGGGCAGAATGAGAAGTCAGTGGTTTCTGTAAGGGAATGAGAATGGCTGAGATCAAGAATCTTCAATGATGGAAGACACTGTTGGGGGAAAGATGTACAGAAGCAAAAAATGTGGGGAGTTAATTGTTAATAGATACAGAATTTTTTTTATGAAACGAAAAGCTTAATGAAAGTGAAAATTGAAAAAAATAAAATTAGAAAAGCGTAGAGTAACATACTTCTGTTCCTTTGCAGACTTGCCTCAAGCTGCTATATCTCATTTCAAGAACAACCAGGCTCCTCAAAGAAAACTCGGTGGGTATAGAATCCAAAGGAAACTTAGTCCAACACAACCATCTTAATCCTGTACAAAATTCTGCATAAGATCCGTTAAGTTGTACATGACTAAGATGGAGTAGTTTTAGTTCCCGCATCTTTGCAAATGCATTGGTTTCCAAGACTATCTCATTTGAGTTTATGAGAATGTTTGTAGGGAGCATATGCATATCAAAGACAAGACCTTCAATTGTTCTCGTACCCTACAAAAGAAAGGAGAAACACATTTGGAAAATATTTACAAGAAGGAAAACATATATGTGTACATATAACACATGTTTCTTACATTATTTTCCGACAGGATTTTGAAGGAATCCTTATGATGCCATACTCTACTACGCTTCCAAGGCTCCTCTGATTCTTGGTTAACAATTTCTCTTCCCATTCCACAAATCAGGTCATGCATAAGCACCTTGTCAAATTCATCAATTGTCACCAAACATCTATCAATGAGATTTTGAATGCCAACCATTGTATAGAAATCACATCCATCTAGTATTTTAACAATGTAATCTTTGTCCTTTCCGATAAAGAAACAAGCAATGTGGAGGAATAATTTTCGGTCATGGTCATCTTGCAAAGAATCGTAACTTACTCTTAGCTTATTTATTATTTCACCATTTGGAATGGCTTTTAATTTCTCCAATGCACTTTTCCACACACCTATACTTTCCCCCAACAACGAAGAACCTAAAACTTGAAGGGCTAATGGAAGTCCTCCGCAATGATCGGCTAGCTTCTCTGAATATTCTATGTAATCTTCAATGGGATGGTCTTGGCCAAAAGCGTGCCAACTGAAGAACTCCAATGATTCTTCTTGAGTCAAAGTTTCAACTACATACACCTTAGAAACTTGATGAGCCTTTAACAATCTTGCACGCCTAGTTGTTATGATGATTTTACTTCCTGGATAAAACTGATCTTTCATTCCAAGCACCACATCTAATTGGCTAATATGATCCACATCGTCGAGAACAAGAAAAACCCTTTTAGAGCTTATCGCATCTTCTATCTCAGTCATTCCCTTACTAACACTGTGTATTTTTACTTTTCTCCCGATCAAAATATCAGAAAGAAGTTGTATTTGTATTTGAACTAGGCCATTAGGTTGTTGTGAAATTTCTCTAATGTTTTCGATGAAGCTGCTTCCTTCAAATCTTTCGAAGTTTGTATTATAAACATACTTTGCAATGGTTGTCTTCCCTATTCCACTCATGCCATAAATTACACATATGCCGACATCATCTAATCCATCTTGTAACCATAAATCAAGTTCGTGGACTCGAGAATGCATTCCGATCATGATGTGGGGAACACTTAGGGGTCTACGCCTTAGTTTTTCTCCTATCACTTGAACAATCTTGTTGATAAACTTTGACACGTGTCTGAAAAGTTACAATCCAAATGAAAAAAATATATCAAACATCCTTGCAATAGTACAATCCGTCTAATTAGTTATTGGACTTCAACTCTATTGTGAGAAGTTTAAAATTACGCCTGTATTAAAGTAGAAATAATTATACTATCCTTGCAAAACCAAAACCAATTGGCAAGGAGATAATAATTATACTACCCTTGCAAAAAAAAAAAATTAATAAAAACAAAGTAGAATATTCTTACTGAAATTCAGAAATATTATATGAAATCTCCATTAACACACCCTGAAAAAGTAAGTCCATTTTCAGTATTTTAACTTTAGAAAGGGAATTGTAAATAAAAGAAATGGTAGGAAAGAAATTACCCATCAGCTTGATTTTGTAAGACCATCCCTGCCAGATCTGCAACCTCTGCAAGTACTTCCCTCCATTCCTTCACTTTGTTCGACGATTGGGTTTCTTGGTGTCTAGCAAATGCCTTTGCAAGACTTCCTGTCTGCTTCCGCACATCGGATGGATCCACGTCATAGAAGACAGGTAAAACGACATGGTCAGCTGAGATCCTCTTGCGTTCAAGGATCATGACGAGCTCGTCAAGGCACCATGTGGACGACGCGTAGTCTTTCGAAAATACAATAACAGAAGTTCGTGAATGTTTGATTGCTTTCTGCAGTTCGGGCTTGATACCTTCTCCTCTCTGGACTTCATCGTCGTCTCGGAAAGTGCGAAATCCAGCGTTGACAAGAGCCGTGTAGAGGTGGTCAGTGAAAGTCTTGCGAGTGTCTTGGCCTCTGAAACTCAGGAACACGTGATAACGACAATATCGACAAGAATAAGAAGAGGAGGTTTGCTGAGCTGCTCTGACAAGTGCCATTGTATGAACAAGCAAACTGTCTGATGAGTGGAAATTAAATCTTCTATCAAGTTTTGTGGTTCCTACTTCCTTCCTGGATTGTATAAACAAGCCGCTTGTGAATGACCAAAGAATGAGCAAACTGTTAGGCTTCCTGCTTCTGTTTGTGCAGACCTAGACAAGGCTAATAGGAACTTCCTCTGGGGTAGTACTGTGACTACTCGTAAGGTACATCTGGTGAACTGGAATATTGTGTGTAAGCCAAAAAGGCTTGGAGGGCTTGGGATTAAAAGGTCTACCTCGATGAACCAAGCGTTGCTTGCCAAGGCTAGCTGGAGAATTACCAATAACCATGATGGGCTTTGGGCTAACATGATGAGAAAGAAATATTTAAAGGGGACTACGTCCTTTGATAACTATAATGTGAACTCTATTTGTGCATCCAGCACCTGGAAGGGCATTCTATTTGGTGCTGAAATCCTAAGTGCGGGCAGGAAGTGGAGAGTGGGAAATGGGAATAGAATTAATTTTTGGACAGATCCTTGGGTTTTGGATGGCATCCTAATTGACTCTACGCCTCTCAATATTGAGGAGATTGATGTCCATGAAGTGGTTGCCAATTATTTTACCCAATCTGGTTGGAATATTCCCAAACTCCTTGAAGTGTTACATGTTGATGTGGTCCAGAAAATTATTAGCACTCCTGCTGACTTTGATGGTTCTTCTCCTGACACACTTGTTTGGGGTCCTAGTCCCAATGGGGAGTTCACAGTTAAATCTGCTTATAATATTTGCTCCAGCTTGTCTCAAGGGGATGATGATAGCTGGTATTTTATTTGGAAGCTTAAGATTCCTCCCAAACTAAAAGTGTTTCTGTGGCTATTATCCCAAAATAAAATTCTGACCAATGTACAGAGAACAAGAAGAAAAATGACAAATAATTCAGCTTGTCCGTTTTGTCATTGCCATATGGAATCGCTTCAGCATGTGTTCATCCGTTGTCCTCGAGCTCAAGCAATATGGAACTCCTTCTCCTTACCTGATTGTGTTAAGGTATCCTTTGCTACTGACTTTAATTGTTGGTTGCGTTTAAACCTAAAAACTGCTGTTGTTAATTCTTTCAACTTGAGATGGTGTAATATTTTTGCGACTGGTTGCTGGTTCATATGGAAATGGAGATGCTGCACTGTCTTTGACTCTTCCTTCCACTATCCTGATCGACCCAATGAATGGATTTTGAGGTTTCTTGTGCAATGGGACTTTGCTAATAAAAAGGGTGGGTTCCATAGGCTCAAGATGCAAACGTTGCTGGCGTGGAAGCCTCCCCCTGTTTCTACCATGAAACTGAATATTGATGGGTCTAGAATTGGTTCTAGTGGCGCTATTGCTGCTGGGGGCCTTATTCGCAATTCTGTTGGTGAGTGGGTAGCAGGTTTTTCTGCTAATTTGGGTCTTGGGGAGATTTTGGTGGCTGAACTGTGGGCGTTGTATCATGGTCTTAAGCTAGCTCAATGTTTGCAAGTGACAAAGCTTATTGTTGAAACTGATTCTACTCTTGTTTTGCACCTTTTGAATGCTAAGGTGGAGCCATATCACCCCCTCCTTACTTTGCTAAACATGTGCAGAGTCTATTGGAAGAGTTCCTGGGACTGCAGCATCTTTCATGTTTTCAGGGAGGTTAACTTTGCTGCTGACTCTCTGGCTAAGATGGGGCATGAGATGGAATTGGGTGTTCATTGCTTTGGTTTGCCTCCTGGTGGTATTACTGGTGTCCTCCAAGAAGACAGGGATGGCCTTTTAAGGTCTAGGTTGATTTATGTTTAGTTGTTGTTTGGGCTTAGCCCTCTTTGTTACCAAAAAAAAAAAAAAAAAAAAAAGGATCATCCATCCATTGACTTAAAAAGGAATTATTCTGAGTCAAGCAAATGAAATCATTATGTGTTTTTTTATTCTTTAAGATAAAAAAAAGGGAGAACGTAGCAAAAGCAATCCAACTAGTGGGAGCTTCTTGAACATAAAAGGACAATACGATTTGGAGACTTATTTGTGTCTTTTATAAAGACATGGGCCCTTGAAATGAAGGCATGACAAATTCTAGGTTCACACCACGCCATTGCCAGGAAACCTCTGCCTATTATCACTTCGATCTTGCTGGATCCAAATTTTATGCTCCAATAAACTATGGGCTAGTTCTCATGTTGGAAATACAAACATTTAGAAATACCACACCTGTTGGGCCGAATATACTATTCAAAGGGTAATCATGGCTCACTAAGTGACATTTTGTTGCCGGGCTAGGCTCTAGCGAGAACGTCTTTTTGCGAACAATTGGTGCAAACTTCTATATACACCGTTGGATAAGCTTTGACGGTTAAGATTATAAGTTGGGTCCAATTAGATTTCACGTAGAAACGGGTATTAAAAAAACCCATGTATCCGGATCATATTCCTCTCTTTTTTTTTAATTTTTCGGTATATGGATATCATCTTCCTCTCTTTCTTCCACCTTCTCTCTTCTCCATATTTCTCTCAATCTCTCTTACGCAGACTCCACCCAACACGCCACCCTCCCTGATCACCACCTTCTCACCATCTTGTCCAGCCACGTCTCAAGGCATCCAAACATCACACCCACCGCCACTCTCTCTCTCTTCCCTACCCACTGACGCCAAGCCCAGCCCCGACACCCAAGCTGCCACCACCTAAGCCTCCTTCCCAGCACAGTCATCCCGCCGCATTACCCATCCCTCTTCCTTCTTCTCTCTCCCACTTTCTTTCTCTGTTCCCCTTATCTCTTCGACATCCCAAGTTCCAGTTATGAACACTAGTAAACTAAAACCCCCAGATTAAACAACAAACTCGGCCAACACCATAGCTCCCAACCTCATCCCAATCGCTCTCCCAACTTCCAAACCTTCCCTCCAAACCTTCCCTCCCCATCCCATTCCCTCTTTATTCGACGATTCGGCAGACACCAACCCCAGCCCATTCCACCACCATCCTCCCAGGGCCGGTCCTGAGTTTTCAAAGGCCCAGGGCGAAAATCTAAAATGTGCCCTACACACATTAATCACTAATACTAGTATACTTCTTGTTTTATCAACTAAGCATTGGATTTTTTGAGAAAGTATTTATTCGAAAATATTTTTAGACTTTGAGCAATGTCTTCCATATTCCTAAATAATGAAAACAAATGTCCAATTATGGATACCATACCAGTGAGTCAAAGAATTTCAAGAATGCAAGTTAAGCCAATATCAAAGAATTCTTTTAAAACTCTCGTCATGGATCCTTTGTTCCAAAAATTTCAGATTCATCTCAATATCCTATTCCTAAAAATTTTGGAAAAATATTAAATCAATTTATTATAATATAATATAACACTTACTATAATAAAATTTGGGGCCCCTGGAATAATGGGCCCAGGGCAGTCGCACTGACTGCCCCTGGGCAGGGCCGGGACTGCATCCTCCCTCTCTAATCTCCGCCACCCACCCATTCTCATTGGTGCTGAAAAGAGAAAAGAAGCGTGAATTTTTTTAGGATGAGGGAACAAGAAGAGGGTGGGGCGAAATTAGAATTTCACCCAAAAATAGAGCGCCAACGAAAACAAAATAGGGAGGAGAAATCAAAGTCTATGACGCACATGCCATGTCATAGAAATCAATGTCCAAGCCTCTGCCACATTTCAATCTATTATACTTCATATTATTTCTCTATAATTTAATTTCTAAAATTTATAATAAATAAATTAAAAATCATAAAAATACACAAAAATTCTTATGAATATCTTGTCATATTCTCTTCTCCTTAAAGCTCCAAAATGCTAATTCTAAATTATAAAAATACAAATCAATAATAAAAACTCAACTTTATTTATAGATATAAATCAAACCATTCTATCACATGTACTCTTGCTTCCTTGATCAAATGATTCTCATTAATTTAAATACATGAAATCATGATTTTAGATCTTCATAATGGAATGCTATGTCATAAGAAATTCGTAGCAATTTTTGGTATATTTTTCTGATTTTTATAAAAGTTTTTCAGAATTGTTTAAGATAAAACACAATAAATTACAAAAGCATGACACGTGTTACCATCTTATATGGCCACACATGAGAAATGCTCACAGGATGGAGTAATTTTTGGTTGTTCCGGGTACACCATGTGGCTGGTGTACCATCCAATAGACAGAGGATATATGAAATATTTCTAATGCAGCTCGCCACATATTATAAAAAGAAATGCAGTAAGTTGGACAATAATTCAACATGTCCTATGTTTATTGGATGGCACACTAGCCACGTGGTGTATCCGGAACATATAAAAATTTATCCACAGGGTGCTCTTTAAAAGCTGCCATGTGTCATATTATTTCCCTATGATTTGACTTCTAAAATACACCCCAAAAAAAGTGTATTTTCCGACATACTTTGAGACTTTTTCTAAGAGTACTTTTACAGTCGGAAATAAAATGCATCATGGTGACATATTTTCAACAGTTAACCTTTTTTAGTCGAAAAAAGTACATTTTCGACGACATTTGGGCCCCTTGGGAAAAAGTTTGTTGTAAATGACAAATTCTTTTTTTGGTAGTGAGAGATAGAACCAGAGAGACGCAGAGTGAGAGTGGGTGTGGGCTCTAGAGGAGAAAGATTGAGTGTTGTTTTGATTTGGGGCTGAGAGAGAAGCGCGAAATTTTTGTTATGTCGCGCGAGAGGTTGTATTAGAGTAATGTTCTATGTGAAACTAATATCTATATACAAAAACAAACTATAATATATGAAATAGATATCAATATATAAAGTAATGTTCTATTTCACTGTTGTGACCTTATTTTTGGAATGTCCACGTTCACAATTTCTCAACATATATACTAAATTATCTTATCAAGTATACTATATTTCTAAGTTGTATGATGTATTCTTAATAATTTATCAAAGTCAAGTTTCCTTATATACTAATATTGTGATCATTACTCTTCCACACTACAACTTTTCCTCCAATTATTAATTCAAATTTCCTAAACTCAAATTTGGACTTTCAGACTTCTTAGTAGAATATAATATTACAAGGAGTTTGAATAAATTTTCGGTGTATTTTTCTGATTTTGTGAATATTTTGTGTATTTTTAAAGATAAATATAGACAAAACAATACTCTGATGACACGTGGCTACGCGATAATGATACTTGTATTAAGCACTGATGATGCACCATTCAGGTGCTGCCACATAATATTATCTTCCATTTATTACTATTTTTTTAATGTTTTAACTTTAATAAATCATAACAAATTCATTAAAAAAAAACAGAAACATGATACGCCCTAATATAAGCTTAGATCCGTACTCTTCCTCCAATTTCACTTCAAATTTGTACAAAATATTTTAGTTTCCGCTTTCAGCCAAGAAAAACACAACATTAATTATTCATATTTGATCCTCTCTCTTCTTGATTCATCTTTCCATCTTTCTGTCTTTCTCTCTCCCTCAAATCATCTTCTATTCTCCAATTCGATAGTTTGACTGTCTATGACCCACATCACACAGAACGAAACAACCAGAGAGGAGGAGACTTTTATCAAGCAGAATTTGAATTCAGGAGACTTCATGGGTAAGGAAAATATTCTGGTTGGATAGCCCCACAGGTGGATGGCCCCACTGTCTCTGTGCCCACGAAACTTCTTCCAGCAACAGAAGAAAAAAATAGTGATTTGGTCTTTGGGTTTAGATTTGGAATGAGAATGGGTGGGTTGGGGAGATTGAGTTTGAGAGAAATATGGAGAAGAGAGAAGTTGAAGAAAGAGAGGAAGGTGATCCGGGTACATGGGTTTATTAATACCCGTTTCTACGTGAAACCTAATTGGATCCAACTTATAATATCAACCGTCAAAGCTTATCCAACGGTGTAGATAGAAGTTCGCACCAATTGTTCGCAAAAAGACGTTCTCACTAGAGCCTAGCCCGAACCCCCAAAACCCACACTTCAGCTTCTCAGACTTCTCTGCCTCTCACTGTCGCCGTCTTTCTTCTTCTTTCACCTTCGAAAGGTTAGGGTTTCTTTCTCCCCCTCTGTTGCATTTGTTTGGTTTCTTAGCTGAGACAAGGAAAATTCGTTAACTTTAGAATTTAGGATTTCTGAATTGGTTGCGTATTTGGAATGAGATTGTATGTCCCATTAAAGCTAAAACTTTTGTAAAAGTAATTATATGAATACCCAAAATTTATAGGAATTGGTTGCTTAAATATTTGGGTTTTGGAACTTGTAGGGGTTCAGAAGTCAGAAAATGAGGGTACCTTCAAAGCAGAAGAGAAAGGCTCGTGACAGTGACAGTGAGTTTGAGGATGATGACGATTTAAACAGTGACGAGCTAATGGTTAGTTTGTATCTATATTTCTGTTATTGGATTTTGATAATCATTCAGTTTTATTTTGGTGCTTGTGTTGGTAATTGATGATTGTTATGCAGATGGAGCAGGAAGAGGATGACTTTGACGATGATCAGGAGGAGGAAGAAGAATCAGAAGATGAAGAGAATGAAGAAGAATCAGAAGATGAAGAGGATGAAGAAGAAGAAGAGGAAAATGGTGATGGGCAAGATGATAATAAAGATGCTGAGATAGAAGAACTTGAGAAAGAATACATGAGTCTTCGTGATCAAGAGCAGTAAGAGACTTCTGTTGACAAGCATTTTATTTTTGTTTTTACTTTTTAAGTTTGTTATGCTTAATTAGAATTAAGACATACTATATTGGTATGTATGAGTATATGCTACTGTTGATTACACTGATGTTCTGTCTCAAATTTCAAACCATTGTAACGCTATAATATTGCATAAAGTTGCATTTTCATGTAGCACCTAAATAATATGAAAGTTGGGTGAATATCAGATTCATGATGAGGAAATTTAGTATTATGCTGAAGAAGTCACTAAAGAAATTACTTAGTTTGTGACCGTATCTATAGAAATTGAATACTGGTGCCATGTTCATCTTAGCTCTAGGCTAAGTTTCAGTAATTATTTAATTTTGTTATTGTAAAAGGACAAACCAACAGGAACATGCATACATAAGCAAATCCTAGTAAAAAATGGTATGTAGTCTGTGTCTGGGTTATATTCAGTTGTATGTGTATGCAATTTTTTGGTTCTTGATAAACAACAGAAGAACATACATACTTCAGCTGACATATGAAGTTAATTTTGCCCTTCGTTTTTTTTTTCTTTCTTTCCATGCAGAGATATTTTAAAGAATCTAAAGCGTCACAAGGATGAAGATCTTCTTAAAGGTCAAGCAGTGAAGAACCAAAAGGTGTGTTTGCAAATAATGGCTCTTATAATTTCCACAAAATATGTTTTATTCGTCAATGGGAAAGTATTGTTCCTTATTTAATACTTCTTTTTATGTGTCACCTTAAAGTTGACAAAAGGATTTACATAGTGAATTATAATATGATTGTTTTTCATTCTTACCCTTGGTTCTATGGTGTTGTTTTCCTTTTGTCTGAAGGCTCTTTGGGACAAGACTCTTGAGTTCGATTCTTGCTTCAGAAAGCGTTCTCAAGTTCAAATAGATTACCACAGGTCTGTTTCAGCAGCTTTCCTTTTCCTGTTTTACTAGCTTTTTGTCATGTTAACTATTATGTTCATACATGAGAGGTTATCTGCAGGAGCCAGTTAGGTCTTTATTTTGTGATTCACATGAGGGTGTCAATGCAGCATATTCGGATCTAGTTAACGCATCAAAAAGAACTTTGGATTCTCTAGTGGAACTAGAAGAGGTATGGCCGTCATACAAAATTATAATGTCTACATGGTATTACTTGGTCTATGGTTACCTTCATAGCTTGTAGTAATATGATAAGTAATTTATATATTATTATGGTTTGCTAATATTGCCATCTGTGTATACTAACATCACTTACAACATGCTACTTTTCTTGTTACAGGCTTTACTTGAAAAGAACCCATCCATTGTTCAAGCAACAGATAGTATGTAAAAACTACATTCATCATACTATTGTTTGTATTTTGTAATGAAAATTGACCCTCTGTCATTGTCGTGCATTAACTATCATTTTCTGCATGATAAGAATTGCCAATATGCGAAAGGTTTTGCTATGCTTGGTGTTTTCTGTGTTTGAAGTTTTTAATAGCCATTTTGTTCCTTGTTAAGAGTGTGTAACTTATAAACATACAATTAGCTAAGATAGTTAGGTCTTTTAAATCGAAATTTGAGGAAATACTTCAAGTTTCCTTCCTTCCATATGATTATGGGGTTCTACAATTTTGAGAACTTCCCATGCAATAGTTATTTACTATAATTCAGAATATAATTAGGATTATGCTGGTACTAAGTTTGTTACTACTAATGGTGTCAAGGTGTCAATTGAGAGGAATGGAGTGGGCTCAGCGCTTTCCCAAGCTCAGTCCAAATTGCAAAACATTTAGCTTGAGCTTGAACCAGCTCAATTTTCAGATCTAAATCTTTGCCGTTCAGCTTTGGGTCAGCTGAACTGCAGTGAAGTTTGCGCTGAGTTCTGATCGAGTTCGAGTCAGCCCAGTAGCTGATGTTTTAGAGCCTATTAGGTGTGAAATTCAGAGTGGTCCTGTTGGTGTGATAAAATAGCTATCTTTAACACAAATTTAGACAGTTGGTGATTTTGATTACAGCCTTAAAGGTAGTTACCACTCCGGACTCCAGAGGTAGGTATTTGTTACAGTGGTCAAAAGCATAATATAGGCATAGAAACCAAATCAGATTGGGCCCGGTTTCGGTTGATCTGAGGGTAGACCAAGATTTGCCCGAATTTTAAATCTGGCTTAAAAAGTCATCCCAAAATCCTTCCAGCTATATCATATAAAGCTTAGTCAGATTAAGCCAAACAAATCCAGCTTTTGGGCTACCTTAGTCTAATTGACTGTCCTAGTTTGTACTATTTTCACTTTCATTAACTTCATACTGCATGTATACATTTATTGCTTGTCCTAATATGTTTCCTGTTCTTAAGGTAAATCTGCACGGTCAAAGCATTCAGAATCATCTAATAACATTGATGCTGATGGTGATGAGGACTGGTCACGGATTTCTCAGTTGCTTTCAAGGTACTCGAATCATATTCTAGATAATTTGAGAAGGAGGATCATACTCCACATATGCTCTTGTTGTATTGATCTCTATCTATACTTGTGTGAAACTGAATGTATTAAATTTTAGTTCATGCAATACCTGGCTGATCCATTTAGAGCAGCAAAAAGAAGCTTGAAATAGTGTTCCCTGTTTTCTTTTGGAATTTTTATTAAATGGTAGATTCAAGTATCTTAGTATTTTTTTCTCTAACTATATCATCTTTTATTAGGTAGTTGACAGTTAATACCTCATGATATTATGTTATAAAGCTTCTCATAACTGTTACAGATGAGATGTACCAGACAAGAATAGCATTTAAAGTCGGTTGATATTTTAAATTCAACTTATGAAAGTGGAGTAAATTAGTATGTTTGCTAAAGGGGCTGGCAAAGGACCATGAAATTATTTGTCTTTCTTAAAAATTCTACAGCGACATATGTATACGCCAAGATGCAATTATACTCGTGGGAAGTTACTTGCAGTAATGCTGCGACAACGTTCCTCATGATTTATGGTGTTTTGTTCTACTATGTTCAACATTTCATTGTTGTGAGCATTAAATTTTTTTAATGCAATTAACTTGGTCTAACTAAGGCCTTTCATGTTGTATCTTGTAGCATAGCTACTTTTAGAAACAAATCAATAGACAAATGGCAGAGGAAGACACAAGTGACCACAGGTGCTGCTGCTATTAAAAGCAAGCTGCATGCTTTTAATCAGGTTTGACCCTATGATTGAACTTATAATCAAGCTCCGACCTATGAGTGGACTTATACCCATGCTTTGCCAGATATTCGACATCAATGAATTTTCCTTTCCAATTGCAGAATATCAGTGAACAAGTTGCTTCTTATATGAGAGATCCAAGCAGAATGGTTAAGCAGATGCAGATGAGGGGATCAGCAATTGGTGTATTTGGCACTGTAAGATATTAAATCTTCCCTGTAAATTGAAAATATTGAAAATGTCACAGTTCCCAAGGTTGCATGGGGATGATCAGACAGAATTTTCATTTATAACACCATAAGAAGATATGTTTTTCTTAATTTTGTACATCTACTAATTAATACCTGACAGATGGATGGGCAGGTTCCTGACAGGGAGAATACTCCAAAGGGAGAGGTAATCCTACTCTTCTGCATATAATTGGGTTCACTAATGCTATGCCAATTTGAGGACCCATGTGTAGATTACATCGCACTTTAATGTCCCAGGGATTTTAAAAGTTTTCCCATATCGCAATGTGGTACAAATCCATTCTCTATGATGGATGCCAGTTTATAAAACAAAAATCATGTTTGAACAATTTTTGGGTCATTTGTGGTGCTTGCTTCAAAATTCTTCACATGGCCCCGTATGAGTTTGTTCCTTTGACTGCTTTATGCTAATGAACCATGCCACCTGTGTGTGAGGGCTATGGGTTTTTTAATACTCATCATGCTTCATTAGCTTTAATTATATCCTCTAATTAATATTGTGCTTTATTTGCGACTTTGATGTGCTTGTGAGGTTTGCCTAAATTTCCTCGATATTTCATGAAAGTTATGTTTCTATTTAAAAAACTTTATTAATTTTATTCCTGTACTCTGATAGGAGACACAATGTGATGCTGGTGCACAAGCTGATGGCGACCCTGAACTTTTGGATGACTCCGAGTTTTACCAGCAATTATTGAAAGAATTTTTTGAGACAATTGACCCAGCATCTTCTGGTAAACTATTGGGGCATCTCATACTTCATACATGATTCTTTTAAATGTGTGCTTATATGGCTATGCCCAATCTTAAGAGTTTATGTCGTTCAAAAACAACAAATGCATTCAAATTGCTTTGAAAAATTCGTGCATTTTCAATTGTTTATCATTGTATCTCCCAAAGTGGTCAAAGTCAATGTCACTGTATTGTCTCTGTTATGTTGGGCTTGGAGCTTAGTTGATCGTCAACTCTATTAATCAAGTTGCTATAACTTTCAAAATGGAGTGCTCTGGCGTAGCTGTTCTAGTTATTAATCAACCTATATTGCCAGCGTATTGTTAATGAGTCGGATTTTCCACTATTTGGTTATCTACAGAGACAGCCTTTTATTCTCTGAAAAAGTTGCAGACTAAGAAGAGGAAGATTGTGGATAGACGAGCCTCTAAGAGTCGTAAGATAAGGTATCAGTATAGGTTAATTCTTTGGTTCCCTATGTGGAACTGCTATGATTTTGTTTTGGAAATTATCTTGGAGAGTCTGTTGAGTATATTAGGTGAGAACTAATGTTGAAGGTTCCTGCATTAATAAATATATGCTTTTGCAGGTATAATGTTCACGAGAAGATCGTAAATTTCATGGCTCCAGAGCCTATGACCCTTCCAACTATGGTTCCTGACCTCAATAATTTGTTTGGGTTGAAGAACCAGAAACGAGCTTCTGTAGTATAGTTGTGATGCATGGCTGAGGCGGCTGTATTGGCCTTTGGGTTTAGGCTCAGAAATTTTGTCTGTTGTTATTTAATTGATTTGGTATAATGTAATATATATGTTGTCCTGTTATTTCTGTGATCCATACGAATTTTTGCAATGTCAGCCTTGTCTCTAGAAGCATATCTTTATTAAAAGTAAAGTGAATGTTCTTGATTAAACATATGTACTGAGAGGGGCCTTCTCCAATGCGAACTCTAAGATGCGGATTGGTTGCGAATTTTTGTTTTTAACCGTTGGATGGCTTGTGTGGCTTTATTTTCTTTCTTTTCGCTCTTCTTCCAACGGTTAAAAACAAAAGTTCGCAACCAATCCGCATCTTAGAGTTCGCATTGGAGAAGCCCCCTGTACTGAGATTAGCTTGAGATTTTGGTTCTTGATAAGTATAGCTTTGTCATAAATTAATTTTGGAAATGAATTGCACTAAGAATCTAAGGAACATTGCAAAACAAGAGTTTGATGGTAATCTATGTGAAGGTAGAAAGGAACTCAACCGGGCTGTTCCCGTACAAACAATTCATCCACGTCTTTTGGACTCTGGCTTCTTTCTGTGAGAGAGTGATAAGAGAAAGTGTGAGAACGAAGCAAGTGGCGGTGATGAGCACCCTCCAGCCACGAGGACCACCAGAGTTATTGGCTACAATTGGGTGAAGATCGTTTTGCTCTTCTTCTTCTGCAGAATGACATACAAAAATAGTAAATCCCAACAAATCAGAGGAAATTTCGTTCTGGAATGAATATGGATTGTGATGCTAGGTTATGAATAATGCTATTTGTATCATATTTATTGACCACTTATCGAATAGAGGTGACCCCATGTGAATTACGTGTATTAGAGAGGGTGGTCAGTAAATATGGTACAACTAACAACACTTGTTTGTTGTACTTTATTTTATTCTGGAAATAGTTGGAGTAAAATCATAAAATGAGTTAATAAACAAAACACCTCTAGTATCTTCATCATCAGAATCCCCAAGGAGATCAAGCAACCTAATCAGACTTTGTGCTGGTCCACAGATGGGGGAGAGCAAGTCTACTCCTGGCTTATATTGAGGAAACCATCGATTACTCATCCTGACATATGGATAATAAGAATCTGTGGAAACCTGCACAAGCTGAATGCCAAACTCCTTTACTTGAAGAGAAGGTTGCGTAATTACAGAAACAACCACTTGATCGCCACCATCTAAGCGAACCAGCCTCCCCAACTTCCAGTGGCTTAACCATATCATGTCTTCTCCTTCACCTGGAATACCGTAGAATATTGGGCCATATATCCACTTCCGGCCCTTGCTCTTATTACTGACACTAGTAATTATTAGCTCAGGTATACCTTTAGCAGAACGATTAGTGAACTCATTGGCGTACAATTTTGTATAGACAGCGAAGACCTTCAAGCCTTGAATTCTGTGATTATCAAGTAGAGGCACAGTAAAAGATATCGGGGACTTTGAACTTTTATGGCTGAACTGGCCTGGAACCTCATTCCCAGCAAAAAATGTGCTGAATATATCTTTTTCATACAGTCCCTAATATATATACATATGCAATGTAAATGACAATAATACAAGTGAACTATTTCTTTCCTGAGAGAGAGAGAGAGAGATGCACCTGGACGGGACTCCAATCAGGGTTCCTAAAATTTCTTGACATCCAACTTCGTTTGCACATCCGAATGGGTGCCATGGATTCCAAGTTGGACAAGCCCAAAAGGTTGATCATTTTTGCATCAACACTTCCAATGGGTTCTAGCTTGTACTCATCATACTCCCACTCAACTAGGTTGCGATTGTCATGCAATCCGGTAGAGTGATTTCGGAACCGAGAGCATTGATATGTTATTGTTTCCAATGATACGCAACTTCCCACAATCAATTCGCCCAGTTTTGGTAACCCAAGAAGCGATTTGAGATTCTTACATCCCGCAAAAGAAAGTTCATCAAGCCTCGTTAAATCTTTGATGCAATTTGGTAGGACACAAATTGGATTGTTCCCTAGATTTAGTCTTCGCAATGAGGATAGATTACTAAATTCCCTAGGAAAGGCATCATTAGAAAGATTGCATCCTCGAAGACTTAAATCCACTAAAGAGCATGGTAAAGAACTCAAGATACATGAACTTCTTCCTGGCCTTAGTTCACCTATTGGAATTCCATCTGTATGAAGCACTTTCAGAGATTCCATGTTCCTCAACATCTCAATTGAGAACTCATTAAGACTTGTGCAACCAGATATAATAAGTGTTTCAAGTAATTTTAGCATGCATATGTTCTCTGGAAGCATCTTAAGATTTTTGCAATCCTTCATACTCAAGTAAACAAGTCTCTCAAGGTTTCCAATGGATCCATGGACATAAATCAGGCTCACACAATCTGCAATAATAAGTTTCTCTAGATTTGGGCAGAATGAGAAGTCAGTGGTATCAAGGGAATCAGAATGGCTGAGATCAAGAATCTTCAATGACGAAAGACGCTATGAGGGAAAAAATGAACAGCACTGTGGGGAGTTAATTGTTATTGTTAAATTTAATACACACTTGAAGTGTTTAGAAAAATCTAGAAAAAATTAGAAAACTCAAGAAAAGTCTACCAAAGTTAAGCTTTAATAATTGTTGTAAGCTCCTAGAAAATTCTTAACAAAAATCTTGTAATAAAGTAATAATATTATAATGTAGTGGCTATGAGAAGAAGCCATGTCCACCGACATGGACAATGGCTGCAGGACAATGGCGGCAGCTTTAGTGTATAAATAGATGATGTCTCTTGTACAAAAGCTAAGAAAGAGAAAAGGCCAAATAACCAGCAAAAAGTGAAAAAGGCCAATAAGCCTAGTAAACAATTTCTAGTTGTTGAAGGCCAATAAGCCTAGTCTTGTATAAAGCCTTGTACCCATCTATTGTGGAATAAATAAAATCACTTTGTTGTTCACCTTTTCACCCTAAAAACCCAACAGTTATATATATATATATATATATATATATATATATATATTTACGTAACTAAAAGCCAAATGAAAGTGAAAATTGAAAAGCATAGAGTAACATACTTTTGTTCCTTTGAAGACTTGCCTCAAGCCGCTATATTGCATTTCAAGAACAATCAGGCTCCCCAAAGGAAAATCTGTGGGTATAGAATCCAAAGAAAACTTATTCCAACACAACCATCTTAATCCTGTACAAAATTCTGCATAAGATCCGTCGAGTTGTACACAATTAAGATGGAGTAGTTTTAGTTCGTGCATCCTTGCAAATGCACTGCTTTCCAAGACTATCTCTTTTGAGTTTATGTGACTGTTTGTAGGGCGTATGTGCATGTTGAGGACAAGGCCTTCAATTGAATCTGTACCCTACAGAAGAAAGGGGAAAAACATTTGGAAAATATTTACAGATGAAAAACATATATGTGTGCATATACAACATTTTTCTTACATTCTTTTCTGGCAAGATATTGAAAGCATCCTTATGTTGCCACACTCTACTACGCTTCCAAGGCTTCTCTGATTCTAGGCGAATGATTTCTCTTCCCATTCCACGGATCATGTCATGCATCTGCACCTTCTCACATTTATCAATACTCACCAAACATCTATCCATGAGATTTTGAATGCCAACAATTGTATAGAAATCACATCCATCTAGTATGTTAACAATGTAGTCTTTGTCCTTTCCGATAAAGAAACAAGCAATGTGGAGGAATAAATTTTGGTCATGGTCATCTTGCAAAGAGTCATAGCTTACTCTTAGTTTATTTACTATTTCACTATTTGGAATGGCTTCTAACTTCTCCAGTGCACTTTTCCATACATCTATACTTTCTCCCAACAAAGAAGAACCTAAAACTTTAAGAGCTAATGGAAGTCCTCCGCAATGATCCACTATTTTTTGTGAATCTTCTATGTAACCTTCAATGGGATGGTCCTGGCCAAAAGCATGCCAACTAAAGAGCTCCAATGATTCTTTGTAATGCAAAGTTTCAACTTCATGCACCTTAGTAACTTGATGAGCCTTTAACAATCTTGCACGCCTAGTTGTAATTATGATTTTACTTCTTGAACAAAATCGATCTTTCATCCGAAGTACTGCATCTAATTGGTCCATATGATCGACATCATCGAGAACAAGGAGAACCCTTTTAGAGCTTATTGCATCTTTAATCTTAGTTAATCCTTCACTAACATTGCTTATTTTCATTTTTCTCCCATTCAAAATATCAGAAAGAAGCTGTCTTTGTATTTGAACTAAGCCATTGGGTTGCTGTGAAACTTCATTTATGTTTTCAAGGAAGCTACTTCCTTCAAACCTTCCAAAGTTTGAATTATAAACACACATTGCGATGGTTGTTTTCCCTATTCCACTCATCCCATAAATTACGAGTATGCAGACATCAGGGGACCCATCTTGTAACCATAAATTAATTGTTTCAACTCGAGAATGCATTCCAATCAAGTTGGGAGCAACGCTTAAGGGTGTGCGACTTAGTTTGTCTCCAATCACTTTAACTATTTTCTTGATAAACTTTGACTCGTACCTAAAAAATTGCAATCAATTGAAAGAGAATTCAAGCATGTGTATGATTAATTAATTCATATAATTAAACTATAAAATACCATGGAAATAAGTTCACAAAGTTAGAAGGTACAAATTATAGATGAGTGCTGAAAGAGTTAAATAGAACTTAAAACTTTGTTGACAATATGAAGAGAAAAAATTTAAATAGTACAAAATCTATCAAAATTTAACTTTAGATAGATCAATCCTCGTCTGGATGAGGGGGTTGAATTGGCCTCTAAAACTAAAGCTCAATCAAACATAATGAAAAACTACATAAAATCTGGATCAAGCAACATAGATAATAAGTAAAAGAACATGCTTTTAGAGATGGAAGATAATTAAAACAACTAATTGCAGTAAAACTCATTATGATGGATCAACCATCTTTATTAATTGATCAAATAAGTTGAGAGCTAGAGATTTGATTTATGATTGTTAAAATATATAAGCCTTAGTTATTTAGAGCATCTATAATCATGCTCCCTATTTTTTTAGTTAAAATTTAGCTAAAACACACGAGTTATGTTAGGAGCTCTTTATAAAATTTGAATTTCAATCATCCTCCCTAATTTAGGGAGTCATAAATACTATAGTTATTTTTTAATTCAATACAATTGGTCAATTTTCTATAAAAAAATAATATTAAAAAAAATAGTTAGCATTAATTAAAAGTTTAAACAATGCATAAAACGAAGCACCATTAAATTATAGGGAGTCACTAGGAGTCATTTCTCTCCCCTCAGATTTAGGAGCTCCTAGATGTCTCCCTATTTTAGGAGGTGGATATGGAGCATAGTTGAAGTTGTATTTTTTCAATTTCGCCATAAAATTTGTCTAAGGAGGTGGTTTATGGCCCATTGTGGATGCTCTTAGAAGACGTTTTTACCCATTTCAAAAAGCACTGTAAATACCAAACATACCCTACAACTGAATAGCAAATTTTGAACTTGGAAGGTGCCAACTACATTTTTGTACAACTACACTATGAAATACACATAAATAACGAGATAATGTACAATCGCCATACTCTCTTTAACTATGAAATTCTATTATTGTAATTGTTAATAGAGATAAACGGTTAAAATTCTATTATTGTAATTGTAAATAGAGATAAAGGGTATGTTTCCACTCGAGTCTGTAGGCTATAGACTATTACTTATGCTAAAAAAAACATTTTGTACTGCAAGGTTGGCAACCAAATCTCCTAATTTTGGTATTTTAATACGCGCCATAAAGAAGTAGGTAGTAGGAATGAAATTACCCATCAGCTTGATTTTGCAAGACCATCCCTGCCAGATCAGCAACCTCTGCAAGTGCCTCTCTCCATCCCTTCACCTTCTTCAGCGGTTGAGTTTTCTGGTGCCCAGCAAATGCCTTTGCAAGATTTCCTGTCTGCTTCCTCACATAGGATGGATCCAGATTGTAGAAGACAGGTAAAACGACATGGTCAGCTGAGGTCCTCTTGCGTTCAAGGATCATCACAAGCTCGTCAAGGCACCATCTGGATGAAGCGTAGTCTTCCGAAAACACAATAACAGAAGTTTGTGAGTGTTTGATTGCTTTCTGCAGTTCCCGCTTAATATCCTCTCCTCTCTCAAGCTCATCGTCGTCTCTGAAAGTGCGAAATCCGGCGTTGACCAAGGCTGTGTAGAGGTGGTCAGTAAAATTCTTGCGAGTGTCTTCACCTCTGAAACTCAGGAACACGTGATAACGACAATATGGAGGAGTATTAGAAGAGGAGGTTTGTTGAGCCGATCTCACAAGTGCCATAGATTGAAGTGTGGTGATGAACAAAAAACTGTCTGAGAGGAAATCAATTATAAGGTTTGAGGTTTCTACTTCCTTTCCTGGATGTTGTAAACAAGCAGTGTGTGAATGCATCCATCGACATAAAAGCAATTATGCTTAGTCAAGCAAATGAAATCAAGATGTCTTTTTCTGAAGGGATTTAATAATACCGAGTGAGTGATGGGGCCGGCCAGAGTCACTGGCGTAAGTGACAAGTTCTAGTACTTTATTAACGAGTAAATTGTTTGGTCAAAAACAGACAATTGGAGTTGTTGGCTTAAGAAAAAAGAAAGAAAGGAGGATAACATAAGCAAGATGCTTAACATAAAGATAATGGCATGGCAGAGTCTGTACATTCACACCATGGACTGTTAGGAAATTTCTCCTTATTATCAGTTTGATCTTGACGGATCGCGGTGTTGAATAATATAATTAGGTGCATAAGGCTCCTAATTCTAAAATATTAGAAGTATTACTCGATTAGGGCATGCACAACTTGAACTGACTTGACTTAGTAATCCACTTCAACCCAATCTTAACTTCAAACGATTGTTTCCTGATCTTTTTCAGATCGAACGCAAATATCAATTTAATTTGCATTTTGGCCCCATTGTACTGAAGTATACATTCACCATTGTACTGTAATGACCACCTCTAGTCCTTAAGGTGTAACATCCCGGTCCGAAAAAGAAATAAAATAATTAAATTAGGAGGAAATAAATTTGAATGAGAAAATAAGTTGAAATAAACAATAAAAATAAAGTGATTTGAATTAATTAAGGGTTTTGAAAATAATAAATATTTACGTAATTTTAAAAAGGGGCAAAAATATCATTTTAAGTTTTCGAAGGAATTTGGGACTTCCGGTTATACCGTTGCGTAGAGCACGCCGAAATGAGTCCGTAGACACGTAACGGACTCGAATCCGAGTTATAACGAGAGAGAAACGAGAAAAATTGAAGGGGGGGGCAAAATTGTAATTTTGAAAAACTGGTTTTAAAACCAGATTTTTTCTCTCTCTCTCTCTCTCTCTCTCTCTCTCTCTCTCTCCCATGCGACCCCCCCCCTCCCCTGTTACAGCAGCGACGGTTCCACCGTCGCCACCACCACCACCGGCCTCCACTCCGGCCGGGATCGGACCCAAAACGACCGGCACATCCTCGTCGTCGAACCCTAGCCCTCTTCCGCTTCCGCCGTTGCCAACAGCTCCAGTCGCCGGAAACCGTTCGGAACCGCGCCGGTTTTGACAGAAAATTCCAAGCCTTTCGGATGATTTATTTTGCCCAGGCCCGTCGGAGTTTGCCCAGACCCTTCGGAGATTGATTTATTTTGCCCAGGCCCGTCGGAGTTTGTCCAAGCCTTTCGGATGATTTATTTTGCCCAGGCCCTTCGGAGATTGATTTATTTTGCCCAGGCCCGTCGGAGTTTGTCCAAGCCTTTCGGATGATTTATTTTGCCCAGGCCCGTCGGAGTTTGCCTAGACCCTTCGGAGATTGATTTATTTTGCCCAGGCCTGTCGGAGTTTGTCTAAGCCTTTCGGATGATTTATTTTGTCCAGGCCCGTCGGAGTTTGCCCAGGCCCTTCGGAGATTGATTTATTTTGCCCAGGCCCGTCGGAGTTTGTCCAGGCCCTTCGGATGTCTTCTTAATACGATGCCTTGGAAAAATTGAATTAAGGAAGGATATATTATTTTTATAATATGTATATAAGGATTACGAACTCCACCATCATACGTACCTCCCCCCTTGGATGATGATACTTGGAAACAGTGGATATGGACACTGGGATACATGGATATGGTTTGGATATGACGGAACCCGGGGCATACCTTAACGGGGTGTCGCTGTAGACCCTTAATTGGGTAGTCTGCGCGCGTAGGGCTGTTTTCAGGCGTACGGGTCTTGATTCTTCGTCCGTACGTGCTGGCTGAGAGTTAGTCCCCCAGTTGGACGGCTCGTCCCTGGCCACATAGTCCGTTTGAGGGCTGATAATTGTGAGCTAGTCAACAATCCCCTGTTGGATTGTTCTCCCCAGTACATGATGTGCAACATCACATGTACCTCCCCTTAGATACTGATACATGAAAATTGTGGATATGGTCTGGATATGACGGAACTCGGGGCATCCTTGACGGGATATTGCCATAGACCCTTGATTGGGTAGTCTGCGCGCGTAGGGCTGTTTTCAAGCGTACGGGTCTTGATTCTTCGTCCGTACGTGCTGGCTGAGAGTTAGTCCCCCAGTTGGACGGCTCGTCCCTAGCCACATAGTCCGTTTGAGGGCTGATAATTGTGAGCTAGTCAACAATCCCCTGTTGGATTGTTTTCCCCTGGTACATGATGATGGTGAGAGGTGGGTGTTATTATATTACATATACGTATATGTGGTGTCGATTATGGTTGAGATTTGTGAGCCTGTACATGCATGAACGTATAAGCCCTGGATTTGGGCAGTGTTGTTTGGCACCATACGCCTTGGATAGGGTATGGTTGTGGGATTGAACTGTTATAAAGGGAATAATTTGATGATGTGTTCATTGTACATACGCCTTGGATAGGGTATGGTTGTAGGGTTTGAACTGATATAAAGAAAGAGATTAAGAATGAGTTTATTTTGTTTTATCGGAATCGGACTTGTGACCATTGACATGAGAACTACGTGTGGCTTGATCCCTTGTCCAAGGGTACGTAGGCAGCCTGGGGTCTCACCAGGTGCAGCCGCGGAAATTTTATTGCGTTTAAAAGGTTTGATCGATTCTGAATGAGCGATTGGATTTTTGATGTGGTTAATGGATTCGAATCCGGTTTAATGATTTTTGGGAGTAATCGTAAAATTGTTTGAGATCATGAATGGTTTGGTTTTGAATTATCTGAAGGCCGGAGGCCTATTATGTGATTGCATGTTGTTAACTTGTGCATGCTGCTAGTTGGTGTTTTAAAATGTGTTTTATGCAGGTTGAAATTTTTGGGGAATGTTCAATTTACAGGGGAGACTGTCGAAATTTCGACAGAAAGTCTCGGTTTTTAGTAAGTGGGCCTGACATCGATAAGATGTCGGAATTTCCACAGCGTAGTCCTCCAAGGAATTTCCACAGCGTAGTCCTCCGAGGAATTTCGGGGCCGGTCCTGTCATAAGGTTTTTTCTTTCTATCAGCGTAGTCCTCCAAATTAACATCCAACATCAATTTTGGCCCCTACCATTTGATTTTGCAAAAAACATGTTAGATTATTGATGTGGTACACCGTGTGGACTAAACAATAATATAAAGCGACAATTCACTGGGGAAAAAAATAAATTCCAGGGTGCTTCTGGTTCTTTAAATTCTTATGATCAAATTAAATTATCATATAAGGGACAATTCACTGGGAAAAAAAAAAGCAACTTGATGCATAATTGCAAATTCGTCCTCTGTATATTACTAAATTCAGCTTTAGTTAATATGATGGTTATGACAGAGAGATGCGGTGTGGGTGTTAATATGATGGTTATGTTCACTTTTCAACGACAAGTTGTTCACTTTCTTTTTTTGTTTTCAACTACTTAAAAGATTCTGTCTTTCATGAAGATATGGTCATTTTAAAACTGCCAATAATTTGATGTCTCTATCTAGCATGAGTGAAGTCTACATTCAATAATGGTGTTTAAGATTCACAAAATTACCACCTTTAGTCCTTTAAGTTTTTTCTTTCTATCAGCATAGTCCTCCAAATTAACATCCAACATCACTTTTGGCCCCTACCATTTGATTTTGCCAAAAATCTGTTAGATTATTGATGTGGCACACCTCGTCGACTAAACAATAATATATATCCATTGAAAAGAAAATTCAGGGGTGCTTCTGGTTAGATTATCATATAAGGGAAAAAAAAAAAGCAAACTTGATGCATAATTGCAAATTCGTCTTCTGTATCTTACTATTCAAACCAAAATTCAGCTTTAGTTAATATGACGGTTATGACAGAGAGATGCGGTGTGGGTGTTGGGGTCGGCATGAGCACAATTTTTAACTTGGGTGCAAATTGAACACAAATACAATCAGAAACCGACAAATTCCAATTGGAATAATTTTGAAATTTAAAATGACGTCATAAAAACTCTACCCGCCCCCATGACTCACTCGATATCCAATCCTTCATTTTCCCTTCTGCTATAGTTCTAAGTTTACATCAAATGCCTTTCGAATAAAAACTCTGTTGCAAGGCTCTTTCAGGTATTTTGTTTTTTCTTTACTTTCCCTAAACCAAAATTGAAGAAATTTTTATACCATTTTTTCCCTCTCTTGCATGTAGTAGTTAGACTTCATTTTTATTCGCTTAGCAAAAAAAAAAAAAAAAAAACTACTGAATAAAATTGACCTAAAAAAAAAAGCAGTCATTGAACAAAACTACTGGGATAAATTATGAACCAAGAAAAAGAAAGAAGCCTAGAACTTCACCCATCCTATTTCTGTCAATTTTGGACAATTAAACTGAAATTAATTAGGAGACTTCAAAGAAAGAATTAGCCAAATGAGAGAATTAACTTTGCAGAGAAAATAGATCTCAGAAACAAGAAGAAGAATTGTTTTTTTTGGTCATAGAAGAAGAATTGTTAGGTTGCTATTGAAAGATCCCGTGAAGAAAACATTTGTATAAAAAAAGAAGAAGAGAGAAATAGTTAGAAGATAAGGAAGATGAAGGAGAGGGCAAAATAAACAGCCTAAGAGGACAAAGTAACCAACGCTTACGGAATAAAACATATGTTAAAACTGAACAAATGATGCTACGAAATGCTACGAAATGACATTGGATGTATGCAGAAACGAAAGTCTGCTCTGCTGTTCAGGTACAAAATATTCATCCAGGGCTTGTGGACGGCCGCTTCTTTCTGCGTGAGAGAGAAGACCGAGTGATTAGAGTAAGGGTGAGAAAGAAGCAAGCTGCGGTGACGAGCACCTTCCAGCCACGGAGGCTGCCGGAGTTATTGCTGCCTGTGGTGGTTGCAACTGTGATATCACCCTGTCGCTCTTCTTCTTCGTCTGGTAAACATACAAAACGAGAGAAAAGCTCCTCTGGAAAACATATATACAAGACAAGTGAAAATCCCAACAAATTAGAGAGGAAACTTGTTTTTGAAATGAATAGGGACTGACTTGTGAATAGGGACTAACAAAATATAGATTCATTTATTATTTTGTTTTATTTTATATTTGGAAATAATTGGAGTAAAATTATGAAATGCGACAATAAAACATCACACCTCTCTTATCTTCTTCATCAGAGTCCCCAAGGCGCTTATTATACCATATTCGATCATCATAAGAAGAATCTGTGGAAATACTCATCATATTATGATTCTCTTGCACCTGCACAAGTCGGATGCCCAACTCCTTTACCAGAAGCCCAGATTTCATAATTACAGAAACAACCACTTCATCGCCACCTTGTAACTGATCATCCAAATTCCAGTGGCTTAACCATATCATGTCTTCTCCTTCACCTGGAATACCGTGGTGTGACGGGCAAAACCACCCCCTCAGACCGTTGCTCTGATTTTTTACTATTATATGTGACATATAAGTGTGGTGGACAATAGGAGAATCATAGCCAGCATTCACATAGACAACAAAGACAATCAAGCCTCGAGTTCTGTGATTATCAAGTAATGGCACAGTAAAAGATATTGAGGACCCTCTGCTTTTATGGCTGAATTGGCCTGGAACCTCATTCGCACCAAAAAATGTGCTGAATATACCATCTTCGTACAATCCCTATATATATATATATATATATATATATATATATATATATGCAATAGAACTGACAATATTAGTCAACTCTTTCCTGTGATCATATGTGAGAAAGAGAGAGAGAGAGAGAGAGAGAGAGAGAGAGAGAGAGAGAGAGAGAGAGAGAGAGAGAGAGGCGCACACCTGGACGGGAATTGGATCATCCTCTTGTAAATTTTCGTATAGTGTGTACATCCGAATGGGTGCCATTGATTCCAACAAGTTGCCCAATCCCAAGAGGTTGATCATTTCTACATCTACACTTCCAATGGGTTGTAACTTGTACCTGTACTCCCACTCAACTAGGTTGTAGTTGCAACCGAAACTGGTACCACTGCGTTCCCAGGAATAACGGGGGTATTGATACGTTATTTTCTCCAATGATATGCAATTGGTGATATCCAAGTCGTTTAGTTTTGGTAACCTGAGAAGCGATTTGAGACTCGTACACTCTGAAAAAGAGAGTTTATCGACCCTCACTAATCCTTTGATACAATTTGGTAGGCTACCAATTGGATTATTCCCTAGATTTAGTCTCTGCAATGAGGACAAATGACCAAAATCCATAGGAAAGGCATCATCCGAAAGATTGCACCCCCAAAGACTTAATTCTACTAAAGAGCATGGTAAAGAACCCAAGATACTCGAACTTCTTTCTAGCCATAATTCACTTATCGGAATTCCATCTGTCTCAAGCACTTTTAACGAGTCCATGTTCCTCAACATCTCAATTGATAACTCATTTAGATTTGAGCAACCAGATATAATAAATGTTTCTAGTGATTTTAGCATACAAATGTTCTTGGGAAGCATCCTAAGGTTTTTGCAATCTTTCATATTCAAGTAAATAAGTCTATCTAGGTTTCCAATGGATCCATGGACATAAATCAGGCTTGTACAGTCTACTAGAACCAATTTCTCTAGATTTGGGCAATATGAGAAGTCAATGGTTTCTGTAAGGGAATGAGAATGGCTGAGATCAAGCATCTTCAAGGACTGAAGACACTGTAGGGGAAAAATGTACGAAGGAAAAATCAATGTTGGCAATTAATTGTTATAGATATAGATATATAAAAAAAAAATACAAGCCTAATGAAATGAAAAGAAATTGAAAAGCATGTAGTAACATACTTTTGTTCCTTCATAGATATGTCTCAAGCCGCTATACTGCATTTCAAGAACAATCACACTGCCCACAGGAAAATCGGTGGGTATAGAATCCAAAGGAAATTCAAGCCAACACAACCATCTTAATCCGGTACAAAATTCAGCATAACATCCGTCGAGTTTTACATGACTGAGATGGAGTAGTTTTAATTCGTGCATCCCTGAAAATGCATTGGTTTCCAAGACTTTCTCATTTGAGTTTATGGGACTATTTGTAGCGCACATGTGCATGTCGAGGACAAGACCTTCAATTGTTTCCGTACCCTACAAAAGAAAAGGAAAAAACATTTGGAAAGTTTTTAGAAGAGGAAAAACAAAAATGTGTACAAATAACGCATGTTTCTTACATTCTTTTCCATCAAGATTTTGAAAGAGTCCTTATGATGCCATACTCTACTACGCTTCCAAGGCTCCTTTGATTCTAGGCGAACAATTTCTCTTCCCATTCCACGAACCAGGTCATGCATCTGCACCTTGTCCCATCCATCAATTATTGTCACCAAACATCTATCGACGAGATTTTGAATCCCAACAATTGTATAGAAATCACATCCATCTAGTATTTTAACAATGTAATCTTTGTCCATTCCGACAAAGAAACAAGCAATGTGGAGGAATAATTTTCGGTCATGGTCATCTTGCAAAGAGTCATAGCTTACTCTTAGTTTATTTATTATTTCACCATTTGGAATAGCTTCTAACTTCTCCAATGCACTTTTCCATAGACATATACTTTCCCCCAACAAAGAAGAACCTAAAACTTTGAGAGCTAATGGAAGTCCTCCGCAATGATCGACTAGCTTCTCTGAATATTCTATGTAATCTTCAACAGGATGGTCTTGGCCAAAAGCGTGCCAACTGAAGAGCTCCAATGATTCTTTTTGAGTCAAAGTTCCAACTGCATACACCTCAGTAACTTGATGAGCCTTTAACAATCTTGCACGCCTAGTTGTTATGATGATTTTACTTCCTGGATAAAATCGATCTTTCATTTGAAATACTGCATCTAATTGGTCCAAATGATCCACATCATCGAGAACAAGAAGAACCCTTTTAGAGCTTATTGCATCTTCAATCTTAATTAATCCCTCACTAACATTGCTTATTTTCATTTTTCTCCCATTCAAAATATCAGAAAGAAGTTGGATTTGTATTTGAACTAAGCCATTGGGTTGATCTGAAACTTCTTTGATATTTTCAAGGAAGCTGCTTCCTTCAAATATTCTAAAGTTTGAATTGTAAACAGTCTTTGCGATGGTTGTTTTCCCTATTCCGCTCATCCCATAGATTACAAGTACGCCAACATCAGGGGACCCATCTTGTAACCATAAATTAATTGTTTCAACTCGAGAATGCATTCCAATCAAGTTCGGAGCAACACTTAAGGGTGTGCGACTTAGTTTGTCTCCAATAACTTTAACTATTTTCTTGATAAACTTTGACTCGTACCTAAAAATGAAAGAGAATTACTTTAACTATTTTCTTGTATAACTTTAAAAATTAGATAGAAAAACAATATATGTTTACAGCCCAAACGTCTTATTTATCTTTATTATGAAACATGTTTAACGCACTGTTGCGTAGATACAGCTGCACCAAAATGGATTCAGTTGCATCCTCAACTTGTGATACTCGCAAGTGCACGAGCCGTTTGGTAGTATAGCATATGTAAGTGCGAGGTCGATCCCACGAGGATTGGTGATTGAATGATCCAATTCATTTTTCCTACACAAAACAGAAATGAAAAAGAAAGGAAATAAATAAAATAAGGAAGAAAGAAATAACTAACTCAAGCAGATAAGTTCCCAAGTTCAATTAGATTAATGGATTGATTCTAGCTAAAGTATGACTAAGCCATGGTGTGTGGTCATAACCTTGTGTTCCTAATTCCCTAATTTGATCATTTGTTGTCTAACCTAAAATTAAGCATTAGGAACCCATTAAGCATAGAAGAACATTTTAAACAACCAAGTATGTATCTAATCCCTGTTGTCGAATGTCCATACATACTCTTCCTATTCATAGTTCAATTCGAATTAAAGCATGGTGTCTACTCTTAATTCAAACCAAGATAGCTAACATGCAAGCCTAAATGGTGATCAATCATTCAAACTAGCATATTAACTTATAAGCATAATGAATAAGAACAAAAACCATAATTGAAACTTGGAAACTAATCAAACTTGAAACTAAAGAAAAGAATTTACATAATGAAAAGTAAAGTGGAACTAAGAAAAACTTAAGGAAAATTTCAACACAAAAGATTTCATTACAACAATTGAAAACTAGAAAGAGAAACTAAGAGAATTTGAGGGAGAGAAGGGAAGGGAGCTCTAGAGAAGTGTTTGAGAGCTCCCCCCCTTGGGGTGTGTTTACAAGCTTGGGAAACCTCACTATATATAGGCCTAAGGAAGCTGAAAATCTGAATTAAGTATGGCTAATGCATACAACACTTGTTTTATAAAATCTGAAATGGTTGATGCACTTCACTAATAAATCCCACCAGCAGCCCTAGCTCATCTTCATGTCACCATGACCAAGCTTCCAACCAGAAATGATAGCTCATACCTAGCTCACCATGACCAAGCATCCAACCAGCACATGCTGAGGTTAGCATGACCAGCAACTTCAAGGGCTTACAACTTGGGCTTCTCTTAATCAAATTAGGACTTTAAGCACTCGAAATTGAAGTTCAGAATGTCTTCTTTCCAGCCATATGTTATTTGGGCCAATCCAAGGTCGGAGGAAGAAGTTAAGGCCGAAACAAATTGCTAACTCATTTTCCGCGCTGATAAGATCCATCCTGAGCATGGTTCTGTGTTTGCTAGGTAACGGACTCCAGATTTATCCAATGGGGCTGAATTTCGGATATGTTATATTATACACCCATTGGAACAACTTTCATGAAGAATGTGGCCTCATCCGAGCTATGTAGGTTGCTGAAACAAAGCTTGCAATATGACCTACGAAACTGGGCTGGCAGGGGACTGTAGCCAAAATTGAGTTTGTCTTTAAGCTCTTCATCCATTCATCCAAATTAGGCCCTAACATGCATGGATTGCATCATTTACTATCCAAAGCCATCATTATTACCTAAAGCTCAATGAACTGAAAGATAAACACAAAAAGGATTAAAAGCACAAGTTTAACTCAAAAACATAACCAAATCATAAGCTAGAAGGGTACAAAATGATATACAATTATGAACCGATCAAATACCCCCAAACCTAGATTTTGCTAGTCCTCGAGCAAAACAACACAAAACAAAGTTAAAAACAAAACAAGAAGTTAACTAGACCACTTTCGTAGGTAACTCGATTGCATTTAGCATATGCAACAAGCCTTTAAACCTCTAGGCATCCCTAGTAGGAGGAGTTGTGTCTCCTGAGGGTTTAACAGTTACGATACCCACAAACGTTTTACTGACTCTGTAAAACAAAGTAATTAGAAAACTTATTAGATTTGTTAGTTCTTAAGCAAAACCAAAACCAAAAACAAACATAAAAAAAAAAACAAAACACAAAACACAAAAAACAAAAAAAACAAAATCAAAATAAAAACTCAAAACAATCTTTCCGAACATTTTGTGAAGAGAAATGACTCATGCACATGACTTAAACATTTTGACAATAAAAGCTCAATTTTAGACATTATTCACAAAGCGGCAAAGTTCAAAACATAATATGCTCAAAGTGTAGTAGTGTGATAGCCAAATGCAACAAATTCCCCAATCTTAGTTTCCACACAATTTCAAAAATCATACCAAGCACAAATGCAACTTCAAATCTCACCAAAGTTGTCCTCTCACAAATGAATCACTCAGAAGAGGGCTACAATGCACACTCAGTTATAAACATGAGAATAGAGTTAAACCATAAGGGACTTAACTCGCAATAGAAATATGAAGAACTTGCATTAATATGATCTCAAGAAGGAGGCCAAACACTTAAAAGTAGAAAAATGAATGCAATTCAACCACATGACATTTAAGATCAATTTAGGTCTTTAACATGGGTTGTAATGGGGCCAAGGGTGTAAGGTGAGTAAGAAATGAAGGATATGGATAATACAAAGTCCAAGGAACTCGCAATGCAAGAGCATAAAATAATTGTTTACAAGACTTCGAATCATCACGATTATATTTTTTTTTTTCTTTTACATGATCAAAACTCCTTATACCTTCATTTACATTGATTCACTCCTTTCCTGAACAACCACCAATTTATTTTGAAGGCCCAAAAATGAAATTTCATTCAACCACCACTTAATCACAAGTTTTCTCTTTTCTTTCACCAATTGTGTGATTTTTTTTTTTCTTCGAAATTCCCAAACTTAGTATGAAAAACACATCCCAATTAAAGCTCATGAGTTCTTTAGAAAGGTAAATATTTGTTTTTCAGGCTAAGGCGAGGAAATATAATTGGTTAAATGAAAGAAAAGGTTTACATATAGGCTCAAAATGGTAAACAATGGAAAATCATGCTTAAGCATGCATAAGGTTAGCTTGAAAGGCACAAACGATCCAAAGAGGGCCTTAATATCACTTCTTAAATGTCGTGAAGTCAAATTGCATAAGAATGAATGACTTTTAAGTGTTCAACCAAATCAATAAATAATGAGATCAAACAACAACTTTGATGACAAGAAAATAAGAGTATGTATATAACACTCATGAATTGAAGTACAAGGCTCAAAAGCTCACTTTATATGGTTATATAAGTCTAATTTATGCTTGATACAATTATTTGGGTCATGCAAATCCTTTAATTGGAAAATTATGAAACAAATGGCAAGTGTAAAGAAGGTTTCAAACATATCATGCTAGAACAATGCCAAATTTTTTTATATTTTTTAATAAAGAAAAAAAAACACTAAAATAAAATGAAATCCAATTTTTATTTAAGTCATGCAAACATTTATCACTATCTCATCATAAGTGTTCGGAAAGTGACTCAAAACAAAAACAAAACAAAACAATACTTAAAATAAAAACAAGCAAAAAAAAAAATAATTTTTTTTTTTTCAATTATTATTTTTTTTAATTTTAAGAAAAACCAAATTTACTTGCTAAACTCCAATACCCCCAAACCTAGAAATGAACATTGTCCTCAATGTTTAAAAATTAGCCACAACCAATGTCATAACAACAAATGAAGGGTATTAAAGCAAATAAAAATCACAAAACATACAAAAATAAAATAAAACAATTACAAAGTAAAAATTACAAAACAAACAATCAAATAAAATAAAATAAAATAAATAAATAAAAAAACACGAAACAGTAAAACACTCAAAACAGTAAGCCCTAACAGATAGTCTTACACAAACTGAAACCCAAACAATTGAAAGCCCAACCCAAAATGAAATTAACCCAACAACGGTAAAACCCGACCCAACATGAAATCTGAAGCCCACACGTTTAAATTTAATTTTTTTCTTAAAAAGATAAAACGTGAATTATGAGCGCAAAGCGGGATTTCTGAAAAGAAAGCACGTGGTCCCTAATGTCGTCTCATGGATAGTCACGGGCAGAAAGCAGGAGCCACGTGTCGACGCATAGAGGCGCCGCAGACTCCACAAGCAGAAATTACGGGGCCATACAAAGTCGTGATGACTTTACTGAACGCGTCCGTTCAGAAAGGTCACGTCGAGATAAATGTGTTGGGTACGGTT
The DNA here is from genome assembly GCF_965620075.1 of Prunus avium. Lineage (NCBI taxonomy): Eukaryota > Viridiplantae > Streptophyta > Magnoliopsida > Rosales > Rosaceae > Prunus > Prunus avium. The sequence goes on along the minus strand of NC_142285.1, from coordinate 30,336,140 downwards.
GGAAAGCGAGAAGGTTGTGGGACTCGATGAATGCTGGAGATTCAGAAATGCTTAGACGCTGCAATGGCTAGGGTTTGTCAAAGACTATATCTATAAGAAGGAAAAAGAAGGGGATAAAAACAAAACCACAAACTCAGAAACACAAAAGAGAAAAGAAGAAAAATAGTGAGAAATCAAATGGCCTCTTCCTACCCATTTTCGTTGGATCTCAACCTAGCTCCACCGACTCAAACACGGGGCCAAGCAGCAGCACCAGTATGGATGCCCTACTTTGCCTCCGCACGGGGGCCTGTGACTGTCAATGACTCAATACTCCTGGACAACGATGTTGCCATTGGAGTTTGCAGAAATTTAGTGACTCCCAAAGATATACGTGTGTTCGGGACAAGGGATGACAACCGGGTCACGAGTGATGCCCTGGCACTGAGCGTGCAGAGTACAGCATGTGTCGCAAGTTTGGGTCATCGCCTACTTGCGAAGTCCCATGAGGTAGAGGTGCTTAAAGCTCAGTTGGCGGCGGAGCGAAGTTTGGTTGAAGACTGTCAGAGTGCTATAAAAAGCTTAAAAAGGGAGAGGTCAAGGATTGTGGAGGTGAATCGACACCAGCTAGAAGTATTGCGAGACGAGAATAAAAATCTATCAAAGATGGTAGAGTTGTACTCTCGCGACATGAGAAAGCAACTGGAGGACCTAGACCGACCGGGTAAACGCAAGCAAGCGGATCGCGAGAGTAGTTACGCTCAAGCTAAGATTGCGATCTTTGGGAGCTCAAGTGATGAGCCCCAAGAGGCTGTGCGTGAAGCCCCGGAAGAGGACAGCCAGAGGGCCAAACTCAAAGCTCCTATGGTCGAGACACCGAGCGCTGTGAAGAAATGACTTCTACTGCATTATTGATGTTTTTATTTTAATTTAATTTATTTTTTTTGGTTGTTTTTGTCTTTATTTTGTTTTGGAAATAAAAGAGTAAATTTGCAGAAGGAAAAAGAAAACGGAAAAGAAAGCACACTTTCCAAACTTAAATCAAACGAAGACGACAAACGGAAATGGAAGCACAGTTCCCTAACTAAAATAAAATAAAGATGATAGCCGAAAGGGAAAGGCAAAAACACAAAGCTCTAGAAAATGAAAGTAACGGGCAAAACAATAAAACACCAGAAAACACGGAAAAAAGAAAAGTAAAGTGAAAGTAAAGGTGCTCCCCCTTGAAGCGATTAGGTCGAGCATGCCCGGGAAATCCGAAATGGTGTTGGCACCTTCATCAGCATATGTCTATTTAAAGCACGCCTCTACAAACGGATGATACCCAGCATTTCTTCCTGCAAACTCAAGGAAAAACATCAAAAAAATCCAGAAACAAAAAAATGGCATCCTCATGCACTCACCTTGATGATCTCGACCTTGAGCTGTCCCTTGCCACTCCGAATGCCCAGATAAGGGCTCCTCCAAACCGTGTCTTCCCAAACTCCACATATCATCACGGTACGGCCTCAAACTTTGCTGAGGCAATACCGAACTTTTCTGAGGCACTGCCGAACAGAGCAGTGCTGCTAGGAGGCATGATTAGCAGCAAGCTCACACCGACAGATCATCTGCATGTGGCACAGAGGTCTGACAAGGCAGCGGTGGAGGAGTCCCACAATTTAACTGTGCTCCACGCGGTCTCCGCTACCAATTTGGGTATGCGATTACTGGCGAGAACACGGGAGTGTGCCGCGATGAGCGAGGAAATAGTTTCCTTGAAGGCTATGGTGGCGGACTTGCAGAAGCGGCTCTACTGTGCCAATCAGCACGTGGAAGCACTGCAAAGAAAAAATGAGGACCATGTGGAGCTGCTGCAGATTCTGCAAGTAAGAGATAATAGAGGCATGCCATGAAGATGAAGATGAAGACGAAGAAGAAGAAGAAGAAGTTGTTTTTATTTTTAATTTATTTGAATGTTCTTTTTTTTTGTTTTTGTTTTTTGTTTTTGTTTTGTTTTTTAATTTTTTACTTTTTTTTTCTTTGTTTGTAATGCAGTGTTTGAGTGAAATAAAAATAATATGTTTTTAACACTCAGAAATAAACTAACTAACCACACCACGTAAATAAATACATAAACTAACTTAACAAAATTAAAAAAAAGAAACAAAGAAGTTCCAAATTGATTTTTTTTTTAAATTTATTATTATTTACAACTAACTGACCACACAACGAAAAATAAATAAATAAATAAAAAGAAGTTCCAAATTGCAATTTACAAGGATAAAAAAAATAAAAACTCAAATTTCAATTTTTTTTAATTTTTTTTTTGTTTTGTTTTGTTTTTTTATAAAACACACAAATATACAAGCAACTCATGGATGACCAGTTAAGGGCCTCAGAAAACACAGCCAGGGGATCCGGGAAGGTTGGAGGGGTCACAAAGGTCCCACTTAAAACCCAAACTTCTTAGACACCGAAGGTGTCGCCTAAAGAACTCCTTGACACTGTATTGACGGAGACGCTTACTGGAGTTACCACGAGTCAGCTAATATAAAAAATCTTTTTAATTTTTTTTTAATAAAAGAAATAGAAAATTAAAATTACTAAAATAATAACAAAACAACTAAATAGAAAAGATTGGAATACTCCCCCTTGAAGCGATTAGGTCGAGCATGGATGCATTTGGAGGTCGCGACTTCTCCCACTGCTCCACACTCCCCATTCTTATGATTGAGGTTGCCATCTTTCTCCATTTTTATTAAGCTATCATAAATTGCTAAAACGAACACAAAAAACTTGAAACAGAATTAAAGGATTACGAAATATAAAAAAAAAACTAAAAATGAAAAGGAAAAATCAACACATGTCCAATTCCATGCTTCAAAGCAACAAGCACCAATGGGTTGTGTAAGCTGGGACTTAAACCCAGTTCTCTTGCTTGTTGGGCAATTGTCCTTTTCTGTTGGACTACAAACACAACTTGTCCATTAATGTCATTAACTTTAAAACTTGAAATTGTCCAGTTAAGAAAAAAAAAATAAAGTAGGAAAGCCAAATAGAATCAAACAATGTTACCGATCCCCGGCAACGGCGCCAAAAACTTGTTGCGTAGATACAGCTGCACCAAAATGGATTCAGTTGCATCCTCAACTTGTGATACTCGCAAGTGCACGAGCCGTTTGGTAGTATAGCATATGTAAGTGCGAGGTCGATCCCACGAGGATTGGTGATTGAATGATCCAATTCATTTTTCCTACACAAAACAGAAATGAAAAAGAAAGGAAATAAATAAAATAAGGAAGAAAGAAATAACTAACTCAAGCAGATAAGTTCCCAAGTTCAATTAGATTAATGGATTGATTCTAGCTAAAGTATGACTAAGCCATGGTGTGTGGTCATAACCTTGTGTTCCTAATTCCCTAATTTGATCATTTGTTGTCTAACCTAAAATTAAGCATTAGGAACCCATTAAGCATAGAAGAACATTTTAAACAACCAAGTATGTATCTAATCTCTGTTGTCGAATGTCCATACATACTCTTCCTATTCATAGTTCAATTCGAATTAAAGCATGGTGTCTACTCTTAATTCAAACCAAGATAGCTAACATGCAAGCCTAAATGGTGATCAATCATTCAAACTAGCATATTAACTTATAAGCATAATGAATAAGAACAAAAACCATAATTGAAACTTGGAAACTAATCAAACTTGAAACTAAAGAAAAGAATTTACATAATGAAAAGTAAAGTGGAACTAAGAAAAACTTAAGGAAAATTTCAACACAAAAGATTTCATTACAACAATTGAAAACTAGAAAGAGAAACTAAGAGAATTTGAGGGAGAGAAGGGAAGGGAGCTCTAGAGAAGTGTTTGAGAGCTCCCCCCCTTGGGGTGTGTTTACAAGCTTGGGAAACCTCACTATATATAGGCCTAAGGAAGCTGAAAATCTGAATTAAGTATGGCTAATGCATACAACACTTGTTTTATAAAATCTGAAATGGTTGATGCACTTCACTAATAAATCCCACCAGCAGCCCTAGCTCATCTTCATGTCACCATGACCAAGCTTCCAACCAGAAATGATAGCTCATACCTAGCTCACCATGACCAAGCATCCAACCAGCACATGCTGAGGTTAGCATGACCAGCAACTTCAAGGGCTTACAACTTGGGCTTCTCTTAATCAAATTAGGACTTTAAGCACTCGAAATTGAAGTTCAGAATGTCTTCTTTCCAGCCATATGTTATTTGGGCCAATCCAAGGTCGGAGGAAGAAGTTAAGGCCGAAACAAATTGCTAACTCATTTTCCGCGCTGATAAGATCCATCCTGAGCATGGTTCTGTGTTTGCTAGGTAACGGACTCCAGATTTATCCAATGGGGCTGAATTTCGGATATGTTATATTATACACCCATTGGAACAACTTTCATGAAGAATGTGGCCTCATCCGAGCTATGTAGGTTGCTGAAACAAAGCTTGCAATATGACCTACGAAACTGGGCTGGCAGGGGACTGTAGCCAAAATTGAGTTTGTCTTTAAGCTCTTCATCCATTCATCCAAATTAGGCCCTAACATGCATGGATTGCATCATTTACTATCCAAAGCCATCATTATTACCTAAAGCTCAATGAACTGAAAGATAAACACAAAAAGGATTAAAAGCACAAGTTTAACTCAAAAACATAACCAAATCATAAGCTAGAAGGGTACAAAATGATATACAATTATGAACCGATCACGCACCCTAAAAAAGAACTCATAAGAGTTATCAAAGAAAAAAACTAATAAGAAATTTCAGAAAAGTTCATAAATAAACGCACCCTAAAAAAAACATAACAAATGAAAACTCCTAATAGAAGTTGTACTAGCAGTAGGAAAGAAATTACCCATCAGCTTGATTCTGCAACACCATCCCTGCCAGATCTGCAACCTCCGCAAGTGCCTCCTTCCATGCCTTCACTTTCTTTAGTGGTTGAGTTTTTTGGTGTCTTGCAAATGCCTTTGCAATATTCCCTGTCTGCTTCCTCACATGGGATGGATCCACATCGTAGAAGACAGGCAAAACGACATGGTCATCTGAGGTCCTCTTGCGTTCAAGGATCATGACGAGCTCGTCAAGGCACCATGTGGACGACGCATAGTCTTTCGAAAATACAATAACAGTAGTTCGTGAGTGTTTGATTGCTTTCTGCAGTTCGGGCTTGATACCTTCTCCTCTCTCCACTTCATCGTCGTCTCGGAAAGTCCGAAATCCAGCGTTGACAAGGGCCGTGTAGAGGTGGTCAGTGAAAGTCTTGCGAGTGTCTTGGCCTCTGAAACTCAGGAACACGTGATAACGACAATATCGAGAAGCATTAGAAGAGGAGGTCTGTGGATCTGCTGCTTTCACAAGAGCCATGGATGTCGACGACTTGTCTGTGATGAGCTGTGGGAAATTAATTAAAAACTTCAACCGAAAGCCAAGCATGTTATGATGAATTGCAGAATTCAATGAAAGAAAAAGACAGCCTACCCATAACTCCATTGACTTGACTTGAAAAGCGATTAGGCTGACGTAGCACACAGAAACAGAGTGTCCCTTAATCTTCAATGTCCTCCTTTCACTCTGTTACTCTGTCTGGGGCTTCGGTACCAGTGCCTATGGCCCTTCCTACTCAATAATTTGTTTGGGTTGAAGAACCGAACGAGCTTCTGTATCTTGTCCTGCTATTTTTGCAAGGCGAAGTTTTGCGCTGAGTTCTGATCGAGTTCGAGTCAGCCCTATAGCTGGTGGGTTTGTTACATTTGTCAAAAGCATAAGATAGGCATAGAAACCAAATCAGATTGGCCAATGTTTTGAGTGATTGTAGAAGATCCATGGGTGTGCTGAGCATTTCTGTTAATGCAACAAGAATGGGTGCGTAAAGGAGATTTGTGAGAAACATGGGTGTGCTGAGCATTTCTGTTAGTGCAACAAGAATGGGTGTGTAAAGAGATTTGTGAGGAACTTAGTCGATCCTCAACTCTATTATTCAAGTTGCTATAACTTTCAAAATGGAACGCTCTGGCATAGTTGTTCCATTTATGAATCACTATTTGGTTGTCTACAGATTTATTCTCTGAAAAATTTACATACTAAGAGAATGTTCTTGATATGCATTTGATTGTTCTTGATATAGAATTAAACATATGGTACTGAGATTTTGGCTCTTTTCAGCACCAGTCGTAAATTAATTTTGTAAAATGAGCAGCTCAAAGAATCAAAAGAGAACATTGCATTGCATGATACATATTCGTAGAAGATCGAAGCATTTGATGCTACGAAACGAAATAGGTCTTAGGAAGGAAAACATTGGATATATGCAAGAACAACTGTATGCAGTTCAGGTACAAAGTTTATCCACGGCTTGTTGACTGTCGCTTCTTTTTGTGTGAGAGAGAAGACCGGGTGACGAGAGAAAGTGTGAGAAAGAAGCAAGCTGCGGAGATGAGCACCTTCCCCTTCCAGCCACGGAGGCTGCCGGATTCATTGCTGCCTGTCATGACTGCAATTGTCTGATCATAATGTTGCTCTTCTTCTTTGACTGAAACAAAATAAAAAATTACAGAAAATCCCCACAAATTAGAGGAAACTTAATAGTCGGAGTAAAATCAAATGCGTTAATAAACAACACACCCGTCGTATCTTCATCATCAGAGTCCTCAAGGATCTTATTAAACCAAATCGGATCTTGAATTGGTTTACTTCTGTGGAAAAGCAAGTATACTCCTGGCTGATAAGAAGAATATCCACTCCTGACAGATGGATAATAAGAAGAATCTGTGGGAACAGTCATCATATTAGTATTCTCTTCTTGCAGGTGCTGCACAAGCTGGATGCCAAACTCCTTGACCTGAAGTCAAGGTTGCATAATTACTGAAACAACCACTTCATCGCTACCATCTAAGTGAACCTCCTCCTCCAACTTCCAGATGCTTAACCACATCATGTCTTCTCCTTCACCTGGAATACCGTAGCATCGTGGGCTATAGATCCACTTCAGACCCTTGCTCTTATTTTTTACTCTAGTAATTATTGGCCCAGGGGAATCTCCAACAGAATAATTAGCATACAATTTTGTATAGACAACGAAGACCTTCAAGCCTTGAATTCTGTGATTGTCAAGTAATGGCACGGTAAAAGAGATCGGGGACTCTGTACTTTTATGGCTGAACTGGCCTGGAACCTCATTCCCGGCAAAAAATGTGCTGAATATACCTTTTTCATACAGCCCCTGCAAATGACTATTATAAGTAAACTTTTTCTTATGATCATGAGAGAGAGAGAGAGAGAGAGAGAGAGACGCACACCTGAACGGGATTCCAATCATCCTCTTCTGACATGTAAGCTCGTTTGCGCATCAGAAAGGGTGCCATGGATTCCAAGTTGGACAAGCCCAAAAGGTTAATCATTTCTGCATCAACACTTCCAATGGGTTCTAGCTTGTACATATACTCCCACTCAACTAGGTTGCGATTGTTAAACAACATGGTATGTCGTCCGGGCCAACGGCGTTGATATGTTATTTTTTCCAATGATACGCAATGTGCCACATTCAACGTGCTCACTTTTGGTAATCCCTCAAGCAATTTCAAACTCCCACATCCCAAAAAAGAAAGTTCATTGAGCCTCGTTAAACCTTTGATGCAATTTGGTAGGCTACAAATTGGATTGTTCCCTACATTTAGTCTTCTCAATGAGGATAGATTACTAAATTCCCTTGGAAAGGCATCATTCGAAAGATTGCACCCCTGAAGACTTAAATCAACTAAAGAGCATGTTAAAGAACTCAAGATACATGAACTTCTTCCTGGGACTAGTTCACCTATCAGAATTCCATCCGTATCAAGCACTTTTAGAGATTCAATGTTCCTCAACATCTCAATTGATAACTCATTAAGACTTGTGCAACCAGATATAATAAGTGTTTCAAGTAATTTTAGCATGCATATGTTCTCTGGAAGCATCTTAAGATTTTTGCAATCCTTCGTTTTCAGGTAAACAAGTCTCTCAAGGTTTCCAATGGATCCATGGACATAAATCAAGCTCACACAATCTACAAGAATAAGTTTCTCTAGATTTGGGCAGAACGAGAAGTCAGTGGTTTCTGTAAGGGAATGAGAATGGCTGAGATCAAGAATCTTCAATGATGGAAGACACTGTTGGGGGAAAGATGTACAGAAGCAAAAAATGTGGGGAGTTAATTGTTAATAGGTATAGAATTTTTTTTTATGAAACGAAAAGCTTAATGAAAGTGAAAATTGAAAAAAAAAAAAATTACAAAAGCGTAGAGTAACATACTTTTGTTCCTTTGCAGACTTGCCTCAAGCTGCTATATCTCATTTCAAGAACAACCAGGCTCCTCAAAGAAAACTCGGTGGGTATAGAATCCAAAGGAAACTTAGTCCAACACAACCATCTTAATCCTGTACAAAATTCTGCATAAGATCCGTTAAGTTGTACATGACTAAGATGGAGTAGTTTTAGTTCCCGCATCTTTGCAAATGCATTGGTTTCCAAGACTATCTCATTTGAGTTTATGAGAATGTTTGTAGGGAGCATATGCATATCAAAGACAAGACCTTCAATTGTTCTCGTACCCTACAAAATAAAGGAGAAACACATTTGGAAAATATTTACAAGAAGGAAAACATATATGTGTACATATAACACATGTTTCTTACATTATTTTCCGACAGGATTTTGAAGGAATCCTTATGATGCCATACTCTACTACGCTTCCAAGGCTCCTCTGATTCTTGGTGAACAATTTCTCTTCCCATTCCACAAATCAGGTCATGCATATGCACCTTGTCAAATTCATCAATTGTCACCAAACATCTATCGATGAGATTTTGAATGCCAACAATTGTATAGAAATCACATCCATCTAGTATTTTAACAATGTAATCTTTGTCCTTTCCGACAAAGAAACAAGCAATGTGGAGGAATAATTTTCGGTCATGGTCATCTTGCAAAGAATCGTAACTTACTCTTAGCTTATTTACTATTTCACCATTTGGAATGGCTTTTAATTTCTCCAATGCACTTTTCCATACACCTATACTTTCCCCCAACAACGAAGAACCTAAAACTTGAAGGGCTAATGGAAGTCCTCCGCAATGATCGACTAGCTTCTCTGAATATTCTATGTAATCTTCAATGGGATGGTCTCGGCCAAAAGCGTGCCAACTTAAGAGCTCCAATGATTCTTTGTTATCCAAAGTTTGAACTGTATGCACCTTTGTAACTTGATGAGCCTTTAACAATCTTGCACGCCTAGTTGTTATGATGATTTTACTTCCTGGATAAAACTGATCTTTCATTCCAAGCACCACATCTAATTGGCTAATATGATCCACATCGTCGAGAACAAGAAAAACCCTTTTAGAGCTTATCGCATCTTCTATCTCAGTCATTCCCTCACTAACACAGTGTATTTTTACTTTTCTCCCAATCAAAATATCAGAAAGAAGTTGTATTTGTATTTGAACTAGGCCATTAGGTTGTTGTGAAATTTCTCTAATGTTTTCGATGAAGCTGCTTCCTTCAAATCTTTCAAAGTTTGTATTATAAACAGACTTTGCAATGGTTGTCTTCCCTATTCCACTCATGCCATAAATTACAAGTATGCCAACATCATCCGATCCATTTTGTAACCATAAATTAAGTTCGTTGACTCGAGAATGCATTCCGATCATGCTGTGGGGAACACTTAGGGGTCTTCGCCTTAGTTTTTCTCCTATCACTTGAACAATCTTGTTGATAAACTTTGACTCGTGTCTGAAAAGTTGCAATCCAAATGAAAAAAAGATTTCAAACATCACTGCAATAGACTTCTCATTTGAAAAACCCAACTTTGATTTGCTTGATTTCTTAAAATGAGCTTTCTGAAAAACCCAACTTTTGATTTTCTTCGGGTTTGATGTTGCCAATTTATTTGTAAACACGTTTGTTTGAAGGACAATGCTTGGCTCCTGATATATCAGGAGCCATTCCTCCTCCATACAAGATGTGGCCTTCTAAAAATATGACACCTGTCTTTTTTTTTTTTTTTAACAGACTCTCTTTCTCTCTCTCCTCCCGTGTTCTCTCTTCTCTCTTCTCTCCATCTCTTTCTTCCACCATTCCCAAAATTTCCAAAACTCCCAAATAAATAACTCAATAAAATTAAAAAGGAGAGAAATCAATACATAGTGTTTGGGTGATGATGATGGAGGAGCAGCGATGGGAAGAGAAATGGGCTGAAAATTTCTTCTAAAGAGTTGCAGGGGAAGAGACAGAGATGGGGAGAAGAGAGAAGAGAGAGCTGGGGGAGGAGAGTAGAGTGGGTGAGAAGAGAGAGAGGTAGAATCGGTGAAAAAAAAAAAGAACAAAAAAGAAACATGGGAAGAGAAGAGAGAGCTGGGGAGAGTGGGTGAGACAAAAAAAAAGTAAAAAAAAAGAAACATGGGAAGAGACAGAGATGGGGAGATGAGAGAAGAAGAGAGAGCTTGGGGAGGAAAGGAGAGTGGGTGAGAAGAGAGAGGGAGGGTCAATGAAAAAAAAAAAAAAACACAGGTGTCATTTTTTTAGAAGGCCACATCTTGTATGAGGAGGAATGGCTCCTGATATGTCAGGAGCCAAGCATTGTCCTTGTTTGAATCTATGTTGAAATTAAAGTAGAAAAAAAATGAGATAATACTATCCTTACTTTTAAGTCTATATATATTATATGGGAAGATACATTTTAAAGTAAAACAAGTCATAAGAAAATTCAGAAATATTATAATTAACACGCCCTGAAAAAGTAAAAATCATATGAAATTAACTTTAGAAAGGAAAACATGACAATAGAATGAAAAGATCATTTTCAGTATTTTAAGTTGAGAAAGAGACTTATAAATAAAACAAAGTAGTAGGAAAGAAATTACCCATCAGCATGATTTTGTAAGACCATCCCTGCCAGATCTGCAACTTCTGCAAGTGCCTCCCTCCATTCCTTCACTTTGTTCGACGGTTGGGTTTTTTGGTGTCTAGCAAATGCCTTTGCAAGACTTCCTGTCTGCTTCCGCACATCGGATGGATCCACGTCGTAGAAGACAGGTAAAACGACATGGTCAGCTGAGATCCTCTTGCGTTCAAGGATCATGACGAGCTCCTCAAGGCACCATGTGGACGACGCGTAGTCTTTTGAAAATACAATAACAGAAGTTCGTGAATGTTTGATTGCTTTCTGAAGTTCGAGCTTGATACCTTCTCCTCTCTGGACTTCATCGTCGTCTCGGAAAGTGCGAAATCCGGCGTTGACAAGGGCCGTGTAGAGGTGGTCAGTGAAAGTCTTGCGAGTGTCTTGGCCTCTGAAACTCAGGAACACGTGATAACGACAATATCGACAAGAATAAGAAGAGGAGGTTTGCTGAGCTGCTCTCACAAGTGCCATTGTATGAACAAGCAAACTGTCTGATGAGTCGAAATTAAATCTTCTATCAAGTTTTGTGGTTCCTACTTCCCTCCTGGATTGTATAAACAAGCCGCTTGTGAATGACCAAATGAAAGGATCATCCTTATGACCAAAAAAAATGAAAGGATCATCCATCCATTGACTTGAAAAGCAATTATTCTGAGTCAAGCAAATGAAATCATTATGTGTTTTTTTATTCTTTAAGATAAAAAAAGGGAGAAAGCAACAAAAGCAATCCAACTAGTGGGAGCTTCTTTAACATAAAAGGACAATAGGATTTGGAGACTTATTTGTGTCTTTTATAAAGACATGGCCCCTTGAAATGAAAGGAAAGTTATGGCATGACAAATTCTAGGTTCACACCACGCCATTGCCAGGAAACCTCTGCCTATTATCACTTCGATCTTGCTGAAAATACCACACTTGGGCCGAATATACTATTCAAAGGGTAATCATGGCTCACTAAGTGACATTTTGTTGAACCAAAAACCCACACTTCAGCTTCTCAGACTTCTCTGCCTCTCACTGTCGCCGTCTTTCTTCTTCTTTCACATTCGAAAGGTTAGGGTTTCTTTCTCCCTCTCTGTTGCATTTGTTTGGTTACTTAGCTGAGACAAGGAAAATTCGTTAACTTTAGAATTTAGGATTTCTGAATTTTTTTTTTGGTCGGAAATTTAGGATTTCTGAATTGGTTGCGTATTTGGAATGAGATTGTGTGTCCCATTAAAGCTAAAATTTTTGTGGAAGTAATTATATGAGTACCCAAAATTTATAGGAATTGGTTGCTTAAATATTTGGGTTTTGGAACTTGTAGGGGTTCAGAAGTCAGAAAATGGGGGTACCTTCAAAGCAGAAGAGAAAGGCTCCTTTCAGTGACAGTGAGTTTGAGGATGATGACGATTTAAACAGTGACGAGCTAATGGTTAGTTTGTATCTATATTCTGTTATTGGTTTTTGGTAATCATTCAGTTTTATTTTGGTGGTTGTGTTGGTAATTGATGATTGTTATGTAGATGGAGCAGGAAGAGGATGACTTTGATGATGATCAGGAGGAGGAAAAAGAATCAGAAGAAGAAGAGAATGAAGAAGAATCAGAAGATGAAGAGGATGAAGAAGAAGAAGAGGGGGAGGAGGAAGAGGAAAATGGTGATGGGCAAGATGATAATAAGATGCTGAGATAGAAGAACTTGAGAAAGAATACATGAGTCTTCGTGATCAGTGTTGGAATTTTAAAAGATTTTAAAATTTTAACCGTTTTATTTATTTAATTATTTTTCTATTTTATTTTATTTATTGTGGGGGTTATAAATATTTAATATTCAGGTTTTGTTTCTGGTTGGTGAATGCCTTAATTTTTTGGTTGGTGAACTTTTATGGTTGGTGAAGGTTACATGTTTTTTGATGCCTATAAAAGGTCACTCCTCTTTCACATTTGATAAACACACAGTACACCATCAGAATATCACATACCACAATCACCACAACAAACTAATTCTCTCCTTTTCTACTTTTATATATATTCTCTACTTTATATTATTATTTTGGCAATGGTTCTGTGACTTGGATACCCATATCCGTCTATGAACGTGCTCATAGCGGATCTTGAGTTTGTGTACAAGGGGTCGTATCTTGGAGTCTTGTAGACCGTCAGTACCTGCACGTAGGGAGGCTACAAAGGCTTTAGGACAGCGTCTTTGACGTGCTTCACCTTACCAAACTCACCTTCTTACTTATTATTTATTTTCCTTTTACTTACCTATTATTTTGTTTTCTTCAATTTCATTATACCTTAAAAGCTTTCCTATTTATTTATATGTTATTTATAATATAATATTTTTTGTGTTTGGCTTTACGGAAAAGGAAAACTATATTTTGTATATTTTTTATAACAATCTAAAGCCTTTGTAGATTAAAACTACTTTTTTTCCGTACTGTTGTGAAGCCTCAATTGAATACTTGATTGATGAGATTACCACTTGCTGCTTGGTTCAAACTGTAGTAAACAAAGTATTATCTTACATGTATTTCGAATAAATCATATTTGTTAGGTTGTGTCTTTATCATAGCATAAGTTTGATTATATGTGAAACCATATGTCTATTAAACCTTTGTATGTTAAAATCATTTTCTTTCCGTACTGCTATAGGTTGTTTGTAGTTTACAATTGTTGCAATTCAATATCTATATTTATAATATATATGTAAGCTCTGCACAGTTTAATTTTACAAAATATTTATTAAGTGTGTTTGGTAAAAGGCGTGCTGGTTTGAAAATATTAGTGTGATGATTTGAATTTATTGTTTGAACAACCAAATATGTTCTCAACCTTTTGCTCAAAGACTTGTTTATCCATAAGTTTCAAAGTTCTATCAAAATGTATTTTTATCAGTTTGTTGGTTAAACATAATTATTGGTTTGTATAATTTTGAGGAAAAATTATTTGTTTTGTTGCATCTTTGTCATGCTATATATATATTGCACAGTTCATTTTGTATACTTGAAACTTTGCACAGTTCATTCTGTTGTTTGGGTTTCGGCCTTTTTCAAAATTAAAAATTAAAACGCATTTGGCCGATTTATATCATATTATGCTATATACTTTGAATTAATGCATTGAAATTGTGACTCTTATGATTATGCTATTATTCCTCTAAATTTTTATTCAGACATTATTCCTTTGTATAAATTTTAGTTATATATTTAATTTGTGATTTGCAGTTGTAAGTTACTCAAAGAACACTTGTATTTTGAAATTGAGAGTTTGCTTTGATAAAATTTAAGAGCCTATTAATATATTTTCTTTAATTGATAATTTACATTACACTGACCATTCATTTGGATTGACTAATTGATATTTTGTAAAGTTCTGCAACTTATTTTATTAATATGTCTAATTAATGACCTTATTTCAATAGCGTTGGTATATTAATCATATTATTGCTGATTTTGGATATCAATTATCTTTAGTTTTTGGAAAATGGATCAAATTATGTTATGTGTGGTGTCTTTCGAGTATTTTATATAAATGTACATATATATTGCACTAACGATTGTGTTAAGGTTTATCTTATTTATGGGAATAGAGATTTGCGTTATTTTCAATTTGGAGTTATGATGGAATCGGTATCAGGGGTCCAATATCATGTACCACAAGATAAGTTCTACCAATTAATACTTTATCTTATGCAAGTGTGAGCATTGCTATAAATTTATGTGATTCGAAGAAATTAACTTAGTTTGAATTTTGTGAATAAGACAATACAGAAACTTATCATTTGGCACTTGTTTAGTCTTGTCAAATTTTAAATAAATAAATAAATAACCTGAAATGGAAATCTATTTCATGATCTTATCTACATGGTCCTTTTGTTCTTTACAAATCAGAGTGTGTATTGTGTTTGTTTATTGTTTTACTTAATCAAGAAATGCCAATCCATGAGAATACTTCTTCTTGATTGCATACACTTATACCTTTTCTTTTCTCTATGGAATTTCTTTATATTGGTGTGAATGCCCAATTTTGTCAAACCTTAATTTGGTGAGTTTTCTATGATTACTTGTTTTGAAACCAACTTCAATTTATTGAGAATTAGAATTTTTACATTTATGGAGAAATTAATTTTGACTATTCTATTTTGTGCATATGCATATGTTTTCAAAATTTTCATTACTCCCATATAATGTGCTATATTGAAATCTTAAATGTGGAACAATTTATTTTGGACGTTAGCTTTTGAGATCCATTGTTGTCATTAACCTTAATTAGAAGCTTTGCAACGGCCATTTCATTTATATAATTGTTTTGTACTTTGGTATTGCTTTAAATCATTATTTTAGTGGCTTCATTTCAATTGCTCTTTCAAATATGGGAATTTCTTAATGTGGTGATTATTTTGATTTGTTGAAAGTTGATTACAATTTTTTTTACTGAAGCAATCAAAGTTTTTTTTTCTCCCAACCGTGTAATATTCCAAGGAAATTCTTCATTCAACAAAATCTAATTGTTTCTAGTGAAGAAATTAATGGATTTTAATGGTGCTTCTCCATTACTTTTGTAAACGTATAATTATACAATATTTCAGTGAGTATGAATTAGCATGTGCCTTCTTTATTTTGTCGAATTGAAAAGGCGTGCATGCATAATTAAATTTTTCCTAAATTCTTTTCTTTCTTAATTGTTATATTAGTTCTTTTGTATTCAATTGCGTCAGTTTTGGTATTAATTGTTTGAATATAAAATCTAAGAGCCTTATTTTTGGCAGTTAAGTTGTTGATATTGTTAGGTGATTATTGCCTTTAATGTTCTGAACATTTATGCAATTAATTACATTTAGTTTAAACGTCTTGGATTCATTTTAAAGTTGCCAACGCCTATATGTTTCAATTGTGCAATCCTTCATATTAGTTACTTGAGTTAATCTTGATAAAATATATTAAGTGAACTAATGTTTTTTTGAGTGTGAAGTCTTGATAGCTGCCACATTGAGTTAATTGCCAGGAAGTGTACTTTGTGAAACCTTCTGGAGAAAACTGACATAAATGATAAATTATATCACTGTAAGCGGCATTTAATTTTGAATTTTGGTGTAAGGTTTTCAACCCGTAAATCCTCTAAAGTATTTTGGCATATCTTATGAATTTAAAATTAAATATAAATTTAGTATAATCTTCATATATTTTGCAAATTCCCTTAAATTTGAGGGGGTTGAGTTTTCCTTAACTATGTAGGTATTTGTTGTAATTTTTGTGGGTATTTCAAATACAAAATTAAAATCAATTTTTTTTATATAGATTTTGAGTGGTTTTAATTACCTCTTTAAAACTAAAGTTATGTTGTATACTTATTATAAAAGTTTTGCATTCTTAATTTATTTTATTTTAAAAACAGTGTAGACAATTTGTGGAAGTTGAACTTTTCTAAATGGGAACTTTATTGCTGTAATTTTATTTGTTACTATCATTAAGCAATTTTTGCTTTTATGCTGGAAAATATTAGATTCATTTATGTAGGCTTTCCTTTTCTCTGATCTTTCCCAAAATTTTGAGTGTGTTTTCAATCTTTATGCTCTCGTGGGAAAGATTCATTACATTCATTTAGTGACATAATAATTTTATATTTCCTTGGCAAACATGTTGTGTCCGTGTGAAATTTGTTTATATTATAAAATTTTATTATGAGACTAATTTGTCTTCAATTTTGATATGAAAATGTGTGCAACTAATGATTACCTTGGTATAAAATTTTGGTAGAGACTTCTTATTGTCTTATAGGTTCCTATTGAGAATCAAGAAGATACAATTTCAACCTGGATATGCGATCATGATTTCAGCCACTTTGAGTGCACAAAAGGGAGTAAGAGTATCCTGAAATACTCAGTGTTTATAGTTAAATTTATTTAAAGAATTAATTGTTATATTGTTGTTCATAAGTGGTAGCAGGTGTACTCAAAGTTTCATGGACTTGAGAGGTACTCTTGATCATAAGATTTAATGTATGATGTTTTTTGTTATACTTAAATGTATACCAATCCGTATCTAATTTCCGATTATACTGAGGTGAAATCCACTAATCATTTGTGTGCAAGATTGTGTAGGAAATATTTCCAATAACATGCATGTTTAGAGTGCGCTAAAACGAAGAATAAAGATATGACCTACATTATATATGCCTTGTGAAGGCTAGTCTTGATATGCATGCCTCGTGGAGGAGGCTATTAATGCAAAATGTCGAGGGGGATGTGCTTAAGCCCATAAGGGAGTCACCTAGGGAGGTAACCCAACTTCTGTGATTGGAGATCCCATGAAGGAAGTTCAATGTGGTAGAAACAATCCATATTGCGTGACTCATATAGCACTCATAAAACTATGGAGATATCCTTGAGATATTCTTCTGCTCATCCCTAAGGCAAAAGTGCTATTTTATGTGACGTCAGGAAGGGATTTATCCCTGAATGAGTTTCGAGGCGGGCAAACTCCCGCAGGGTACAGGTCACATGTACTCTTGGAGAACTCACCTAAGTGAGAGACGTCGTGAGGCCACGACTATGAGAATTGGGCTATTCTCTAGTAACTCTCATGAGAATCAAGATGAGCGCATGGCCATAAATAGCGCTACCCCGCATCCAAGTCTCAACTAATACTATGTGTGGGATATGTTGAAGTTTGGTCAAAGGTGCCGAGTTCAATACTGTGTACACTCAGGTTCCTCAAATGGAGACTATCATCACTAAGTGAAGGTTCAAGCCCGGAAGGCACCTACACCTATTACATAGTATTATATTGCCATATATATTATATATTTTTCACTGTTTTTTGTCACGGTAAAATTTTGAAAATCTTGTGGGGGATTGTTGGAATTTTAAAAGATTTTAAAATTTTAACCGTTTTATTTATTTAATTATTTTTCTATTTTATTTTATTTATTGTGGGGGTTATAAATATTTAATATTCAGGTTTTGTTTCTGGTTGGTGAATGCCTTAATTTTTTGGTTGGTGAACTTTTATGGTTGGTGAAGGTTACATGTTTTTTGATGCCTATAAAAGGTCACTCCTCTTTCACATTTGATAAACACACAGTACACCATCAGAATATCACATACCACAATCACCACAACAAACTAATTCTCTCCTTTTCTACTTTTATATATATTCTCTACTTTATATTATTATTTTGGCAATGGTTCTGTGACTTGGATACCCATATCCGTCTATGAACGTGCTCATAGCGGATCTTGAGTTTGTGTACAAGGGGTCGTATCTTGGAGTCTTGTAGACCGTCAGTACCTGCACGTAGGGAGGCTACAAAGGCTTTAGGACAGCGTCTTTGACGTGCTTCACCTTACCAAACTCACCTTCTTACTTATTATTTATTTTCCTTTTACTTACCTATTATTTTGTTTTCTTCAATTTCATTATACCTTAAAAGCTTTCCTATTTATTTATATGTTATTTATAATATAATATTTTTTGTGTTTGGCTTTACGGAAAAGGAAAACTATATTTTGTATATTTTTTATAACAATCAGGAGCAGTAAGAGACTTCTGTTGACAAGCATTTTATTTTTGTTTTACTTTTTAAGTTTGTTATGCTTAATTAGAATTAAGACATACAATATTGGTATGTGTGAGTATATGCTACTGTTGATTACATTGATCTTCTGTTTCAAATTTCAAACCATTGTATCGCTATAATATTGCATAAAGTTGCATTTTCATGTAGCACCTAAATAATATGAAAGTTGGGGGAATATCAGATTCATGATGAGGAAATTTAGTATTATGCTGAAGAAGTCACTAAATAAATTACATAGTTTGTGACCATATCTATAGAAATTGAATACTGGTGCCATGTTCATCTTAGCTCTAGGCTAAGTTTCAGCAATTATTTAATTTTGTTATTGGAAAAGGACAAACCAACAGGAACATACATACATAAGCAAATCCTAGAAAAAAAAATGGTATGTAGCCCTGTATCTGGGTTATACTCAGTTGTATGTGTATGCCAATTTGTCGGTTCTTGATAAACAACAGAAGAACATACATACTTCAGCTGACATATGAAGTTAATTTTGTCCTTCGTTTTTTTTCTTTTCCTTTCCTTCCATGCAGAGATATTTTAAAGAATCTAAAGCGTCACAAGGATGAAGATCTTCTTAAAGGTCAAGCAGTGACGAACCAAAAGGTGTGTTTGCAAATAATGGCTCTTATAATTTTCACAAAATATGTTTTATTCGTCAATGTGAAATTATTGTTCCTTATTTAATACTTCTTTTTATGCGTCACCTTAAAGTTGACAAAAGGATTTATATAGTGAATTATAATCTAATTGTTTTGTAATGCAAATTGGCCCTCTACATTGGTGTGGATAAACTACCATTTTCTATTAACAATTGCCAATATGTGAAAGGTTTTGCTATGCTTGGTGTATTCTGTTTTCTGTGTTTGAAATTTTTAATAGCCATTTTGTTCCTCGTAAAGAGTGTTTACTTATAAACATACAATTAGCTAAGATAGAGTTAGATTAGATCTGATCAAATCGAACTTTAAGGAAATGCTTCAAGTTTCCTCAAATCGAATTTTATATGATTGTGGTGTTCCACAAATTTGAGAACTTCCCCTGCAATAGTATTCACTATAATTCAGAGTATAATTAGTCAGATTATGTCAGGGTGTCAATTGAGAGGAATGCTATAGCCCACGATACAATTGGTAGTTTAACGGATAGCTATAGGCCACGATCAAAGTATACTACCAGTCGTCTAAGTACAGGTGGAATAGCTCATTCAACTTAATTGATTGCAGTGGGGGAAAGACATAGAAATGATAGGGAACCGTAGCCAAGTGGTTGGAGTGGGCTCAGCCCTTTCCCAAGCTCAGTCCAAAATGCAAAGCATTGAGCTTGAGCTTGAACCAGCTCAATTTTCAAATCTAAATCTTTGCCCTTCAGCTTTGGGTCAGCTGAACTGGAGTGACGTTTGCGCTAAGTTCTGATTGAGTTCGAGTCAGCCCACTAGCTAATGGTTTTAGAGCCTATTAGGTGTGAAATTCAGAGTGGTCCTGTTGGTATGAAAAAATAGTTGTCTTTAACAAAATTTAGACACTTTGTGAATCATTACAGCCTTCAAGGTAACATCACTTTAGTCACCACTCCAGGGGTAGGTATTTGTTACAGTGGTCAAAATCATAGGCATAGAAACCAAATCAGATTGGGCCATGTTTTGTTGATCTGAGGGTAGACCAAGATCAGCCTGAATTTCAAATCTGGCCTAAAAAGTCAGCCCAAAATCCTTCCAGCTTTATCATATAAAGCTTAGTCCGATTAAGCCAAACAAATCGGGCTTTTGGGCTACCTTAGTTTGTGCTATTTTCACTTTCATCAACTTCATACTGCATGTGTACATTTATTGCTTGTCTTAATATGTTTCCTGTTCTTAAGGTAAATCTGCTCGGTCAAAGCATTCAGAATCATCTAATAACATTGATGCTGATGGTGATGAGGATTGGTCACGGATTTCTCAGTTGCTTTCAAGGTACTCGGATCATATTCTAGATAATTTGAGAAGAAGGATCATACTCTGCATATGCTCTTGTTTTATTGAAATCGATCTGAACTTGTGTAAAACTTGAAATTCATGCAATACCTGGCTGATCCATTTAGAGCAGCAAAAAGAAACTTGAAATTCTTATCCATGTTTTCTTTTGGAATTTCTATTAAATGGTAGATTCAAGTATCTTAGTATTTTTTTTTCTCTAACTCAATACTATAGTGTATATAATTTTTATATTTTTTTTATTAGGTAGTTGACAATTAATACCTCATTAACTGTTACAGATGAGATGTACCAAACAATAGTATTTAAAGTCGGTTGATATATTAGTATGCTTGCGAAAGGGGTTGGCAAAAGACCATGAAATGCATTTATCTTCCTTAAAAATTCTACGGCGACATATGTATACACTGAGATGTAATTATACTTGTGTGAAATTCTACTATCAAAAATCTTATACTAGCAGTCATGCTGCGACATTTCATTATTGTGTGGATTAAAAGATTTTAATGCAATTCATTCTATAAGGGTAACTTTGTCTAACTAAGACCTTTCATGTTGTATCTTGTAGCATAGCTACTTTTAGAAACAAATCAATAGACAAGTGGCAGAGGAAGACACAGGTGACCACAGGTGCTGCTGCTATTAAAAGCAAGCTGCATGCTTTTAATCAGGTTTGGCCCTATGATCGAACTTTGTAATCGACCTATGAGTGGACTTATAGCCATGCTTCGCCAGATATTCAACAGGAATGAATTTTCCTTTCCAATTGCAGAATATCACTGAACAAGTTGCTTCTTATATGAGAGATATCCAAGCAGAATGGTTAAGCAGATGCAGATGAGGCGATCGGCAGTTGGTGTATTTGGCACTGTAAGATATTAAAACTTCCCTCTAAATTGAGTTCCCAAGGTTGCATGGGCATGCTCAGACAGAATTGTGCTTCATTTATAACATCATAACAAGATAGGTTTTTCTTAATTTTGTACATCTAGTAATTAATACCTGATGACAGGACCCGCCCCGAATCCCTTGGAACCTGGGACGAATCCTATGGAATTTCCGACATCACACCGATGCCGGGCCCACCTACTAATACTATATAGCTTCTTTTTCAAATTAAGGAAAAGGGGCACGAGACCTTCTGCCGGCAGAGTCTCTCCTGAAAAACAGACATTTCCCAAAAGTTTTACCCTGTTAAAACACAGTTATAACTCAACCGACAGAATGCACAAGTCAAAAACATGCAATTTACATAAAAGGCCTCCGGCCTTCAAATAATTCGTGTCAGAACCACCATCAACACTCTTAAGTCAAATAATGAAATTAAACAATGCAATTAATGAACTCAAACTAATTTATGCATGCCCACCGTAATTAATATAAAAATAACTTTAGTTCGCGGCTGCACCTAGGTAAGACCCCAGGCTACCTACGTACCCCTTTGTGAGGGATCAAGCCATACGTAGTTCTAAATACAAAAATCCTTGTTCAAATAACATACAATCCTTTTCAACAATACTAATAAGTAAATTCTAGAATTATCCCTTTCCCCTTAATTTAAATCACGTCATACCCATCATAATCCTTTTTAAACATTAATCTTTCCTCGACATAGTATAATAATCCATTTTTCAAGAAGACAAACATATATGCATACATATAACACATGTTTCTTACATTTTTTTCTATCAGGATTTTGAAGGAATCCTTATGACGCCATACTCTACTGCGTTTCCAAGGCTCCTTTGACTCTAGACGAACAATTTCTCTTCCCATTCCCCGAATCAGGTCATGCATTTGGACCTTGTCACCAAACATCTATCGATGAGATTTTGAATGGCAAAAATTGTAAAGAACTCACATCCGTCTAGTATTTTACAATGTAATCTTTGTCCTTTCCGATAAAGAAACAAGCAAAATGGAGGAATAAGTTTCAGTCATGATCATCTTATGGCAAAATATTCATCCACGGTTTGTGGACAGTCGCTTCTTTCTTCGTGAGGGAGAAGACCGAGTGATTAGAAAAAGGGTGAGAAAGAAGCAAGCTGCGGTGACGAGTAACTTCCAGCCACAGAGACCGCCGGAGTTATTGCTGCCTGTGGTGGTTGCAACTGTGATATCATCCTGTTGCACTTCTTCTTCGTCTGGAGAACATACAAAACAAGAGAAAACCTCCTTTGGAAAACATATATACAAGTGAAAATCCCAACAAATTGGAGAGGAAACTTGTTTTTGAAATGAATAGGGGCTGACCTGTGAATAGGAACTAACGAAATATAGATTCATTTATTATTTTGTTTCATTTTATATTTGGGTATAGTTGGAGTAAAATTATGAAATGCGTCAATAAAACATCACACCTGCTTTATCTTCTTCATCAGAGTCCCCACGGCACTCATCGAACCATATTTGATCATCATGAGAAGAAATACTCATCATATTATGATTCTCTTCTTGTTGTACCTGCACAAGCTGGATGCCCAACTCCTTTACCAGAAACCCATATTTCATAATTACAGAAACAACCACTTCATCGCCACCTTCTAAATGAACATCCTCCAAATTCCAGTGGCTTAACCATACCATGTCTTCTCCTTCACCTGGCATACCGTAGTGTAATGGGAAATACGCCCTCTTCAGACCGTTGCTCTTATTTTTGACTCTTATATGTGGCAAATCATTGTAGATAATAGGATAATCATAGCCAGCATTCACATAGACAACAAAGACAATCAAACCTCGAGTTCTGTGATTATCAAGTAATGGCACCGTAAAAGATATTGAGGACCCTCTGTTTTTATGGCTGAATTGGCCTGGAACCTCATTCCCACCAAAAAATGCGCTGAGTATACCATGTTCGTACAGTCCCTATATATATGCAATAGAACTGACAATATTAGTCAACTCTTTCCTGTGATCATATGAGAGAGAGAGAGAGAGAGAGAGAGAGAGAGAGAGAGAGGTGCACACCTGGATGGGAATTGGATCATCATTTCGAAAGTATTGTGTATACATCTGAATGGGTGCCATTGATTCGAACAAGTTGCACAATCCCGCGAGGTTGATCATTTCTACATCAACTCTACCAATGTGTTGTAACTTGTAACTGTACAGCCACTCAACTAGGTCGTAGTTGCCACATAATTTTGTAATGCTATATTCCGAGGATGAAGAGGATTGATACGTTATTTTCTCCAATGATATGCAATTAGTGATATCCAAGTCCTTTAGTTTTGGTAACCCGAGAAGCGATTTGAGACTTGTACACTTGGAAAAAGAGAGTTCATCGAGCCTTGTTAATCCTTTGATACAATTTGGTAGGCTACCAATTGGATTATTCCCTAGATTTAGTCTCTGCAATGAGGACAAATTTCCATAGGAAATGCATCATCCAAAAGATTGCACCCCCAAAGACTTAATTCCACTAAAGAGCATGGTAAAGAACCCAAGATACTCAAACTTCTTTCTAGCCATAATTCACTTATCGGAATTCCATCTGTCTTAAGCACTTTTAATGAGTTCATGTTCCTCAGCATCTCAATTGATAACTCATTAAGATTTGAGCAACCAGATATAATAAATGTTTCAAGTGATTTTAGCACACAAATGTTCTTTGGAAGCATCCTAATCTTTCTGCAATCTCTCATATTCAAGTAAATGAGTCTCTCTAGGTTTCCAATGGATCCATGGACATAAATCAGGCTCGTGCAGTCTACTAGAATCAATTTCTCTAGATTTGGGCAATATGAGAAGTCAATGGTTTCTGTAAGGGAATGAGAATGGCTGAGATCAAGGATCTTCAAGGACGGAAGATACTGTAGGGGAGAAAATGTACAGAAGAAAACAATGTGGGGAGTTAATTGTTATAAATATATAATTTGTTATCAAACTAAAAACCTAATGAAAATGAAAAAGAAATTGAAAAGAGTAGAGAGTAACATACTTTTGTTCCCTTGAATACTTGTCTCAGACCGCTGTATTGCATTTCAAGAATAATAACGCTTTCCAAAGGAAAATCAACGGGTATAGAATCCAAAGGAAACTTAGTCCAACACAACCATCTTAGTCTTGTACAAAATTCTGCATAAGATCCGTTAAGTTGTACATGACTAAGATGGAGTAGTTTTAGTTCCCGCATCCTTGAAAATGCATTGGTTTCCAAGACTTTCTCATTTGAGTTTATAGTAGGGCACATGTGCATGTCGAGGACAAGACCTTCAATTGTTTCTGTACCCTACAAAAGAAAAGGAGAAAAACATTTGGAAAATATTTACAAGAAGAAAAACATATATATGTGTATAGAGAACGCATATTTCTTACATTCTTTTCCGTCAAGATTCTGAAAGAGTCCTTATGATGCCATACTCTACTACGCTTCCAAGGCTCATTTGATTCTAGGCGAACAATTTCCCTTCCCATTCCACGAATTAGGTCATGCATTTGCACCTTGTCCCATTCATCAATAATCACCAAACGTCTATTGATGAGATTTTGAATGCCAACAATTGTATAGAAATCACATCCATCTAGTTTGTCCTTTCCGATAAAGAAACAAGCAATGTGGAGGAATGAATTTCGATCATGGTCATCTTGTAAAGAGTCATAGCTTACTCTTAGTTTATTTACTATTTCACCATTTGGAATGGCTTCTAACTTCTCTAGTGCACTTTTCCATACATCTATACTATTCCCCAAGTACATAGAAGAACCTAAAACTTTAAGAGCTAATGGAAGTCCTCCGCAATGATCCACTATTTTTTGCGAATATTCTATGTAACCTTCAATGGGATGGTCCTGACCAAAAGCGTGCCAACTAAAAAGCTCCAATGATTCCTTGTAGTGCAAAGTTTCAACTTCATACACCTTAGTAACTTGATGAGCCCTTAACAATCTTGCATGCCTAGTTGTTATTATGATTTTACTTCCTGGATAAAACTGATCTTTCATCAGAAATACTGCATCTAATTGATCCATATAATCCACATCATCGAGAACAAGGAGAACCCTCATAGAGCTTATTGCATCTTCAATTTCACTTAATCCTTCACTAACATTGTTTATTTTTACTTTTCTCCCATTCAAAATATCAGAAAGAAGCTGTGTTTGTATTTGAACTAAGCCATTGGGTTGCTGTGAAACTTCTTTTATGTTTTCAAGGAAGCTGCTTCCTTCAAACCTTCCAAAGTTTGAATTATAAACAGACTTTGCAATGGTTGTCTTCCCTATTCCACTCATGCCACAAATTATAAGTATGCCAACATCATCTGATCTATCTTGTAACCATAAATTCAATTCGTTGACTTGAGAATGCATTCCGATCATGATGTGGGGAACACTTAGGCGTCTACGCCTTAGTTTTCCTCGTATCACTTGGACAATCTTGTTGATAAACTTTCACTCGTGTCTGAAAAGTTGCAATCCAAATGAAAAAAGAATTCAAACATCCTTGCAGTAGTATAATCCGTCAACTAAGTTGACTTTTCCATCAATTTGTGCACATCTTCTCATTTGAAAAACCCAACTTTCAGATTTGTTTGATTTGCTTAAAATGAGCTTGGGGTTTCTGAAAAACATTCTTATAGAATTGTAAATTTGTGTTCCATTTTGATTTTCATGGATTAGGCATCAAAACTTTCTTCTGATTTGATGTTGAAAATTTTAGGAGATTTTAAAATGAGCTTGAGCTTGATTTTAAAATGAGTACACATTTTTTTATAATCAAATTGTACCTCCTATGTTCAAATTTTAGTTATCTATCCTAAAAACATTTATTGGAAAAGTCAGAAATATTATAATTAACACACCTGAGAAAGAAAAATCATATTAAATCTCCATTAGTAACCCGTCGGAAGGAATTATATTTAGTTTGCCAAAAAAAGACAGACTGAAAAGTCCATTTTCATTATTTTAACTTTAGAAAGAGACTGTAAATAAAAGAAGTGGTAGGAAAGAGATTACCCATCAGCTTGATTTTGTAAGACCATCCCTGCCAGATCTGCAACCTTTGCAAGTGCCTCCCTCCATTCCTTCACTTCGTTCGACGGTTGGGTTTTTTGGTGTCTAGCAAATGCCTTTGCAAGACTTCCTGTCTGCTTCCGCAAGTCGGATGGATCCACGTCGTAGAAGACAGGTAAAACGACATGGTCAGCTGAGATCCTCTTGCGTTCAAGGATCATGACGAGCTCGTCAAGGCACCATCTGGACGACGCGTAGTTTTTCGAGAACACAATAACAGAAGTTCGTGAGTGTTTGATTGCTTTCTGCAGTTCGGGCTTGATACCTTCTCCTCTCTCGACTTCATCGTCGTCTCGGAAAGTGCGAAATCCGGCTTTGACAAGGGCCGTGTAGAGGTGGTCAGTGAAAGTCTTGCGAGTGTCATGGCCTCTGAAACTCAGGAACACGTGATAACGACAATATCGAGAAGTACTGGAAACAGAGGAGGTTTGTGGATCGGCTGCTGTCACAAGTGCCATGGATGAGGTGCTGTGAACAAATAAACTGTCTGAGTGGAAATTAAATCTTCTATCAAGTTTTGATGTTCCTATTTCCTTCCTGGATTGTATAAACAAACAGCTTCTGAATGACCAAATAAAAGGATCATCTATGACCATTTTTTCTGTACCCTTTATGGATCTTGGGCGGTGGCCACTGGTAAGGTGGGTAGGCAGCTGTCGGGGCTTGTGGGTAATTTTATAATTTAAGCCTCACTCAGGCTAATTAGCCCGCGTTTGGGAGTGCGGTGCTTATAAAAAAAGTGGCTTTTAAAAAAAATTTAACCAACCAAAGCTTTTGGTAAAGTATTAGACAGCCACTTTTCATCAAAAAAAGTATTAGACAGCCACTTATTTTAAAATCTCGGATCTCTCGCAGCAGTTTCTCCAAGCTGCGCCACCCTTGCTTCTAAAAGTTGATTTTAAAAAAAGCCACCCGGCTCCTTTAATGAAAGTTTCTTTTTTCCCATAACACCCTTATTACTTTTCCAAAATGACCGCCCTTATCCTTCCTATTCGTTCTATTGGGGTTTCCTCTCCAGTCTGAACTCTTCTTCTTCCTTCTTCTCCCATCAATTTAGGTAACTTCTTGGGTCTGGATTAAATTGAATTTTTATGTGTTGATCATCAAATCAATAGATTCGTAAACTTTATATAAAATTGATTTAAAATAAAGTAAAAAACAGTATATTCATATTTGGACAGTGGGTATGGCTTGATGGATCTGGGCAGTCGCTATGGCAGATCTGAGTCGGGTGGGTTGCGTCTTGGGTGGATGGAGGCGGGGAGAGAGAGAAAACAGTGGTGGTTGGCTGGGGTTTGTCGTGGGAAGGGGTTGGGTGTGGTGAGTAGATTTGGGGTCGGGTAAGAGGGGCCTGGGCAGAGCTCCAGGAAAAGAGAGAGAGAGAGAGAGAGAGAGAAATCGTAATTGAGAAGAGGAAGAAAATGAAAGAAAAAGAAGAAGAGATATTTAGTCAAATACTCAATCTTAGCACTAAAATTATAAATAAACTCTACACCATTTAATTTATATAAACAAACCCCAAAAAAAAAAACCAAAAAATGACAATTGGTCGTATTAAATTTAATTTTGATTATTAAATTACTTTGATGCCCTATTGAGTTTTTTTGGGCTTTTTTTATATGTTTTGAGGTTGGGTTTGTTTTAAGAAATCAATGGTAATTTTGTAATTTAAAAGAAGTTAAAAACCATTTTGTTATGTTGTAAATGAGCTTTGGGTGTGTTTATAAAGTTCATTTCATATATGGTATTTTTATAATTTGGGCTTCTATATTGGGTTTAATAGTGAATCTTCCAAAAAAAAAGGGGGGGGGATCGAAAAAGAAAAGAGAAATGAGAGAAAAACAAAGGATGATAGTTGGTTGGTTTGATAAAAAAGTGTAAATTAAAAAAAGAAAATAATGTATGTAGTGAAACTGGTTCTCTTTTTAAAGTAGAAAAAGAATGGAGAAAAAAATAAATATTTTAATTGTTATGTCTTTTTGATCATTATACACATTAAAAACACTTCTAATAAAAATTTACCAAATACTTTGACTACTCACAACAATTTTTTAAATACAGTTTACCAAACGCCTAGCTGTTTTTTTTCACAGCTGATTATTATCGCAGAACAACAAAAGCAATTTTTTTTTTAAGTACAGTAATGCCAAATTAGCCCTTAGCACACAGAAGCAGAGTTCTACCCCCCCAAAAAAAAACAGTATCCATCCCTTGATTTCTTTGGGTATGTCAAAGCAAATGAAAAGAGTCATGGGTGCCATCCTCAAAGTCCTCCTTTCACTCTGTGATCGATTTGTTATGGCTTTTCTTGTTTGGGCTTTTCTTGTTTGGGCTTTTGGCAGCAAGAAGATATTAAATTCATGGCTGCAGAGCCTAATGGCCCGCCCTTCCCTCCTATGGTTTGGTTCCTGAGCTGAATAATTTGGTTGGGTTGAAGAACCAGAAACAAGCTTCTGTAGTAGTGGAGATGCATGGTTGAGCTGGCTGTCATTTGGATATAATATTATCAATCCCTTCGTTACCAATTTTTTCATCGTTAGCCTTGTCTTTTAGAAACATAGCTTTGTTGTAAGTTTACTGTTGCCAATTTTTGCCAATTAAAAAAAATAAGTGTATGTTCTTGATATGCATTGACTGTTGCCAATTATTGGTAAAGAAGAATATGCGTACTACCTAGCTGGAAAGTTCTCTCTCTACTAAGCTAAATATCGAACTAAACATATGGATATGGTACTGATGAAATTTGTGATGATTGAGATTTTGGTTCGGTCATGATCATCTTGCAAAGAATCGTAGCTTACACTTAGCTTATTTATTATTTCACCATTTGGAATAGCTTCTAACTTCTCAAGTGCACTTTTCCATACATCTATACTTTTCCCCAACAAAGATGAACATAAAACTTTAACTGCTAATGGAAGACCTCCACAATGATCCGCTATTTTTTTTTTTCCGAATATTCTATGTAATCTTCAACGGGATGGTTCTGGCCAAAAGCGTGCCAACTGAAGAGCTACAATGATTCGTTTTGATCCAAAGATAATCGATTCTGTACTAGTATGAAAATTGTATTGTCATTTCCTATACTCTAGCATAGGTTGGGAGTTAGTGTGTGAATATCGTTTATTGGATGTTTTGGCGCAACACATTCAATCCCGGATTTCCGAAGTGTGACTTGGTTGATATGAGGAAACTGATTTCAGGTAAATCATGACATAATCATGCATTCATTATAGAATTCCTAGTTGAAATTATTTTTACTCAAGTATTTTTATGTTAATCCTATTTTTAATATGATTAGATTTTATCTCTTGATATTATTTCCTACTTGATTGGTCTAATTCATTTGTTTTAATAGATATTGTTTTTCTATTAAAGATTACTTGGTTGGTGTATTTTCTAAGAATCCATTTTGAATCAAAACTAATAGTCATAATTAAATAACATATGTGGTCCTGCTTTCACGTCTTTACTGAGAGATTATATTGGATCAAGTTTTGGAGTCATAGTTGAATAGGTTTGGAGTTCATATTGCATCAAATTTTGTAGTGTGGTAGTTGAATAAGGTTGAAAGTCTTTGTTGAATAGGATTGGTGGTCACGTAGGTTTCTCTTGAGTGAGAGAACCTGTTTTGAATAAAACCAAGGTGTCTTCTTTTCAAAGAGCAGGCTTTCAACGTATTAAATTTTGGAATATATTGAATCTGTTTTGTGAAAGCTGCAATGCTTATTTTCTTAGATAAGGCATCAAGTGTTCCTTGTTTACTTGGTGATTTATCAAATCTTTTCTTCATTCATATTGCATTCGTATGCATGTCGGTGACTCATAAGTGTGTGAGTACTTCTTGTAATCATCGTTCTATAGTGGATTTGTGTTGGACTGAGGAGTCCCGTGGATTTTCCCCAGAGGTGAGATTTTATCACATTAAATAATTCTCTGCGTGTTCTTTTATTTTATGCCCAACACATTTCAGGATTGATAAGCCATATCAATCCTGCTAACGAAGTTTATTGATTATAATATTAAATTGGCCTATTCACAGCCCTCTAGGCATTTTTAGTCATCCTACAGGTATTTTCAGATTCAACTGCATGTACCTCAGTAACTAGATGAGTCTTTAATCTTGCACGCCTAGTTGTTATGATGATTTTACTTCCTGGACAAAATTGATCTTTCATCCGAAGTAGTGCATCTAATTGGTCCTCATGATCCACATCATCGAGGACAAGGAGAACCCGTTTAGAACTTATGGCGTCTTCAATCTCAGTTATTCCTTGACTAACACTCTGTATTTTCACTTTTCTCCCATTCAAAATATCATAAAGAAGTTGTGTTCGTATTTGAACTAAGCCATTGGTTTGCTGTGAAATTTCTTTGATGTTTTCAAGAAAGTTGCTGCCTTTGAATCTTCGAAAGTTTGAATTATAAACATACTTTGTTATGGTTGTCTTCCCTATTCCACTTACACCATAAATTACAAGTATGCCAACATCAGTTGATCCGTGCTGTAACCATAAGTTGATATTTTCCACTCGAGATTGCATTCCAATCATGTTGGGGGCAACACTTAAGGGTGTGCGACTTAGTTTATCTCCAATAACGTTAATAATTTTTTTAGTAAATTTGACTTACATCCTTCAAATTCAATTTGTCGTACCTACAACCCTTCACTTTTTGTTTCTATAAATAATACCCAATTTGTATAAGTAAAAACTCATGCCTAGGATCCAACTCAGCAAGTTACCTAATTAAGCATAAAATCTGATTTATTGTACTTTTCAGATTCCAAAAATACCCCCAACTAAGCCATTATTGCATTTTGTATATTAATGAATATGAAAACAGTTTTTAATTGGATTCTATATAATGACAGACGTTGAATTTGGAAAGATCTCCAAATGGATGTAGAAATTAATTTGGAAACATTTTTTAAAATTTAACAATAAATACAGATTTAGGTAATCGGTTTGTTTAATAAAAATGTTTATGTTATTTTCTTTTTATGAATTATAGATGACTAATAATCTACTTTATAATTGTTTATGAATAATACTGTACATACTAATTATGTTGAAAAAATAATGTACCTATTACTTGTTCTATGAAAAATAACCAATAATATTTTTATTGTTTGTTTTATGAAAAATATAATTTACCTAATATGAATAGTGTACCTGTTTTTAATTTATAAAAAATGTACATAATTATCTATTCCAATATACCTACATTATAATATACCTACTACGAAAATATGTATAGGTAAATTACATACATTATACGACATCCAATATACCTACATTAATTTTAATATACCTACATTATATGTAATTATGGTTTATATGTATAGCTATATATACATATTATTTATGAACGAACATATATTATATGTATTATGAGAATGTTTTGATTAGTTGAGTCCAGCAACACCATAATAATGAAAAGGCTAGATATTAGGGATTGTTTAGAAAAAATCGTTGGATAACAAAAATGGCAGGGTTTTGTAAATAAGTAATAAGAAATGGGCAACTTTTATCCTTCATGGCATCCGTTTTCAAAATTGACTTTTAGTTGGAAGTAAATATGTAGATAAATTTTTGTATAGACTATTAGAGTTGCAAAGGCCTATTATATAATGACCCTTATTTTTTCGATAAACTTTGACTCATACCTAAAACAATTGCAGTCAAAATGAAAGAGAATTCAAACATGTGAGATTCTCATATAATTGAATTATAAAATTCCATGGAAATTTATAAGATTGGAAAGTTCTAAGGTATAAGAGATGTGTGCATGAAGGAAAGAAATTTAATTAATCGTACAGAATCTATCAAATTTAACCGGTAGTGTGTGCAGGTTGTGAATGGGATCAACTGACTAAGTGTAAAAGCTAACTGAAGATCAATCTGGGTCTTGATGATGGAGTCCTCAAGCCGATGGTTTTAGACTTTAGGGGCAAGCTTTTGGACTTGGGGCGAAAATGAAGACTTTGTGGTGTATAGGTGGTTCAATATAAGGTATAATATGTAAGTCTAATAATACAGATAATATGTATTATGTAGTGTGTTGGTTAGGTGGCTTGATATAAAGTATGATGTGTAAGTTTAATAATATCATGGTAGTGAGAGTATACATTGGATTAAAGTGTTGAACAAAAATACTCCTCAAATACATAGAAAAAAAAAAAGTAATTATTTTTAGTCAAAACACGAGAAATCAAGATGTCTTTTTTTCTAGAAGGATAATACTTAGCACTAAGAAGATATCCAGTGAGTCATGGGGGCGGGTAGAGGTTTTTCGCTGCTTTCTAACCTAAACAATTAGCTAATTGGCGACAGTGATAAGTTGTTGTCCTTTCTTAATGACTATTGCTCACTTTTCAACGATAAGTTGTTCACTTTCTTTCTTTGTTTTCAACGACTTAAAAGATTCTGTTTTTAATGAAGATATGGTCATTTTAAAACTGTCAGTAATTTGGTGTCTCTATCTAGCATGAGTGAAGTCTATATTCAACAATGGTGTTTAAGATTCACAAAATTACCACCTCTAGTCCGTAAAGTTTTTTCTTTCTATCAGCATAGTCCTCCAAATTAACATTCAACATCAATTTTGGCCCCTACCATTTGATTTTGTCAAAAATCTGTTAGATTATTGATGTGGCACACCGCGTGAACTAAACAATTATATATAGCCATTGAAATGAAAAATTCGGGGGTACTTAAAATTCTAATGATCAAAGTTAAATTATCATATACTGGAAAAGAAAATGCAAACTTGATGCATCATTGCAAATTCGTCTTCTGTTTCTTACTATTCAAACCAAAATTCAGCTTTAGTTAATGTGATGGTTATGACAGAGAGATGTGGTGTGGGTTATGACAGAGAGCACAATTTTTAACTTGGGTGCAAATTAAACACAAAAACAATCAGAAACCGACAAATTCCAATTGGAATAATTTTGAAATTTAAAATCACGTCATAAAAACTCTACCCGCCCCCATGACTCACTCGATATCCAATCCTTCATTTTCCCTTCTGCTATAGTTCTAAGTTTACATCAAATGCCTTTCGAATAAAAACTCTGTTGCAAGGCTATCTTTCAGGTATTTTGTTTTTTCTTTACTTTCCCTAAACCAAAATTGAAGAAATTTTTATACCATTTTTTCCCTCTCTTGCATGTAGTAGTTGGACTTCATTTTTATTCGCTTAGCAAAAAAAAAAAAAAAAACTACTGAATAAAATTGACCTAAAAAAAAAAGCAGTCATTGAACAAAACTACTGGGATAAATTATGAACCAAGAAAAAGAAAGAAGCCTAGAACTTCACCCATCCTATTTCTGTCAATTTTGGACAATTAAACTGAAATTAATTAGGAGACTTCAAAGAAAGAATTAGCCAAATGAGAGAATTAACTTTGCAGAGAAAATAGATCTCAGAAACAAGAAGAAGAATTGTTTTTTTTGGTCATAGAAGAAGAATTGTTAGGTTGCTATTGAAAGATCCCGTGAAGAAAACATTTGTATAAAAAAAGAAGAAGAGAGAAATAGTTAGAAGATAAGGAAGATGAAGGAGAGGGCAAAATAAACAGCCTAAGAGGACAAAGTAACCAACGCTTACGGAATAAAACATATGTTAAAACTGAACAAATGATGCTACGAAATGCTACGAAATGACATTGGATGTATGCAGAAACGAAAGTCTGCTCTGCTGTTCAGGTACAAAATATTCATCCAGGGCTTGTGGATGGCCGCTTCTTTCTGCGTGAGAGAGAAGACCGAGTGATTAGAGTAAGGGTGAGAAAGAAGCAAGCTGTGGTGACGAGCACCTTCCAGCCACGGAGGCTGCCGGAGTTATTGCTGCCTGTGGTGGTTGCAACTGTGATATCACCCTGTCGCTCTTCTTCTTCGTCTGGTAAACATACAAAACGAGAGCAAACCTCCTCTGGAAAACATATATACAAGACAAGTGAAAATCCCAACAAATTAGAGAGGAAACTTGTTTTTGAAATGAATAGGGACTGACTTGTGAATAGGGACTAACAAAATATAGATTCATTTAATTTTTTTTTTTGTTTTATATTTGGAAATAATTGGAGTAAAATTATGAAATGCGTCAATAAAACATCACACCTCTCTTATCTTCTTCATCAGAGTCCCCAAGGCGCTTACTATACCATATTCGATCATCATAAGAAGAATCTGTGGAAATACTCATCATATTATGATTCTCTTGCACCTGCACAAGTCGGATGCCCAACTCCTTTACCAGAAGCCCAGATTTCATAATTACAGAAACAACCACTTCATCGCCAGCTTGTAACTGATCATCCAAATTCCAGTGGCTTAACCATATCATGTCTTCTCCTTCACCTGGAATACCGTGGTGTGACGGGCAAAGCCACCCCCTCAGATCGTTGCTCTTATTTTTTACTATTATATGTGACATATAAGTGTGGTGGACAATAGGAGAATCATAGCCAGCATTCACATAGACAACAAAGACAATCAAGCCTCGAGTTCTGTGATTATCAAGTAATGGCACAGTAAAAGATATTGAGGACCCTCTGCTTTTATGGCTGAATTGGCCTGGAACCTCATTCGCACCAAAAAATGTGCTGAATATACCATCTTCGTACAATCCCTATATATATATGCAATAGAACTGACAATATTAGTCAACTCTTTCCTGTGATTATATGTGTGAGAGAGAGAGAGAGAGAGAGAGAGAGAGAGAGGCGCACACCTGGACGGGAATTGGATCATCCTCTTGTAAATTTTCGTACAGTGTGTACATCCGAATGGGTGCCATTGATTCCAACAAGTTGCCCAATCCCAAGAGGTTGATCATTTCTACATCTACACTTCCAATGGGTTGTAACTTGTACCTGTACTCCCACTCAACTAGGTTGTAGTTGCAACGCAAACTGGTAGCGCTTTCCCAGGATAAACGGGGGTATTGATACGTTATTTTCTCCAATGATATGCAATTGGTGATATCCAAGTGGTTTAGTTCTGGTAACCCCAGAAGCGATTTGAGACTTGTACAATTGTCCAAAGAGAGTTCATGGAGCCTTGTTAATCCTTTGATACAATTTGGTAGGCTACCAATTGGATTATTCCCTAGATTTAGTCTCCGCAATGAGGACAAATTACTAAAATCCATAGGAAAGGCATCATCCGAAAGATTGCACCCCCAAAGACTTAATTGTACTAAAGAGCATGGTAAAGAACCCAAGATACTCGAACTTCTTTCTAGCCATAATTCACTTATCGGAGTTCCATCTATCTCAAGCACTTTTAACGAGTCCATGTTCCTCAACATCTCAATTGATAACTCATTTAGATTTGAGCAACCAGATATAATAAATGTTTCAAGTGATTTTAGCATACAAATGTTCTTGGGAAGCATCCTAAGGTTTTTGCAATCTTTCATATTCAAGTAAATAAGTGTCTCTAGGTTTCCAATGGATCCATGGACATAAATCAGGCTTGTACAGTCTACTAGAACTAATTTCTCAAGATTTGGGCAATATGAGAAGTCAATAGTTTCTGTAAGGGAATGAGAATGGCTGAGATCAAGGATCTTCAAGGACGGAAGACACTGTAGGGGAAAGATGTACGAAGGAAAAATCAATGTTGGCAATTAATTGTTATAGATATATATATACTTTTGTTTTCAATGAAATTAAAACAAATTGAAAAGCATGTAGTAACATACTTTTGTTCCTTCATAGATTTGTCTCAAGCCGCTATACTGCATTTCAAGAACAATCAGACTGCCCACAGGAAAATCGGTGGGTATAGAATCCAAAGGAAATTCAAGCCAACACAACCATCTTAATCCGGCACAAAATTCTGCATAACATCCGTCAAGTTTTACATGACTGAGATGGAGTAGTTTTAATTCGTGCATCCCTGAAAATGCATTGGTTTCCAAGACTTTCTCATTTGAGTTTATGAGACTGTTTGTAGCGCACATGTGCATGTCTAGGACAACACCTTCAATTGTTTCTGTACCCTATAGAAGAAAGGGGAAAAACATTTGGAAAGTTTTTAGAAGAATAAAAACAAATATGTGTACAAATAATGCATATTTCTTACATTCTTTTCCGTCAAGATTTTGAAAGAGTCCTTATGATGCCATATTCTACTACGCTTCCAAGGCTCCTTTGATTCTAGGCGAACAATTTCTCTTCCCATTCCACGAATTAGGTCGTGCATCTGCACCTTGTCCCTTCCATCAATAATCACCAAACATCTATCGATGAGATTTTGAATGCCAACAATTGTATAGAAATCACATCCATCTAGTATTTTAGCAATGTAATCTTTGTCCATTCCAATAAAGAAACAAGCAATGTGGAGGAATAATTTTCGGTCATGGTCATCTTGCAAAGAGTCATAGCTTACTCTTAGTTTATTTATTATTTCACCATTTGGAATAGCTCCTAACTTCTCCAATGCACTTTTCCATAGACATATACTTTCCCCCAACAAAGAAGAACCTAAAACTTTGAGAGCTAATGGAAGTCCTCCGCAATGATCGACTAGCTTCTCTGAATATTCTATGTAATCTTCAACAGGATGGTCTTGGCCAAAAGCGTGCCAACTGAAGAGCTCCAATGATTCTTCTTGAGTCAAAGTTCCAACCGCATACACCTCAGTAACTTGATGAGCCTTTAACAATCTTGCACGCCTAGTTGTTATGATGATTTTACTTCCTGGATAAAATCGATCTTTCATTTGAAATACTGCATCTAATTGGTCCATATGATCCACATCATCGAGAACAAGAAGAACTCTTTTGGAGCTTATTGCATCTTCAATCTTAATTAATCCCTCACTAACATTGCTTATTTTCATTTTTCTCCCATTCAAAATGTCAGAAAGAAGTTGTGTTTGTATTTGAACTAAGCCATTGGGTTGCTGTGAAACTTCTTTGATATTTTCAAGGAAGCTGCTTCCTTCAAATATTCTAAAGTTTGAATTGTAAACAGTCTTTGCGATGGTTGTTTTCCCTATTCCACTCATCCCATAGATTACAAGTACGCCAACATCAGGGGACCCATCTTGTAACCATAAATTAATTGTTTCAACTCGAGAACACATTCCAATCAAGTTCGGAGCAACACTCAAGGGTGTGCGACTTAGTTTGTTTCCAATTACTTTAACTATTTTCTTCATAAACTTTGACTCGTACCTAAAAATGAAAGAGAATTACTTTAACTATTTTCTTGTATAACTTAAAAAATTAGATAGAAAAACAATATATGTTTACAGCCCAAACGTCTTATTTATCTTTATTATGAAACATGTTTAACGCACCCTAAAAAATAACTCATAAGAGT
Organism: Prunus avium; assembly: GCF_965620075.1. Classification (NCBI taxonomy): domain Eukaryota; kingdom Viridiplantae; phylum Streptophyta; class Magnoliopsida; order Rosales; family Rosaceae; genus Prunus; species Prunus avium. Next base: position 30,298,304 of record NC_142285.1, on the reverse strand, counting down.
TATCAAAGAAAAAAACTAATAAGAAATTTCAGAAAAGTTCATAAATAAACGCACCCTAAAAAAAACATAACAAATGAAAACTCCTAATAGAAGTTGTACTAGCAGTAGGAAAGAAATTACCCATCAGCTTGATTCTGCAACACCATCCCTGCCAGATCTGCAACCTCCGCAAGTGCCTCCTTCCATGCCTTCACTTTCTTTAGTGGTTGAGTTTTTTGGTGTCTTGCAAATGCCTTTGCAATATTCCCTGTCTGCTTCCTCACATGGGATGGATCCACATCGTAGAAGACAGGCAAAACGACATGGTCATCTGAGGTCCTCTTGCGTTCAAGGATCATGACGAGCTCGTCAAGGCACCATGTGGACGACGCATAGTCTTTCGAAAATACAATAACAGTAGTTCGTGAGTGTTTGATTGCTTTCTGCAGTTCGGGCTTGATACCTTCTCCTCTCTCCACTTCATCGTCGTCTCGGAAAGTCCGAAATCCAGCGTTGACAAGGGCCGTGTAGAGGTGGTCAGTGAAAGTCTTGCGAGTGTCTTGGCCTCTGAAACTCAGGAACACGTGATAATGACAATATCGAGAAGCATTAGAAGAGGAGGTCTGTGGATCTGCTGCTTTCACAAGAGCCATGGATGTCGACGACTTGAAGTGGTCCAGAACAAACTAGCGTTTGCTGGTGTCTGTGATGAGCTGTGGGAAATTAATTAAAAACTTCAACCGAAAGCCAAGCATGTTATGATGAATTGCAGAATTCAATGAATGAAAAAGACAGCCTACCCATAACTCCATTGACTTGACTTGAAAAGCGATTAGGCTGACGTAGCACACAGAAACAGAGTGTCCCTTAATCTTCAATGTCCTCCTTTCACTCTGTTACTCTGTCTGGGGCTTTGGTTTTCTTTTTTGGGCTTTTGGCACCAGTGCCTATGGCCCTTCCAACTCAATAATTTGTTTGGGTTGAAGAACCGAACGAGCTTCTGTATCTTGTCCTGCTATTTTTGCAAGGCGAAGTTTTGTGCTGAGTTCTGATCGAGTTCGAGTCAGCCCTGTAGCTGGTGGGTTTATTACATTTGTCAAAAGCATAAGATAGGCATAGAAACCAAATCAGATTGGCCAATGTTTTGAGTGATTGTAGAAGATCCATGGGTGTGCTGAGCATTTCTGTTAGTGCAACAAGAATGGGTGCGTAAAGGAGATTTGTGAGAAACATGGGTGTGCTGAGCATTTCTGTTAGTGCAACAAGAATGGGTGTGTAAAGAGATTTGTGAGGAACTTAGTCGATCCTCAACTCTATTATTCAAAATGGAACGCTCTGGCATAGTTGTTCCATTTATTAATCACTATTTGGTTGTCTACAGATTTATTCTCTGAAAAATTTACATACTAAGAGAATGTTCTTGATATGCATTTGATTGTTCTTGATATAGAATTAAACATATGGTACTGAGATTTTTAATGCGCTTGAGATTTTGGCTCTTTTCAGCACCTGTCGTAAATAAATTTTGTAAAATGAGCAGCTAAAAGAATCAAAAGAGAGCATTGCATTGCATGATACATATTCGAAGAAGATCGATGCATTTGATGCTACGAAACGAAATAGGTCTTAGGAAGGAAAACATTGGATATATGCAAGAACAACTGTATGCAGTTCAGGTACGAAGTTTATCCACGGCTTGTTGACTGTCGCTTCTTTTTGTGTGAGAGAGAAGACCGGGTGATGAGAGAAAGCGTGAGAAAGAAGCAAGCTGCGGAGATGAGCACCTTCCCCTTCCAGCCACAGAGGCCGCCGGATTCATTGCTGCCTGTCGTGACTGCAATTGTCTGATCATAATGTTGCTTTTCTTCTTTGACTGTAACAAAATAAAAAATAACAGAAAATCCCTACAAATTAGATGAAACTTAATAGTCGGAGTAAAATCAAATTCGTCAATAAACAACATACCCGTCGTATCTTCATCATCAGAGTCCTCAAGGATCTTATTAATACTAAAGTTAAAAACAAACCCGTCGTATCTTCAACATACCCGTCGGATCTTCTATTTTAATTCTGCTAAAAAGCAAGTATACTCCTGGCTGATATTGTTAGCAATAGTCAATTAATGAGGATTAGTTTGGCACCTACAATGGTTGGTAGCCTACAATGTTTAGTCAATTAATGTGTTAATTATGTAGTCAATTAATGTTTGGCACCTACTATGTTTGGCACCTACAATATTTGGGGGGCTTGACTAGGTTGGTTGCCTAACTAGTTTGGTTGCCTAATTAGTTTGGTTGCCTAACTTGGGGGGCTTGACTAATGTCTTAGGAACTTGTATATATATGTTGATTGTAAGGAATGAAACATAAGTGAAAAATCAGAAAATATTCTACAACTATCATTCTCTCATTCTCTCTACACTTTCCACTCTCTACTCTCAATATTCTCTATGTTTTGGCATGGTATCAGAGCCTAATGGCTAATCCTTAAGATCCTCTATCAAATTGAGAGTCGTTGGCGTTTTTTCATGTTGTTGTAAATTCTCTTCTTTCCATTAAATTTCCTCTCTTTTATCTGTATGGGCAATAAGTCCCTTGGCCACGATGGCCTAATTTGTTTCCTATGGGCAGTACGTTCCTTGGTCACCATGATCTCTTTCCTCCGTGAGCCTCGTCATCGCTCACCGAGCCATTTCCTTTCCTCCGCGAGCCTCGTCACCGCTCGCTGAGCCTTTTCCTACTCGGCCTTGTCTCTGTCATGCCGAGCTACACTACTGCTGCTGTTCCCTTTGCATAGCCACTCTGGTGTTTGCATCATCCCTCAAGCTCTAACGAGCTCTCTTATATATATATATATGTATGAAAATCTTTGCTACCTCTTCTCTTTCACGCCAATAACTTGGCTTCCTTTTCCCTTTATTTTATTGACTTATTTTGCACCATATGCTTCTTCCTTTTTTCAACAACTCTTACACTTGTCAACGTCACCTACCCTATCTATACAATATTTGTCCCTTTCTCTCTATGTGTGCATACACATGTCATCCACCTTCATTCATTTTTAATCCTTCTTTCTTTTTGGGTTGCAGACTCTTTTCCATCTTTTCTTCCTTTTCTCCAGTTGTCGGATGCCCATCTCCATTCCACCTTTCCTTGCATTTGTTTCTGCCACGAGACTGCCATGTTTGAGTCTCTTTACTATTATTTCATTTTCTCTTCTTCCAAATCTCGACCCTCTACCAGTGTCAGATTTGAGGGGGAGATAGATGCAACTTTATTTGGGTGCTGCAACTTTATTGTCATTACCGGTGTTGCTTTCTCCAAATCTCGACTCTCATACGTCGTCGGATTTGAGGGGGAGTGACACTGCTGCTCATCTATTCCGCTACCTGCAATTCAGTTACCTATCTGCCATGACTGATTCTTCTACATCTGAGCTTCAGTCAGCTTCTGTTTCTCAAGTGCCACTGCTCTTATGGTTCTGACAACCCCTTCTCTTCAGGGGGAGAGGAGGAGTGAAGAGAAGTTGTGTCTGCAATAATGGAAGTATTTGTGACACTGCTAGTATTATTGCTGCTGCCTACTATATCCTTTGCTGGTGCCAGTGTCTTAGATTTCTCTCACTTGTGCCAGTACCACTGATCATATGGCTTCATCGACCCCTTCTCTTCAGGGGGAGATGGGGAGTGAAGAGAAGTTGCCTCTGCTGTTGCTACTGCCACAGTTGTCTGCCCTGCCTTGTCTTGCTGGTGCCAGTGCCTTATATTGCTCTTGCTGGTACCAGTGTTGCTCTTGCTGCTGCCAGTGTTGTTGTCTCTTGTTGAGGACAGTGTTGTTGTTGCTTCTACCGTGTTCTTGTCTTTGCTGGTGTGTTTCCGTTGTGGTCACGCCCATTGACTTTGCCTTTGCTCGTGACTTTCTTTGCCTTGCCTTACCCTATTTTTTAGGGTTTGGCTTTACCTTGCCACACTTTACCATGCTTTGCCTTACCTTGCCTTATCCTATTTTTTAGGGTTTGGTTGCCTTTGCCTTTGCCTTTGTCGTGCCTTACCCTATCTTTAGGGTTTATTTTCACCTTACCTTTGCCATGTTCACAGGGGGGTTTCTGTGTCCTTTGCCGTGTTCACAGGGTTTCTGTGTCCTTTGCCGTGTTCACAGGGTTTCTGTGTCCTTGCCGTGTTCACAGGGTTTCTGTGTCCTTGCCGTGTTCACAGGGTTTCTGTGTCCTTTACCTTACCTTTGCCGTGTTCACAGGGTTTCTGTGTTCTTTGTTTTGCCTTTGCCTTGTTCGCATGGTTTATGTGATCTACCGACCAACCGGCTGCACTTGGATTTGGTGTTGCCACCGACAGACCGAAATGATTAACTTCGATGTGGCCTTTGCTCCACGTGTGGCCCACCATGTAGTGGTCCCACGTGAGGGGGCATGTTGAAGTGGATCGACATTCTATTAAGAAGAAGCTTGATGCGGAAATATTAATAACGACAGTCTCTCTTTTGGCAAGTTGGTCATTGATGATATCTATGCACCAACTTGAGGGGGAGTGTTAGCAATAGTCAATTAATGAGGATTAGTTTGGCACCTACAATGGTTGGTAGCCTACAATGTTTAGTCAATTAATGTGTTAATTATGTAGTCAATTAATGTTTGGCACCTACTATGTTTGGCACCTACTATGTTTGGCACCTACAATATTTGGGGGGCTTGACTAGGTTGGTTGCCTAACTAGTTTGGTTGCCTAATTAGTTTGGTTGCCTAACTTGGGGGGCTTGACTAATGTCTTAGGAACTTGTATATATATGTTGATTGTAAGGAATGAAACATAAGTGAAAAATCAGAAAATATTCTACAACTATCATTCTCTCATTCTCTCTACACTTTCCACTCTCTACTCTCAATATTCTCTATGTTTTGGCAGATATTGATACAAATCTCCACTCTTGACACGTGGATAATAAGAAGCATCTGTGGAAACAGTCATCATATTATGATTCTCCTGTTGCAGTTGCTGCACAAGCTGGATGCCAAACTCCTTTACCTGAAGCCAAGGTTGCATAATTACTGAAACAACAACTTCATCGCCACCTTCTAAGTGAACCTGCTCCTCCAACTTCCAGAGGCTTAACCACCATATCATGTCTTCTCCTTCACCTGGAATACCGTAGCATCGTGGGCAATAGATCCACTTCCAGAGGCTCTTATTTTTTACTCTAGTAATTATTGCCCCAGGTAAAGCTCCTCTAACAGAATAATTAGCATACAATTTTGTATAGACAACGAAGACCTTCAAGCCTTGAATTCTGTGATTGTCAAGTATATCGGGGACTTTGTACTTTTGTGGACTTTGTACTTTTGTGGCTGAACTGCCCTGGAACCTCATTCCCAGCAAAAAATGTGCTGAATATACCCTTTTCATATAGCCCCTGTAAATCACAATATTATAAGTAAATTCTTTACTATGAGAGAGAGAGACAGACAGAGACAGAGAGAGACAGAGACAGAGACAGAGACAGAGACAGAGACAGAAAGAGAGACAGAGAGACAGAGAGACAGAGAGACGCTCACCTGGACGGGATTCCAAACATCCTTTGCAGACATCCAATTTCGTTTGCGCATCCGAATGGGTGCCATGGATTCCAAGTTTGACAAGCCCAAAAGGTTGATAATTTCTGCATCAACACTTCCAACGGGTTCTAGCTTGTACCTGTACTGCCACTCAACTAGGTTGCAATTGTTCCACAATATTGCATCAATGCGCCTTGGACGGCGTTCATATGTTATTTTTTCCAACGATATGCAGTCTGCTACATCCAACGTGCCCACTCTTGGTAACCCCTCAAGCAATTTCAGAGTCTTACATCCCGAAAAAGAGAGTTTATCAAGCCTAGTTAAACCTTTGATACAATTGGGCAGGCTACAAATTGGATTGTCCCCTATATTTAGTCTTCGCAATGAGGATAGATTACTAAATTCCCTTGGAAAGGCATCATTCGAAAGATTGCACCCCTGAAGACTTAAATCAACTAAAGAGCATGTTAAACAACTCAAGATACATGAACTTCTTCCTCGGACTAGTTCACCTATCAGAATTCCATCCGTATGAAGCACTTTCAGAGATTCAATGTTCCTCAACATCTCAATTGATAACTCATTAAGACTTGTGCAACCAGATATAATAAGTGTTTCAAGTAATTTTAGCATACATATGTTCTCTGGAAGCATCTTAAGATTTTTGCAATCCTTCGTATTCAGGTAAACAAGTCTCTCAAGGTTTCCAATGGATCCATGGACATAAATCAGGCTCACACAATCTACAAGAATAAGTTTCTCTAGATTTGGGCAGAATGAGAAGTCAGTGGTTTCTGTAAGGGAATGAGAATGGCTGAGATCAAGAATCTTCAATGATCGAAGACACTGTTGGGGAAAAGATATACAGAAGCAAAAAATGTGGGGAGTTAATTGTTAATAGATATAGAATTTTTTTTATGAAACGAAAAGCTTAATGAAAGTGAAAATTGAAAAGAAAAAAAAAATTAGAAAAGCGTAGAGTAACATACTTTTGTTCCTTTGCAGACTTGCCTCAAGCTGCTATATCTCATTTCAAGAACAACCAGGCTCCTCAAAGAAAACTCGGTGGGTATAGAATCCAAAGGAAACTTAGTCCAACACAACCATCTTAATCCTGTACAAAATTCTGCATAAGATCCGTTAAGTTGTACATGACTAAGATGGAGTAGTTTTAGTTCCCGCATCTTTGCAAATGCATTGGTTTCCAAGACTATCTCATTTGAGTTTATGAGAATGTTTGTAGGGAGCATATGCATATCAAACACAAGACCTTCAATTGCTCTCGTACCCTACAAAAGAAAGGAGAAACACATTTGGAAAATATTTACAAGAAGGAAAACATATATGTGTACATATAACACATGTTTCTTACATTATTTTCTGACAGGATTTTGAAGGAATCCTTATGATGCCATCCTCTACTACGCTTCCAAGGCTCCTCTGATTCTTGGTGAACAATTTCTCTTCCCATTCCACAAATCAGGTCATGCATATGCACCTTGTCAAATTCATCAATTGTCACCAAACATCTATCGATGAGATTTTGAATGCCAACAATTGTATAGAAATCACATCCATCTAGTATTTTAACAATGTAATCTTTGTCCTTTCCGATAAAGAAACAAGCAATGTGGAGGAATAATTTTCGGTCATGGTCATCTTGCAAAGAATCGTAACTTACTCTTAGCTTATTTACTATTTCACCATTTGGAATGGCTTTTAATTTCTCCAATGCACTTTTCCATACACCTATACTTTCCCCCAACAACGAAGAACCTAAAACTTGAAGGGCTAATGGAAGTCCTCCGCAATGATCGACTAGCTTCTCTGAATATTCTATGTAATCTTCAATGGGATGGTCTCGGCCAAAAGCGTGCCAACTTAAGAGCTCCAATGATTCTTTGTTATCCAAAGTTTGAACTGTATGCACCTTTGTAACTTGATGAACCTTTAACAATCTTGCACGCCTAGTTGTTATGATGATTTTACTTCCTGGATAAAACTGATCTTTCATTCCAAGCACCACATCTAATTGGCTAATATGATCCACATCATCGAGAACAAGAAAAACCCTTTTAGAGCTTATCGCATCTTCTATCTCAGTCATTCCCTCACTAACACAGTGTATTTTTACTTTTCTCCCAATCAAAATATCAGAAAGAAGTTGTATTTGTATTTGAACTAGGCCATTAGGTTGTTGTGAAATTTCTCTAATGTTTTCAATGAAGCTGCTTCCTTCAAATCTTTCAAAGTTTGTATTATAAACAGACTTTGCAATGGTTGTCTTCCCTATTCCACTCATGCCATAAATTACAAGTATGCCAACTTCATCTGATCCATCTTGTAACCATAAATTAAGTTCGTTGACTCGAGAATGCATTCCGATCATTCTGTGGGGAACACTTAGGGGTCTTCGCCTTAGTTTTTCTCCTATCACTTGAACAATCTTGTTGATAAACTTTGACTCGTGTCTGAAAAGTTGCAATCCAAATGAAAAAAAGATTTCAAACATCACTGCAATAGACTTCTCATTTGAAAAACCCAACTTTGATTTGTTTGATTTCTTAAAATGAGCTTTCTGAAAAACCCAACTAAATTTATATGGGAAGATACATTTTAAAGTAAAACTGTTTGTACCAAAATTTGCACTTTTTGGCCAAACTCTCCATTCTAGCCAAAATACATTTGGACTTATTTTTTACTCATCAGCCCAACTGGCCATTCAGACTCCACTTGCCAAAAATTGGAAAAGAAGCCCATATCATTCCAATAGAAAGGTAAAAGTAAAAGTTATCTCCTATAGCCATTTAAGTCTCAGGAACTACAGACCCGTGTGGTCTCATCAGTTAAGATATTTTGAAGCACAAGTTACAAGAATGGCCAGAAGGTATTCAAAAGGAATTCTTAGAGAAAGCATGCTGAGTATCTCTGCAAAACATCCATGTGCCTTCAAAAGCGGGATATTTTCTTCACAAGTTACAAGGAAAAGATATTCATCACAACTGATATTTTCCAGGAGATATTTTCCAGATATTTTTAGGAACCAAAATTCCTATAAATACAAGGGATGAGAGCTGAAGAAAAGACACCCCCAACAATCAATAAAACAAATACAAAAGAAACAATCAGTTCACTGATCATTCTAGCCTTCAATAGAAGCAAAACCAACAAAGGTACCAAGGACCTTCAAAGCTATCCTTGAGATTCTGCTCAGAATTCCCAGCCACTCACAACTCAACTTGATTATAGCTCTGCCAATTTCAACATTGGTATCGATTTCCAGCTAATATTTATTAGTTGAAGGTGCAGCCAGTCCAGTCCAGCCTGACAGTCCAGTCCAGTCCAGTCCAGCCACACAATCCAGTGCAGTCCAGCTTGACTAAAATAGTCTCAGAAATGGCATTCCAGGCAGAATTCGAAGTCCAATATTTTGATGTATTTCCGGACTTAGCAGTTCCTTTCATTTACTGTATTTCAAACAGTTCTCCTTGAACTTGTTTTTATTTTCAAACACTTGTATTTTTGCTTTACTTCCCAGTTTTATTTAGATAAATTATGAAGTCCTTACCAGTCTAAGGCATAGAAAAGAACTTACTTGGGAGATATTCCTCACCCAAATTCACAATCGTTTGTTCAAAGTCAATAGCTTGGGGCGCAAGTTATTTTTACTCTCAAGTCTGTTAGAATTGAAAAATTGCTAATGGTGGCACGCTCGACACACAAAGAAAGTTAATTTATTGACCAACCATGGTCTTTGGATTAATGGGGAACTTTACCCTACCATCACAGGTACTAAACACAAAAAGGGGTGAACAAAAACAAGTCATAAGAAAATTCAGAAATATTATAATTAACACGCCCTGAAAAAGTAAAAATCATATGAAATTAACTTTAGAAAGAAAAACATGACAATAGAATGAAAAGATCATTTTCAGTATTTTAACTTTAGAAAGAGACGTATAAATAAAACAAAGTAGTAGGAAAGAAATTACCCATCAGTTTGTTTGACGGTTGGGATCTTTGGTGTCTAGCAAATGCCTTTGCAAGACTTCCTGTCTGCTTCCGCACATCGGATGGATCCACGTCGTAGAAGACAGGTAAAACGACATGGTCAGCTGAGATCCTCTTGCGTTCAAGGATCATGACGAGCTCCTCAAGGCACCATGTGGACGACGCGTAGTCTTTTGAAAATACAATAACAGAAGTTCGTGAATGTTTGATTGCTTTCTGAAGTTCGGGCTTGATACCTTCTCCTCTCTGGACTTCATCGTCGTCTCGGAAAGTGCGAAATCCGGCGTTGACAAGGGCCGTGTAGAGGTGGTCAGTGAAAGTCTTGCGAGTGTCTTGGCCTCTGAAACTCAGGAACACGTGATGACGACAATATCGACAAGTATAAGAAGAGGAGGTTTTCCGAGCTGCTCTCACAAGTGCCATGGATGAGGTGTTGTGAACAAATAAACTGTCTGCGTGGAAATTAAATCTTCTATCAACTTTTGAGGTTCCTACTTCCTTCCTGGATTGTATAAACAAGCCGCTTGTGAATGACCAAATAAAAGGATCATCCATCCATTGACTTAAAAAGCAATTATTTTGAGTCAAGCAAATGAAATCATTATGTGTTTTTTTTTCTTTCTTTAAAATAAAAAAGGGAGAAAGTAACAAAAGCAATCCAACTAGTGGGAGCTTTATTTGTGTCTTTTAAAAAAAGATACGGCCCCCTTGAAATGAAAGGAGAGTAATGGCATGACAAATTCTAGGTTCACACCATGCCATTGCCAGGAAACCTCTGTCTATTATTACTTCGATCTTACTAGATCCAAATTTTATGCTCCAATAAACTGTGGGCTAGTTGCAATTTTGAAATTAAAATTAGGTCTCATATTGTATGTGTTATTCCTAGATGAGATACTATATGCTATGGGATTTGGTTACAGTACAAACTCGTATTCAATATAAACAAATGTTTGTATTGAAAGCTTATTTGTTTATTTTTTATATTCTAATATTAACTTAAATCAACGAAATAGATTAAATCTAAGCTATTTTAATGGTAAAAAAAAAAATCCAACTATTGAAATTTAAATTCAAAGATCAAAATAATATTTTAACTTAATCTAAATCATATCCAACATCAAAACTCACCCCAAACTCTATAAATACCCACTCATTTCTCAAATAATCAACCAAAAACATTAAATTTGTAGAATTTCAATTTTTAAAGGTCAAATGTTCAAAAAATTAAAGTATGCAGTTATTTAAAAAGATTAAATAAAGAAAAGTTATCCATAAAAAAAAATTAGATTTAAATCATTCTTAAACAATTTAATAAAGTTGCGGACTTAAAATTTGAATCCGTAGGATTGGGAGAAAAAACATTTTGAGTCTGGGTAGAACCCAAATAGTTACTTTTTGCAGGGGAAAATTTAGGTTTAGTCCTAAATGGGTTGGAGAAGGCCTAATGAGGTATGAAATAACATATAGTGAAAACGTAGTATCCTAGTTGGTGTCACCACATAATGAAGTATGAAATAACATAGCATAACTTATATGATTTAAAGACAATGGATAATATAAAGACATCACAAAGATGGATAATATAAAGACAATGGGATTTCCGTAAGGTTTTTTCTTTCTGTCATTACAGTCCTACAAATTAACACTCAACATCAATTTGGCCCTTAATATTTGATTTTGCAAACAAATTGTTAGATTGCTGACATGGTACACTGCAGCGTGGATTAAATATATATACAGAGAAACAGGGTGTTTGGAGTCGGCTTGAGCTTCAATAGCATTTAGAAAATTACAAACAACAATGATTCGGAGTTCCAAAACGTAAAGAAATATTGTAAACTATATGTAATGGATGCCCGCCTCCCAATAACTCACTAAACTGTATTTTAAATGCTTATAGATGAAGCTTTTGAAGAGCAATTCTATGCATATTCTCTTCCTCTAAATTTTCCTAATTTTATAACATAAACAAAGTTAAGAAAATAAGAAAGAAATAAGATCAGAGAATGAATTTGAATACGAATTGGAAAAGAAATCGACCATAGCAGTGCTCAACAAGTTGCGGGGAGTGGTGGACTGCTTTACAATTTAATATAACAAACCCTACACAGATTCCCAAAAGTGTCGCTCTCATGACGTAGAATGGAAAAATCGATTGAATAAATTTGGTGTCTGTAGGCGAAACTACGTAGTGGGGCAACATTGGGCCGTAGCCCAGGTAGCTTTCTGCAAAAATAAAAATATTAAACCTATATATATCCCGTTAAATGGATGGCCCCTTCACGTTGTGTGGCTTCTTGGCGGTTTCCATGCACTGAAGTTTCCAAGTCTGATTACAATCATAATGAAATACTAATATACTAGTTGATCCCACCATATAATGAACATGAAGCATGATATTCTGTTTTGTTTTTTTTTTTTTAAAGGATATATGTGATACTTAGGTTTAGTGGTCTCAAGAAAAATATATGTTGACTTTCCGTATCTTGTGCTATCAAAGTCGATCTCATCGTCCTTACCCTTAATTTTCAAATTTTAATCTTTTTCAATTTTCTCAAGCATCGCACATGGCACAACTTAGGTATACTTGGAATTATGTTATTGAATATATATTCATTTTGACAATATGTATTTTTTTATATTATATTTAATATGTATATGTTTTATGTTAATACTTATTGAAAATTAGTTAATGAAGCTATGAATCAGTATAACTTATATGATTTAATGTATAATTTTTTATTTCCGCCTAGTACCATCACAAAGATGGATACTATAATGACAATGGGATTTTGTAAGGTTTTTCCTTTATATAATTATAGTCCTCCAAATTAACACCGTGAACTACATACACACACTCATATATATATTGAAAAGTCATTTAGAAAAAATTTGGGGGTCTAATGATCAAAGTTAGATTATCATACAAAGGACAATCCACTGGGGAAAAAAGAAGAAAAAGCAAACCGGACGCATCATTGCAAATTCGTCTTTTGGATCTGACTATATTCAAACCAAAATTCAGCCTTAGTTAATATCATAGTTATGACAGAGAGATAGGGTGTGGGTGGTGTCTGTGGTCGGCGTGAGCTTAAATTGCATTTAGAAAACTAAAAACAACAATAATTCGAAGGTCCAAAAAGTAAAGAAATATTTTAAACTGTTGTAAACTATATGTAATGGATCATGGATGCCCACCATGCCCATAGTATACCCACCATATGACTCACCCTCCCAATAAGTCACTATTTTGTATTCCAAATACCTATAAATAGGCACTCGATGAATAGATGAAGCTTTAGAAGAGCAATTCAATGGTTATTCTCTTCCTCTAGATTCTCCTAAATTTTTCTAGTTTTATAACATAAACAAAGTTAAGAAATAAGAAAGAAATAAAAGAATGAATTTGAATAAGAATTGGTAAACAAGTGGCGTGGAGTGGTGGACTGCTTTTACAATTTAATATAACAAACCATAGCTTTTCTCTTTCGGCTCCTCGTGAGCTGTTGTTTGCTCTTGTCTGTTTGTTTATGTTGCCCCATTTTTGGGCTTTGATGAAAGACATTTTCGAGGGAAAAAAACGAAATTTTTTTTTTTTGACCAATATAGAGGGCTAAGTTTGCACACCAGTGTGGAGAAAATTGGATGGATAGTTTCTTATTGTTGAGGGAGATGTTCAATACATTGTTACCTTTTTGAGATATTTAGTTATATATCCATTTTTAGTACTAATAGTATGATGCCATACTCTACTACGCTTCCAAGGCTCCTTTGATTCCAGGCGAACAATTTCTTCCCATTCCACGAATTAGGTCATGCATTTGCACCTTGTCACATCCATCAATAATAACCAAACATCTATCAATGAGATTTTGAATGGCAACAATTGTATAGAAATCACATCCATCCAGTATTTTAACAATGTAATCCTTGTCCATTCCTATAAGAAACAAGCAATGTGTAGGAATAATTTTCGGTCATGGTCATCTTGCAAAGAGTCATAGCTTACTCCTAGTTTATCTATTATTTCACCATTTGGAGTAACTTCTAACTTCTCCAATGCACTTTTCCATAGACATATACTTTCCCTCAACAAAGAAGAACCTAAAACTTTGAGAGCTAATGGAAGTCCTCCGTAGTGATCGACTAGCTTCTCTGAATATTCTATGTAATCTTTAACAGGATGGTCTTGGCCAAAAGCGTGCCAACTGAAGAGCTCCAATGATTCTTTTTGAATCAAAGTTTCAATTGCTTACACCTAACAATTTTATGAGCCTTTAAAAGTCTTGCACGCCTAGTTGTTATGATGATTTTACTTCCTTGATAAAATCGATCTTTCATTTGAAGTACTGCATCTAATTGGTCCATATGATCCACATCATCGAGAACCAGAAGACCCCTTTTAAGCTTATTGCATCTTCAATCTTTATTAATCCCTCACTAGCATTGCTTATTTTCATTTTCTCCCATTCAAAATATTATAAAGAAGTTATGTATGTGTTTGAACTAAGCCATTAGAGGTTGATCTGAAACTTCTTTGATATTTTCAAGGAAGCTGCTTCCTACAAACATTCTAAAGTTTTGAATTGTAAACAGTCTTTGCGATGGTTGTTTTCCTATTCCACTCATCCCATAAATTACATGTATGCCAACATCATTTGATCCATCTTGTAACCATAAATTAATTCCTTGAACTTGAGAATGCATTCCAATCAAGTTGGGAGCAACACTTACGGGTGTGGGACCCAGTTTGTCTCCAATCACTTTAACTATTTTCTTAATAAACTTTGACTCGTACCTATAGACTATTGCAATCAAAATGAAAGAGAATTCAAACCTGCTACATGCATGATTTCATATACTTAAGTTATAAAATACCATGGAAATAAGTTCAGAAAGTTAGAAGTACAAATATATAATAGATGAGTGCTGAAAGAGTTAGATAGAACTTAAACTATGTTTGCAATAACAGTTGAAAGAGTTAGATAGAACTTAAACTATGTCTACAGATTTATTCTCTGAAAAATTTGCATACTGAGAGAATGTTCTTGATATGCATTGACTGTTCTTGATATAGAATTAAACAAATGGTACTGAAATTTATAATGAGCTTGAGATTTTGGCTCTTTTCATCACCTGTCGTAAATTAATTTTGTACAATGAGCAGCTCAAAGAATCAAAAGAGAACATTGCATTGCATGATACATATTTCCAAGCAGATCGATGCATTTGATGCTACAAAACGAAATAGGTCTTAGGAAGGAAAACATTGGACATATGCAAGAACAACTGTATGCAGTTCAGGTACAAAAAGTTTATCCACGGCTTGTTGACTTTCGCTTCTTTTTGTGAGAGAGAGAAGACCGGGTGATAAGAGAGAGCGTGAGAAAGAAGCAAGCGGCGGTGATGATCACCTTCCAGCTACGGAGGCCGCCAGTTTTGTTGCTGCCTGTCGTGGCTGCAATTGTTTGATCATAGTGTTGCTCCTCTTCTTTGTCTGACAATGTAAATGCAAAATAACATAAAATCCCAACAAATTAGATGAAACTTAATAGTCCGAGTAAAATCAAATGAATTAATAAAAAACACACCTGTCGTATCTTCATCATCAGAGTCCCCAAGGATCTGAGAATAAGAAACTTCTGTGGAAACAGTCAATATATTAAGATTTTCTTGAAGTTGCATAAGCTGGATGCCAAACTCCTTGACCTGAAGCCAAGGTTGCATTATTACTGAAACAACCACTTCATCGCCACCTTCTAAGCGAATCTGCTCCTCCAACTTCCAGAGGCTTCACCATATCATGCCTTCGCCTTCACCTGGAATACCGTAGCATTGTGGGCAATAGATCCACTTCAGACCCTTGCTCTTATTTCTGACTCTAGTCATTATTGGCCCAGGTAAAGCGTGAGCAGAACCATTGTCATTGCCATGTTTTGTGTAGACAGCGAAGACCTTCAAGAATCGAATTCTGTGATAATAATCACGTAATGGCACTGTAAAAGATATCGGGGACTTTGTACTTCTATGGCTGAACTGACCTGGAACCTCATTCCCAGCAAAAAAAGTGCAGTATATACCATTTTCATACAATCCCTATACATATAAAATGTAAATGACAATATTATAAGTCAATTCTTTCCTTTGATCATGAGAGAGAGAGAGAGAGAGAGAGAGAGAGAGACGCACCTGGACGGGACTCCAATCATCATTTTCTGAAATATGAGATGGTTTGTGCATCCGAATGGGTGCCTTTGATTCCAACAAGTTCAATCCCAATACGTTGATCAATTCAACTCTACCAAAGGGTAGTAACCAGTACTGCCACTCAACTAGGTTGTAGTTGCAACTGCCTCTGGTAAGTTCTCCCGGGGATAAAAAGGATTCATACGTTATTTTCTCCAATGATATGCAATGAGTGATATCCAAGTCCTTTAATTTTGGTAACCCGAGTAGCGATTTGAGACTCGTACAATTGTGAAAAGAGAGTTGATCGAGCCTTGTTAATCCTTTGATACAATTTGGTAGGCTACAAATTGGATTATTCCCTAGATTTAGTCTCTGCAATGAGGACAAATTACTAAAATCCATAGGAAAGGCATCATCCGAAAGCTTGCACCCCCAAAGACTTAATTCTACTAAAGAGCACGGTAAAGAACCCAAGATACTCAAACTTCTTTTTGGCCATAATTCATTTATTGGAATTCCATCTGTCTCAAGCACTTTTAACGAGTTCATGTTCCTCAGCATCTCAATTGATAACTCCTTTAGATTTGAGCAACCAGATATAATAAATGTTTCAAGTGATTTTAGCATACAAATGTTCTTGGGAAGCATCCTAATCCTTTTGCAATCTTTCATATTCAAGTAAATAAGTCTCTCTAGGTTTCCAATGGATCCATGGACATAAATCAGGCTCATGCAGTCTACTAGAACCAATTTCTCTAGATTTGGGCAATATGAGAAGTCAATGGTTTCTGAAAGGGAATGAGAATGGCTGAGATCAAGGATCTTCAAGGACGGAAGATACTGTAGAGGAAAAAATGTACATAAGAAAACAATGTGGGGAGTTAATTGTTATAAATATATAATTTGTTATCAAACTAAAAGCCTAATGAAAATGAAAAAGAAATTGAAAAGAGTAGAGAGTAACATACTTTTGTTCCCTTGAATACTTGTCTCAGACCGCTGTATTGCATTTCAAGAATAATAATGCTCCCCAAAGGAAAATCAACGGGCATAGAATCTAAAGGAAATTCAAGCCAACACAACCATCTTAGTCCACTACAAAATTTTGCGTAACATCCGCGGAGTTTTACATGACTAAGATGGAGTAGTTTTAGTTCTTGCATCCTTGAAAATGCATTGGTTTCCAAGACTTTCTCATTTGAGTTTATAGTAGGGCACATGTGCATGTCGAGCACAAGACCTTCAATTGTTTCCATACCCTACAAAAGAAAAGGAAAAAACATTTGGAAAGTTTTTAGAAGAGGAAAAACAAAATGTGTACAAATAACACATATTTCTTACATTCTTTTCCGTCAAGATTTTGAAAGAGTCCTTATGATGCCATACTCTACTACGCTTCCAAGGCTCCTTTGATTCTAGGCGAACAATTTCTCTTCCCATTCCACGAATCAGGTCATGCATCTGCACCTTGTCCCATCCGTCAATTATCGTCACCAAACATCTATCGATGAGATTTTGAATGCCAACAATTGTATAGAAATCACATCCATCTAGTATTCTAACAATGTAATCTTTGTCCATCCCAACAAAGAAACAAGCAATGTGGAGGAATAATTTTCGGTCATGGTCATCTTGCAAAGAGTCATAGCTTACTCTTAATTTATTTATTATTTCACCATTTGGAATAGCTTCTAACTTCTCCAATGCACTTTTCCATAGACATATACTTTCCCCCAACAAAGAAGAACCTAAAACTTTGAGAGCTAATGGAAGTCCTCCGCAAAGATCGACTAGCTTCTCTGAATATTCTATGTAATCTTTAACAGGATGGTCTTGGCCAAAAGCATGCCAACTGAAGAGCTCCAATGATTCTTTTTGAGTCAAAGTTTCAACTACATACACCTCAGTAACTTGATGAGCCTTTAACAATCTTGCACGCCTAGTTGTTATGATGATTTTACTTCCTGGATAAAATTGAGCTTTCATTTGAAATATTGCATCTAATTGGTCCATATGATCCACATCATCGAGAACAAGAAGAACCCTTTTAGAGCTTATTGCATCTTCAATCTTAATTAATCCCTCACTAACATTGCTTATTTTCATTTTTCTCCCATTCAAAATGTTAGAAAGAAGTTGTGTTTGTATTTGAACTAAGCCATTGGGTTGCTGTGAAACTTCTTTGATATTTTCAAGGAAGCTGCTTCCTTCAAATATTCTAAAGTTAGAATTGTAAAAAGTCTTTGCGATGGTTGTTTTCCTTATTCCACTCATCCCATATATTACAAGTATGCCAACGTCAGTTGACCTGCGTTTTAACCAGAAATTAATTCTTTCGACTCGAGAATGCATTCCAACCAAGTTGGGAGCAACACTCAATGGCGTGCGACTTAGTTTGTCTCCAATCACCTTAACTATTTTCTTGATAAACTTTGACTCGTACCTAGAAAATTGCAATCAAAATGAAAGAGAATTCAGACATGCATGCATGATTTCATATACTTAAGTTATAAATACCACGGAAATAAATTCAGAAAGTTAGAAGGTACAAATATATAGGTATTTCTCTGTCTTTGCATCTCAGTTCCGGATGCCTTTAGAAGAACCTGGATTGCTGAGGGTGTTTTTGTGGATGTGCTGGATATAAGGGTTATTAAAGAATCTATCATTTTTTTTTTCTTTTATTTGAAAGGACAGAATCCATCAATAATTTTTGTACACTTAACGAAATACAGATTAATAACGAGATACTAATTCAGTTGCAACCAAATAAAGAAACTAATTCAGTTGGTAGTAGGAATGAAATTACCCATGAGCTTGATTTTGCAAGACCATCCCTGCCAGATCTGCAACCTCTGCAAGTGCCTCTCTCCATGCCTTCACCTTCGGCAGCGGTTGAGTTTTTTGGTGTCTAGCAAATGCCTTTGCAAGACTTCCTGTCTGCTTCCTCACATGGGATGGATCCACATCGTAGAAGACAGGCAAAACGACATGGTCATCTGAGGTCCTCCTCTTGCGTTCAGGGATTATCACCAGCTCGTCAAGGCACCATCTGGACGACGCGTAGTCTTTCGAGAACACAATGACAGAAGTTCGTGAGTGTTTGATTGCTTTCTGCAGTTTGGGCTTGATACCCTCTCCTCTCTCGACTTCATTGTCGTCTAGGAAAGCACGAAATCCGGCGTTGGCAAGGGCCGTGTAGAGGTGGTCAGTGAAAGTCTTGCGAGTGTCTTGGCCTCTGAAACTCAGGAACACGTGATAACGACAATATCCAGAAGTACTGGAAACAGAGGAGGTTTGTGGATCGGCTGCTCTCACAAGAGCCATGGATATCGACGATTTGAAGTGGTCAAGAAACAAACTAGCGTTTGCTGGTGTCTCATCGAAAGCCAAGCGTGTTATGATGAATTGCAGAATTTAATGAATGAAAAAGACAGCCTACCCATAACTCCATTGACTTGACTTGACTTGAAAAGCGATTAGGCTAACGTAGACCACAGAAACAGAGTGTCCCATAATCTTCAATGTCCTTCTTTCACTCTGTGACCTTTGTTACTCTGTTTTCCTTGAGTTTTACGTTATGGGTTACCTTGTTTGGGGCTTTGGTTTTCTTTTTTGGGCTTTTGGCACCAAGACCATATTAAATTCATGTGCATGTCAAGGACAAGGCCTTCAATTGTATCTGTACCATACAAAAGAAAAGAGAAAAACATTTGGAAAATATTTACAACAAGATGAAAAACATATATGTGTGCATATAAGAATATTTTCCTTACATTCTTTTTTGTCAAGATATAGAAGGAATCCTTATGTTGCCATACTCTACTATACTTCCAAGGCTTCTCTGATTCTAGGCGAACAATTCATCTTCCCATTGCACAGATCTTGTCATGCATCTACACCTTCTCCCATTTATCAATTGTAATCAAACATCTATCAATGAGATTTTGAATGCCAAAAATTGTATAGAAATCACATCCGTCTAGTATTTTAACAATGTAATCTTTGTCCTTTCCTCTAAAGAAACAAGCAATGTGGACGAATAATTTTTGGTCATGGTCATCTTGCAGAGGGTCGTAACTTACTCTTAGCTTATTTACTATTTCACAATAAACTGTTTGCGTGGAAATTAAATCTTCTACAAGTTTTGAGGTTCCTACTTCCTTCCTGGATTGTATAAACAAGCAGCTTGTGAATGACCAAATGAAAGGATCATACATCCATTGACTTAAAAAGCAATTATTTTGAGTCAAGCAAATGAAATCATTATCTGTTATTTTTTTAATTTAAGATAAAAAAGGGAGAAAGTAACAAAAGCAATCCAACTAGTTTGATCATAGTGTTGGACTTCAGATCTTCTGTTCCCATTTTTTCTGTACCCTTTATGGAACTTGGGTGGTGGCCACGGGTAAGGTGGGTAGGCAGCTGTCGGGGATTGTGGGTAATTTTATAATTTAAGCCTCGCTTATGGGTTTATATGTGAAACTCGCTTAGGCTAATTAGCACACAGAAGCAGAGTTCTTCTTTGACCCCTAAAAAAACAGAGTATCCATCCCTTGATTTGTTTGGATTTGTCAAAGAAAATGAAAAGCATAGCTTTGTTGAAATTTTGATGTAAATTATCAATCTAATATATATGCTCCCTTCCTTACCAATTTTTGCATCGTCAGCCTTTTCTTTTAGAAACATAGCTTTGTTGTATTAAAACAAATAAAAGTGTATGTTCTTGATGTGCAATGACTGTTGCCAATTATTGGTAAAGAAGAATATGCATACTACCTAGCTGGAAAGTTCTCTCTCTACTAAGCTGAATATCGAACTAAACATATGGTACTGATGAAATTTGTGATGATTGAGATTTTGGTTCTCTTGAGCTCCTCTCGGAAAATAATTTTGTAAATTAACAGCACAAAGAATCAAAAGAGAACATTGCATGATATATATATATATATATCTCCTCAGAAGGAGATGTATTGATGCTATAAAATGAAATTGGTCTTAGGAAGGAAGACATTGGATATATGCAAAACAAGAGTTTGATGCTAATTTATATGAAGGCAGAAAACAACTCAATCCGGCTGTTCAAGTAGAAAAAAATTCATCCATCCACGGCTTTTGGACTGTCCCTTCTTTTTGTGAGAAGGTGAAGAAGAGCGAGTGATAAGAGAAGCGTGAGAAAGAAGAAAACGGCAGTGATGAGCACCTTCCAGCCACGGAGGCGGCCTCTGGAGTTAATATTGCCGTCTGTCTTGGCTGCTGCAATTGTATGACCATCCTGTTGCTCTTCTTCTTTGTCTGGAAAACACAGAAAACAAATTAGAGGAAACTTGTTTTTGAAATGAATATGGACTAACCTGTGAACAATGAATAGTGGAGTAAAATGATCAAGTGTACCTTCTTCATCAGAGTCACCAAGGATCTTATTGAACCAAATCGGATCTTTTATTGGTACACTTCTGCGGGAGAGCAAGTATACTCCTGGCTGATATTCATCCAAATCTCCACTCGTGGCACATGCAGCATAATACGGATCAATGGTTTTGTGTTGGGCACTCATCATATTATTATGATTCTCTTCTTGCAGCGGCTGCAAAAGCTGGATGCCGAACTCCTTTACCTGAAGCCAAGGTTCCATAATTACGGAAACAAGCACTTCATCGCCACCATCTAAGTGAACCTCCTCCTCCAACTTCCAATGGCTTAACCATATCATGTCTTCTCCTTCACCAGGAATGCCGCAGTGTGACGGGGCATAGATCCACTTCAGACCCTTGCTCTTATTTCTGACTCTAGTAATCAATGGCCCAGGTAAAGCCCAAGGAGAATCATTGGCCCGTTTTGTATAGACAGCAAAGACCTTCAAGCCTCCGATTCCGTGATTAGGAAGTAAAGGCACAACAAAAGATATTGATGACTTTGTACTTTTGTGGCTGAACTGGCCTGGAACCTCATTCCCAGCAAAAAATGTGCTGAATATACCACGTTCGTACAGTCCCTACATTTATATATAATATATGACATGGACATCAGAATATTATTAGTCAACTCTTCCTATAATTAATCATATGAGATATCGAGACAGAGAGACAGAGAGACAGAGAGACAGAGAGAGAGGTGCACCTGGACGGGACAACGATCATCATCAATTTGTGACTGGTATGGTTTTCGAATCCGAATGGGTGCCATAGATTCCAAGTTGCACAAGCCCAAAAGGTTGATAATTTCTACATCAACTCTTCCAATGGGTTCTAGCTTGTAGTTATTCTCCCATTCAACTAGGTTGTCATTGTAAAAGCACTTGGTACCGTGTTTTCGGAATTGACCGGATTGATATGCTATTTTCTTCAATAATACACAACATTCCACATTCAGGCTGCCTACTCTTGGTAACCCAACAAGGGATTTGAGACTCCTACATTCCATAAAAGAGAGTTCATTGAGCCCTGTTAAACCTTGGATGCAATCTGGTAGGCTACAAATTGGATTGTGCCCTAGCTTTAGTATTTTCAATGAGGATAGATCACTAAAATCCTTTGGAAAGGCATCATCTGAAAGATTGCACCACTGAAGACTTAAGTCTACTAAAGAGCATGGTAGAGAACTCAATATACGTGAACTTCTTCCTGGCCAGAATTTACCTATTGGAATTTCATCAACCTCAAGCACTTTCAGAGATTTCAAGTTCCTCAACATCTCAATTGATAACTCATTAAGATTTGTGCAACCAGATAAAATAAGTGCTTCAAGTGATTTTAGCATGAGGATGTGCTCAGGAAGCATCCTAAGGTTTCTGCAGTTCCTCAAACTCAAGTAAACAAGTCTCTCTAGGTTTCTAATGGATTCATTGACACCAACCAGGCTTTCACAATCTTCAAGAATTAGTTTCTCTAGATTGGGGCAACATGAGAAGTCAGTAGTTTCACTAAGGCTATGACAATGGCGGAGATCAAGGATCTTCAATAACGGCAGACACTGCAGGATAAAAAAATATACAGAAAAAAACAATGTGGAGTAGTTAATATAGAATATTATAGATATATAATTTGTTATCAGACTAAAATAATCCTATATTCCATACTGTTTGTAGAGTTACGTACAGGGAAAGGAATTGAAAATTGTAGAGTTACGTACTTTTGTTCCTTGACAAACTTGTCTCAAGTCGCTATATTCCATTTCAAGAACAATTAGGCTCCCCAAAGGAAAATCAGAGGGTATAGAATCCAAAGGAAATTCAACCCAACACAGCCATCTTAATCCAGTACAAAATTCAGCATAACATCCATCGAGTTGTACATGAATAAGATGGAGTAGTTTTAGTTCATGCATCCTTCCAAATGCATTGGTTTCCAAGACTTTCTCATTTGAGTATATGGGACTGTTTGTAGGGCGCATACGCATGTCCAGGACAAGACCTTCAATTGTTCTTGTACCCTACAGAAGAAAAGTGGAAAACATTTAATATTACAAGAAGACATGTTTTTTACATTCTTACAAGAAGACCTTCACATGTTTCTTACATTCTTTTCTGTCAGGATTTTGAAGGAATCCTTTTGACGCCATACTCTACTACGTTTCCAAGGCTCCTCTGACTCTAGACGAACAATTTCTCTTCCCATTCCACGAATTAGATCATGCATTTGGACCATGTCATATTTATCAATTGTCACCAAACATCTATCGATGAGATTTTGAATGCCAACAATTGTATAGAAATCACATCCATCTAGTATTTTAACAATGTAATCTTTGTCCTTTCCGATAAAGAAACAAGCAATATGGAGGAATAAGTTTCGATCATGGTCATCTTGCAAAGAGTTGTAGCTTACTCTTAGTTTATTTATTATTTCACCATTTGGAATAGCTTCTAACTTGTCCAATGCACTTTTCCATACATCTATAGTTTCCCCCAACAAAGATGAACCTAAAACTTTAAGAGCTAATGGAAGACCTCCGCAATGATCCACTATTTTTTTCGAATATTCTATGTAATCTTCAATGGGATGGTCCTGGACAAAAGCGTGCCAACTGAAGAGCTCCAATGATTCGTTTTGATCCAAAGTTTCAACTGCATATACCTCAGTAACTTGATGGGCCTTTAACAATCTTGCACGCCTAGTTGTTATGATGATTTTACTTCCTGGACAAAATCGATCTTTCATCCGAAGTAGTGCATCTAATTGGTCCACATGATCCACATCATCAAGAACAAGGAGAACCCGTTTAGAACTTATGGCGTCTTCAATCTCAGTTATTCCTTGACTAACACTGTGTATTCTCACTTTTCTCCCCTTCAAAATATCAAAAAGAAGTTGTGTTTGTATTTGAACTAAGCCATTAGGTTGTTGTGAAATATCTTTGATGTTTTCAAGAAAGCTGCTTCCTTTGAATCTTTGAAAGTTTGAATTATAAACAAACTTTGCAATGGTTGTCTTCCCTATTCCACTTATCCCATAAATTACAAGTATGTCAACATCAGTTGATCGGTGCTGTAACCATAAGTTGATATTTTCCACTCGAGATTGCATTCCAACCATGTTGGGGGCAACACTTAAGGGTGTGCGACTTAGTTTGTCTCCAATTACCTTAATTATTTTCTCGATAAACTTTGACTCGTACCTAAAACAATTGCAGTCAAAATGAAAGAAAATTCAAACATGTGTGATTCTCATATAATTGACTTATAAAATACCATGGAAATTTATAAGATCAGAAAGTTCTAAGGTATAATAAGAGATGAGTCCATGAAAGCAACAAATTTAATTAATCGTACCGAATCTATCAAATTTAACCGGTAGTGTGTGCACTGGTTGTGAATGGGAACAACTGACGATAGATGTAAAAGCTAAGTGAAGATCAATCTAGATGATGGGGTTGAATTAAGCCTCTAAAACTAAAGCTCAACTAAACATAAACAGAAACCATTTAAAATCGAGATCAAGCAACTTGTATTAAAAACGGAGGATATTTAAAAAAATATGTAGAAGCTCTTTTGGTTTTTGAAAAACTGTTTTAGCCATTTCAAAAGTAAAACACACAAAAATTGAACACCTATTTTTAGTATTTTTAATGCGTCAAAGAAAAACTAACGGAGTAGCTAGTTGGAATGAATTACCCATCAGCTTGATTTTGCAAGACCATCCCTGCAAGATCAGCAACCTCTGCAAGGGCCTCCCTCCATGCCTTCACCTTCTGCAGCGGTTGATTTTTTTGGTGCCTAGCAAATGCCTTTGCAAGATTTCCTGTCTGCTTCCTCACATGGGATGGATCTACATCGTAGAAGACAGGCAAAACGACATGGTCAGCTGAGATCCTCTTGCGTTCAAGGATCATCAAAAGCTCGTCAAGGCACCATGTGGAAGAAGCGTAGTCTTTCGAGAACACAATAACAGAAGTTCGTGACTGTTTGATTGCTTTTTGCAGTTCGGGCTTGATATCTTCTTCTCTCTCAAATTCATCGTCGTCTCGGAAAGTGTGGAATCCGGCGTTGACCAACGCTCTACAGAGGTGGTCAGCGAAATTCTTGCGAGTGTCTTCCCCTCTGAAACTCAGAAACACGTGATAACGAGAATATCGAGAATTGGAGGAGGTTTGCTGAGCTGCTCTCACAAGTGCCATAAGTGTGTGGTGAACAAACAAACTGCGTGAGTGGGAAATAATTAGGTTTTGGGGTTTCTACTTCCTTCCTGGATGTTGTAAACAAGCAGCTTGTGAAATGAAAGGATGATGCATCCATCGACTTAAAAGCAATTATTTTTAGTCCAGCAAATATGAAATCATCAATGTCTTTTTCTAAAAGCAATTATTTTTAGTGCTGAGTGAGACATTTTGGCCGGCCGAGTTTCTTTGCTTTTTATTTGGGTCAACTGGTTTCTTAGCTTTTTTTTTTTTTTGGGTCAACTAGTTTCTTTGCTTTTTTTAAGGTAGCTAATTGGTGACAGTACTTACAAGTTGTAGTCCTTTATTGTTAAAAAAACAAAAGAAAAAAGAAATTTCAAAAGCAAAACAAGTAATTGGAGATGCTTAACATATAAAAAGACAAGTCTTTTTATCACAAATGATTCTTAAAGTTTACAAAATTATCACGAATGATTCTTGAGGGTTTTTTTTTTTTGTGACGTGGAAGGTAAGTGTGAATTGAAATTATTTTTTTTCTGCAACTTTTCATCCCCCTCCCTCTACTCTGTCTCTCTCCCCCTCTGCCCTCGCTCTCCACCCTCCGCCCCCTCTCTTCCCCTCTGCTCTCCTCTGTCCTCTCCTTCCTCTGTTTTTTCTTGCCCACAGCCACCCGCAAGAAAAAATATAAGATATACAGTGGTGGAGAAAATGTATAGTTATAAAACTAGATTTTTGTGGTAGAGAAAGGAGTGTATAGTTGTATATCATACAAAATAATATAACCCATTTTCAATAAATAAAAAAATATAATCCATATATCTTTCCACATCTTTGTATATAGTTGTATATCATAACCCACAACCTGGGAATCTCCTCCCTCTGGTTTTTTCTTGCCCACTGCCACTCGCAAGAAAAAATGGTCTCTGTTTTTTTAACACTGCCACCCGCAACCCAAGCCTAACTTCCCCACCCTCTCCCTCTGTATTTTCTCTCCTCCTCTACCCTCCCCTTATGTTTTTAATTATTTTAAGTTGTTTGAATAAATGTTTGTGTGAAAGGAAATGTGAAACTGCTTTGTGCAAGTGATTATTTTGCAAAATAAGCAGAGGGAAAGGGGTGGGGTTGGGCGTGGGTTGCGGGTGGGGATGAGGTGGTCGGGTTGTAGAGGCAAGAAAAAAAAAAGAGGGAGAGGGAGAGCACATAGAGGAGAGAGGGCAGAGGGAAAGAGAGAGAGGCTAGAGGGAGGAGAGAAAGGACAATGGGGAGAGAGAGGAGAGAGAGTAAATGGATTTTCATTAAAAAAAAATTATTTATTTATTTATTTAATCCACATGTTATGATGTGATTGGACATGTGAACTCCACGTATCTTCCACATCAGACACTTAACATAATTTCTAATAGCAGGGATCATTTGTGATAAAAAGCCCTAACGTTAAGAACTATTAATGTTACAAAAAAAATCCTCAAGGATCATTCGTAACAATTTCGTAAACCTCAAGGACTATTTGTGATTTTAAAAAAAAACCAAAAGACAAATGACATGCGTTATAAACATGTGGAGCCCTCAAGCCGATGTTTTAGACTTTAGGGGCAAGCTTTTGGACTTTGGGAGAAAATGAAGACTTTGTGGTGTGTAGGTGGCTTGATATAAGGTATATAAGTATAATAATACAATATAATATGTATTATGTAGTGTATTGGTTAGGTGGTTTGATATAAAGTATGATGTGTAAGTTTAATAATATCATATAATATAATAATCTACAATTCAATTATAGGTGGAGTACCTCTAATTTCAATGAGGCTTTTAAATTAAAATCCCATACCAGACTTCGGAGGACATAAGCATACTCGCCGAACCTCTCGTTTAGTTTAGTTTATGTGCAACTTTATTTATTTACAACAACTTGGAGATTCTCTGTTTTTTAAAAAATAAAATAAAGAAATGGTCACACCATTATAACTTAATAATTGCATATGACAAAGTCTACGTTCACACCATGGACTGTGAGTAAACCTGCTATTATCACTTTGGTTTTGATGGATATCACAATTTTATGCGCCAATGTCTTTGAGCTAGTTGAATATTAAGAAAAGTAATTGATGTTCTTAATTATAAGTGGACAATATCGCTCAAATTAGTATAGTAATATATAAAGTATCGTTCCAACAGGGATCAAATTAATCTATTAATTACTAAAGTGATTTATTTCTAATTATATTTGAATTAAAAGATAAGAGGATTAAGATAACGAAAATGTAATTAAGCAAGTAAAATAAATTGAGATTAAGTAAATAATGTAAAAGATGACAACAAAGCTAATGAAGCACTAGGACACCGATTTCACCTAGCTAATCCAGCCCAAATCCTTCTAGCTTGTTAATCCTAATTACCTAACATGTTGATAATCATTTTCCCTTACCTCACCAATACTCTATTCCGAGCTATATTAGTTGTATTCCTTACCATCAACCTACTCTATTCCTAGTTATGGATTTAGATAGCTAAATACCCTTTAAGATTTGAGGAAAACATTGAAGACTACACAAACCGTAACCTAATCTTCCGAGTTGGCTATGTAATTTCTTGTTCTTGTTACAAGAAGCTATTTATTAGGCATCTCCTTCCAGTCTCAACCCAATTCTTCCAATCATGCAATTAGTGGCCAATTAATTGAAAGCATTAAGAATGGTAACAAGCACTCAACATGTATAGATAAATAAAATTAACAATATCAAAGAATTTGAGTATTCATAGCTAGGCTATATCGTAGCCCTAGTAAATGAAATTACTTCATGAAGGATTTATTGAGAATCATGATGGTCGATGAAGACATGGAAGGCACCGAATTCTCCAAGTAGAATGCCATGGTTGCACAAGCTCTCTTTGTATTCTCCTTGGGTTTTTGGGTCTATGAATATGAATATGTCGGAATTTGATGGTGGAGGATGATCCCTTGATCAATGGCCGAAACTGCATATTTATAATACACCTAGAAATCCTACCCATCTAAGGTATAATTACAATTATTACAAAAATATGATTCCTTCTAATATAGAGTCTTCTTTATTTCTACTTATTTGACTTGGTAAGACTTGAACCATCTTGAACTAGGAAATTTGATAACACTCCTTGTGACAAAAGGAATGATTTGGCTTCTTGACTTGATTTATCTCCAATCTTCATCTTCTTGCCCCTTTTTACCTCAATTTCTCCAATTTCACAATTCCTTCACAAATCTCACAAAACCAATTAAAACAACCAATTTAATCTAAAGAAATTAACGAATAAATAAGTAAATGAGGCATAAAATATATATAAAATATAGGCTTATCAAATACCCCCAAACCTATCTTGTAAGACCCGTGTTTTGGGGAAACAAGAACGGTGTGCAGTCCCACATCGCTCGGGGAGGGAAAGGTGAAGTGCTTTATATGTGTGGGCACTTCTCTTCCTAGCAAGAGGCCTTTTGGGCAAGAAAGAATTAGCTTGAGCCCAAGAACAAAATTGTGAGGGGGGAGGCCCAAAGCGGACAATATCTTGCTAGGGGAGTCGGGTCGTGGCAAATGGTATCAGAGTTGGACCTCGACTGGAAGTGTGCCAGCGAGGATGCTGGGCCCCAAGGGGGGTGAATTGTAAAACTCGTGTCTTGGGGAAACAAGAATGGTGAGCAGTCCCACATCGCTCGGGGAGGGAAAAGTGAAGTGCTTTATATGTGTGAGCACTTCTCTTCCTAGCAAGAGGCCTTTTGGGCAAGATAGCATTAGCTTGAGCCCAAGAACAAAACCGTGAGAGGGGAGGCCCAAAGCGGACAAAATCTTGCTAGGGGATCCCGTGATAAGGTTTGATTTGTAAGGCTGGGGGCCATCTTGGGGAAACAAGAACGGTGAGCAGTCCCACATCGCTCGGGGAGAGAAAGGTGAAGTGCTTTATATGTGTGAGTACTTCTCTTCCTAGAAAGAGGCCTTTTGGGCAAGATAGCATTAGCTTGAGCCCAATAACAAAACCGTGAGAGGGGAGGCTCAAAGCGGACAAAATCTTGCTAGGGGAGCCCGTGATAGGGTTTGATTTGTAAGACCGGGGGCCATTGTTATAAACTGTATGAATTTCTGTTGCATGCTGCCAGTTGTGGATAAACTGTGATTTTTAACAGGTTGAAAAATTTGAGAAAGGTTCAATTTTCAGGGGAGACTCTACCGAAATTCCGGTAGAAAGTCTTGTCCTTTAATATGTGGGCCTGGCATCGGGATGATGCCGGAAATAAGACGGAATCATCCCGAATTTCGAGGAATTCGTGGCGGGTCCTACAAAAAATACTTTAAGCACAGCTAAGTGAAGTGATATAATTAGGATGCATAAACTTTCATGGCAACACTTTAGTTAAAGAAATATGATCAAACATTACATACACATCACTATTAGTAAGAGAAAGTAAAAGCTTTAACAAATTTTTATTTTTATGTTTCCATTTTTATTTTTCCAAAAGTTAATGGAATTTTGTGATTTTGCAAACAAACATGCATGAATTTATGAGTCCCAATTGCTTAGGAATAAAGAAATTTCATCAAAAGGAAGAGGACACACCTGGAATAGCTCCTTGAAATCCCTGATCGCGAATAGAATGGATCTGGAATGAAATCAGAAAATTCTGGAAAATTGACCTTTATGACTCAAAACTCAAATAATAACAAACAACAAAATTACACACCCCCAAAACTAAACTAAGCATTGTCCTCAATGTTTCAAGTAGATGCAAGTAACAATTAGTAAAGGCATAGAAGGATGGAAAATAAAGAAAAAAAATTGAAAAGAAAGGAATGAAGGTGCCTAGTTGGGTTGCCTCCCAACAAGCACTTGGTTTATAGTCCTTAGCCCGACTTTTGGAATGATTATCACCCGGGATCATGGAGAGCGAACGACTCCATTTGTTGATTGAAATTTGCTTCCAAGTATCTTTTTAAAGTGAGGGTTGGTGCGGCAATAGTGCTTGGGACGGCCTTGGTTTCCAACAAGTTAACACTATCTTCTCCACGTTTTAAAATATGGTAATTATTTGAGTTTATTAGATCACTTTTAAATATTGTTTATAGTTTGGAAATATGTTTTTAATATATGGTTATTTTAGGTTTTAGCAAATGCAATAAAGAAAAGAAATTGAGTGGTGCAACCACAAAGTGAAGTGGCCAGCTGCAAGGAAATCACAAACGATTCAAATTGGCATTAAAACAATTGTTATTTAGTTGGAGAGCAGCCAAGCAAACAAAGAAGAAGATATGGAGGTGCCGCCAGCACTTGAGGATGAAGTGCACCTGCCAAAGAAAGCATTATCAAATGAAAAATGTGGCTACAACACCATGGCATTGAATTATTGATTACATATGTTGATGTGTATTCCAATAAAAGAGATGAAATTGCATAAACAAAAGAAATTGGATTGGCTTGGCAGTGGGCATGGTGGGATAATAGTTTAATCAAAGCATGTTGCAATCGGTTGCAACAGGAGCAGCTCCAATTCCTATAAATAGATCATTGCTGCAGCTTCAGAAAGACACATGTCACCGAGAGCTCCACAACTCCTTGAGCTTTCTCCTTCATCCAATTCTTCTAGTTTTAATTTCTTTTAGTTTTATTTTATGGGGAACTAACTCCCTAGCTAAGGCTAGGGAGAAAGCTTTTAATATGAGTGTGTAATTTTTATTACTTTGATCCAAACTTAAGCTTTAATGTGAATTTGTAGTTTTCTCTTTAATTAATTGATGAATGTTTGATAATCTATTTTATGGGTTCAATCATGTTTTTCCCATTGTGTAGTAAAAACTTTCATGCTTTTAAAAAAGGAGAGAATTACTAAGATTAATAGAATTTCGATGAATATTATTTTTTTGATAGTTTGTTGCCAACGGTACAAGTTATGTTTAGAAAACTTCTAAAGGAAATTAAAAGGAGCTTTAAATATTTTGAACAATTACAATGGAAAATATTTTGTGGATCAAATTAATAACATTTGCATGCTTATGTTAAAGGTGGAACCTCAATGCTTTAGTGTTTTAATCAATTAAATTTCCTTTAAATCAAATCTTGTATAAATCTACTTCTCTATCTCAATTGTTCTTTTTCAGCTCTATTATTTTCTTTACACCACTCTTTGTGGATAAGACACTTGGACTTCCGAGCTACACTGATGTACGACAACTCCCCTTGGGTTTTACAAGCGGTCAAACACCCTGCATGCAAGTGGTTTGGTAGGAGAGTATTTGGGCAGTTGCACGTCCCTGGTGATTGAGGAGAGAAATATGGGGCCTACTCGTGGCTCAAGGGGCTGCATCCGAGTCCACACATTTGAGGACAGCTCCGACAGGTCTTTAGCATTAGAGCCCAAAATCTCTCTCATTGAGGATGCCTTTTTGGCCTTGCACTGTATAAATGAGAATTCTATGGTGGTTGAGTCCAAAATAGAGACCTATTAGGGATGGCCTAAAGAACTCTGCATAATCCTAGAAACTTTTGAGCTCACATCACACCTAAACAATGACTATCAGTCACGTCACCTGCTTGCCTCTACTTTTACATTGGAGGTTTCGGTGTGGCTGGAGTGTTAGGGTTTTGATATGGGTGGTGGTTGTGGTTGGGGGCGTGGTGGACGGGGGACATGGTTGGGAGCAGACTTCGTTGGGTGGATGTGGTTGGGGTTCTTGGTAGAGATATGGCCTCAAGTAGGGTTGGCAATAGGTCGTGTCGTGTCAGATTCGTGTTGTGTCAAGATTATATACGTGTCAGGAATGCTCAACCCAAACTCGACCCGTTTAATAAACATGTCAAGCACGGGTTGACCCATTAAGTTCTCGTGCGGGTTTCGAGTCGTGTCGTGTTGACCCGCTAAGTAGTAACAACTAAAAGACATTAAAAAAAAATTAGAAAAATGAAGAATAAAAAGATAAACGGGTTAGTGGGTTGGCGAGTTACACGGGTATTTTAGCGGGTTGGCGGGTTAATAGGTATTTTAGCGGGTTGGCGGGTTAACCCGCCATGACCCGTTTTGTTAAACGGGTTAAATAGGTATTTTAGCTTGTTGGCTGGTTGACCCGAAACCCACCCGTTTATTAAACGGGTTATGGCGAGTTGACCTAAAAATGACCCGAATTTTAATCGTGCGGGTTTCGAGTCGTGTAACGGGTCATGCCCGAAATTGCCACCCCTAGCCTCAAGGAGAGAGGAGAGAGAGAGAGAGAGAGAGAGAGGTTATACTAATAGACATGTGTCAAGTTTTGAAAATGATAGTGAATATACACATTGGGTTAAAGTGTTGATAAAAAATGCTCCTCAAATACATTATAAAAAAAAAGGTAATTATTTTTAGTCAAAGCACGTGAAATCAAGATGTCTTTTTTCTAGAAGGATAATACTTAGCACCAATATATCGAGTGAGTCATGGGGGTGGGTAGAGGTTTTTCGCTGCTTTCTAACCTAAACAATTAGCTAATTGGCGACAGTGATAAGTTGTTGTCCTTTCTTAATGACTATTGTTCACTATTCAACGACAAGTAGTTCACTTTCTTTCTTTGTTTTCAACGACTTAAAAGATTCTGTCTTTTATGAAGATTTGGCCATTTTAAAACTGTCAATAATTTGGTGTCTCTATGTAGCATGAGTGAAGTCTACAGTCAACAACGGTGTTTAAGATTCACAAAATTACCACCTTTAGTCCGTAAACTTTTTTCTTTCTATCAGCATAGTCCTCCAAATTAACATCCAACATCAATTTTGGCTCCTACCATTTGATTTTGCCAATAATATCTGTTAGTGTTAATGTATGAATTTTGATTAATTCTTTTGGCTTCCCTTGACAATTTTGTAATAGGTCTTTTATATGTATTTATCAAGCTCAAGGATAGATTAAGATTAGCATCTCTAAGTGTTCCTAAATCTCATCTATCCTATGGAGGTTCAAGCAATTTGACAAAGGTAAATCATGCATTGCATATCATGCATTAAAACTGTTTTCATAAAAGATGACTAGTCATCTTTGCTCAGTGCGATTTCCAGCTGGTTAACCATCTGTTTTGTCCTATTCTATTTCTCTCTCTGCTGCCATGTGTCAATCTGACCTAAGGGAATCTTTGGTCTGTAAAAGCAAGAAATATCCCTCATTTGGAAGCCGTCTCTTTTGGTTGGTAGTTTTGGAAAGATTGGTTTGCCATCTTTCTCTTCTTCTTCCTCAAGAGTAAACAATATATTTCATCTATGAGTTTTTCTAATTGATTTCTTTTTGAAAAACTGCTTTTGAAATATGAATCTGCATCTAGCTATTTAAATCATTCTCTCATATAGATCTAGATCGGATTCGTGACTGATTTCTTCAAGAGTATGGTTTCTTGAAGAAATGGGTCTTTCTCCCTTGAATCCAAATTTTGGTTTCGATTTGAGTTGGAGCTTGCAAGCTAGTGCCATGGGATGATCGAGCTGGAGAAGGAGCTGCCATTGCCATGAAGAACTAAGCTTCGAGCTTTGCTAAGTTGGAGAAGAAGATTGCACAAAGGAGGTATAGCTCATCTTCCTAAATAGATCTAGGTTTTGCTTGAGCTTGCTTGTATTCCTTTGTAAGAATCTTTTTCTACTTAGTGGATTGCCTAGTCGGTTGATGACTCCCAGTTTTCCCAATGGTGGGTTTCTGGGTGAACAAAACCTGTTTTGCATATCTGTAAATTTATCTGGGTTTCTGTTCTTGATAGTTGACTAGTCATCTATATCTGCTGTTTGCTGTTTACTTGATATTGATGACTTCACACACATTTTCACTATAGTTGTTGCTAGCACAGGGGATGCCTAGATTGATGGGTCCTTCTGAGTGCCTAGGTTGTCACTAGTAATCTTCTAGGACTGCAGGTACTCTGTGGCATACTCTGTGTGTTCTCTTGATTGTTGAGTTGTTGTGTCTTGTTTGTTTAGTTAAATTTACCCATCGTCACCTAAGTATCAATTACAGTTAGATTATTGATGTGGCACATCGCGTGGACTAAACAATAATATATAGCCATTGAAAAGAAAATTCGGGGGTGCTTCTGGTTCTTTAAATTCTAATGATCAAAGTTAGATTATCATATACGGAACAATCCACTGATAATATAAGCAAATTCGTCTTGTGGATCTTACTATTCAAACAAAAATTCAGCTTTAGTTAATATGATGGTTATGACATAGAGATGCGGTGTGGGTGTTGGGGTCGGCATGAGCACAATTTTTAACTTGGGTGTAAATTAAACACAAATACAATCAGAAATCGACAAATTCCAATTGGAATAATTTTGAAATTAAAAATGACGTCATAAAGTTGTATGTATTCTTTAATTTCTTAGTAGATGATATTATGTTAAGTTAGATTCAACGCGCTTAAAATACCCAATTTAGAGCCGTTTACAGATTATATCTCCTTCATTTTCCCTTCTGTTATAGTTCAAAGTTTACATCAAATGCCTTTCGAATAAAAAAATCTGTTGCAAAGCTCTTTCAGGTATTTTGTTTTTTCTTTACTTTCCCTAAACCAAAATTGAAGAAATTTTTATACCATTTTTTCCCTCTCCTGCATGTAGTAGTTAGAGTTCATTTTTATTCGCTTAGCCCCCCCCAAAAAAAAAAAAAAAAGCAGTGATTGAACAAAACTATACTGGAATAAATTATGAACTAAGAAAAAGAAAGAAGCCTAGAACTTTACCCATCCTATTTCTGTCAATTATGGACAATTAAAAACTGAAATTAATTAGGAGACTTCAAAGAAAGATTTAGCCAAATGAGAGAATTAACTTTGCAGAGAAAATAGATCTCAGAAACAAGAAGAAGAATTGTTAGGTTGCTATTGAAAGATCCCGTAAAGAAAATATTTGTATAAAAAAAAACGAAGAGAGAAATAGTTAGAAGATAAGGAAAGATGAAGAAGAGGGCAAAGTAAACAGCCTAAGAGGACCAAGTAACCAACGCTTACGGAAGAAAATAAGGTCTGAATAAAAAAAAATTTCACAAAATATATCAACAGAGCAGATGCAGATGCTAATCTCACAATCTGGGTTGGGCCACTTCAGTTTTCCAGCCCAAAGATATGTTAAAACTGAACAAATGGGGTCAATAAAAATAATCCCCCAGAACAAATGGGGTCAATAAAAATATCTCCGAAGAAGATGCATTTGATGCTACGAAATGACATTGGATGTATCCAAAAACAAATAGTTTGCTGTTGAGATGTACAAAAAATTCATCCAGGGCTTGTGGACGGTCTTCTTTCTACCTGAGAAAGAAGACCGAGTGATTAGAGAAAGGGTGAGAAAGAAGCAAGCTGAATACTCATCATATTCAACCATATTGGACTATCATATTATGATTCTCATCATATTATGATTCTCTTCTTGTTGCACCTGCACAAGTCGGATGCCCAACTCCTTTACCAGAA
The DNA here is from genome assembly GCF_965620075.1 of Prunus avium. NCBI lineage: Eukaryota > Viridiplantae > Streptophyta > Magnoliopsida > Rosales > Rosaceae > Prunus > Prunus avium. The sequence continues at coordinate 30,262,498 of NC_142285.1, read as the reverse complement.
GCCCAGATTTCATAATTACAGAAACAACCACTTCTTCGCCACCTTCTAACTGATCATACAAATTCCAGTGGCTTAACCATATCATGTCTTCTCCTTCACCTGGAATACTGTAGTGTGATGGGAAATACGCCCCCCACAGACCCTTGCTCTTATTTTTGACTCTTATATGTGATATATAAGTGTGGTGGACAATAGGAGAATCATAGCCAGCATTCACATAGATAACAAAGACAATCAAGCCTCGAGTTCTGTGATTATCAAGTAATGGCACAGTAAAAGATATTGAGGACCCTCTTCTTTTGTGGCTGAATTGGCCTGGAACCTCATTCCCAGCAAAAAATGTGCTGATTATACCACATTCGTACAGTCCCTATATATATGCAATAGAACTGACAATATTAGTCAACTCTTTCCTGTGATCATATGAGAGAGAGAGAGAGAGAGAGAGAGAGAGAGAGGCGCACACCTGGACGGGAATTGGATCATCCTTTTGTAAAATGGGTGCCATTGATTCCAACAAGTTGCACAATCCCAAGAGGTTGATATTTTCTACATCTACACTTCCAATGGCGTACTTGTACTGCCACTCAACTAGGTTGTTGCGACTAAATGAAGTGGCTGACTCTAAGCTAAAGGATTGATATGTTATTTTCTCCAATGAAATGCAATCTACAATATCCAAGTTGTTTAGTCTTGGTAACCCCAGAAGCGATTTGAGACTCGTACACATGGAAAAAGAGAGTTTATCAAGCCTCGCTAATCCTTTGATACAATTTGGTAGGCCACAAATTGGATTATTCCCTAGATTTAGTCTTTGCAATGACGACATATTACTAAAATCCATAGGAAATGCATCATCTGAAAGATTGCAACCCCAAAGACTTAATTCTACTAAAGAGCATGGTAAAGAACCCAAGATACTCGAACTTCTTTCTAGCCATAATTCACTTATCGGAATTCCATCTGTCTCAAGCACTTTTAACGAGTCCATGTTCCTCAACATCTCAATTGATAACTCCTTTAGATTTGAGCAACCATATATAATAAATGTTTCAAGTGATTTTAGCATACAAATGTTCTTGGGAAGCATCCTAATCTTTTTGCAATCTTTCATATTCAAGTAAATAAGTCTCTCTAGGTTTCCAATGGATCCATGGACATAAATCAGGCTCGTGCAGTCTACTAGAACCAATTTCTCTAGATTTGGGCAATATGAGAAGTCAATGGTTTCTGTAAGGGAATGGGAATGGCTGAGATCAAGGATCTTCAAGGACAGAAGATACTGTAGGGGAAAAAATGTACAGAAGAAAACAATGTGGGAGTTAATTGTTATAAATATATAATTTGTTATCAAACTAAAAGCCTATGAAAATGAAAAAGAAATTGAGAAGAGTAGAGAGTAACATACTTTTGTTCCCTTGAATACTTGTCTTAGACCGCTGTATTGCATTTCAAGAACAATAATGCTTCCCAAAGGAAAATCAACGGGTATAGAATCCAGAGGAAATTCAAGCCAACACAACCATCTTAGTCCACTACAAAATTTTGCGTAACATCCGTGGAGTTTTACATGACTAAGATGGAGTAGTTTTAGTTCCTGCATCCTTGAAAATGCATTGGTTTCCAAGACTTTCTCATTTGAGTTTATAGTGGGGCACATGTGCATGTCGAGGACAAGACCTTCAATTGTTTTCGTACCCTACAAAAGAAAAGGAAAAAACATTTGGAAAGTTTTTAGAAGAGGAAAAACAAAAATGTGTACAAATAACGCATATTTCTTACATTCTTTTCCGTCAAGATTTTGAAAGAGTCCTTATGATGCCATACTCTACTACGCTTCCAAGGCTCCTTTGATTCTAGGCGGACAATTTCTCTTCCCATTCCACGAATCAAGTCGTGCATCCACACCTTGTCCCATCCATCAATAATCACCAAACATCTATCGATGAGATTTTGAATGCCAACAATTGTATAGAAATCACATCCATCTAGTATTTTAGCAATGTGATCTTTGTCCATTCCGATAAAGAAACAAGCAATGTGGAGGAATAATTTTCGGTCATGGTCATCTTGCAAAGTGTCATAGCTTACTCTTAGTTTATTTATTATTTCACCATTTGGAATAGCTTCTAACTTCTCCAATGCACTTTTCCATAGACATATGCTTTCCCCCAACAAAGAAGAACCTAAAACTTTGAGAGCTAATTAATGGAAGTCCTCTGCAATGATCGACTAGCTTCTCTGAATATTCTATGTAATCTTCAATAGGATGGTCTTGGCCAAAAGCATGCCAACTGAAGAGCTCCAATGATTCTTTTTGAGTCAAAGTTTCAACTGCATACACCTCAGTAACTTGATGAGCCTTTAACAATCTTGCACGCCTAGTTGTTATGATGATTTTACTTCCTGGATAAAATCGATCTTTCATTTGAAATACTGCATCTAATTGGTCCATATGGTCCACATCATCAAGAACAAGAAGAACCCTTTTAGAGCTTATTGCATCTTCAATCTTAATTAATCCCTCACTAACATTGCTTATTTTCGTTTTTCTCCCATTCAAAATATCAGAAAGAAGTTGTGTTTGTATTTGAACTAAGCCATTGGGTTGATATGAAACTTCTTTGATATTTTCGAGGAAGCTGCTTCCTTCAAATATTCTAAAGTTTGAATTGTAAACAATCTTTGTGATGGTTGTTTTCCCTATTCCACTCATCCCACAGATTACAAGTGTGCCAACATCAGTTGACCAGCGTTGTAACCATAAATTAATTCTTTCGACTTGAGAATGCATTCCAACCAAGTTGGGAGCAACACTCAATGGTGTGCGACTTAGTTTGTCTCCAATCATTTTAACTATTTTCTTGATAAACTTTGACTCATACCTAAAAAATTGTAATAAAAATGAAAGAGAATTCAAACATGAATGCATGATTTCATATACTTAAGTTATAAAATACCATGGAAATAAGTTCAGAAAGTTAGAAGGTACAAATATATAATAGATGAGTGCTGAAAGAGTTAGATAGAACTTAAAACTATGTTTGCAATTACAGCTGGATAATAGGTATTTCTCTGTCTTTGCATCTCAGTCCCGGATGCCTTTAGAAGAATCTGGATTGCTGAGTGTTTTTGTGGATGTGCTGAATATTAGGGTTATTAAAGAATCTATCAATTTTTATTTTTATTTTATTTGAAAGGACAGAATCTATCAAGATTTAGTCCGTAGCATGTGCACCTCGTCTAGATCTATCCTGGTCTAGAACTAAAGCTCAACCAAACGTAAGCAAAAACTACTTCAAATCTAGATAATAAGTAAAAAGAATATTCTTTTTAGAGACGGAATATAATTAAAACGACTAATTTCAAATCTACAAAAGTCTTTTAGCCATTCCAAAAGCACTGCTAATACTACAAATTTTGAACTATGGAAAGTGCCAACTACATTTTTGTACACTTAACACTACGAAATACATATTAATAACGAGATACTAATTCAGTTGCAACCAAATTGTAACATCCCGGTCCGAAAAAGAATTAAAATAATTAAATTAAGAGAAAATAAATTTGGATGAGAAAATAAATTGAAATAAACAATAAAAGTAAAATGATTTGAATTAATTAAGGGTTTTGGAAAATAATAAATATTTACTTAATTTTTTAAAAGGGGCAAAAATGTCATTTTAAGTTCGGGGAGGAATTTGGGACTTCCGGTTATAACATTGCGTAGAGCACGTCGAAACGAGTCCGTAGACACATAACGGACTCGAATCTGAGTTATAACGAGAGAGATACGAGAAAAATTGATGAAGGGGCAAAATTGTAATTTTGAAAAAACTGGTAACCAGAATTCTCTCTCTCTCCCTGCGAGCAGCCCCCTCCCCTCTGGTTTTTCTGCACAGCCGGTGGCTCCAAGGAGCCACCACCGCCGTTACAGGCCATGGCTGGCCCCAGGATCGGACCCAAATGAACCGGCAGCCACTCTCCTCCCTCTCCGGTCAAGCCCAGCCGTCGAAAGCGCCGGAATCTGCCGGATTTTTGGCAGAAAATCGGCTGGAATTCGCGGAGCTCGTTTGAGCGTTTCCGACCACCGTTTTGGTCGAACGAGGTATGGATCTTGAACCTCTCGAGCTGTTCTTGCTGCTGGTAATGTTAGTTTTGAGAAATTTCCGTGTGTTGGTAGTCATTTAAGCGATTGAAAAATCTGCCGGCTTCGGCTCCCGATTTCAGCCACTTCCGTCGACTTTTTGGGGTATGTCCAAGAACAAAAGTGTCTCCAAATTAGGTGTATTACATAGAGTAGGAGTCTTGGCCCATGATTTTGAGTTTTTCCGGCGAGTGGTGATCGCTTTGGACACCCACGCGCTGCCGGTGCGTGTGGCGGCGCGTGGGTACTGTAGCTTAAGGGAATTTTGTCCCAATGCGATCCCCTGGTTGTCACAAGCGCGTAGGATTTTACGGATCTCAATTCGAATAACGTTTGAATCCCGAACGGATTTTACATATTGTGTGATTTCCGGGTTCGATAGGTTAGAACCGTTGGATCACTTTCAAATTAATATATGTTGATCTAGGTATTCCTATGATCGGGTAGGATTTCATGGATCGGGAATCGGAGCCCCGGATGTTCTGATTTAAATAGTTAAAGTTTGTGTTTTACGATAATCGTCCGATCGTGCGATCGCGAGCGATCTAACCGTCCAATCCAGACCAAACTTGCAGGACGTGTATCCTAGACCTTGTGAAACCCATAGGAACTTTCGGATCATAAAATGGAGGTCGTGGGCCCCGCGGGCCTGATTGACCAAGTTTGGGTAGTTTGACCCTCGTTGGACCGTGAGTCTTCCGGGGTAGTCCTACTCTTCGAAGAGTACTAGATTGACCCTTTTGGACGAGTCTCGACCGTCATTTGTTTTATGTTTATTATGTGGGTCTATGAGATTAATTGTATGATTTTATGCTGGAAATCTTATGCTTTTGAATTTAATGGTTTATTTAAATGCTTTTTATATTTATTAGTTGAATTCCTTATTTTTGTAAAGTGATGGTGATACATGGGGGTTTGACATATTCGAGTGTCTTGAGTTTATATATAATAATTGAGAAAGTATTATCTTTGTTGATTCTGTGTGGGGTACTTAGAATGTTAATTTGAGTGTTATTAGTATTACCTTCGGTACCTCCCCGGTTATGGGTTTTATGTTTGAGGATTTATTTTGCCCAGGCCCGTTGGAGTTTGTCTAGGCCCTTCGGAGATTTATTTTGCCCAGGCCCGTCGGAGTTTGCCCAGGCCCTTCAGAGATTGATTTATTTTGCCCAGGCCCGTCGGAGTTTGTCCAGGCCCTTCGGAGATTTATTTTGGAGATTTATTTTGCCCAGGCCCGTCGGAGTTTGCCCAGGCCCTTCGGAGATTGATTTATTTTGCCCAGGCCCGTCGGAGTTTGTTCAGGCCCTTCGGAGATTTATTTTGGAGATTTATTTTGCCCAGGCCCGTCGGAGTTTGCCCAGGCCCTTCGGAGATTGATTTATTTTGCCCAGGCCCGTCGGAGTTTGTCCAGGCCCTTCGGAGATTTATTTTGGAGATTTATTTTGCCCAGGCCCGTCGGAGTTTGCTCAGGCCCTTCGGAGATTGATTTATTTTGCCCAGGCCCGTCGGAGTTTGTCCAGGCCTTTCGGAGATTTATTTTGGAGATTTATTTTGCCCAGGCCCGTCGGAGTTTGCCCAGGCCCTTTGGAGATTTATTTTGCCCAGGCCCGTCGGAGTTTGTCCAGGCCATTCGGAGATTTATTTTGGAGATTTATTTTGCCCAGGCCCGTCGGAGTTTGCCCAGGCCCTTCGGAGATTGATTTATTTTGCCCAGGCCCGTCGGAGTTTGCCCAGGCCCTTCGGAGATTGATTTATTTTGCCCAGGCCCGTCGGAGTTTGCCCAGGCCCTTCGGAGATTGATTTATTTTGCCCAGGTCCGTCGGAGTTTGTCCAGGCCCTTCGGAGATTTATTTTGGAGATTTATTTTGCCCAGGCCCTTCGGAGATTGATTTATTTTGCCCAGGCCCGTCGGAGTTAGTCCAAGCCTGTGATGTCTTCTTAATACGATGCAGTGGGAAGAAAGTGATAATGTTTCAATGTGTTTTTATCGGATTTAGAATTGTAATAGATCTGAAATGTATAGTTGGTTCGGTTGTAAATAATTGTCTATTATCGGAATTGTGACTATTGATGATGAGAACTACGTGTGGCTTGATCCCTTGTCCAAAGGTACGTAGGCAGCCTGGGGTCTCACCAGGTGCAGCCGCGAAATATTATTTGCGTTTAAAAGGTTTGATCGATTCTGAATGTGTGATCGGATTTTTGATGTGGTTAATGGATTGAGTGAACGAACAACAAGGATGGTGCTCCGGCGCCTTGAAAATCAAGGGTCGTATGATATATTGATGAATGGATTTGGTTTACAATCTACCACTACTCCTAGGAAAGCAAGTAAAGATATTGAAAGTGCATTACAGGAAAAAATAAGTTGCTCAGTGGGAGGCTTGTTTGGTGTTGAACCCTTTGAATGTAGCTCGAGTCTTGTATTTATAGGAAGAGTCCCTGGATGAGTAATCGAGGCTGAATTTATGCATAGTGGAGTCTGATTAGCGCAAGTGGGCAGTCCAATCGACATTTGGGATCGTGAAGTATGGTGGTGTGACCCCAGAAATCCCGGTGAATCTCGACCGCTGCTCTTGATCGTGGGTTCTGAACCTCTGGCCGTGGAGACGCATTTATGGCCTGGATAGCTGGTGAACCAACATCTCAGGCTGTCAGAATCCTTGTGAGAATGTCCACGTCTAATCACTCTGATCTCAATCACCAAATCCTGACTTCAGTCACTTCCCACCTTCCCTCATGCATTAAATGCCCCCTTGTGGCTAATGGGTTCGCTGCATTAAACAGGCACTACTTCATTAAATGAAGCCTGGGACCCTGCTGTCACGTGATGATTTGCCTTTAATGCCTTGGCCGCAATTTTGTTCAGCCTCGGCCTCAGCCTGCGCTTGAGGCCGAGATGATAATGCCTTAGCATTTCTTCTTTTATCTTTGGGAAGGCGAAGTACCCTGGCAAAACGCTGCGTTTCAGCTTCTGCGAACAAGTGTCAGGGCCGAGAGAAAGGGCGCCTTCGGCCAGCTCATGGCCGTGGTTTATCAGGCACAAACAAACCCTAAACCCTAAACCATAAAATATAAACCCTAAATTATATATATATTTTTAAATAATTATAGAAAAGGATTTATGGTTTTAGGGCCTAATATATATTAACCATAAACCCTAAACCCCAAAAATAAACCTTTATACCCCTAAACCCTAAACCCTAAACCATTAAAGTATAAGTGATGTTGTGACTCATGAAAACATTTTTCTTTTTGGTGGTAATTTTAAATTTGTATAACTCAAACTTAATTTTTTAAAGCTTAAGGGGGAAGAAAATATCGCAATGACTTCATAGGAGTTGACGTTGCATTTTTTGGATTTATTTTAAATTTATTATGAATATTTCGAATTAAATAGAATAAAATATTATTAATAAAACCCACAAACCACGTCGGCGTTAATAAATTAACGACGTTTTGAATTATTATAAACGACTTAATTTTAAAACAAAACGTCGTTTAAATTCTAAACCATGACCATTTTTACATATAAAACGACGTACCAACCATTTTCCACGACCACAACTCTTAACTCCTCGCCGTCTAATATCAAGAAAACAACGTCGTATATAGAACCAAGAGCGTCGTTTGAACAACCTTTTACGTCACTTTTTTAAAAACTGTGACGTTGTTATGTGTCTACAACGTCTTTTTGAAGAAACTACGGTTTTTCACAACATGAAAACCTCAACAAAAACTTGCTAATTCTAACCAATTTTGTACAAAAACTTGTCTAATTCTAACAAAATTTGTACATTTTATAAAAATGTTTAAGTATGCTAAAATTCCTCTACTCCATAGGAACACACACAAACTCTGCCCATTCTTTCCTAACTTCTTCAATGGCAGCTTGGGGGTATGGTGCTTGATCCTTTCCTTTGGCAAACTGCAAACCATAAACAAAGATTAATCTCACAGAAGACGCTATTATTCATTTACCGACGCAGTCTATATATTCAACGACGGTATTTTTAATTTACCGTCGTTGATAATATAAAAACCCACATAAAAATAAATCTGAAAATTTTCTTCTTACCGTCTTCTCAAATTCCAGGGAAGTATCCTTTATGATGTCTCTCATAAATCGCATGACATAATACCCGCATTCTACACTGCTTGGTTGCTTTGGAGTGCCGGGCAGAGTTTTCCAAAGAGGTGTTTTACGGCCTACACTGCCTATGTGTGTATTATACATTTTTAGAGCAGAGTTCACTATGTTTTTCCCGTCCTCATCCACAACACGATTTCCAGGCAGTGGATCCAGAAAATAGACGGTCTCCTTCTTTGCTCTCACAATGATCAAGACCCAATGACGGCTGCACAAAATAAATATAAAGGTTAAATAGTTTTATATGCAGAGCATCATACAAACAAAATCCTGTTTTTTGTTTGGAGACTAACCCTGGATTGTAAGGCATCAGGAAAATCTGTTCACCATCTGTTTTTTGAAGTCGATTGGCTACGAGACGTGATCTGTCAGTTAATGAACCAGCGTCGGCACTAACTACAGCAGGGTCGATAAAGCCAACCATATTCACCATATTTGCAGCTTTCAGATGATCAAACAGGTACCTAAATATATGAATTGAAACCATGAGTGTTTTTTTTTTTAAACATAAAGGAGAGTGTCAAATGAATATTTGATAAGGACAAACCTCATATATACTGCAACGACAGTAGCCCCAATTTCTTCCATGCCAGCAAATTGGGTAATATCTTCATGCAAGACGAAGGTGTTACGATCTATGCCAAACACCTCCTTCTCAATAGTAAAGGTCATAGCCTTCTCCTGAGGCTTTAGTGTCGATTCAACATAACTACAAAGGGATTGTAAAGAAGATGGCAACTCCAGCTTTGAATAATCTGGTACTTCAGTACTCTGTTTGAACAAATAAAGCAACATAAAGTGACGTGGTAAATAAATAACAACGACGGTTTAAATAACAAAACGTCGTCTTAAAATGAGTTACACGACGGTAAAAAAATACCGTCGTAATGAATACTTTATTACGTCGTTTAAATAAAACCGACGTCTAATTCAAATGCAAAATTCATAATTAATGAATTTACCTTTTCAATTTTCTTTTCTCCAACACTGGATTGCTGTTTTAATAAATAAAGAGATATATATATAAGAAAGATTGTACAACAATTTAAACATTCAACTAAATAAAAAATGGCGTGGAAATTTAAAACAAACGACGGTTGAAAGAAAATACAGACGTCTGAAAATTGAAAAACAAATGAAAAAGGCAAAGTTAAGAGAATTTACCTTTTCATCTTTCTTTTCTTCAATCTTTTCACCATCCCCAGATTTCTGTTATAAGAAATAAAGAAATATATATAAGACATAGTACAAAAAGGGCAAAAAAAAAAAAGTAAAAAAATTAAATTAAACCGTCGTGGTAATAATAACAAACGACGGTATTTAAGAATTACAGACGTGTATATTTAACCAAACGACGGTAAATAATAAACGTCGTGGTATTTCATATACTACGACGGTATCTAAGCTTGTACAACAATTTAAACATTCAATTAAATAATTGCAGACGTGTAACATTCATTAAACATCGTGGTAATTCCTTTTATTGAAAAAAAAAATGAAAAAAGCAAAGTTATGAGAATTTACCTGTTCAACTATCTCAAGTATCTTTCCTTCTACTCTCTTTTCTACTTCCCCTGATTTCTGTTTTAAGAAATAAAGAAATATATAAATGACATTGTAGAAAAATTAAAACAAATAAATAAACCGTCGTGGTAAACATTAACAGAAGACGGTATGAAATAATTACAGACGTTTGAATAACATCAAACGACGGTTTAATAAAAAGCGTCGTGGTATAACTTTAACACAGCGGTAAATACAAACAGAGAAACAGAGAATTCAAAGTTCAAAGACGTTACCATTTCCTCCTGCTTTTCCCCATTCTTGGCAGTATCCTCCTCAAATTGTAGGGCTCTAACATCAAGTGCCCCAGAGCAGCTTGCTTTGTCCGACATTGGATTTTTGGGACTTTGCCCTTGGATTTGAGACAATGTATTCAGTTTCAACACGCTTGGATCAAAATTGGGGATGATTTTTGAAAGCTGACTCAGCAAATTTTCCCTCTCAGCTTCTACCAATTGCTTGGTCCTAGCCTCCATCTTTAAACTCTCTTCCCTTGATCTAGCTTCCATTTTCAAAGTCTCTTCTTGAAGGACAAGTCTTACACTTTCCTTCAATTGATCAACAAACCTTACCTTCTGTTGTCTAGGTAAATTCAAATGTTGCTTAGGGGAAACCCCAGCCCCTACCCCTCTAACTCTTCCTGGATGCTCGGGACCCAAAGCCAGTGTCAAAACATCATTGGTTCCTGACAGAGAAAAAGTGCCTTCAGAAACTTGCTTTTGCAAATCATCCTAACAAAAAGACATAATAAAAAGTCAGAATAAGGAAACAAACGACGGTTATTTATAAAAAATAGACGTAATATAATATTTCACACGACTCAATAACATAACAATCGACGTAATATAATATTTCAGACAACGCTAAATAAATACCGACGTTATTAATTTATTAACACGACGTCAATAATAATCCACCGACGTCGTATGATATAATTACAAAAAACAGAGCATGGATTCCAGATTCAGACCTTTAACGATGCGTTTTAAAATATTTCGACGTAGTAAAACTTTTCACACGACGCAAAAATATAACAGCAGACGTAATAAAAATTTTAAAACAGAGTGAGTAGGCTTACAATTAATTTTGTTTTCTCTGCAGTCTTTGGATCCGGGATGTTACCATGTTTGTCTTCTCTTGGCTTTTTCCATAAGGTAGATCGATCAATATCTACCCCAGGCATGATTTCCTTCAAGTCCTCCTTAAAACCAACATATCCTTTTCGAGACAATCGATGATTGTACTCGAGTTTCTCCCTCCTCTGTGATTGTTCTTCATGCACAGCCTCAAATTCTTTAGATAACCTTGAAGCTACAAAGGCATCCCATTGAGCTTTCTCTATGAATTTGTATGTTTCAGGGGGCTGCCTTAATCTATCCTGCTCCTTGATGAATGGAAGGATATGAAACCTCGTTAGTGTAGACTTGAAATCCTTCCATTTCTTGGCGGCAGAAGATAGCACCATTTGCTTGCCCCCTTTACCAACCACAAAAGCCATGTCAACGGCTTCCCAAATCTGCTATTTTATATCCTTGGATATTTGAACCCATTTCTTGTCCACAAGTGGGACTCTGGAGCGTGCCAACACACCAATGTAGGACTGCATCTCATTATGTGCACGGCCATATGGTTTCCCTTCTTCATTGTACTCAACAACAGGCTTGATTTTCTGAATTTTTCTCTGCACAACACGGGGCATTGTGCTCATACCCCGACCTGACTTTGGCTCCTCATAAATAGTTGCCGTGCTGGCTGGTTCTGTCTCAGAAGATGAAACAAACTTCATCTTCTTCGAGGATTTGGTTTGAGGATTTACAACTCTAAGCTCCTTCTTCGAGGATTCATTTTTTTTCAAGCCAGACTCCTTACTTTGGGATTGAGAAACCATGGTTACAGACAAATTAAACCTGCAAGTGAAAATATATCAGTGAAATTAAGAAAAACCACGACGATTATTTATAAACTACGACGTATTATAATATTTCAAACGACGTAAGAACAAAACAACCGACGTAATAATAAATTTACACGACGGTAATTAATAACCGACGTGATAAAATATTACAACGACGTCAATAATAAACAACCGACGTCTTATGATATAATCAAAAACAGAGTATTAAATATTACAACGACGTTAATAATAAAAATTCGCCGTGGTATTGAAAATAAAACGACGTAAATATTAATATACCGTCGTCTATACCCCAAAAATAAATTAGGAACAACGTAAAATATTTTCAGCAGAAAAATAATTAAAAAGATTTTCGAAACAAAAACCATTGTTCAGAGAAATCAAACATGCGATGAATATATCCTTAAAAATCAAAAACAAAAAAAGGATATCATTTTAAAAAACAACGACGAACACTTTCACACGACGCTAGGGTGACTGACGAACCGTCGTGGTCTATAAATCTAACCACGTAAATAACAAGCCACCGTCGTCTTATTTAGTTGAAGTAAAAGAACCAGAGTAGTGTTCAAACTTGGAAACTTTTCGTCTTTGTCTGCAAATTTTATCAAACTTGGAAAGAAAAAATGTAAAAAGATTTAAAAAAACGAAAATGATATGCGCATGCAAAACAGGAACAACAATCCTTCCAGAAATGCTTACCCTTTGCTTGTGATGAAAGCTTTCTTCTGGAGTTTGGTGTTTCAGTTCAGAGATGAAGACGAAGAGGACATAAGCTTGAAAGTTTGAAACAGTTCTTGGAGAATGAAAAATGAGAAAAGCTTGAAAGTTTTTCTCGGGTTTGGAAACAGTGCAAGTATGGGTCAGGAAGGCGAAAAGTTTAAAATAATAAAAAACCGTTTCATAAAAACGACGCTATTAATAGTATGCGCCCTAGTATGATACATTATACGGCGATATTGTTAACACTGCCCTATAATATTACTTTAAACGACGGTATGTTTTAATGAAACGACGTTTTTAAATCGAATTACACGACGCATGTTTCTTCAAAAAAGATGAATCGTCATTTTCCAATTTACCCAACGACCTTATATTCAATAATAACGACGTGAAAAATTAATACCACGTCGTTTTAATTACTCATACCGACGTGTAAGTTTTTTAATTACACAATAAATTAATTTTCCAAAAAATTACAACGTCGTTTTTATATAGCGTCGTTGTAAAATAATTTATACGACCTTATTTTAAATTTAAACGACGTGTATGTTATATATAAACGTCGATAATTTAAAAAACCGACGTGGTATATAAGATTTGTTTATAAATAATGGGTTTTCTGTCTTTCTGTCGTCTTCATTTTTCAATTAGGGTTTCAAATTTTTCTCAATTCTCTGGAGGCACATCACCTCTCTGTCTCATCTCGCTTTCATTTTTCAGTTTGGATGTTGATGTGTGTGCGCGTTTGTGTATCTGAAAGACACAAACACGCACACATCATCTAAAAAATTATCTTTCTGCACAGAAGGAGAACAAGGTCTGCATCAGCCCTCTTTCTCAGCTCCTCCATGATGGGGTTCTCTGGGTTGATCTCCATGGTCTTCTTGCTCGACATGTACCCAGCCGCTCTGTTATCCCTCAAGGCCTGAGCCTTCATGATTCTTTCCATGTTGGCAGTCCAGCACGGTCAGACGGTCAGACACCACAACCTTCTCCACTCTGTCACCCAAAACATCCTTCACAACCTTGCAGAGTCCCTCAAACTTCTCCTTCAAATCTTCCTTCTTCTTTGCCTCGTCTTCACTCTCATCAAGCTTGAGACCTTCCTTGGCGGCTGAGACAAGCTTCTTGCCCTCATACTCCTTGTGAGAGTAATTGGCACATCATCCACTTCTAAAACATTGCCTTTGTTCATTCTGGTTCGATTATGATGAGGAACAGAGTTCATTCTGGTAATGATAGACGAATAATGGCATAAAATTTGTACGTCGTTAATTTAACAAACCGTCGTGGTTAGTGAAATTATGCGACGGTAGAGTTATGGATAACGTCGTAGTATAGTATAATTAAAAAGTCGATAAATTTATATTTACAGTCGTGGTAACTTAATTTAAATCGGCGATTTTTTTTGTAATTAACCGTCGTAGATTCCTTTGAATTTATGCGTCGCTGACTAAGAAAATTGGGTCGTGTTTATTAATTAATTAACACGGCGTCTTATTTTTATATCGTCGTCTTTACTTTCTACGGCGGTGATTTTATAGATGCAGTCGTTGTTTTTAGGTTCAGATTTTAACTCTGAAAATACCTTTGTAATAAGACGACGCTTTTTTAATTTGGTGCGTCGTGGTTTCAAAATATCTATATGTGTGCCGTTTTTTAGGTGTTTAAAGTATGTTTCTACGACGGGTTTCTATTACCGTCGTCTTTTAAAAAACAACGACGGTTTTTTGATCTACCGTCGTTGTTTACTGGTCGTCTTTTGCCCTTTTTGTAGTAGTGCTAAACTGAAGATCAATCTGGGTCTAGATGATGGAGTCCTCAAGCCGATGGTTTTAGACTTTAGGGGCAATTAGTTTTTGGACTTTGGGAGAAAATGAAGACTTTGTGGTGTATAGGTGGCTCGATATAAGGTATGATATGTAAGTTTAATAATACAGATAATATGTATTATGTAGTGTGTTGGTTAGGTGGCTTGATATAAAGTATGATGTGTAAGTGTAATAATATCATGGTAGTTAGAGTATACATTGGGTTAAAGTGTTGAACAAAAATACTCCTCAAATACATTAAAAAAAAAAAAGCAATTATTTTTAGTCAAAGCATGTGAAATCAAGATGTCTTTTTTTCTCGAAGGATAATACTTAGCACTAACCTAAAGAAGATATCGAGTGAGTCATGAGGTTTTTCGCCGCTTTCTAACCTAAACAATTAGCTAATTGGCAACACTGATAAGTTGTTGTCCTTTCTTAATGACTATTGTTCGCTTTTCAACGATAAGTTGTTCACTTTCTTTCTTTGTTTTCAAAGACTTAAAAGATTCTGTCTTTTATGAAGATATGGCCATTTTAAAACTGTCAATAATTTGGTGTCTCTATCTAGCATGAGTGAAGTCTACATTCAACAATGGTGTTTAAGATTCACAAAATTACCACCTTTAGTCCGTAAAGTTTTTTCTTTCTATCAGCATAGTCCTCCAAATTAACATCCAACATCAATTTTGGCCCCTACCATTTGATTTTACCAAAAATCTGTTAGATTATTGATGTGGCACACTGCGTGGACTAAACAATAATATAAAGCCAATGAAAAAATGCGGGGGTGCTTCTGGTTCTTTAAATTCTAATGATCAAAGTTAGATTATCATATAAGGAACAATCCGCTGGAAAAAAATAAAAATGTTAACTTGATGCATCATTGCAAATTCGTCTTGTGGATCTTACTATTCA
This sequence comes from Prunus avium, assembly GCF_965620075.1. Taxonomy (NCBI): domain Eukaryota; kingdom Viridiplantae; phylum Streptophyta; class Magnoliopsida; order Rosales; family Rosaceae; genus Prunus; species Prunus avium. The sequence continues at coordinate 30,247,271 of NC_142285.1, read as the reverse complement.
AACCAAAATTCAGCTTTAGTTAATATGATGATTATGACAGAGAGATGCGGTCTGGGTGTTGGGGTCGGCATGAGCACAATTTTTAATTTTGAAACCGACAAATTCCAACTGGAATAATTTTGAAACCAAAAATGACGTCATAAAGTTGTATGTATTCTTTAATTTCTTAGTAGATGATATTATGTTAAGTTAGATTCAGCGCGCTAAAACCGAATAAAAACTCTGTTGCAAAGCTCTTTCAAAGTTGAAGAAATTTTTATACCATTTTTTCCTTCTCTTGCATGTAGTAGTTAGAGTTCATTTTTATTCGCTTAGCACCAAAAAAAAACCACTGAATAAAAAACAAAAGCAGTCATTGAACAAAACTACTGGGATAAATTATGAACCAAGAAAAAGAAAGAAGCCTAGAACTTCACCCATCCTATTTCTGTCAATGTTGGACAATTAAAAACTCAAATTATTAATTAGGAGACTTCAAAGAAAGAATTAGCCAAATGAGAGAATTAACTTTGCAGAGAAAATAGATCTCAGAAACAAGAAGAAGAATTGTTAGGTTGCTATTGAAATTTAACTATTTTCTTGATAAACTTTGACTCGTACCTAAAAATGAAAGAGAATTACTTTAACTATTTCCTTGTATAACTTAATAATAATACCTTAAAAAATTAGATAGAAAAACAATATATGTTGACAGCCTAAACGTCTTATTTATCTTTATTATGAAACATGTTTAACGCACCCTAAAAAAGAACTCATAAGAGTTATCAAAGAAAAAAACTAAGAAGAAAATTCAGAAAAGTTAATAAATAAACGCACCCTAAAAACACATAACAAATGAAAATTCCTAATATTGGTATTTTAATGCGTCACAAAAAAACTCCTAAAAGAAGTGGTACTAACAGTAGGAAAGAAATTACCCATCAGCTTGATTCTGCAACACCATCCCTGCCAGATCTGCAACTTCCGCAATTGCCTCCTTCCATGCCTTCACTTTCTTTAGTGGTTGAGTTTTTTGGTGTCTAGCAAATGCCTCTGCAACATTCCCTGTCTGCTTCCTCACATGGGATGGATCCACATCGTAGAAGACAGGCAAAATGACATGGTCATCTGAGGTCCTCCTCTTGCGTTCAAGGATCATGACGAGCTCGTCAAGGCACCATGTGGACGACGCATATAGTCTTTCGAAAATACAATAACAGTAGTTCGTGAGTGTTTGATTGCTTTCTGCAGTTCGGGCTTGATACCTTCTCCTCTCTCCACTTAATCGTCGTCTCGGAAAGTGCGAAATCCAGCGTTGACAAGGGCCGTGTAGAGGTGGTCAGTGAAAGTCTTGCGAGTGTCTTGGCCTCTGAAACTCAGGAACACGTGATAACGACAATATCGAGAAGCATTAGAAGAGGAGGTTTTCCGAGCTGCTCTCACAAGTGCCATGGATGAGGTGTTGTGAACAAATAAACTGTCTGCGTGGAAATTAAATCTTCTATGAAGTTTTGAGGTTCCTACTTCCTTCCTGGATTGTATAAAACAAGCAGCTTGTGAATGACCAAATGAAAGGATCATCCATTCCATCCATTGACTTAAAAAGCAATTATTTTGAGTCAAGCAAATGAAATCATTATGTGTTATTTTTTCTTTCTTTAAAATAAAAAAGGGAGAAAGTAACAAAAGCAATCCAACTAGTGGGAGCTTTATTTGTGTCTTTTAAAAAAAGATACGGCCCCTTGAAATGAAAGGTGAGTAATGGCATGACAAATTCTAGGTTCACACCATGCCATTGCCAGGAAACCTCTATCTATTATTACTTCGATCTTAGAGCAACTCCACCCATTTGCCCTTAGCCATGGCAAGGGGGAGCTAGGGCAGCCACTATTCACGTGAATAGTAGTTGCCCTTGCAAATAGTATTTTCCGTTTCCACCCGTTGCCATGGCAAAGGGCAATTACTATTCATTTTTTATATTTTTTTCACAACTTTTTTTTACCTCAATAATTAATTTGGATAATATTTTCGGGTTCCTACGTGTCAATACTATTCATATCTCATAATCGGACAAAATTTTCAATTTCAAATTTCAGATAAATTTTTTTTATCTCATAATCGGACAAAATTTTCAATTTCAAATTTCAGATAAATTTTTTTTAAAAAAAAATTTGCTGGTATTTATAGAAAAAAATTCATTAATTTTTGGGTATTTTTTTAAAAAATTTCCGAATTTTTTCCAGTATTTTATTGCAAAAAAATTGGCTGCCGTTGGATTGGAGGAAAAAATCAGATCGGAGAGCCCAAACGACGCCACATGGCAACAGAAAAAAAAAATCAAATGAGTGGGCTGACGCCAGCCTGCGTTTTGGACCTCGGGCCAGCCCGAGTTGCGTGGGACCCACTCCAGCCTGTGCTTGGGCTCACCGCTGGAAACCAATTTTTGCAAAAAAACTCCCCCAGCCCGAGGCAAGGGGATCTCGGTGGAACTGCTCTTACTGGATCCAAATTTTATGCTCCAATAAACTGTGGGCTAGTTGCAATTTTGAAATTAAAATTAGGTCTCATATTGTATGTGTTATTCCTAGATGAGATATATGCTATGGAATTTGGCTACAATACAAATCGTATTCAATATAAACAAATGTTTGTATTGAAAGCTTATTTGTTTATTTTTTATATTCTAATATTAACTTAAATCAATGAAATAGATTAAATCTAAGCTATTTTAATGGTAAAAAAAAAAATATCCAACTATTGAAATTTAAATTCAAAGATCAAAATAATATTTTAACTTAATCTAAATCATATCCAACATCAAAACTCACCCCAAACTCTATAAATACCCACTCATTTCTCAAATAATCTACCAAAAACATTAAATTTGTAGAATTTCAATTTTTAAAGGTCAAATGTTCAAAAAATTAAAGTATGCAGTTATTTAAAAAGATTAAATGAAGAAAAGTTATCCATAAAAAAAAAATTAGATTTAAATCATTCTTAAATAATTTAATAAAGTTGCGGACTTAAAATTTGAATCCGTAGGATTGGGAGAAAAAACATTTTGAGTCTGGGCAAAACCCAAATAGTTACTTTTTGGAGGGGAAAATTTAGGTTTAGTCCCAAATGGGTTGGAGAAGGCCTAATGAGGTATGAAAACATATAGTGAAAACTTAGTATCCTAGTTGGTGTCACCACATAATGAAGTATGAAATAACATAGCATAACTTATATGATTTAAAGACAATGGATAATATAAAGACATCACAAAGATGGATAATATAAAGACAATGGGTAACTTGTCGAAAAATTCTTGATTCCACCTAGTTCCATCACAAAGATGGATGATATAAAGACAATGGGATTTCCGTAGGCTTTTTACTTTCAGTCATGAAAGTCCTTCAAATTAACACCCAACATCAATTTGGCCCTTAATATTTGATTTTGCAAACAAATTGTTAGATTACTGACATGGTACACTGCAGCGTGGATTAAATATATATATATATATATATATACAGAGAAACAGGGTGTCTGGAGTCTGCCTGAGCTTCAATAGCATTTAGAAAATTACAAACAACAGTGATTCGGAGTTCCAAAACGTAAAGAAATATTGTAAAACTACTGTAAACTATATGTAATGGATGCCCGCCTCCCAATAACTCACTAAACTGTATTTTAAATGCTTATAGATGAAGCTTTTGAAGAGCAATTCTATGCATATTCTCTTCCTCTAAATTTTCCTAATTTTATAACATAAACAAAGAAAATAAGAAAGAAATAAGAGAATGAATTTGAATACGAATTGGAAAAGAAATCGACCATAGCAGTGCTCAACAAGTTGCCGGGAGTGGTGGACTGCTTTTACAATTTAATATAACAAACCCTACACAGATTCTCAAAAGTGTCGCTCTCATGACGTAGAATGGAAAAATCGATTGAATAAATTTGGTGTCTGTAGGCGAAACTACGTAGCTTTCTGCAAAAACAAAAATATTAAACCTATATATATCCCGTTAAGTGGATGGCCCCTTCACGTTGTGTGGCTTCTTGGCGGTTTCCATGCACTGAAGTTTCCAAGTCTGACTACAATCATAATGAAATACTAATATACTAGTTGGTCCCATCATATAATGAAGTATGATATTCTATTTTTTTTTTTTGTGAAACTTAGCCTTAGTGGTCTCAAGAAAAATATATGTTGACTTTCTGTATCTTGTGCTATCAAAGTCGATCTCATCGTCCTTACCCTTAATTTTTAAATTTTAATATTTTTCAATTTTCTCAAGCATCGCACACGGCACAACTTCAATAGGTATATTTGGAATCTTATATTCATTTTGACAATATGTATTTTTTTATTACATTTGTTTTATGTTAATTCTTATTGAAAATTAATTAATGAAGCTATGAATCAACATAACTTATATGTTAAGTCTGACTACAAAGATATATGGATACTATAAAGACAATGGGATTTTGTAAGGTTTTTCCTTTAAATTTATATAATGATAGTCCTCCAAATTAACACCGCTGCGTGAACTACATACATATATATATTGAAAAGCCATTTAAAAAAAATTTGGGGGTCTAATGATCATATATATTGCAAATTCGTCTTTTGGATCTGACTATATTCAAACCAAAATTCAACCTTAGTTAATATCATAGTTATGCTGTCTGTGGTCGGCGTGAGCTTGAATTGCATTTAGAAAATTAAAAACAACAATAATTCGAAGGTCCAAAATGTATAAAGAAATATTTTAAACTGTTGTAAACTATATGTAATGGATCATGGATGGGCATGCCTACCATATGACTCACCCTTCCAATAAGTCACTATATTGTATTCCAAATACCTATAAATAGGCACTCGATGAATAGATGAAGCTTTAGAAGAGCAATTCAATGGTTATTCTCTTCCTCTAGATTCTCTCTAAATTTTTCTAGTTTTATAACATAAACAAAGTTAAGAAATAAGAAAGAAATAAAAGAATGAATTTGAACAAGAATTGGTAAATAAGTGGCGTGGAGTGGTGTACTGCTTTTACAATTTAATATTACAAACCATAGCTTTTCTCTTTCGGCTCCTCGTGAGCTGTTGTTTCCTCTTGTCTGTTTGTTTATGTTGCCCCATTTTTGGGCTTTGATGAAAGACATTTTCGAGGGAAAAAAACGGAAAAAATAATAATTTTTGACCAATATAGAGGGCTAAGTTTGCACACCAGTGTGGACAAAATTGGATGGATAGTTTCTAATTGTTGAGGGAGATGTTCAATACATTGTTACCTTTTTGAGATATTTAGTTTTTAGTACTAATAGTATGATGCCATACTCTACTACACTTCCAAGGCTCCTTTGATTCCAGGCGAACAATTTCTTCCCATTCCACGAATTAGGTCTTGCATCTGCACCTTGTCACATCCGTCAATAATAACCAAACATCTATCAATGAGATTTTGAATGGCAACAATTGTATAGAAATCACATCCATCCAGTATTTTAACAATGTAATCCTTGTCCATTCCAATAAAGAAACAAGCAATGTGTAGGAATAATTTTCGGTCATGGTCATCTTGCAAAGAGTCATAGCTTACTCTTAGTTTGTCTATTTTTTCACCATTTGGAGTAACTTCTAACTTCTCCAATGCACTTTTCCATAGACATATACTTTCCCTCAACAAAGAAGAACCTAAAACTTTGAGAGCTAATGGAAGTCCTCCGCAGTGATCAACTAGCTTCTCTGAATATTCTATGCAATCTTCAATGGGATGGTCTTGGCCAAAAGCGTGCCAACTGAAGAGATCCAATGATTCTTCTTGAATCAAAGTTTCAATTGCATACACCTAAAAACTTGATAAGCCTTTAAAAGTCTTGCACGCCTAGTTGTTATGATGATTTTACTTCCTTGATAAAGTCGATCTTTCATTTGAAGTACTGCATATAATTGGTCCATATGATCCACATCATCAAGAACAAGAAGACCCCTTTTAAGCTTATTGCATCTTCAATCTTTATTAATCCCTCACTAGCATTGCTTATTTTCATTTTTCTCCCATTCAAAATATTATAAAGAAGTTATGTATGTGTTTGAACTAAGCCATTAGGTTGATCTGAAACTTCTTTGATATTTTCAAGGAAGCTGCTTCCTACAAACATTCTAAAGTTTTGAATTGTAAACAGTCTTTGCGATGGTTGTTTTTCCTATTCCACTCATCCCATTTATTACAAGTATGCCAACATCATTTAATCCATCTTGTAACCATAAATTAATTCCTTGAACTTGAGAATGCATTCCAATCAAGTTGGGAGCAACACTTACGGGTGTGCGACCTAGTTTGTCTCCAATCACTTTAACTATTTTCTTAATAAACTTCTCGTACCTAGACTATTGCATTCAAAATAAACTTTGACTCGTACCTAAACTTTGATTTCATATACTTAACTTATAAAATACCATGGAAATAAGTTCAGAAAGTAAGAAGTACAAATATGTAATAGATGAGTGCTGAAAGAGTTAGATAGAACAGTTGGATAGGTTTTTCTCAGCCCCGGGTGCCTTTAGAAGAATCTGGATTGCTGGAATATGCTTGATTGCCTTTACAAGAATCTGGATTGCTGAGGGTGTCTTGAGTGTTTTTGTGTATGTGCTGGATATTAGGGTTATTAAAGAATCTATCAATATTTTTTATTTTATTTTATTTTATTTTATTTGAAAGGACAGGTCTATCAAAATTTAGCCCGTAGCATGTCAAAACTGATGAAGTGTAAAACATATCCAGGTCTAGAAAAGCCTTTTAGCCATTCCAAAATCACCGCCAATACGAAAAATTTTGAACTATGGAAAGTGCCAACTACATTTTTGTACACTTAACACTACGAAATACATATCAATAACGAGATACTAATTCAGTTGCAACCAAATAAAGAAACTAATTCAGTTGGTAGAAGGAATGAAATTATCCATGAGCTTGAATTTGCAAGACCATCCCTGCCAGATCTGCAACCTCTGCAAGTGCCTCCCTCCATGCCTTCACCTTCTGCAGTGGTTGAGTTTGTTGGTGTCTAGCAAATGCCTTTGCAAGACTTCCTGTCTGCTTCCTTACATGGGATGGATCCACATCGTAGAAGACAGGCAAAACGATATGGTCATCTGAGGTCTTTCTCTTGCGTCCAAGGATCATCACCAGCTCGTCAAGGCACCATCTGGACGACGCGTAGTCTTTCGAGAACACAATGACAGAAGTTCGTGAGTGTTTGATTGCTTTCTGCAATTCTGGCTTGATACCGTCTCCTCTCTCGACTTCATCGTCGTCTCTGAAAGTGCGAAATCCGGCGCTGACAAGGGCCGTGTAGAGGTGGTCAGTGAAAGTCTTGTGAGTGTCTGGGCCTCTGAAACTCAGGAACACGTGATAACGACAATATCTAGAAGCATTAGAAGAGGAGGTCTGTGGATCAGCTGCTTTCACAAGAGCCATGGATATCGACGACTTTAAGTGGTCAAGAAACAAACTAGTGTTCGCTTTCCTGGTGTCTCTGATGAGCTGTGGAAAATTATTAAAAGCTTCAATTGAAAGCCAAGCATGTTATGATGAATGGCAGAATTTGATGAATGAAAAAGACGGAAACAGAGTGTCCCTTTATCTTCAATGTCCTCCTTTCACTTTGTGACCTTTGTTACTCTGTTTTCCCTGAGTTTTACGTTATGGGTTCCCTTGTTTGGGCCTTTGGTTTTCTTTTTTGGGCTTTTAGTACCAAGACCATATTAAATTCATGGCTCCAGTGCCTATGGCCCTTCCAACTCAAAAATTTGTTTGGGTTGAAGAACCAAATGAGCTTCTGTATCATGTCCTGCGATTTTTGCAAGGCGAAGTTTTGCGCGGAGTTTTGATCGACTTCGAGTCAGCCCAGTAGCTGATGGCTTTGTTACAGTGGTCAAAAGCATAAGATAGGCATAGATGATCGGTTCATAATTGTATATCATTTTGTACCCTTCTAGCTTATGATTTGGTTATGTTATTGAGTTAAACTTGTGCTTTTAATCCATTTTCTGTTTTGATAAGTCCATAATTTCATACACTTGCTTGCCTTCTTTACTTAGTGATTTTGCTTAGTTTCTCTTTATTTTGAGTCACTTACCTCTGTTTGTGTGTTTTGTAGGTTAAGATAGCAAGAGATCACATTTGATGCAATCCATGCATGTTAAGGGCTGATTGGGATAAGAGCAAGAGCTTAAAGACAAAACCAAAGTTGGGCCACACTTCTTGTCAGTCCAGTTTCGTAAGTCACCTTGCAGGTCTCATTTCAGCAATCTGCACAACTCGGATGAGGAGACATTCTTCATAGAAGTTGTTCAATTGGGTGTCTAGTATAACATATCCAAAATTCAGCCCAATTGAACATATGTGGAGTCCTTAGCCCGTCCAACACTGAACCATGCTCAGGAGGATTTGCAGCTGCCAGCTTTGAGCCTTGTCTCCTCTTTTAAGCCATGTGCCTCACCCATGCTGCAACTGACTTTGGATCCAACATAATGAGTGAAGTTGGGAGGCATTCCAGCAATGAAATTCTAAAGGAGCAAGTTGGTACATAATGGAGCTATTAAAGAGAAAGCATGTGCATGCATGTAAAGCATAAATGAAATGAAGTCAATTCCAGTCTCTGTTCGGCAGCCAAATTGCAAGGCCCAAAACGCACACTTCTACTGCTCCGATGGGAATACTTCCTTCATAGACGTTGTTCCAATGGGTGTCTACTATAACATATCCAAATTTGAGCCACATTGGATAAGTTTTGAAACCTCTGGCCTTCCTACACCAAGTCTGGTTCAGAAGACTCGTTTTTGTTCAACAACCAAAAGAAGACCACATGGGTTGGCAGCAAAAGGCAGCCACAATTGATCACCTTTGATCCCATGTGAAGAAAGCTTGAGGTGCAGTAAAAGAAGTATGGGATGAGATTGATTCCAACCACACTAACATAGACATGATGAAGTGTGAGTTATGGGTTGTATTAAAAGAGGAATGGTGGTGTTGGATTTCATCATGTTGTTCCTCCCTCTTAGCCCTATAAATAGAGAAGCCTTCAAGCTTCAAAACACACCCCAAGGGGGGGAGCTCTCAAACACTTCTCTAGAGCTCCCTTCCCTTCTCTCCCTCAAATTCTCTTAGTTTCCTTTCAAGTTGTCAATTGTTGTAACAAAATGAGTTTACTAAATTTTCCTTCAAGTTTTCTTAGTTCTACTTTACTTTTATTTGTAATGTACATTCTTTCTTAAGTATTCAAGTTTAATTAGTTTCCAAGTTTCAATTATGGTTTTTGTTCTTATTCATTATGCTTATAAGTTAATATGCTAGTTTGAATGATTGATCACCATTTAGGCTTGCATGTTAGCTATCTTGGTTTGAATTAAGAGTAGACACCATGCTTTAATTCGAATTGAACTATGAATAGGAAGAGTATGTATGGACATTCGACAACAGGGATTAGATACATGCTTGGTTGTTTAAATTGTTCTTCTATGCTTAATGGGTTCCTAATGCTTAATTTTAGGTTAGACAACAAATGATCAAATTAGGGAATTAGGAACACAAGGTTATGACCAAACACCATGGCTTAATCATACTTTAGCTAGAATCAATCCGTTAATCTAATTGAACTTGGGAACTTATCTACTTGAGTTATTTTCTTTTCTTTCTTTCTTGTTTTATTTATTTTCTTTCTTGTTCTTCTGTTTTGTATAGGAAAACTGAATTGGATTATTCAATCACCAATCCCTGTGGAATCGACCTCGCATTTACATATGCTATACTACCGAACGGCTCGTGCACTTGCGAGTATCACAAGTTGAGGATGCAGCTGAATCCATGTTGGTGCAGCTGAATCGAAGCAACAATAGAAACCAAGCAGATCGATGCATTTGATGCTACAAAACGAAATAGGTCTTAGGAAGGAAAACATTGGACATATGCAAGAACAACTGTATGAAGTTCAGGTACAAAAAGTTTATCCACGGCCTGTTGACTTTCGCTTCTTTTTGTGAGAGAGAGAAGACCGGGTGATAAGAGAGAGCGTGAGAAAGAAGCAAGCGGCGGTGATGATCACCTTCCAGCTACGGAGGCCGCCAGTTTTGTTGCTGCCTGTCGTGGCTGCAATTGTTTGATCATAGTGTTGCTCCTCTTCTTTGTCTGACAATGTAAATGCAAAATAACATAAAATCCCAACAAATTAGATGAAACTTAAAATCAAATGAATTAATAAACAACACACCTGTCGTATCTTCATCATCAAAGTCCCCAAGGATCTGAGAATAAGAAACTTCTGTGTAAACAGTCAATATATTAAGATTTTCTTGAAGTTGCATAAGCTGCATGCCAAACTCCTTGACCTGAAGCCAAGGTTGCATTATTACTGAAACAACCACTTCATCGCCACCTTCTAAGCGAATCTGCTCCTCCAACTTCCAGAGGCTTAACCATATCATGCCTTCTCCTTCACCTGGAATACCGTAGCATTGTGGGCAATAGATCCACTTCAGACCCTTGCTCTTATTTCTGACTCTAGTCATTATTGGCCCAGGTAAAGCGTGAGCAGAACCATTGTCATTGCCATGTTTTGTGTAGACAGCGAAGACCTTCAAGAATCGAATTTTGTGATAATAATCACGTAATGGCACTGTAAAAGATATCGGGGACTTTGTACTTCTATGGCTGAACTGACCTGGAACCTCATTCCCAGCAAAAAAAGTGCTATATATACCATTTTCATACAATCCCTATACATATAAAATGTAAATGACAATATTACACAGAGAGAGAGAGAGAGAGAGAGAGAGAGACGCACCTGGACGGAACTCCAATCATCATTTTCCGAAATATGAGATGGTTTGTGCATCCGAATGGGTGCCTTTGATTCCAACAAGTTCAATCCCAAGACGTTGATCATTTCAACTCTACCAATGGGTAGTAACCAGTACTGCCACTCAACTAGGTTGTGTTGCAACTGACTCTGGTAAGTTCTCCCGTGGATAAAAAGGATTGATACGTTATTTTCTCCAATGATATGCAATGAGTGATATCCAAGTCCTTTAATTTTGGTAACCCGAGTAGCGATTTGAGACTCGTACAATTGTGAAAAGAGAGTTGATCGAGCCTTGTTAATCCTTTGATACAATTTGGTAGGCTACAAATTGGATTATTCCCTAGATTTAGTCTCTGCAATGAGGACAAATTACTAAAATCCATAGGAAAGGCATCATCCGAAAGCTTGCACCCCCAAAGACTTAATTCTACTAAAGAGCACCACTACAAGAAAAAAGTCCTTTCACAACGCGCAATGTGCGTTGTGAAAACATATTGACAACATGCGGCGCACATTGTTGAAGCCGATGTCGTTAAAAGGTGTAGGGCTTTCGACAACACGCGTTGAACGTCGTCATTTATTTTGGCGCTCGTTGTGAACAACATTAACCACAACACGCGCACGTTGTAGGAGCGATTGACAACAACGTGCCGAGCGTGTTGTCTTATAATATTATGACAACATGTCTGTGCTCGTTGTTGTTTATGTTTTGACAACAAGCAATGCGCGTTGTTATATCAAATATATATGTTTTTTTTTAAATAATTATCAAAATTACCTGATAAAAGTATAATTTATCTATAAATAGAAGCTCTATGATAAACATAAATATTTCCTTACTTCACATTCATAAGGCATCCCAGAATACAAAGCTTTCATTCAAAAGATAAATAAGGAGTTCCATATACATATTACAAAGTTATATTCATCCCAATATACTCATCGATGGTGAATGTAGCTGGAAACCACTGATTGAAGCTCATCAGCATCCTGAAAACCCCATTGCCTGTTGTAATTTGTTTGCATGCCAAAAGAAGACATGGAATGAGAAGTGCCCTCTTCGAAGCTGCCATATGAGACATTTTCTTCTGGGATATTCACTAAATTTTCTTCTGGGATATTTGAATTCATAATTCCATTCTCATAATTCCAACTTTGAGCTGCTTGATTAGGGTTTGAGCCATTGACAAAGTTTTGAGCTGCTTGATCCTTGAGGAAAGCTAACTGTGCTTGTAAGTTGACCACCTGAAAAGTTCAAACCAAAAGCATATACTCATCAGTTACTTCAACATACAATCTGAACAGAAACCCAATCTGAACATACAAAGGGTACTAAATGATTAACCTGCTGTTGGAGAGCAAAAATATGTGAAACACATCCATATATGGGATCTTGAATCCTGGCTTGAGCTTCATATGATATCGACATTGCGGCCTTGCATCGATCGCTCAACGGAAGGTGAACTAAAAGCCTCGACACATTGCTTGCGCCAAAAACCTTGTGGATGGCAGAAAAATCAACATCTCCCTCTTCATAGCAGAAATGAGGCGCAAAAATACACCCCGTCACACATTTTCTTCTCAAGAACTTGCAGGCTCCACAGGGAGAACCACAACCAGCCATGGTTTTGATGATCTTTTTTAATTGGGAGGGTTTTATATACGTTTTATGTTGGTGATTTTTGTTTTTGTTTTTACCGCATTATTGGTGATTTTTGCCCCGCATTATCCGCATTATTGTTTAGGGTTTTTGTTTTTGTTTTTACCGCATTATTGGTGATTTTTGCCCCGCATTATCCGCATTATGGTTTAGGGTTTTTGTAATATAATATTGCCCCGCATTATCCGCATTATTGGTGATTTTTTTTTTGTTTTTACCGCATTAATGTCGTCTTATAATATTGCCCCGCATTATCCGCATTATTGGTGATTTTTGTTTTTGTTTTTACCGCATTAATGGTGATTTTTGTTTTTGTTTTTACCGAACCTTGGATCCTTCCTAACAAATAATAATAAACCATGACAGCCATTATCAAACACATCATTCCCACTTTTTCCAGTTGCTGAGTTGGTTTTGGTTTTGTCACTTTCACCGTATTCAATTTCAGATTTACTTGTGTTTTGATCAATTGTTTAAACTTAAAGCAAGCTGGAAGGTGAAGAAAAATTGGGATCCTACCTAACAAATAATAATAAACCATGGCAATCAGAACCATCAAACGCATGTAAAGAATCATGCCATCCCTCTTAACATAAAGCAATACAAGGCATCAGTGCATTGCAACAAAGTCTGGAAAACCAAGTAACTAAACCAATCAGCAAATTTAGCATTCATAAGCAAAGCTAAACTAAATAGTAATCCCAGTTTGCAGCAATAAATTCATGTTAAGGACAGGGAAAATAAAAGTAACATCGTCTACAAAGACAGGGAAAATAAAAGTAACATAGATGGGTACCAAGAATAGGCATGTGGATCTGGCCAAAACCTTGCAGGCACTAAATTGCTTGCCTGAGTACATGTATAAAGACATATATGGCTGATTCCTTAAAAACCAAAATTAGATGCAAATTTTAAACCTTTCTACATTGTAAGTCCAAATTTCCTAAAGCAAAGACCTAAAATTGCTTACCTGGCCTTTGCTCCTTCAACTTTGTGAAGGTTTGGGAGAGACTGACGGTTTGGAATCTGATTCCAAATATACAAGAATTGAACCCAGATGTACAAGATCTACAAGATAAATTCATATGGAAGAAGAAAGAAGAAAAAGGGATTTGAAAAAAAAAATAGAACCAGAAATAACGTAGGGAGAAGAAGAGAGGGATAGGGAAAAAAAAAAAAAAGGTAGAAGAAAAGAGAGAGAGAGAGAAGAAGAACAAGAAAAAAGAGAAAGAGAAAGAAAAGAAAGAAAAAGAGAAAGAAAGAAAAAGAGAAAGAAGAGAGAGACTGTCGGCGGTACAGGGAGAAGAGAAAAGAAGAAGAAAAAAGAGAGAAGAAAAAGAGAGAGAGAAATAGAAAGAGAAAGAAAGAGAGAGAGGATGCGCATGCGCATGCGGGGCTTTTTCCCGCAAAAAATTTCACTCTCTTTTCCGCCAATATTTTATTTATTTAATAAATTAATATAATTTTGACAACACGCTTCGTGCGTTGTAGAACTTAAAACTACTACAACATGCAAGGCCGCGTTGTGAAAATAGCTCTATTCTATATTTTGACAACACGCTATACACGCACGTTGTTATAAATTGTATAATACAACATGCTGCTTCTGCGGGTTGTTAAAAATATTGTTCCACAACGCATATGAATGCACGTTGTTGATTACATGTTGTCATAAGTTATTTTTCTTGTAGTGCACGGTAAAGAACCCAAGATACTCGAACTTCTTTTTGGCCATAATTCATTTATTGGAATTCCATCTGTCTCAAGCACTTTTAACGAGTCCATGTTCCTCAGCATCTCAATTGATAACTCCTTTAGATTTGAGCAACCAGATATAATAAATGTTTCAAGTGATTTTAGCATACAAATGTTCTTGAGAAGCATCCTAATCTTTTTGCAATCTTTCATATTCAAGTAAATAAGTCTCTCTAGGTTTCCAATGGATCCATGGACATAAATCAGGCTCGTGCAGTCTACTAGAACCAATTTCTCTAGATTTGGGCAATATGAGAAGTCAATGGTTTCTGAAAGGGAATGAGAATGGCTGAGATCAAGGATCTTCAAGGATGGAAGATACTGTAGAGGAAAAAATGTACATAAGAAAACAATGTGGGAAGTTAATTGTTATAAATATAAAATTTGTTATCAAACTAAAAGCCTAATGAAAATGAAAAAGAAATTGAAAAGAGTAGAGAGTAACATACTTTTGTTCCCTTGAATACTTGTCTCAGACCGCTGTATTGCATTTCAAGAATAATAATGCTCCCCAAAGGAAAATCAACGGGCATAGAATCTAAAGGAAATTCAAGCCAACACAACCATCTTAGTCCACTACAAAATTTTGCGTAACATCCGCGGAGTTTTACTTGACTAAGATGGAGTAGTTTTAGTTCTTGCATCCTTGAAAATGCATTGGTTTCCAAGACTTTCTCATTTGATTTTATAGTAGGGCACATGTGCATGTCAAGCACAAGACCTTCAATTATTTTCGTACCCTACAAAAGAAAAGGAAAAAACATTTGGAAAGTTTTTAGAAGAGGAAAAACAAAATGTGTACAAATAACACATATTTCTTACATTCTTTTCCGTCAAGATTTTGAAAGAGTCCTTATGATGCCATACTCTACTACGCTTCCAAGGCTCCTTTGATTCTAGGCGAACAATTTCTCTTCCCATTCCACGAATCAGGTCATGCATCTGCACCTTGTCCCATCCGTCAATTATCGTCACCAAACATCTATCGATGAGATTTTGAATGCCAACAATTGTATAGAAATCACATCCATCTAGTATTCTAACAATGTAATCTTTGTCCATCCCAACAAAGAAACAAGCAATGTGGAGGAATAATTTTCGGTCATGGTCATGGACATATACTTTCCCCCAACAAAGAAGAACCTAAAACTTTGAGAGCTAATGGAAGTCCTCTGTAAAGATCGACTAGCTTCTCTGAATATTCTATGTAATCTTTAACAGGATGGTCTTGGCCAAAAGCATGCCAACTGAAGAGCTCCAATGATTCTTTTTGAGTCAAAGTTTCAACTACATACACCTCAGTAACTTGATGAGCCTTTAACAATCTTGCACGCCTAGTTGTTATGATGATTTTACTTCCTGGATAAAATTGAGCTTTCATTTGAAATATTGCATCTAGTTGGTCCATATGATCCACATCATCGAGAACAAGAAGAACCCTTTTAGAGCTTATTGCATCTTCAATCTTAATTAATCACTCACTAACATTGCTTATTTTCATTTTTCTCCCATTCAAAATGTTAGAAAGAAGTTGTGTTTGTATTTGAACTAAGCCATTGGGTTGCTGTGAAACTTCTTTGATATTTTCAAGGAAGCTGCTTCCTTCAAATATTCTAAAGTTAGAATTGTAAACAGTCTTTGCGATGGTTGTTTTCCCTATTCCACTCATCCCATATATTACAAGTATGCCAACGTCAGTTGACCTTCGTTTTAACCATAAATTAATTCTTTCGACTCGAGAATGCATTCCAACCAAGTTGGGAGCAACACTCAATGGCGTGCGACTTAGTTTGTCTCCAATCACCATAACTATTTTCTTGATAAACTTTGACTCGTACCTAGAAAATTGCAATCAAAATGAAAGAGAATTCAAACATGCATGCATGATTTCATATACTTAAGTTATAAAATACCACGGAAATAAGTTCAGAAAGTTAGAAGGTACAAATATATAGGTATTTCTCTGTCTTTGCATCTCAGTCCCAGATGCGTTTAGAAGAATCTGGATTGCTGAGGGTGTCTTGAGTGTTTTTGTGGATGTGCTGGATATAAGGGTTATTAAAGAATCTATCAAATTTTTTTCTTTCTTTTATTTGAAAGGACAGATGTAACATCCCGACCCAAAATTTAAAGACTATTCACTAATTTATTAAATTGAAAATGGAATTTCCAATTTTGCCCTTGAAGTGGGGGCAAAAAGGTCAATTTCTTATCCGGAGTGAGTTTGGGGCAGCAAGTGGTATTTTTAGATAGGTGGTACTGAGCCGAGTCCGTAGACACGCGGTAGGCCCGATTCGGATTTGAAACGAAGAAGTTACGATCGAAAAACCATCGAGGGCCTATTTGGAATTATATTCAGAAATTCATTTTAATAAAATCAGATTTTCAGATTTTATTTCTCATTTCTCTCTCTCCTCCCTCACGCGTTCTCTCCTCTCTCTCTCTCCCCGTTTCCGTCGCTCTCTCTCTCTCTCTCTTCAAATCTCCGGCCACAGCCCACGGCAGCGCACGAGACCGGTGCCAAAAGGACCGGGCTGACCTCGCCTTCGAACCCCAGCCCATCTCCCGCCGGAAGCCGTCGTCCAGTCGCTGGATTTTGCAGAAAACCAGCCGAAAAATCGCGAAACTTCCAGCCGCTCGTTCTCCGTCGTCTGGCCACCGTTTCCGACGAGCGAGGTATGGTTTCTCATCTACTCTTCGTGCTCTAGCTGGCTGTTGGGTAGGTTTTGGCTGATTTTTAGTTTTGGAAACTCGAATTCGAACCCTAAGTTGCTGCCGGTTTTCAGTTGGAATTTCCGGCCACTTTTTGGCCATAGCCCAAGAAGAAAAGTGGCTCCAATTGGGTGTTTAACCTAGGTTAGGAATTTGGAACCAAAATTCTAAGTTTTTCCGGTCACCTGAACTGTGACCAAGCCACCCACGCACTGCCGGCGCGTGGGGCGGCGCGTGGGCAGTCCGGCAGAGGCCACATTTTATCCTAGAATGATCCTTACGTTGTCACGAGCGCGTAGGAGTTTATGGATCTCAATTTGGATATCGTTTGGGCCTCGAACCAATTTGACATATTATGTGATTTTCGGGTTTGATGTGTTTGGACCGTTGGATCAAATCCAATTTCACGTATGTTGTTCCTGGTATTCCTAGGATCGTATAGGAATTCGCGGATCGCGAATCGGAGCCCCGGATGTTCCGGTTCATTAATTTAAAGTTTTGACCGTCCGGTTGACCGGGTGTCTTCCGAGACTTTTCCAGCACTTGGAACCCTTAGATTGGACCTTAGGGACGTCTCGTTCCTTGTAAATTAAGAGAAAACCGGGAAATTTGGATTTTACTTTAAAGTCTCATTTTTGGAAGAGTTGGATTTTTGATATCGTGTTCGTATTCTGAAATAGGTATTCCGACTCCACCTACACAGCAGGCAGGACCCTCTCAAGGTCACGCAGCGTGGGACTACTTGTGAGTGGATTTTGTTTTCAAGTAAATAGCATGGTTTTATAATGAAATTCCTATGCATGAAGATTTAAATGGTTTTATGCAAACCCATCCTTTCGTATCCATTTATTCATATGTTGAATATGTTATGTTATAAAGTTATTTGCAATTTATATGGGTTTTGACATATAAAGTATCTTGAAGTATACAAGTATATTATTGGGAAAGTGTTGGCTGGTTGAGATTGTGTGAGGTACTTTGGGGTGTTGTGAGATGAGGAAAAGTATGAGTTTAGAATGTCAGTTTGGAGTGCTGTAAGCACTGCCCTGTGTACCTACCCTGATTTGGATTGTGGATATGGAATTGTGAGATACTTGGAAATGTCGGAACCCGGGGCATACCTTAACGGGGTGCCGCTGTAGACCCTTAATTGGGTAGTCTGCGCGCGTAGGACTGTTTACAGGCGTACGGGTCTTGATTCTTCGTCCGTACGTGCTGGCTGAGAGTTAGTCCCCCAGTTGGACGGCTCGTCCCTAGCCACATAGTCCGTTTGAGGGCTGATAATTGTGAGCTAGTCAACAATCCCCTGTTGGATTGTTTCCCCGGTACAATTAGGTGTGTCATATATATATAGTATATCTCTTATATGATATAGCTATGCAATTGTTCTTATTTTTGAGCGAAAAATACTTCCCCGCTCGTCGTGCCTGTGGGCACGGGTTTCGAGAGTTTGATTTGAGATTTGTAAGGAAAGGTTTGGGTGGGTTAATTTGTAAGTTTCACTGGATTTCGGATTTAGCTCGGGTTTGAGCAAACTATTTATATATGTATATGACGGATTTAATGCATTGTTTCATGCATGGTTTTCTAACAGTGGGGTTATATTATTTTGGTTTAAATTGAACTAAACTTTGTTTTGTCCACTCACAATTTTCTGTTTTTCGCCCCGCAGCCAGTAGTTGACTGGAACGAGCTGCAGTTGTACCCTGCTATCACGAGCCGCAGTACTTGAGCTTTCTCGGAACCTCAGTGCTATGTAAATACGTAAAACTTCATTTTTGCTAGTGTGTTGAATTCTGTTAGATGCTCTGTTATCGCCTGTTAGGATTTGGTATTTTGAGGCCGGAGGCCATGTTCTGTAATACTATACTTTGTGAAATGCATGCTGGCGGTTGGGTTGTTTTTATCTGTGTTTTTGACAGGTTTGAAATTTCAGGATTTGTCCTGTTTGCAGGGGAGACTCTGCCAAAATTTTTGGTAGAAAGTCTCGGGTTTTAGTAAGTGGGCCCGGCATCTGCGGGATGCCGGATTTATAGACGGGATCCGTCCCGGTTTCCGAGGAAATCCGGGGCGGGTCCTGTCAACAGAATCCATCAATAATTTTTGTACACATAACGAAATACATATTAATAACGAGATACTAATTCAGTTGCAACCAAATAAAGAAACTAATTCAGTTGGTAGTACGTAGGAATGAAATTACCCATGAGCTTGATTTTGCAAGGCCATCCCTGCCAGATCTGCAACCTCTGCAAGTGCCTCTCTCCATGCCTTCACCTTCGGCAGCGGTTGAGTTTTTTGGTGTCTAGCAAATGCCTTTGCAAGACTTC
Organism: Prunus avium; assembly: GCF_965620075.1. NCBI lineage: Eukaryota > Viridiplantae > Streptophyta > Magnoliopsida > Rosales > Rosaceae > Prunus > Prunus avium. The sequence goes on along the minus strand of NC_142285.1, from coordinate 30,227,975 downwards.
CTGTCTGCTTCCTCACATGGGATGGATCCACATCGTAGAAGACAGGCAAAACGACATGGTCATATGAGGTCCTCCTCTTGCGTTCAAGGATCATCACCAGCTCGTCAAGGCACCATCTAGACTACGCGTAGTCTTTCAAGAACACGACGACAGAAGTTCGTGAGTGTTTGATTGCTTTCTGCATTTCGGGCTTGATACCCTCTCCTCTCTCGACTTCATTGTCGTCTAGGAAAGCACGAAATCGGGCGTTGACAAGGGCCGTGTAGAGGTGGTCAGTGAAAGTCTTGCGAGTGTCTTGGCCTCTGAAACTCAGGAACACGTGATAACGACAATATCTAGAAGTACTGGAAACATAGGAGGTTTGTGGATCGACTGCTCTCACAAGAGCCATGGATATCGACGATTTGACGTGGTCAAGAAACAAACTAGCGTTTGCTGGTGTCTCATCGAAAGCCAAGCGTGTTATGATGAATTGCAGAATTTAATGAATGAAAAAGACAGCCAACCCATAACTCCATTGACTTGACTTGACTTGAAAAGCGATTAGGCTAATGTAGACCACAGAAACAGAGTGTCCCTTAATCTTCAATGTCCTCCTTTCACTTGAGTTTTACGTTATGGGTTACCTTGTTTGGGCTTTGGTTTTCTTTTTTGGGCTTTTGGCACCAAGACCATATTAAATTCATGTGCATGTCGAGGACAAGGCCTTCAATTGTATCTGTACCCTACAAAAGAAAGGGGAAAAACATTTGGAAAATATTTACAACAAGATGAAAAACATATTTGTGTGCATATAAGAATATTTTCCTTACATTCTTTTTTGTCAAGATATTGAAGGAATCCTTATGTTGCCATACTCTACTATACTTCCAAGGCTTCTCTTATTCTAGGCGAACAATTTCTCTTCCCATTGCACAGATCATGTCATGCATCTGCACCTTCTCCCATTTATCAATTGTAATCAAACATCTATCAATGAGATTTTGAATGCCAAAAATTGTATAGAAATCACATCCGTCTAGTATTTTAACAATGTAATCTTTGTCCTTTCTTCTAAAGAAACAAGCAATGTGGAGGAATAATTTTTGGTCATCGTCATTAGGCTAATTAGCACACAGAAGCAGAGTTCTTCTTTGACCCCAAAAAAAAAACAGAGTATCCATCCCTTGATTTGTTTGGATTTGTCAAAACAAATGAAAAGCATAGCTTTGTTGAAAATTTGATGTAAATTATCAATCTAATATATATGTTCCCTTGCCAATTTTTGCATCCTTAGCCTTGTCTTTAAGAAACATAGCTTTGTTGTATTAAAAAAAAATAAAAGTGTATGTTCTTGATATGCATTGACTGCTGCCAATTATTAGTAAAGAAGAATATGCATACTACCTAGCTGGAAAGTTCTCTCTCTACTAAGCTAAATATCGAACGAAACATATGGTACTGATGAAATTTGTGATGATTGAGATTTTGGTTCTCTTGAGCTCCTCTCGGAAAATAATTTTGTAAATTAACAGCACAAAGAATCAAAACAGAACATTGCATGATATATATATGTATATATATATATATATATATATGTCCTCAGAAGGAGATGTATTGATGCTATAAAATGAAATTGGTCTTAGGAAGGAAGACATTGGATATATGCAAAACAAGAGTTTGATGCTAATTTATATGAAGACAGAAAACAACTCAATCCGGCTGTTCAAGTAGAAAAAAATTCATCCATCCACGGCTTTTGGACTGTCCCTTCTTTTTGTGAGAAGGTGAAGAAGAGCGAGTGATAAGAGAAGCGTGAGAAAGAAGAAAACGGCAGTGATGAGCACCTTCCAGCCACGGAGGCGGCCTCTGGAGTTAATATTGCCGTCTGTCTTGGCTGCTGCAATTGTATGACCATCCTGTTGCTCTTCTTCTTTGTCTGGAAAACACAGAAAACAAATTAGAGGAAACTTATTTTTGAAATGAATATGGACTAACCTGTGAACAATGAATAGTAGTGGAGTAAAATGATCAAGTGTACCTTCTTCATCAGAGTCACCAAGGATCTTATTGAACCAAATCGGATCTTTTATTGGTTCACTTCTGCGCGAGAGCAAGTATACTCCTGGCTGACATTCATCCAAATCTCCACTCGTGGCACATGCAGCATAATACGGATCAATGGTTTTGTGTTGGGCACTAATCATATTATTATGATTCTCTTCTTGCAGCGGCTGCAAAAGCTGGATGCCGAACTCCTTTACCTGAAGCCAAGGTTCCATAATTACGGAAACAAGCACTTCATCGCCACCATCTAAGTGAACCTCCTCCTCCAACTTCCAATGGCTTAACCATATCATGTCTTCTCCTTCACCAGGAATGCCGCAGTGTGACGGGGCATAGATCCACTTCAGACCCTTGCTCTTATTTCTGACTCTAGTAATCAATGGCCCAGGTAAAGCAAAAGGAGAATCATTGGCCCGTTTTGTATAGACAGCAAAGACCTTCAAGCCTCCGATTCCGTGATTAGGAAGTAAAGGCACAACAAAAGATATTGATGACTTTGTACTTTTGTGGCTGAACTGGCCTGGAACCTCATTCCCAGCAAAAAATGTGCTGAATATACCACGTTCGTACAGTCCCTACATTTATATATAATATATGCCATGGACATCAGAATATTATTAGTCAACTCTTCCTATAATTAATCATATGAGATATCGAGACAGAGAGACAGAGAGAGAGGTGCACCTGGATGGGACAACGATCATCATCAATTTGTGACTGGTATGGTTTTCGAATCCGAATGGGTGCCATAGATTCCAAGTTGCACAAGCCCAAAAGGTTGATAATTTCTACATCAACTCTTCCAATGGGTTCTAGCTTGTAGTTATTCTCCCATTCAACTAGGTTGTCATTGTAAAAGCACCTGGTACCGTGTTTTCGGAATTGACCGGATTGATATGCTATTTTCTTCAATAATACACAACATTCCACATTCAGGTCGCCTACTCTTGGTAACCCAACAAGGGATTTGAGACTCCTACATTCCATAAAAGAGAGTTCATTGAGCCCTGTTAAACCTTGGATGCAATCTGGTAGGCTACAAATTGGATTGTGCCCTAGCTTTAGTATTTTCAATGAGGATAGATCACTAAAATCCTTTGGAAAGGCATCATCTGAAAGATTGCACCACTGAAGACTTAAGTCTACTAAAGAGCATGGTAGAGAACTCAATATACGTGAACTTCTTCCTGGCCAGAATTTACCTATTGGAATTTCATCAACCTCAAGCACTTTCAGAGATTTCAAGTTCCTCAACATCTCAATTGATAACTCATTAAGATTTGTGCAACCAGATAAAATAAGTGCTTCAAGTGATTTAAGCATGAGGATGTGCTCAGGAAGCATCCTAAGGTTTCTGCAGTTCCTCAAACTCAAGTAAACAAGTCTCTCTAGGTTTCTAATGGATTCATTGACACCAACCAGGCTTTCACAATCTTCAAGAATCAGTTTCTCTAGATTGGGGCAACATGAGAAGTCAGTAGTTTCACTAAGGCTATGACAATGGCGGAGATCAAGGATCTTCAATAACGGCAGACACTGCAGGATAAAAAAATATACAGAAAAAAACAATGTGGAGTAGTTAATATAGAATATTATAGATATATAATTTGTTATCAGACTAAAATAATCCTATATTCCATACTGTTTGTAGAGTTACGTACAGGGAAAGGAATTGAAAATTGTAGAGTTACGTACTTTTGTTCCTTGACAAACTTGTCTCAAGTCGCTATATTCCATTTCAAGAACAATTAGGCTCCCCAAAGGAAAATCAGAGGGTATAGAATCCAAAGGAAATTCAACCCAACACAGCCATCTTAATCCAGTACAAAATTCAGCATAACATCCATCGAGTTGTACATGAATAAGATGGAGTAGTTTTAGTTCATGCATCCTTCCAAATGCATTGGTTTCCAAGACTTTCTCATTTGAGTATATGGGACTGTTTGTAGGGGGCATACGCATGTCCAGGACAAGACCTTCAATTGTTCTTGTACCCTACAGAAGAAAAGTGGAAAACATTTAATATTACAAGAAGACATGTTTTTTACATTCTTACAAGAAGACCTTCACATGTTTCTTACATTCTTTTCTATCAGGATTTTGAAGGAATCCTTTTGACGCCATACTCTACTACGTTTCCAAGGCTCCTCTGACTCTAGACGAACAATTTCTCTTCCCATTCCACGAATCAGATCATGCATTTGGACCATGTCATATTTATCAATTGTCACCAAACATCTATCGATGAGATTTTGAATGCCAACAATTGTATAGAAATCACATCCATCTAGTATTTTAACAATGTAATCTTTGTCCTTTCCGATAAAGAAACAAGCAATATGGAGGAATAAGTTTCGATCATGGTCATCTTGCAAAGAGTTGTAGCTTACTCTTAGTTTATTTATTATTTCACCATTTGGAATAGCTTCTAACTTGTCCAATGCACTTTTCCATACATCTATAGTTTCCCCCAACAAAGATGAACCTAAAACTTTAAGAGCTAATGGAAGACCTCCGCAATGATCCACTATTTTTTTCGAATATTCTATGTAATCTTCAATGGGATGGTCCTGGACAAAAGCGTGCCAACTGAAGAGCTCCAATGATTCATTTTGATCCAAAGTTTCAACTGCATATACCTCAGTAACTTGATGAGCCTTTAACAATCTTGAACGCCTAGTTGTTATGATGATTTTACTTCCTGGACAAAATCGATCTTTCATCCGAAGTAGTGCATCTAATTGGTCCACATGATCCACATCATCAAGAACAAGGAGAACCCGTTTAGAACTTATGGCGTCTTCAATCTCAGTTATTCCTTGACTAACACTGTGTATTCTCACTTTTCTCCCCTTCAAAATATCAAAAAGAAGTTGTGTTTGTATTTGAACTAAGCCATTAGGTTGTTGTGAAATATCTTTGATGTTTTCAAGAAAGCTGCTTCCTTTGAATCTTTGAAAGTTTGAATTATAAACAAACTTTGCAATGGTTGTCTTCCCTATTCCACTTATCCCATAAATTACAAGTATGTCAACATCAGTTGATCGGTGCTGTAACCATAAGTTGATATTTTCCACTCGAGATTGCATTCCAACCATGTTGGGGGCAACACTTAAGGGTGTGCGACTTAGTTTGTCTCCAATTACCTTAATTATTTTCTCGATAAACTTTGACTCGTACCTAAAACAATTGCAGTCAAAATGAAAGAAAATTCAAACATGTGTGATTCTCATATAATTGACTTATAAAATACCATGGAAATTTATAAGATCAGAAAGTTCTAAGGTATAATAAGAGATGAGTCCATGAAAGCAACAAATTTAATTAATCGTACCGAATCTATCAAATTTAACTGGTAGTGTGTGCACTGGTTGTGAATGGGATCAACTGACGATAGATGTAAAAGCTAAGTGAAGATCAATCTAGATGATGGGGTTGAATTAAGCCTCTAAAACTAAAGCTCAACTAAACATAAACAGAAACCATTTAAAATCGAGATCAAGCAACTTGTATTAAAAACGGAGGATATTTAAAAAAATATGTAGAAGCTCTTTTGGTTTTTGAAAAACTGTTTTAGCCATTTCAAAAGTAAAACACACAAAAATTGAAACACCTATTTTTAGTATTTTTAATGCGTCAAAGAAAAACTAACGGAGTAGCTAGTTGGAATGAATTACCCATCAGCTTGATTTTGCAAGACCATCCCTGCAAGATCAGCAACCTCTGCAAGGGCCTCCCTCCATGCCTTCACCTTCTGCAGCGGTTGAGTTTTTTGGTGCCTAGCAAATGCCTTTGCAAGATTTCCTGTCTGCTTCCTCACATGGGATGGATCTACATCGTAGAAGACAGGCAAAACGACATGGTCAGCTGAGATCCTCTTGCGTTCAAGGATCATCAAAAGCTCGTCAAGGCACCATGTGGAAGAAGCGTAGTCTTTCGAGAACACAATAACAGAAGTTCGTGACTGTTTGATTGCTTTTTGCAGTTCGGGCTTGATATCTTCTCCTCTCTCAATTTCATCGTCGTCTCGGAAAGTACGGAATCCGGCGTTGACCAACGCTCTACAGAGGTGGTCAGCGAACTTCTTGCGAGTGTCTTCCCCTCTAAAACTCAGAAACACGTGATAACGAGAATATCGAGAATTGGAGGAGGTTTGCTGAGCTGCTCTCACAAGTGCCATAAGTGTGTGGTGAACAAACAAACTGCCTGAGTGGGAAATAATTAGGTTTTGGGGTTTCTACTTCCTTCCTGGATGTTGTAAACAAGCAGCTTGTGAAATGAAAGGATGATGCATCCATCGACTTAAAAGCAATTATTTTTAGTCCAGCAAATATGAAATCTATAATATGTCTTTTTCTAAAAGCAATTATTTTTAGTCCAGTCTTTTTCTAAAAGCAATTATTTTTAGTCCAGTCTTTTTCTAAAAGCAATTATTTTTAGTCCAGCAAGTATGAAATCTATAATATGTCTTTTTCTAAAAGCAATTATTTTTAGTGCCGAGTGAGACATTTTGGCCGGCGGAGTTTCTTTGGTTTTTTTTTTTTGGGTCAACTGGTTTCTTTGGTTTTTTTTTTTGGGTCAACTAGTATCTTTGCTTTTTTTAAGGTAGCTAATTGGTGACAGTACTAACAAGTTGTAGTCCTCTATTGTAAAAAAAACCAAAGAAAAAAGAAATTTCAAAAGCAAAACAAGTAATTGGAGATGCTTAACATATAAAAAGACAAGGTTTTTTTTTTATCACAAATGATCCTTCAAGTTTATAAAATTGTCACAAATGGTCTTTAAGGTTTTTTTTGTGACATTAATAGTCCTTAACATTAGGGCTTTTTATCATAAATGGTCTCTGCCGTTTGAAATTCTGTTAAGTGTGACGTGGAAGATAAGTGTGACGTGAAAATTCCTTTTTTTTTTTACTGCATCTTTTCATCCCCCTCCCTCTACTTTGTCTCTCTCCCCCTCTGCTCTCCCTGTCCTTTCCTTCTTCCTCTATTTTTTTCTTGCCCACAGCCACCCGCAAGAAAAAAATATAAGATATACAGTGGTAGAGAAAATGTATAGTTATAAAACTATATCTTCGTGGTAGAGAAAGGAGTGTATAGTTGTATATCATACAAAATAATATAACCCATTTTCAATAATAAAAAAGATATAATCCATATATCTTTCCACATCTTTGTATAGTTGTATATCATAACCCACAACCTGGGAATCTCCCTTTGTTTTTTTCTTGCCCACTGCCACCTGCAAGAAAAAATGGTCTCTGGGATTTAATGATCTCTTTTTTTTTTAACACTGCCACCCGCAAACCCAAGCCCAACTCCCCTACCATCTCCCTCTGTATTTTCTCTCCTCCCCTACCATCTCCCTTTTAAGTTGTTTGAATAAATGTTTGTGTGAAATGAAATGTGAAACTGCCTTGTGCAAGTATTATTTTGCAAAATAAACAGAGGGAAAGGGGTGGGTTTGGGCGTGGGTTGCGGGTGGGAATGGGGTGGTCGGGTTGTAGAGGCAAGAAAAAAAAAGAGGGAGAGGAAGAGCACGTAGAGGAGAGAGGGCAGAGGGAAAGAGAGAGAGGCTAGAGGGAGGAGAGAAAGGACAATGGGGGAGAGCAGTGGCGGATCCAGAAATTTTCATTCCGGGGGTCAATCTTTTCATAGTCCTCGAGCAAACAAAAAACTAGAACAAGACTCAAAACAATCTTTCCGAACATTTTCCACATTAAAAAAGAGAGGAAGCAAGGGACTGCATTAAATTTAAATTTAAAAAAAAAAATACAACATCATGGCGCACTTCCTGACTCCACAATGGGCTAAGTATGAAAAATGATTTTTCGGCATAATAATTTTCTCAAGATAATTTTTGGCGGCTTTTATTCCTTACACATCAAATAAGAAAACTTGATTTTATGGGATTTTATTATGACGTATATATTGACTTAATGAGCCATCATTTTTAGCCTAAATCGTATTTTGTACTAAAACCGATTTTTCATATTTTGATTTGGTGAGAATTTGATTTTCTAGTATTTTTATTTGAATCCAAATGGGGGGTACTTCCTTATTTACATTGTAAACTTAAGTAAATGGAGTAATATAAAAATAAATAAAAGTAAAAGGACAAAGAAATTTACTTAAATGCTGAAAATGAAAATAAGGAAATCTGCATTGTTTCATAACTCTCTATATACAAATTACAAACTAACATAACTCTGAGTTGGTTTGGGGAGGGAATTATCAAGCAGGCAGCGACGACATCGTTTTGACATCGAGCGAAAAGAAAAAAGAAGAGGACGCGCGTGCGCTGGGTGCTGCGCGCAAGGATGCGCTGCGCAAAGGCTGGAGCTGCACACAAGTTGCCCCTTTGGGGCATTTCGTCGAACACCTTGCGAGGGTCAAGTTTGGCTACTCTAATGGAGGATTTCAGAGGTTGCAGGGGTCAATTGACCACCCTTGCTCCTCTGTGGATCCGCCCCTGGGGGAGAGAGAGGGGCTAAATGGATTTTTAATGGATTTTCATTAAAAAATTATTTATTTATTTATTTAATCCACATGTCACGATGTGATTAGATATGTGAACTCCATGTATCTTCCACTTCAAACACTTAACAGAATTTCTAATAGCAGGGACCATTTGTGATAAAAAGCTCTAACGTTAAGGACTATTAATGTAACAAAAAAACCTCAAGGATCATTCATGACAATTTTATAAACCTCAAGGACCATTTGTGATAAAAAGTCAAAAATGACATGCGTTATAAACATGTGGAGCCCTCAAGCAGATGTTTTAGACTTTAGGGGCAAGCTTTTGGACTTTGGGAGAAAATGAAGACTTTGTGGTGTGTAGGTGGCTTAATATAAGGTATGATACGTAAGTATAATAATAGTGTGTTGGTTAGGTGGATATAAGTATAATAATACAATACAATATATATTATGTAGTGTGTTGGTTAGGTGGTTTGATATAAGGTATGATGTATAAGTTTAATAATATCATATAATATAATAATAATCTACAATTCAATTATAGGTGGTGTAGCTCTAGTTTCAATGAGGCTTTTAAATTAAAACCCCATACCAGACTTCGGGGACATAAGCATACTTGCCGAACCTCTCATTTAGTTTAGTTTATGTGCAGCTTTATTTATTTACAACAACTTGGAGATTCTCTGTTTAAAAATAAATAAATAAAGAAATGGTCACACCATTATAACTTAATAATTGCATATGACAAAGTCTACGTTCACACCATGGACTGTGAGTAAACCTGCTGTTATCACTTTGGTTTTGATGGATATCACAATTTTATGCGCCAATATCTTTGAGCTAGTTGAATATTAAGAAAAGTAATTGATGTTCTTAATTGCAAATGGACAATATCGCTCAAATTAGTATAGTAATAAATAGAGTATCGTTCCACCAGGGATCAAGTTAATCTATTAATTACTAGAGTGATTTATTTCTAATTATATTTGAATTAAAAGATAAGAGGATTAAGATAATGAAAATGTAATTAAGCAAGTAAAATAAATTGAGATTAAGTAAATAATGTAAAAGATGACAACAAAGCTAATGAAGCACTAGGACACCGATTTCACCTAGCTAATCCAGCCCAAATCCTTCTAGCTTGTTAATCCTAATTACCTAACATGTTGATAATCGTTTTCCCTTACCTCACCAATACTCTATTCCGAGCTATATTAGTTGTATTCCTTACCATCAACCCACTTTATTCCTAGTTATGGATTTAGATAGCTAAATACCCTTTAAGATTTGAGGAAAACATTGAAGACTACACAAACCATAACCTAATCTTCCGAGTTGGCTATGTAATTTCTTGTTCTTGTTACAAGAAGCTATTTATTAGGCATCTCCTTCCGGTCTCAACCCAATTCTTCCAATCATGCAATTAGTGGCAAATTAATTGAAAGCAATAAGAATGGTAACAAGCACTCAACATGTATAGATAAATAAAATTAACAATATCAAAGAATTTGAGTATTCATAGCTAGGCTATATCGTAGCCCTAGTAAATGAAATTAGTTCATGAAGGATTTATTGAGAATCATGATGGTTGATGAAGACATGGAAGGCACCGAATTCTCCAAGTAGAATGCCATGGTTGCACAAGCTCTCTTCGTATTCTCCTTGGGTTTTTGGGTCTATGAATATGAATATGTCGGAATTTGATGGTGGAGGATGATCCCTTGATCAATGGCCGAAACTGCATATTTATAATACACCTAGAAATCCTACCCATCTAAGGTATAATTACAATTATTACAAAAATATGATTCCTTCTAATATAGGGTCTTCTTTATTTCTACTTATTTGACTTGGTAAGATTTGAACCATCTTGAACTAGGAAATTTGATAACACTCCTTGTGACAAAAGGAATTATTTGGCTTCTTGACTTGATTTATCTCCAATCTTCATCTTCTTGCCCCTTTTTACCTCAATTTCATTTACTTATTTATTCGTTAATTTCTTTAGATTAAATTGGTTGTTTTAATTGGTTTTGTGAGATTTGTGAAGGAATTGTGAGACCCATGTCTTGGGGAAACAAGAACGGTGTGCAGTCCCACATCGCTCGGGGAGGGAAAGGTGAAGTGCTTTATATGTGTGGGCACTTCTCTTCCTAGCAAGAAGCCTTTTGGGCAAGATAGCATTAGCTTGAGCCCAAGAACAAAATTGTGAGGGGGGAGGCCCAAAGCGGACAATATCTTGCTAGGGGAGTCGGGTCGTGGCAAATGGTATCAAAGCTGGACCCCGACCGGAAGTATGCCAGCGAGGACGCTGGGCCCCAAGGGGGGTGAATTGTAAAGCTCGTGTCTTGGAGAAACAAGAACGGTGAGCAGTCCCACATCGCTCGGGGAGGGAAAGGTGAAATGCTTTATATGTGCTTTATATACGGTTACTCAAATATGTAGCATATTATTCCAAATATGTTCAATTTAACGGTTCCAATTTTGTAACAAATTTAGGCTTGTCGTCCAATTCAAATAAATTCTTTTAAATCCCTCTATCCCAATGAAGCCTAACAATTTTTATTTATTTATTTTCTGTTAATGGAACAAGCGTGGCAAGAAACAGTTTCCAAGGGGGACTACAAATTTACAGACTGGGAGGAGCAGTAGCAGCACAGCAGAGAAGAGCAGAAGCGGACCACTCACTGACTTGGTTCTACTTGATCTCTCAGTCTCTTCATTATTCCCCCAGTCGTCGTCGTAACCCCGAAACCCTTCTTAACGTGTTTTTCAATTATTGACTTTGTTGTGAAAAATGGACAAACACTTTCACCCTCCCCTAATGATCTTGTTGTTGATGGACTTTGTGACACACACAATGATGGATGAATCACACACACACACACACTTGAGACAACAACCAAGCACAAAGTGACACAAGAATTTATAGAGGTTCAGCAATTGCCTACATCCTCTTGGTGATCCCCTTGAGAAATTCACTTCATGAAAGAATAAGTTACAACTTTGGTTTTACACAGAAAAACCCCTTTGAACTCTATTCTCTCCCCAAGCTCTCTTTTCTCTCACACCCCTTGCTCAACACTTTGATGCACTTGTGAAACACTCTCACAACCCTTGGTGTTTCCCCCCTTTGTGTCTAGACTCTTAAGACCCCAACTCAGCTCCTAACTTGAACTGATTGCTCTCCCTCACGTTCTCCCTTGGTGAGTTAACCTCCTTTGAACACAATAGCACCCAGCTACTTGGCCACCTTGAGATTAACCACACATGGTTTCTGCTTCAGCCACTTCCTCTTATTCAACTTGTTTTCTCCCTTATGTTATCTTACTTCATCCCATTACCTACACAAGCCAATGGACAAGAGATAGGATATCTGATTGTCCACCACGTTCTTTCCTTTTAGTCACCACTTAGACTAAGGGTCAGATCAAGTAGGTAATACAATCCCACTCAGCCACCTCCATTAAACCAGAAAATGGAGAGGAGATTATTCAAAATAAGATAACCAATTGGCCATGAGTGCTCTCCCAACTATCCAGCAGGTAGTCAACCCTCTTTTACCTCAGAAGTGACCCACTAAGCCTCTGAAATCTTGTGGAAAGCGATAGCCATCGAAAACACAGTTGAAAACACGTAAGAAAACATCAGCACAGCACAGGGGCGACCGGTCGCTGATACCTTGCGACCGGTCGCTACGACCATTTGGATACATAGCGACCGGTCGCTGATACCTTGCGACCGGTCGCTCGTTGCGATTTTTCCAAATTTCGAAACTGCTTCTGACGATCGGTCGCCCAAACCTTGCGACCGGTCGCTCACTCCTTCACTTGCAACCTTAATGTGAGCCAATTTTACAACAGACTTGAAGAAACGCCATGCACATACACTAGTTCTGAATCCATCGACATCGTCATGCACACCGAGGCTGCCTCATTCGTCCTTTTCTTCTTTCTCCAACCTTCTTCTTAACTTATCATATGGTTTATTTGTTATCACTTGGTTTGATTTAAATTGGTTAAAACTTGCTTCATTTCTTGTGTGTAGGTGTGTGTGAATATTACGGTGAGATATCGAGTCTACAATCCTAGAACTAAGAAATTCATGATAAGCCGAGATGTTGAATTCGATGAATCGGCGTCATGGAACTGGGAGGAAGAGAAAGTTTAAAACAAAAATGTTACTATAACACAACCATGCAGAGAGGAAATTGAAGAAACTCCAGGTACGATTCCTCAACCTACAACTCCTCCATCTATACAAAATGAAGGCCTTCCAGAATCATAATCAAGAACTAGATCACTCCAAGATATATATGAGACTTGCAACTTCATAACTATAGAACCAGAAAGTTTTGAAGTTGCAGTAAAAGAAGAAATCTGGAGAAAAGCTATGGAAGAAGAAATCAAAACAATTGAGAAAAACAAAACATGGGAACTCGTTGATCGCCCACAAGATAAAGAGATCATTAGGGTTAAATGGGTATATAAGACCAAATTTAATCCTGATGGATCAATACAAAAGCATAAAGTGAGGTTAGTAGCTAAAGGCTACTTGCAACAGCCGAGCATAGATTATAACGAAACCTTTGCATTAGTTGCAAGACTTGATACTATAAGAGCACTGGTAGCATTAGCAGCTCAAAAGAAATGGAGAATTTATCAACTAGACGTAAAGTCTACATTTCTAAATGGAGAGCTCGAAGAAGAAATATACGTGGAGCAACCACAAGGATTTATTGAGCAAGGAGAAGAAGATAAAGCACTCAAGCTAAAGAAAGCCTTGTATGGACTCAAGCAAGTGCCACGAGCTTGGAACAGCCGCATAGACAAATACTTCATCAACGCAGGCTTCAGGAGGAGCAAAAGCGAGCCTACTCTCTACACCAAAACTCAAGGTAAGTCCGATATCTTGATTGTCTCTCTATATGTGGATGACCTCATCTACACAGGAAACAATGAAGAAATAATTCAAGAGTTCAAAAAAGATATGATGAAAACATTTGAGATGAGTGACCTTGGGTTGATGCACTATTTTTTGGGCATTGAAATAAACCAAGAAGAAGATGAAATCTTCATATGCTAGAAAAAGTACACTGAGAATATTTTGAAAAAGTTCAAAATGTACGGGTGCAAGACTGTAGCTACTCCACTTATCACCAATGAGAAATTAAGAAAGGATGATGGATCAAGTAAAGTAGATGGATCAGTTTACAGAAGTCTCATTGGGAGCTTACTATACTTAACAACAATAAGACCCGACATAATGTACACGACGAGCTTACTATCAAGATTTATGCAAAATCCAAGCCAAGTACACTATGGAGCAGCAAAAAGAATATTAAGATACTTGCAAGGCACAATTGACTATGGCATATGGTATAAGCCTACTACAGATCCAAGACTACTTGGCTATACGAACAGTGATTGGGCTGGATCAGTAGATGACATGAAAAGCACATCAGGCTATGCATTTACAATTGGATCAGGAATATTTTCATGGTCATCAAAGAAACAAGAGACGGTGGCTCAATCATCAGCAGAAGCCGAGTACGTAGCAGTAGCAAGTTCAACATGCCAAGCTATTTGGCTCAGAAGAATATTTAAAGATATGGGAGAGTGCCAAACAGAAGCTACTGAAATATTTTGCGACAATAAGTCTGCTATAGCAATGGCGAAGAATCCAGTATTCCACAGCATGACAAAGCATATCGCCATCAAGCATCACTTCTTACGAGAACTCTTAGCAAACAAAGAAGTTGAACTCAAGTACTGCAAAATAGAGGAGCAGATTGCAGACATCTTCACTAAGGCACTTCCAAGACCAAGATTCGAAATGCTCCGAAACATGCTCGGAATCACACAGATGTGCATTAAGGAGGAGTGAGGAGTGTACAACATTAATGCACATTTGGTGGAGATTTTTACAATATAGAATTTTCTAGAATAATTTAGAATGAAGAGTCGGTGGTTGTATTTCCTAAAACACTAGTCAATTGAAGCTAGTAGAAAGCTCCAGTAGAAACTACAATATATGGCTGAAAATTGCTTAGACAAAGTTGGTTACTGTACAAACCGACTTAACTAAGCAAAAAAGCCAACTTAGATAGTCGGCTAGGATCACTATATATATTAGCTAGCATCCCATTATGTAATTAAGAAAGAGAACTCTGAAAAACTACCAGCTGCCTTGTATCCATATAGTCTCTAAAGCTTTGTAACTTCGTCCTCCATTCAAATAAAATTACTTTGTTGGGTAAATTACTCAAATGGTCCCCAAATTTGTACGCGATTTACATTTTGGGGCATGAATTAAATTTTTCGTTCAAATGGTCCATCAACTCTATATTAATTACTCAAATGGTCCCACCGTCTAATTTTCTGTTAGATTTAACCAAATTTTAGGGTAAATAATGACCAATTTGCCCTCATATTTAACGGAAATATTGACAGAATGTAACGGTGGGACCATTTGAGTAATTAATAT
This sequence comes from Prunus avium, assembly GCF_965620075.1. NCBI lineage: Eukaryota > Viridiplantae > Streptophyta > Magnoliopsida > Rosales > Rosaceae > Prunus > Prunus avium. The sequence continues at coordinate 30,212,961 of NC_142285.1, read as the reverse complement.
AGAGTTGATGGACCATTTGAACGAAAAATTTAATTCATGCCCCAAAATGTAAATCGCGTACAAGTTTGAGGACCATTTGAGTAATTAACCCTTACTTTGTTACTCTTTCAAAAGTTTTCCTTTCCAACTTAAGTTATTGTCCTAAACACTACCAACTATTTTCCAAACCTCTTCTCCCTTGATATAACAAAAAAGGGTATACTGGTGATTTGCCCCCTGAACTTGTACCTTAGTTTCAATTAGCCCCATATACCCTCTACCCTAATTTAAAATTAAAAAATTAAAATTAAAATTAATTTGCCCTCTACCTTAGTTTCAATTTGCCCCCTGAACTTGTACCTTAGTTTCAATTAGCCCCCTATACCCTCTACCTTAGTTTCATGAATAAAAAATTAAAATTAAACTCTCTCTCCCCTCTACCTTGATTTCTACTCCCCCCAAACTTTTTTTTTTTTGTTGTTGGTTTCTTATTTGATTTTCTTTTATTGTTATTTTAAAGATATGATTTTTTATTCATTTTTTTTGTTTTAATATAAAAATACCATGTTGCCCCTGCATTTAACAAAAAAAGTTAACAAAATTGACGGCATGACCATTTGTCCTAAGGAAAGTGAAGTTAAAAGACCACGGGAACCATTTTGAAAATTGAGGTACTTAAAAGCAAATCTGGTTTAAGTTCAGGGACTAATAAAATGATTAACCCTTTAAAAAATTACAAACAACAATGATTCGAAGTTCGAAAAAGTATAGAAATATCGTAAACTGTTGCAAACTATATGTAATGGATGCCCACCATGCCAATAGTATATCTACTATATGACTCACTCTCCCAAGAACTCACTATATTGTATTTTAAATGCCTATAAATAGGCACTCAACGAAGATGAATAGATGAAGCTTTAGAAGAGCAATTCTATAACATAAACAAAGTTAAGAAAATAAGAAAGAAATAAGAGAATGAATTTGAATACGAATTTAAAAAAATCAACCATAGCAGTGCTCAACAAGTGGCCGGGAGTGGTGGACTGCTTTTACAATTTAACATAACAAACCCTACACATATGCTCAGAAGTGTCGCTCTCATGATGTAAAATGGAAAAATCGATTGAATAAATTGGGTTGATTAACTTAATCCAAATAAGTATCCGAGTTTTATCAGCAGTTTTTTTATATAAATAAAAAAAATTATAAAAAAAATTATAAAAACTATCTTAGGAGTTTCTTGTAAAATTTCAACTCTAATTATATGAAGATATGGCCATTTTAAAACTGTCAATAATTTTGGGCAACATTGGGCTGTAGCCCAGGTAGCTTTCTGCAAAAACAAAATTATTAAACCTATAAAGCGGCTACTGTAATTTTTTGAAAAGAAAAAAAAATATTAAACATATATATCCCATTGAGTGGATGGCCCCTTCATGTTTTGTGGCTTCTTGGCGGTTTCCATGTAATGAAGTTTCCAAGTCTGACTACAATCATAATGAAATCCTAACATACTAGTTGGTCCCACCACATAATGAAGTATGACATTCTTTTTCTTTTTTTTTTTCTTTTTTTTTTTTATATATAAAAAAAAGGATATATGTGAAACTTAGCCTTAGTGGTCTCAAAAAAATATATGCTGACTCTCTATATGGTGTGCTATCAAAGTCGACCTCATCATTAATACCCATAGTAAAGGTAAAGCCCTTACTCCTAATTCTCAAATTTTAATCTTTTTCAATTTTCTCACACGGCACAACTTCAATAGATACACTTGGAATTATGTTGTTGAACATATATTCATTTTGATAATATGTATTTTTTTATTACATTTAATATGTATTTGTTTTATGTTAAAACTTATTGGAAATTAGTTAATGAAGCTATGAATTAGCATAACTTATATGATTTAATGTATTCTAGCTAGCCCACTGGTAGAAAAATTCTTGGTTCTGCCTAGTACTATCACAAAGATGGATAATATAAAGACAATGGGATTTTCCTAAGGTTTTTTCTTTCTATCATGATAGTCCTCCAAATTAACACCGCTGCATGGACTATATATATATATTAAAATGGGGGGTTTTTTTTGGGGGGGGTTGTGGGGTGGTTGGGGAAGAGGAGAGGGGGAGGGGGAAGGGGGGAAGGGGGTAATGATCAAAGTTCGATTATCATATAAGGGACAATTCACTGGGAAAAAAAGAAGAAAAAGCAAACTTGATGCACAATTTCGTCGGCGTGCGCTTGAATAGCATTTATAAAATTACAAACAACAATGATTCGAAGGTCCAAAAATAAAGAAATATTGTAAACTGTTGCAAACTATATGTAATGGATGCCCACCATGCCCATAGTATACCTACCATATGACTCACCCTCCCAATAACTCACTATATTGTATTCCAAATACCTATGAATAGGCACTCAATGAAGATGAATAGATGAAGCTTTAGAAGAGCAATTCTATGGTTATTCTCTTCCTCTAGACTCTATAGGCACTCAAATAAAAGAATGAATTTGAATAAGAATTGGTAAACAAGTGGCGTGGAGTGGTGGACTGCTTTTACAATTTAATATAACAAACCATAGCTTTTCTCTTTCGGCTCCTCGTGAGCTGTTGTTTCCTCTTGTCTGTTTGTTTCTCTTGCCCCTTTTTTGGGCTTTGATGAAAGACATTTTCGACCAAAAAAAAAACAACAATTTGACCAATATGGAGGGATAAGTTTGCACACCAGTTTGGACAAAATTGGATGGATAGTTTCTAATTATAGAGGGAGATGTTCAAGTACATTGTTCCATTTTTGACATATTTAGTCATATATTCATTCTTAGCACTATTAATATAGATAAACTCTACACCATTTAATTTCTATAAACAAACCCAAAAAATGACAGCTGGCCCTATTGAATTTTATTTTGATTATTAAATTACTTTGATGCCCTATTGAGTGCCTTGGGTTTTTTTATGAGGTTTTAGGGGGAGTTTGTTTTAAGAAATCAACGGCAGTTTTGCAATTTAAAAGAAGTTAAATGCCTTTTTATTATGTTGTAAATGGGTTTTGGGTGTGTTTCTAAAGTCCATATCATATATAATTTTTTTATAATTTGAGCTCATACATTGGGTATAATAGTGAATCTCCCTTTTACTTTTTGAATTGCATAGCACTAGTGAACAAGTTGCTGCTTAATTATATTTAGGGAAATTTTTTTTTTTTTTGGTGGAGTATATTTAGAGATTCCACACAGAATGAATGGTTATGCATGGGGCAGAGAGGGAATCAGCATTTGGTGTATTTGGGACTCGGATTTTAAATCTTCTTTTTTAAATTGACAATTTTCATGTGTTTTTAGACGCCAGCGGAGCCTCAAAAGGGTCGCTTGAATGTTGAATGCTCCTGCATGAAGAGATGATGAACTGATGACATTGTTTGATCAACCACGACTGCCACAGCTTTGTTGGTTTGGCATACTCACAGTCACTAACCTTTTACTTTTGAGGATTCTTTTATTGACCATAAGAGAGCTCGTGAACAAGAAAATTTGCACATGGGTTCTCCATCCGAACAGGTGCCATGGATTCCAAGTTAGACAAGCCCAAGAGGTTGATCATTTCTACATCAGCTCTTTCAATGGGTTCTAACTTGAAGTTGCACTCCCACTCAATTAGGTTGTCGTTCTTACGCAATCGGGTAGTGCCCTGCTTGTGGAAAAGGATTGATATGTGATTTTTTCCAATGATATGCAATCTCCACATTCAATTGCTCTACTTTTGGTAGCCCTAAAAGCGATTTGAGCCTCCTACATTTGGAAAAAGATAGTCTACGGAGCCTTTGTTAAACCTTTGATGCAATTTGGCAGGGTACAAATTGGATTATTCCCAAGATTTAGGGTTTTCAATGACGAAAGATAACCAAAATCCCTTGGAAAGGCATCATCCGAAAGATTGCACACTTTTTAAGACTTAAATATACTAACGAGCATGGGAAAGAACTCAAGATATATGGACTTCTTCCTGGCCATAATTCACTTATTGGAATTCCATTTGTTTCAAGCACTTTACAAGATTCCATGTTCCTCGTCATCGTAACTGATGAGATCAATCAGCCCTGTGCAATCTGCAAGAATCAATTTCTCTATATTGGGGCAAACCGAAAAGTCATCGGTGTCGATAAGGCCATGATAATGGCTGAGATCAAGGATCTTCAATGATGGAAGAACCTGTGAAAGCCTAAAACAAAAAGGAATTGAAAGTGTAATGTACTTTTGCCCCTTTGCAGACTTGCCTCAAGCTGCTATATTGCATTTCAAGAACAATCAGGCTCTCTAGAGGAAAATTAGCAGGTACAGAATCCAAAGGAAATTCAACCCAACACAACCATCTTAATCCTGTAGGAAATTCTGCATAACATCCATCAACTTGTACATGACCAAGATGGAGTAGTTTCAGTTTGGGCATCCTTGCAAATGCATTGGTTTCGAAGACTGTCCCATTTGAGCTTATTTCACTGTTTGCAGGGAGCATATGCATCCCCAGGACAAGACCTTCAATCGTTTGCATACCCTACACAAGAAAATGGAAAAACGTTTGGATACTTCGCAAAAATAAGAAAAACATATATAGGCACACATACAAAGTACGTTACTTACATTCTTTTCTATCAATACTTTGAAAGAATCCTTATGATGCCATAATCTACTACGTTTTCCAGGCTCCTCTGATTCTAGGCAAACAATTTCTCTTCCCATATCCCAAATCATGTCATGCATTTGCACCTTGTTATATCCATCAATTGTCACTAAACATCCTATCAACAAGGTTTTGAATGCCAACAATTGTATAGAAATCACATCCATCTAGTATTCTGACAATGTAATCTTTTTCCTTTTCGATAAAGAAACAGGCAATGTGGAGGAATAATTTTCGGTCGTGGTCATCTTGTAAAGAATCATAGCTTATTCTCAGTTTATTCATGATTTCAACATTTGGAATAGCTTCCAACTTCTCAAATGCACTTTTCCATACACCAATACTTTCACCCAATGGAGAAGATCACCTAAAACTTTAAGAGCTAATGGAAGTCCTCCACAATGGTACACTGCTTTTTCTGAATATTCTAGGTAACCTTCAATGGGGTGGTCTTGGCCAAAAGCATACCACCTGAAGAGCTCTAAGGATTCATCGTAATCCAATGTTTCAACGTCAAGAACCTTAGTAACTTGATGACCCTTTAATAATCCTGAACGTCTAGTTGTTATAACGATTTTATTTCCTGGGTAAAATCGATTTTTCATCCTAAGTACTGCATCTAATTGATCTACATGATCCACATCGTCTAGAACAAGAAGAACCCCTTTAGAGCTTATGACATCTTCTATCTTAGATATTCCCTCACTAACGCTGTGTATTTTCACTTTTATCCCATGTAGAATATCATAAAGAAGTTGTCTTTGTATTTTGACTAAGCCATGGGTGTGTTGTGAAAATTCTCTGATATTTTCAATAAAGCTGCTTCCTTCGAATTTTCTAAAATTTGAATTATAAACCAATTTTGCAATTGTTGTCTTCCCTATTCCACTCATCCCATAAATTACAAGTATGCCGACATCAGTTGATCCATCTTGTAACCATAAATTGATATCTTCAACTTCATACAAAGAAAGTTCCTCCTCATATCAAATGGGATTTTGACACTCCCAAATTTCAAAACAAAGAAAGTAAGAAGAATTTCAAAAAAAATAAAAAGTTAAATGAAAATAACAGAGGGTATTAGATTGTGAATTGAATGAACATCAGACTTTACACTCTTATTTCCAAATCTTGAAGGAATGTACATCTGTTCAACCGACTGGGTAGGTTTGACAAACATAAATATATATTCAATTAAAAAATAAATGACTTGGAACATTTCTCAGTTTCTGACAATATGAGAGAGACAGCTCCTTAAGGCAAGGAAACACCACTATTAATCAGGAGGCTTCACAGGTGCTTCCATCCATTCAATTAGGTTTGGGGTATCACTAATTTGAAAGTCTTCAAGACTGGAAACAAAGCCCTTGTCTCCTTGCTCGTAACTACTACATCATATCCATAAAACTTAGCAACCTCACATTTTAAATTTATCCATCTATTAATCTCAAGATGTCTAAGATTAAGAAGATGACTGAGAGTTGGCAACGACAAACTCAGGATCATCCATGATGGAAATGTAGCAACCGTGAAATTCTCCATCTCTAAAATTTCCAAATTAGGGTGCGGTTGGAGGCCTTCTAGTACATTCTCCTTCTTGTTGCTCCTTAGCCTATTTGGGTCCCTTACAAATCTTAAAATGTATATGTTTGTCTTTCCCACTAAATTTTCTTTCAATGCTTCTTCTTCATGTTGCACATATTCCCCAACCCCTCCCATTACTGCAACTTTAGATAATATTTGGAGATTAGTTGGTCGCCCCACACCAACGAGAAATCTCATACGTCCATCAAACTAAATGTGGCTCAAGTTGATCAAATTTTGCAATTTCTTTGGAAACTCTTCAAATGAGAAACAGGATGTCATCCTCAATGTTTGTAGATTACAAATTTTTCCAATAGAATTGGAGAGTGCTTTGATATTAGTTCTAGAAACATCCAAATACCTCAAGTGTTTCAACTCACCAACTGAAATCTTTCATGAACATTGAGCAATATGCAAAACATTGTTTCAAAGATGGTTTAGTAACAATATTGGTGATCCCCTAAACGAAATCGAGTTTTGACAAACAACTAATCAAACTATTCCATTTTTCTTCATCTTCGTTCCAAATGTCATCAAGGACGACAACATATCTTTTCTTTGTCAGGTTCATTGTACACTAACCCATCCGAAGTTGTCTTTCCTACACCACCCATTCCTACAATAACCAAAATACTTTCTCGACTGTTGGAGATAATCAAGGTTGCAACTATACTTGACACTTCCTCCTTTCTTCCAACGATGTATTCATCCTTACCAAAGAATGAGTTGCTTTCTATGTCCTCTATTGCTTGAAGGGTTGCATCTTTGTGTTTTTTCTTATTAACTAGTCCAATGAAAGATGCCTCACTCACCAAAGATGCGTTCATAGACTTCATTCTATGTTCCATTTTCTGACGAAACAAAGTGGGATCGGAGGCAAAAAGAAAGATTAGTACCTTTTTCTTTATATGGTTCTCCAATTCTACTTTATGCCGAAGAACTTCACAATTGATTTCATCCAACACATCTTCTCCATCAAAAGCTACGCCTTTAAGATTCTTCACCCACTGATCAAAACAGAGAGAGCCAAATTATGAATTAGTACTCTGGGAATTTTCTGATCCTCTTAAACATGAATTTCTTCTAATTATAAGTAGATCTATAATAAGCAGGCACTAAGCTCAATAGAAATTAGGAATAACATATAAGCATAGATTCACTTCCACACAGGCTGTAAGGGCTTGGCCGAATAAATATAGATTGCTTACCGGCTTACATGGCGTTGACCAAGGCTATGGAGCGGTGGTCGATAAAAGTCTTGCAAGTATCTTCGCCTCTGACATGACAATTACTACATCCATGAAAAGTTGACGTAATATTTCCACTCTCACTGATCGGTTGTTGGTTGCTCTGAGCTGCACGGTGGAGTGGTCATAGTGAGACTGACGGCTCTTATCTTTCCATCTGCTCCAAGGTTCTGTATTTATGTCTCTCTCTCGCTTGTTTGGGCTCTTTTCAGAGTATAATCTTTGTTCTCTGTTTGGGCTTTTGCTACAGACAATGTTTCCTTTTCTTTTGTCCGAGCGCTAAGAAATTCAAACGCAACTTCTTGAATTGAAATTTAAAAATAAATAACTTTTTTATTAATATTTAAAAAAAAAATACCACTAAAAAGATCTATCATTCAATCTCAAATACTTAAATAAGAAATTTTGTTTTTTGTCGTCCGATAAAATAAAAAAATTTCTTAGCTTTCCAACTAATATTACAATACCTCTTTATTTTCAATCATTGGGGGATGAGGTTTTCGAATTGGTTGGAACCTCTTTCAACATTGAGAAATAAGTATCACTAGACTTTTTTTTTTCTTTTTTTTTGGGTCGGAAATAGATTTCATTAAGAAACCACAAAATGGCACAACAAAACAAAAAAGGTGAGACCCAACCAACTGAGCTCAGTAACAAGCAAAAAGGCCAGAGGCCCAAATAAAATGCTAAAGAAAGCTTAAATCCCAAAAGGCACACAAGCCCAAAACAAGGCCAAAATAGCAAACAAACCCTAAACAAAGCACAATCAAGCCACCGCCAATGCTTGAGACGACATCACCTGGACAAGTTGAGGGGATGAGCTGCCACACATAAGGAGCACAAAAAGAAACAAACGTACGGTACGACCCACATATCCACCCAAATACCTTAAAATCCCACATATTACATAAATACAGACAAGAAAAAAGAAGCCAGCCACAAGAAGATCATCACCTCCCAGATCAAAACTGACAAAGCACCAGAACAAACACAAAAACCAAGCAAACATCGACATAGTAGAAAGAGGTGGTGCAGGCACCCGAGCAAGAGCAAGAGCTCGAACTCTACACACCTTCAGTGTTGTACGAGCGAAAATGCCTTTACGGCTAGCCGAATCAGCCACATGGTGAAGCCATATCAATAAGGAGGAGAAAATTTCAGTGGGTAAGGACGATACCAATACCATAGAAAAGGGATTTGAATGGAGTGGGTGAGGGAGATAAGAGGAAATAGGTGGAGTGAGGGACAATATAATACAAGGGATGACAGCTAAAGGGGGATTTGGGGAAATAAAGGAAGCCAGAGGCATGAAGCCTCAAAATTGGAGCAGAGCTCGAGCTAAACACCCACCAAAGGGGAGAGCAAAATACCCATAAAGAGGGGAGAATAGGTCCAGCACTAGACTACTTTTAAAATTGCTAAAATTATTTATGTAAGCATTTGGAGTAAAAATTTAAAAGTAATTATGCGTCTTGAAGCAACTTTCTATGCTTGTCTAGGAGGTATTTAGATTTTTAATAAAATAAAATAAAAAAAGGTTTTATGAACATAAGTGTTTCCAATAAAAGTAGCCACAAACAAACCCTAACAGCTTGTTAGTTACAATAGTTCATATGTTTTTTATTTCAACTCACTTGGACCTATCTCGCTTACAAATAGTTCATAAGTGTTTACATTACTAAATAAATAAAAGGTGAGAGAATTAACTAGATAGATTACCTAAACTATGTGTGAGTATTAGGAATGAAAAAACAAGTATAAAATAAATTGGATAACAAAAGGTGCGTAACACAACATGTGGACTTTGAGATATTTCCGAATACACTAATTTTAAGTAGGATTGGGCAACAAAGCTGAACTACACCGATAAGGCCAGAACCACACATTACCAACTTTATCGATATGCCCTTTTCAGATACTGACACCGAATCAAAGAGCACTTTAACCGACTACGACCGATTCACTTAGAAATCGGTACAATCCGGTCGGTTTCAACAACCAACAACAACGGGAGAGAGAGAGAGAGAGAGAACCGAGTTTAAATAAGTAAATGAAAAAACCGTACCAAACTTGACCAGTCAGTTCCGTTCGGCAGGGTTTTTTGATTTTCCAGCTCAAAGCCCAACCCTAGTTTTACTAATAAGTTTGTAAAGAAAAATATTTGTTTTAAAGTTTTTACTTGATGTGAGGATCTACAAACTTATTTCAGCTCAAACTTATTAGTTTTGTGTGAAAAAAACAAAAAGTATTTCTTATGAGATATGTTTTTCAACAAATTGTATGTGAATGCCCTATTAATTGAAAAGAAAATAGTCTAGTGGTTTTTAATGTTTTAAGAAATTGTCAATATTATTTTGCAATTTACAAGTTTTAATTAATTAATTTTTTATTGTTATTATTATTATTATTAAATCGTTGCGTATAAATAGCTACATCCAGTGTTTGTGGCGGCACAAGACTAAAGACCTAGTTAATCCATGGCCTGCACAATCGATTTCCGCCGCCTAGACGAAGGCTTCGGCGGCAAAACCTACAAGCGCAAGAGAAACCCCGAACCCACCGCCAACGAAGATGCTTCAGTCTTTGGCTCTGTCAGTGCTGCAATGGAAATCGACGACACGTGTTTACCTCCGTCAAAGCGGTCGGCGATACCCTCGTCAGACAATCCCGACAAGCCGAGCTTCGGGAAGCCGAGCTACGACGGCGTGATCGCGGGGAGAGTCTCCGGCCGGAAGTGGAAGCAGCCGAGGAAGCAGAGGGCGTCGGCGACGCACGTTAGCCATAAGGGGACGACTTTCGAGGAGAGAGCGAAGGAGAAGGAGATAAAGCGGGCGTACAGAGAGAGAATGGCGGAGCTGAAGGGCGAGATCAAGAAGAACAAGGAGGAGAAGAGGAAGAAGAAAGAGGAGAGGGATAAGAAGAAGCAGGAGAACATCTTGAGGTCCGGGACGAAGCTGCAGGTGATTTCGAATCCGAAGACGCTGAAGAAGATTGCCAAGAGCAAGGACCGGAAGCTGCTCAAGGTTGTTCCTGATGATTTGATCAACAAGAACAAGAAGAAGAAGAAGAACAGCAACGACGACTAGAATAGTCAGTTTTTAATTTCTTTTTGCTTTTTATGTTTAGGATTGGATTCAATTTTGATCCTTTTTTGTTTTTTGTTGGAGGCAATGAGTTGTTGTGCTATGTGTCAAGAGAAATATATGGTAATTCAGAGTTGCTATGCTTCAAATATAGTTTCTTTTGTCTGTGAAATCTCTCATTTTCCTCAAATTTTGCACTTCACTTTAAGGTGCAGATTAGTTTCTCTAGCAAGCTTAGTATTTTCTTTTCAAGTTGATATGATCAATGGAAGGGAAGGCAGAGATTGTGCTGTGTGGGTTTTGTGCTAGGGTTGATACATTGGTGTTTTGTCTCAAAGTTTCAAACCATATGTGCAATATGTACGTATTTTGTTTGTGGATTTTACCCCATGTTATTCCCTTATATATTGCATAAACTTGTATCTCTGTTTATTTGCACCAAATGTGTATGAATTTAAGAGATTACATGCATTAGAATTGTGAGGGAACAAGGTAGGGGAGCTCTATTGTTAGGAATTATAATTCAAGTGGGTAAGTTCTTCAGTCTATGACTTTTAGCTTTAGAAGTTGAACACTGGTCCCTTGCTCTTCTTGGCTCTGGGCTTAGCTTTTTCAGTTAAGTTATTGTTAGAGCACAGCCAAAAGTGTAAAGAAAAAAAGAAGTGAGTAATCCAAGTGAAAGGAAGGGTAGGGTATGTGTAGTTGCGGATATTCAGATGCATTTGTATGCTAATTTGAGATGGTATGAAGAATCTAGAGTGTCATCAAGCAGTGCTAAAAGGTGTATTCTTTGTATGCTGTGCTTGTGAGTTAACATGGCTCTTATAGTATCTGTGAAACGGTTTTGTCGTTTTTTTTTTGTTCATTCTGGAATTGAATATTCTAGTCTAAAATTTTTCACCATACAGCTGACAGAATGATTTATGGATTTTCGACTACTACAATTGCATTAGCATTTCTCTTTGGATGAAAATTCTTACCTGATTGATGTACATTCTATAACCTTTTCTCTATGTAAGTTTTTCTCTTCATCTGAATATTCAGGAGGGCCAATTCATGGGCAAATGATAAATCTACCGTTTTATTGTTTTTAATTTAATAAAATTCTTTTGCTTTTTGGTTGATGCTCACAACTCTTGAACAGTTCTTGCTTCAAAAAGCATTCTCAAGTTCACATAGTTTACCCTGTGTATGTTTTGCGGTTTTTCTTTTTCCTTGCCCCTTCTCTTTAGCTCTGTGATGTTCTAATGCTATGGTCATACCAGAGAGGTTGTCTGAGAGCCAGTTAGGTTTTTATTCGTCAGTCTAGCGTGTTCGTTGGATTGGATTACCTCATACAACGAACTTTGGATTCTCTAATGGAACTACAATAGGCACAACCTTGTATTGCTGATCTATGGTTAGCTTGTAGTAGCATGGCAATGGAGTTATATATTATTATGGTGCATTAGTATTGCCTTACCAGCCCCTGTTTTCCTGTTGTTGGCATCGTGCTACTTTTTGTCGTTAACAAGTTTCACTTGGAAAGAACCTGTCTATTGCTCAAGCAACAGATAGAAATGGTGTACATATGCACTACATTTATCATACTACTATATTTATTCGGCCATTCAAATCAAGAATTTTCTTGTAGAGGAGAGAAAAAAGGGTAAAGGATTAAGAATTTTGTTTCAGTCATTTGATTTGCAAAGACCCTGTTGAGTTTCTTCAATTGAAAGCCTTGGTTTTTATGCTGAAATATCTGTTTGGTTTTTAAGCTCGACTCCGCATGTTAGATTGTCATCCTCTTGCTGACCAAAATGCTGGAACAATCAAATGACCAGCTTCGTTTGAATTCTTCACCCAACTAAATGCACAGACCAGACCTGTCTTTTAAAGCCTTCTGAATTTACAAAAAACACTAGGATTTATGCATCTAAAAGATTGTGACCTTCAAGTATCTTGCAAACGCAATCATTACAAACAAGATTTACTGTATATTGCCAAATTTCCAAGATCTGGTACATTTTTTCCAGGCAATCCAACTGCATGACTCACATTCTTAAATTCGCTATGAAGCACTGAGGGTCAGTGGGTGACACGAACTGATTATGTGGTGCTGAATGTGGAGACGGAAGACGGAAGACGGAGATCTGAATTTCCTGCTTCATCTTTCACTGTAAACTGAGGATAGAACATCTGCATTATATTAGAAATAGGCTAAATAGTGGGATATAAACCAACACAGAGAGAGAGAGAGAGAGAGAGAGAGAGAGAGAGCTATATATGCTAGCAACATGCCAACATGTGACAGCCAAATGAAGACGTGGATAAAAAGACAAAAGCATTAATGCAGGAAACTTACGCTCACTGTTAGGGGTGTACAAAATTCAATCCAATCTGTCCAAACTGACCGATCCATTTAAATCCAATTCAATTTCAATATATTTCGATGATTTGGTGGATTTGATCTGTAATTTTCAAAACCAACATAATTAGATCGGATGATAAATTTGCTTATGAGAATCCAATGCAATCCAATATAATTAGTTTTATGCTAATTTTGCTCTTGTAGGCATTACATGTCTTCGCCTCTGAAACTCATGAACACGCGATAACTACTGCATCAATAAGAAGGAGGACACGCAGTTTTGGAAGAGGAGGTTTCTCCTTGAGTTTTTCTCACAAGAGCCATGGATGAGGGTGAAACATTTTCATAAACAAACTGCCCTTTGCGGTGTCTATGAGAGGAGAGCTGTAAAATTTAATACTGACGGGATCCTTAGATTTTTTTCTAGCCTTCAAGGAGCCTTATGATGTGAAAACGAACAGTTAAAAGTAAAGCAGCTCTCATGCAAAAGAAAGGTATATTGTCTGTCTTTTGATAAAAGATGGCCTATAATTTCTTTTGTAGAGCTTGACGAAAAGGACTATCGGGAGTACCTTACCCTATACGCACATTATCACTTTTTGACAATACACCATCATAATATCACATACCACAATCACCACCACAAACTAATTCTCTCCTTTTCTACTTTTATATATATTCTCTACTTTATATTATTATTTTGGCAATGGTTCTGTGACTTGGATACCTATATCTGTCTATGAACGTGCTCATAGCGGATCTTGAGTTTGTGTACAAAGGGTCGTATCTTGGAGTCTTGTAGACCTTCAGTACATGCACGTAGGGAGGCTATAAAAGGCTTTAGGACAAAGTCTTTGACGTGCTTCACCATACCAAACTCGCCTTCTTACTTATTATTTATTTTGCTTTTACTTATCTATTATTTTGTTTTCTTCAATTTCAATGTACCTTAAAAGCTTTCCAATTTGTTTATAAGTTATTTATAATATAAATGTTTTTGTATTTGACTTTACGAAAAAGGAAAACTATATATTAATTTTTATAACAAATCTCACAATCTGGATTGGGCCACTTCAGTTTTCCAGCCCAAAGATATGTTAAAACTGAACAAATGGGGTCAATAAAAATAATCCCCCAGAACAAATGGGGTCAATAAAAATATCTCCGAAGAAGATGCATTTGATGCTACGAAATGACATTGGATGTATGCAAAAACATAAGTCTGCTCTGCTGTTCTAGTGCAAAATATTCATCCACAGCTTGTGGACGGCCGCTTCTTTCTGCATGAGAGAGAAGACCGAGTGATTAGAGAAAGGGTGAGAAAGAAGCAAGCTGCGGTAACGAGAACCTTCCAGCCAAGGAGGCCGCCGGAGTTATTGCTGCCTGTGGTGGTTGCAACTGTGATATCATCTTGTTGCTCTTCTTCTTCGTCTGGTAAACATACAAAACGAGAGAAAACCTCATTTGGAAAACATATATACAAGACAAAATATAGATTCATTTATTATTTTCCTTTATTTTATTTTATTTTATATTTGGAAATAGTTGGAGTAAAATTATGAAACGCGTCAATAAAACATCACACCTGCCTTACCTTCTTCATTAGAGTCCCTAAGGATCTTATTCAACCATATTGGACAATAAAACGTATTATGATTCTCTTCTTGTTGCACAAGTCGGATGCCCAACTCCTTTACAAGAAGCCCAGATTTCATAATTACAGAAACAACCACTTCATCGCCACCTTCTAACTGACCATACAAATTCCAGTGGCTTAACCATATCATGTCTTCTCCTTCACCTGGAATACCGTATTGTGATGGGCAATACGCCCCCCTCAGACCCTTGCTCTTATTTTTTACTCTTATATAAGTGTGGTGGACAATAGGAGAATCATAGCCGGCATTCATATAGACAACAAAGACAATCAAGCCTCCAGTTCTGTGATTATCAAGTAATGGCACAGTAAAAGATATTGAGGACCCTCTGCTTTTATGGCTGAATTGGCCTGGAACCTCATTCCCACAAAAAAATGTGTTGTATATACCACATTCGTACAGTCCCTATATATATGCAATAGAACTAACAGTATTAGTCAACTCTTTCCTGTGATCATATGAGAGAGAGAGAGAGAGAGAGAGAGGCGCACACCTGGACGGGAATTGGATCATCCTTCTGTAAAATGGGTGCCATTGATTCCAACAAGTTGCACAATCCCAAGATATTGATCATTTCTACATCTACACTTCCAATGGTTACTAACTTGTACTTGTACTGCCAGTCAACTAGGTTGTTGCGACTAAATGATGTGGCTGACTCAAAGTGAATGGATTGATATGTTATTTTCTCCAATGAAATGCAATCTACAATATCCAAGTTGTTTAGTTTTGGTAACCCCAGAAGCGATTTGAGACTCGTACACATGGAAAAAGAGAGTTTATCAAGCCTCGCAAATCCTTTGATACAATTTGGTAGGCTACAAATTGGATTATTCCCTAGATTTAGTCTTTGCAATGACGACATACTACTAAAATCCATAGGAAAGGCATCATCCGAAAGATTGCACCCCCAAAGACTTAATTCTACTAAAGAGCATGGTAAAGAACCCAAGATACTCGAACTTCTTTCTGGCCATAATTCACTTATTGGAATTCCATCTGTCTCAAGCACTTTCAAAGAGTACATGTTGCTCAACATCTCAATTGATAACTCATTAAGATTTGAGCAACCAGATATAATAAATGTTTCAAGTGTTTTTAGCATACAAATGTTCTTGGGAAGCATCCTAATCTTTTTGCAATCTCTCATATTCAAGTAAATAAGTCTCTCTAGGTTTCCAATGGATCCATGGACATAAATTAGGCTCGTGCAGTCTACTAGAACCAATTTCTCTAGATTTGGGCAATATGAGAAGTCAATGGTTTCTGTAAGGGAATGAGAATGGCTGAGATCAAGGATCTTCAAGGACAGAAGATACTGTAGGGAAAAAATGTACAGAAGAAAACAATGTGGGGAGTTAATTGTTATAAATATATAATTTGTTATCAAACTAAAAGCCTAATGAAAAAGAAAAAGAAATTGAAAAGAGTAGAGAGTAACATACTTTTGTTCCCTTGAATACTTGTCTCAGACCGCTGTATTGCATTTCAAGAATAATAACACTTTCCAAAGGAAAATCAACGGGTATAGAATCCAAAGGAAACTTAGTCCAACACAACCATCTTACTCCTGTACAAAATTCTGCATAAGATCCGTTAAGTTGTACATGACTAAGATGGAGTAGTTTTAGTTCCCGCATCCTTGAAAATGCGTTGGTTTCCAAGACTTTCTCATTTGAGTTTATAGTAGGGCACATGTGCATGTGGAGGGTAAGACCTTCAATTGTTTCCGTACCCTACAAAAGAAAACAAGAAAAGCATTTGGAAAATATTTACAAGAAGAAAAACATATGTGTACAAAGAACGCATATTTCTTACATTCTTTTCTGCCAAGATTTTGAAAGAGTCCTTATGATGCCATACTCTACTACGATTCCAAGGCTCCTTTGATTCTAGGCGAACAATTTCTCTTCCCATTCCACGAATTAGGTCATGCATCTGCACCTTGTCACATCCATCAATAATCACCAAACATCTGTCAATGAGATTTTGAATGCCAACAATTGTGTAGAAATCACATCCATCCAGTATTTTAACAACGTAATCTTTGTCCATTCCGATAAAGAAACAAGTAATGTGGAGGAATAATTTTCGGTCATGGTCATCTTGCAAAGAGTCATAGCTTACTCTTAGCTTATTTATTATTTCACCATTTGGAATAACTTCTAACTTCTCCAATGCACTTTTCCATAGACATACACTTTCCCCCAACAAAGAAGAACCTAAAACTTTGAGAGCTAATGGAAGTCCTCGGCAATGATCGACTAGCTTCTCTGAATATTCTATATAATCTTCAACAGGATGGTCTTGGCCAAAAGCGTGCCAACTGAAGAGCTCCAATGATTCTTTTTGAGTCAAAGTGCCAACTGCATACACCTCAGTAACTTGATGAGCCTTTAACAATCTTGCACGCCTAGTTGTTATGATGATTTTACTTCCTGGATAAAATCGATCTTTCACTTGAAATACTGCATCTAATTGGTCCATATGATCCACATCATCGAGAACAAGAAGAACCCTTTTAGAGCTTATTGCATCTTCAATCTTAATTAATCCCTCACTAACATTGCTTATTTTCATTTTTCTCCCATTCAAAATATCATAAAGAAGTTGTGTTTGTATTTGAACTAAGCCATTGGGTTGATCTGAAACTTCTTTGATATTTTCAAGGAAGCTGCTTCCTTCAAATATTCTAAAGTTTGAATTGTAAACAGTCTTTGCGATGGTTGTTTTCCCTATTCCACTCATCCCATAAATTACAAGTATGCCAACATCATTTGATCCATCTTGTAACCATAAATTAATTCCTTCGACTTGAGAATGCATTCCAATCAAGTTGGGAGCAACACTTAAGGGTGTGCGACTTAGTTTGTCTCCGATCACTTTAACTATTTTCTTGATAAACTTTGACTCATACCTAAAAAATTGCAATCAAAATGAAAGAGAATTCAAACATGCATGCATGATTTCATATACTTAAGTTATAAAATACCATGGAAATAAGTTCATAAAGTTAGAAGGTACAAATATATAATAGATGAGCGCTGAAAGAGTTAGATAGAACTTAAAACTATGTTTGCAATAACAGCTGGATAATAGGTATTTCTCTGTCTTTGCATCTCAGTCATTCCCTTGCCTTTAGAAGAATCTGGATTGCTGAGGGTGTCTTGAGTGTTTTTGTGGATGTGCTGGATATTAGGGTTATTAAATTATCTATCAATATTTTTTATTTTTTTTGAAAGGACAGAATCTATCAAAATTTAGTCCGTAGCATGTCAAAACTGATTAAGTCTAGATCTATCCTGGTCTAGAACTAAAGCTCAACCAAACTTAAACAAAAACTACTTCAAATCTAGATAATAATTAAAACAACTAGTTTCAAATCTAGATCAAATTTTGAACTATGGAAAGTGCCAAATACATATTAATAACGAGATACTAATTCAGTTGCAACCAAATAAAGAAACTAATTCAGTTGGTAGTAGGAATGAATTTACCCATGAGCTTGATTTTGCAAGACCATCCCTGCCAGATTTGCAACCTCTGCAAGTGCCTCCCTCCATGCCTTCACCTTCTGCAGCGGTTGAGTTTTTTGGTGTCTAGCAAATTCCTTTGCAAGACTTCCTGTCTGCTTCATCACATGGGATGGATCCACATCGTAGAAGACGGGCAAAACGACATGGTCATCTGAGGTCCTCCTCTTGCGTTCAAGGATCATCACCAGCTCGTCAAGGCACCATCTGGACAACGCGTAGTCATTCGAGAACACAATGACAGAAGTTCGTGAGTGTTTGATTGCTTTCTGCAGTTCGGGCTTGATACCTTCTCCTCTCTCGACTTCATCGTTGTCTCGGAAAGTGCGAAATCCGGCGTTGACAAGGGCCGTGTAGAGGTGGTCAGTGAAAGTCTTGCGAGTGTCTTGGCCTCTGAAACTCAGGAACACGTGATAACGACAATATCGAGAAGCATTAGAAGAGGAGGTCTGTGGATCAGCTGCTTTCACAAGAGCCATGGATATCGACGACTTGAAGTGGTAGCGGTCAGGAAACAGACTAGCCTTTGCTGGTGTCTCTGATGAGCTGTGGAAAATTAATTAAAAGCTTCAATTGAAAGCCAAGCATGTTATGAAGAATTGCAGAATTTAATGAATGAAAAAGACAGCCTACCCATAACTCCGTTGACTTGTGTTAAAAAGTAATGCACATTAAATAATAAAGAAAAATCTTGAATGATATAGAAAAATCCAGAACAATTGAGTGAAAATAGACAAGTCAAATTTGAGCTCTACACTAGAAACATCCTATTAATTATTTAATATATTGTAACTAGACTATTCTAGACTTATATTATAAGTTATAACTAGTGGCTGGAAAATAGTTTGAGAAGTCGGTTACTATGCAATAACCGACTTCACTAGATATTTGCCATCTTTAAGTCGGTTATGCTACTCTATATATATAGCAATAGCAGCTCAATTGTGTAATCAAGGATAACTTGAAATCTACAGCTGCCTAACTCCTCCCTTTAGCCAACCCTTGTATCCAACCAATTCTAAAGCCTTGTACCCTTCTTATTTCAATCAATAAAATAAAATTATCTTGTTACCCTTTTAAAAAAGCTTTCTATTCCACATAAAGAATATTGTCCTAAATAGTAAATCAACTATTCTCTAAGCCTCTCTTCTCCCTTCAACTAACAGTGGTATCAGAGCTTGTTTCGATCAACTTTGGGCGTTGGTTCACTAGTCCTCCATCATGTCTACCACTAGCCAAAACTCTGACCCTCTTCCTATTTTCACGGGGGAAAACTATGACTTCTGGAGTATTAAAATGAAGACCTATTTTATGTCTCAGGATTTATGGGACATAGTTGATAGTGGCTTCAATAATCCAGAAAACCCAACTATGGAACAGTTGAGGCAACTGAAGAAGGATCAACAAAAAGATGCAAAGGCCTTATATGCCCTGCAACAAGCCTTGCATGATACGATTTTTCCAAGAATCATGGGAGCCACAACTGCAAAGGAAGCATGGAATACCTTAAAGGAGGAATTTCAAGGCAATGCCAAGGTACGTGCTGTTAAACTACAAACTTTGAGAAGAGAGTTTGAAAACATTAAAATGAAGGATTCTGAGACCACACAAGACTATTATGCTAAAATAAAAATAATAATCAATCAATTGAGAGCCTATGGAGAAAATATTAATGATTCAAGAATTGTAGAAAAAATACTTATAAGTCTTCCTGATAAGTATGATCCTTTAGTTACTGCCATTGAACAGACAAAATATTTAACTAGTCTGTCAGTGACAGAACTAATGGGCTCCCTTGAAGCTTATGAGAAAAGACTGAGTAGGCGAAATGAAAATTCAATAGAAAGCGCCTTTCAGTCAAAACTAAATTTAAGGTCTCAGAAAACTAAAGAAGGGGAAAGGAAAATTGGAGAAAGTTCTGGAAGAGAAAATTATAAATCCAATAAGAATTGGGGAAATAAAAAAGAAATAAAGGAAAGAAAAATCTATCCTCCCTGCGGGGTGTGTAAAAACACAAACCACCTAGAAAAATATTGTTGGTTTCATGGCAAGCCCAAATGTCAAAATTGTAAAAAATTTGGGCACATAGAAAAAGACTGTCGGACCAAGAACTATCAAGCCAATTACTCAGAAAAAATTGAGAAGAATGAGCATATGTTTTATGCTCATCAAGCCACACCAGAAGGAACCAACAAGAAATGGTACAGCGGCTGTAGTAACCACATGACTGGAGATGAAAGCATCTTCTCCAACATAGACAAGTCCGTAAAATCCCAAGTAAAGCTAGGAAATGGAACACTGGTGGAGACAAAAGGAAAAGGTACAATCTCTATCCAAACTAATAAAGGAACTAAATATATAAAAGATGTTCTACTAGTACCTAGCCTGGAGCATAATCTATTAAGTGTTAGACAAATGATTGAAAATGGATACTCTCTGCACTTTTCTAGAGACTCCTGCACAATATTCGATAAAAGAAATAAAAATCACATAATAACAAAAGTAAGGATGGAAAATAGAAATTTTCCTATCCAATGGCAATTTGTAAAAACCACAGCCATGAAAGCACAAGTAGAAGATTCATGGTTATGGCATAAAAGATTTGGCCACTTTAATTTTTATGCACTAAAAACTCTTTATCAAAAGAATATGATGAGAGATTTTCCAAACATAAAAGAGATCCATAATGTCTGTGAAAGTTGCCAACTTGGCAAACAACATCGACAAGCATTTCCATCTGGAAAGGCTTGGAGCTTGTTCACACAGACGTTTGTGGACCCATGAGGACTCCTCTTGATAATAACAGGTACTTTATCCTGTTCATAGATGACTATACTAGAATGACGTGGGTTTATTTTCTACGAGAAAGATCAGAAGTATTTAATATCTTCAAAAAATTCAAAACCCATGTTAAAAAACAAAGTGGCCACTATATTAAAGCTTTAAGAAGTGATAGAGGAAAAGAATATACCTCTAAAGAATTCAACAAATTTTGTGAAGATGAAGGAATAGAGCATCAACTAACAGTTGGCTATGCTCCTGAACAAAATGGAGTCTCAGAAAGAAAAAATAGAACTGTCATGGAGATGGCAAGATCCGTGATATTTGAAAAAGGCTTGCCAAACACATTCTGGGCAGAAGCTGTGTATACAGCAGTATATTTACTAAATAGATGCCCAACAAAAGCTTTACAAAATAAGACTCCTATTGAGGTTTGGAGCAATATAAAGCCATCAGCAAAGCATCTCAAAGTATTTGGATGCATTTGCTATGTGCACATTCCTAAGGAAAAAAGACACAAGCTAGAAGAAAAGTCTGAAGTTGGCATATTCCTGGGATACAGTTCCCAATCTAAAGGCTATAGAGTCTACAATCCCAAAACGAAGAAGTTCATGATAAGCCGAGATGTTGAGTTCAATGAATCGGCGTCCAACATCTCGGCGTCATGGAACTGGGAGGAAGAAAAAGTTGAAAAGAAAAGTGTTACTATAACACAACCGTGCAGAGAGGAAATTGAAGAAACTCCAGGTACGACTCCACCACCTACAACTCCTCCATTTATACAACATGAAGGCTCTCCATAACCAGAACAAAGAACTAGATCACTCTAAGATATATATGAAACTTGCAACTTCATAACTATAGAACCAGAAAGTTTTGAAGTTGCAGTAAAAGAAGAAATCTAGAGAAAAGCTATGGAAGAAGAAATTAAAACAATTGAGAAAAACAAAACATGGGAACTCGTTGATCGCCCACAAGACAAAGAGATCATTGGGGTTAAATGGGTCTATAAGACCAAATTTAATCCTGATGGATCAATACAGAAGCATAAGGCAAGGCTAGTAGCTAAAGGCTACTCGCAGCAGCCGGGCGTAGATTATAACGAGACATTTGCACCAGTTGCAAGACTTGATACTATAAGAGCATTGGTAGCATTAGCAGCTCAAAAGAAATGGAGAATTTATCAGCTAGACGTAAAGTCTACATTTCTAAACGGAGAGCTCGAAGAAGAAATATATGTGGAGCAACCACAAGGATTTATTGAGCAAGGAGGAGAAGATAAAGCACTCAAGCTAAAGAAAGCCTTGTATGGACTCAAGCAAGTGCCACGAGCTTGGAATAGCTGCATAGACAAATACTTCATCAACGCAGGCTTCAGATGGAGCAAAAGCAAGCCCACTCTCTACACCAAAACTCAAGGTAAGTCTGATATCTTGATCGTCTCTCTATATGTGGATGATCTCATCTACACAGGAAACAATAAAGAAATAATTCAAGAGTTCAAAAAAGATATGATGAAAACATTTTAGATGAGTGACCTTGGGTTGATGCACTATTTTTTGGGCATCGAAATAAACCAAGAAAAAGATGGAATCTTCATATGCCAGAAAAAGTACACTGAAAATCTTTTGAAAAAGTTCAAAATGTACGGGTGCAAGACTGTAGCTACTCCACTTATTACCAATGAGAAATTTAGAAAGGAAGATGGATCAAGAAAAGCTAATGAATCAGTTTACAGAAGTCTCATTGGGAGCTTACTATACTTAACAACAACAAGACCTGACATCATGTACGCGACAAGCCTACTATCAAGATTTATGCAAAATCCAAGTCAAATACACTATGGAGCAGCAAAAAGAATATTAAGATACTTGCAAGGCACAATTGGCTATGGCATATGGTATAAGCCTACTATAGATCCAAGACTATTTGGCTACACAGACAGTGATTGGGCTGGATCAGTGGATGACATGAAAAGCACATCAGGCTATGCATTTACAATTGGATCAGGAATATTTTCATGGTCATCAAAGAAACAAGAGACTGTGGCTCAATCATCAGCAGAAGCCGAGCACGTAGCAGCAGCAAGTTCAGCATGCCAAGCTATTTGGCTCATAAGAATATTTAAAGATATGGGAGAGTGCCAAACAAAAGCTACTGAAATACTTTGTGACAACAAGTCTGCTGTAGCAATGGCAAAAAATCCAGTATTCCACAGCAGGACGAAGCATATCGCCATCAAGCATCACTTCTTACGAGAAGTCTCAGCAAACAAAGAAGTTGAGCTCAAGTACTGCAAGACAGAGGAGCAAATTGCAGACATCTTCACTAAGGCACTTCCAAGACCAAAATTTGAACTACTACGAAGCATGCTCGGAGTAACACAAATGTGCATTAAGGAGGAGTGTTAAAAAGTAATGCACATTGAATAATAAAGAAAAATCTTGAATGATATAGAAAAATCTAGAACAATTGAGTGAAAGTAGACAAGTCAAATTTGAGCTCTACACTAGAAACATCCTATTAATTATTTAATGTATTGTAACTAGACTATTCTAGACTTATATTATAACTAGTGGCTGGAAAATAGTTTGAGAAGTCGGTTACTATGCAATTACCGACTTCACTAGATAATTGCCATCTTTAAGTCGGTTATGCTACTCTATATATACAGCAATAGCAGCCCAATTGTGTAATCAAGGAAAACTTGAAATCTACAGCTGCCTAACTCCTCCCTTTAGCCAACCCTTGTATATCCAACCAATTCTAAAGCCTTGTACCCTTCTTATTTCAATCAATAAAATAAAATTATCTTGTTACCCTTTTAAAAAAGCTTTCTATTCCACATAAAGAATATTGTCCTAAATAGTAAATCAACTATTCTCTAAGCCTCTCTTCTCCCTTCAACTAACAACTTGACTTAAAAGCGATCAGGCTTCTCTTCAATGTCCCTTACCTTCTACACAGAAACAGAGTGTCCCTTATCTTCAATGTCCTCCTTTCACTCTGTGACCTTTGTTACTCTGTTTTCCTTGAGTTTTACGTTATGGGTTACCTTCAGTGGCGGATCAAGGAATTTCCTCTTCGGGGGGTCAACGTATAAAATCTCACAAATGTTTTTAGACAAATCTTTTGTTTTTCTTTCTTTTCTATCTTTTTTTTTTCTATCTCACATTTTTTTTTGGACGAAATCTATCTCACATTAGTTTATCATTAAACTCACTTAATATAAATATAAAATTAAACTCAAATACTTAAAATCGCCAGTCTAGCATGTTCGTAGGATTGGATTACCTCATACAACGAACTTTGGATTCTCTAATGGAACTACAAGAGGCACAACCTTGTATTGCTGATCTATGGTTAGCTTGTAGTAGCATGACAATGGATTTATATATTATCATGGTGCATTAGTATTGCCTTACCAGCCCCTGTTTTCCTGTTGTTGGCGTCGTGCTACTTTTGTTTCAGTCATTTGATTTGCAAAGACCCTGTTGAGTTTCTTCAATTGAAAGCCTTGGTTTTTATGCTGAAATATCTGTTTGGTTTTTATGCTCGACTCCACATTTTAGATTGTCATCCTCTCGCTGACCAAAATGCTGGAACAATCAAATGACCAGCTTCATTTGAATTCTTGACCCAACTAAGTGCACGCACCAGACCTGTCTTTTTAAAGCGTTCTGAATTTACAAGTAACACTGGGATTTATGCATCTAAAAGATTTGACCTTCAAATATCTTGCAAACGCAATCATTACAAACAAGATTTACTGTATATTGCCAAATTTCCAATATCTGGTACATAATTTTTTCCAGGCAATCCAACTGCATGACTCACATTCATAAATTCGCTATGAAGCACTGAGGGTCAGTGGGTGACACAAACTGATTATGCGGTGCTGAATGTGGAGACGGAAGACGGAGATCTGAATTTCCTGCTTTATCTTTCACTGTAATGTAAACTGAGGATAGAACATCAGAAATAGGCTAAATAGTGGGATATATACCGAGAGAGAGAGAGATGTTATATATGCTAGCAAAATGCGACAGCCAAATGGAGACGTGGATAAAAAGACAAAAGCATTAATGGAGGAAACTTATGCTGACTGTTAGGGTGTACAAGATTCAATCCAATCTGTCCAAACCGACCGAACTAATTAAATCCAATTCAATTTTAATCGGTTTCGATGATTTGATGGATTAAATTGTATCCATAATTTTCAAAACTGGCATGATTAGATCGGATGACGAATTTACTTATGAGAATCCAATCCAATCCAATATAATTAGTTTTATGCTTATTTTGCTCTCGTAGGCATTACATGTCTTTGCCTCTGAAACTCATGAACACATGATAACTACTGCATCGATGAGAAGGAGGACACACAGTATTGGAAGAGGAGGTTTCTCCTTGAGTTTTTCTCACAAGAACCATGGATAAGGGTAAAAAAAATTCATAAACAAACTGCCCTTTGCGGTGTCTATAAGAGGAGAGCTGTGAAAATTAAATACTGACGGGATCCTCGGATTTTTTTCTGGCCTTCGAGGAGCCTTATGATGTGAAAACGAACAGTTAAAAGTAAAGCAGCTCTCATGCAAAGGAAAGGTATATTGTCTGTCTTTTGATAAAAGATGGCCTATAATTTCTTTTCTAGAGCTTGACGAAAAGGACTGTCGGGATTACCTTACCCTATACGCACATTATCACTTTTTGACAATCCTTTGTTGATTATTTTGTGGTGGCAGAATGATAAGGAATAAGGATATTGCATTCCTTATTCCAGGCCCATTCCCAAAGCAACCAATTTGACCAATATTTTACACCATAGTTTGAGCAAAATTGTATAGTTTTCTAATTATGGAGGCAAATCATGCCCTTATAACAAAATTTTATAGTTTCCTTTTTGAATGGAATCGTATTACCGAACAAGTATATATATGAGAGATTTTCCAAGCAGAATGCTTAATTTTATGCGTGTCGTTATTGACACAGATAATCAGTCGGCAACCAGAACAGAATGATTCCAATGGCATCACCAAAACGACATTGTTACAAAAGACAAAATCATAATTTGAACAACATTGATATCCAAGCTTTTGATCATCCTGTTGCTGTTCTCTTAAAACCATATACAAATAACAGAAAAATTCCCAAATACTAGAGGAAATCTTTTGAAATGAAACAGAAGTGTTTCAGGCATATTGCATTAACTATCAACAGCTTAGATTAAAATAAAAATACATCATGATGTTAATTTATCTGGGGTATCATTGTTTTATATTCTCTCTTTTGTTCAGAAATAGTTGGAGTAAAATAAAATGTGTTAGTAAACAACACACCTGTATCTTCATCAGAGGCCCCAAAGAGATTATCGAACCAAATCAGATCTGTTATTGGTTTCCATCTAGGGAAGAGCAAGTATGTTCCTGGCTCGTCTTGAGCCAAATCTCCATCAATGACACTTGCATAAGAAGGATCCCTGGTGTCATGTTGCGTATTCATACTCTCTTCTTGCTCCTGCTCTATTAGCTGGATGCCACATTCCTTTACCTGAATCAGAGGTTCTCAAACAACCACTGTGTCGCCACCTTCTAGTGATTCTCCAACTTCCAATGGTTTAACCATATCATGTATTCTCTGTCATCTGGAATACCGTAAATTCTGAGTCATAGGCAAGTATGGGATTCTGGTTCACTAGTAGACTCGTGAATCGATCACATGCTACAACCCTCAACTCACGAAGTTATCTTCAAATCCTCAGGAGAGATGGGGTTCTGTGGCCCATTCACTAATTTGAATATCTTCAAGACAAACAAAGCCCTTGTCTGCTTGCTCGTAACTACTACATCATATCCATAAAACTTAGCTGCCACACGTTTTGAAGTTATCCATCTATTTATCTCAAGATGTCTGAGATTTAGTAGATTACTGAGAGTTGGCAACGACAAACTCATGATCATCGATGATGGAAATGTAGCAACCATGAAATTATCCATCTCTAAAATTTCCAAATTAGGGTGCAGTTGGAGGCCTTCTAGTACATTATCCTCCTTGTTGCTCCTTAGCCTATTTGGGTCCCTTACAAATCTTAAAATGTATATGTTTGCCTTTCCCACTAAATTTTCTTTCAATGCTTCTTCTTCATGTTGCACATATTCCCCAACCCTTCCATTACTACAACTTTAGATAATATTTGGAGATTAGTTGGTCACCCCACACCAACGGGAAATCTCATATGTCCATCAAACTAAATGTGCCTCAAGTTGATCAAATTTTGCAGTTTCTTTGGAAACTCTTCAAGTGAGAAACAGTATCTCATACTCAATGTTTGTAGATTACAAATTTTTCCAATAGAATTGGAGAGTGCTTTGATACTGGTTCTAGAAACATCCAGATACCTCAAGTGTTTCAACTCACCAATTGAAATCTTTCATGAACATTGAGCAATATGCAAAACATTATTTCATAGAAGGTTTAGTGACAATATTGGTGATCCCCTAAGCGAAATGGAATTTTGACAAATAACTCATCAAACTATTCCATTTTTGTTCATCTTCGTTCCAAATGTCATCAAGGACGACGACATATCTTTTCTTTGTCAGGTTCATTGTACACTAACCCATCCGAAGTTATCTTTCCTACACCACCCATTCCTACAATAACCAAAATACTTTCTTGACTGTTGGAGATAATCAAGGTTGCAACTATACTTGACACTTCCTCCTTTCTTCCAACGATGTATTCATCCTTACCAAAGAATGAGTTGCTTTCTGTGTCCTCTATTGCTTGAAGGGTTGCATCTTTGTGTTTTTTCTTATCAACTAGTTCAATGAAAGATGCCTCACTCACCAAAGATGCTTTCATAGACTTCATTCTATGTTCCATTTTCTGACGAAACAAAGTGGGATCGGAGGCAGAAAGAAAGATTAGTACCTTTTTCTTTATATGGTTCTCCAATTCTACTTTATGCCGAAGAACTTCACAATTGATTTCATCCAACACATCTTCTCCATCATAAGCTATGGTTTTAAGATTCTTCACCCACTGATCAAAACAAAGAGAGCCAAATTCTGAATTAGTATTCTGGGAACTTTCTGATCCTCTTAAACATGAACTTCTTCTAATTATATGTAGATCTATAATAAGCAGGCACTAAGCTCAATAGAAATTAGGAATAACATATAAGCATAGATTCACTTCCACACAGGCTGTAAGGGCTTGGCCGAATAAATATAGATTGCTTACCGGCTTACATGGCGTTGACCAAGGCTATGGAGCGGTGGTCGGTAAAAGTCTTGCAAGTATCTTCGCCTCTGAAACTCAAGAAGACATGATAATTACTACATCCATGAAAAGTAGATGTAATATTTCCACTCTCACTGATCGGTTGTTGGTTGCTCTGAGCTGCACGGTGGAGTGGTCATAGTGAGACTGAAGGCTCTTATCTTTCCATCTGCTCCAAGGTTCTGTATTTATCTCTCTCTCTCTCGCTTGTTTGGGCTTTTTTCAGAGTTTAATCTTTGTTTCTCTGTTTGGGTTTTGGCACCGACAATGTTTCCTTTTCTTTTGTCCGAGCACACATTCAAACGCAACTTTTTTGAATTGAAATTTAAAAAGTAAATAATTTTTTATTAATATGAAAAAAGAAACACCACTAAAAAATATATCATTCGATCTCAATTACTTAAATCAGAATTTGTTTTTTTTTTTGTCATTCGACAAAATAAAAAAATTCTTAGCTTTCCAACTAATATTACAATACCTCTTTATTTTCAATCATTGGGGGATGAGGTTTTCGAATTGGCTGGGACCTCTTTCAACATTGAGAAAGAAGTATCACTAGACTGCTCTCTTTTTTTCCAACTCATACAACGAATATTGGATTCTCTAATGGAACTACAAGAGGCACAACCTTGTGTTGTTGATTCATGGTTAGCTTGTAGTAGCATGACAATGGATTTACTTGGAAAGAACCTGTCTACTGCTCAAGCAAAAGATAGAAGTGGTGTACATGTGCACTACATTTATCATACTACTATATTTATTTGGTCATTCAAATCAAGAATTTTCTTGTAGAGAAGAGAAAGAAGGGTAAAGGTTAAGAATTTTATTGCAGTAATTGATTTACAAAGACCCTGTTGAGTTTCTTCAGTTGAAAGCCTTGGTTTTTATGCTGAAAGATCTGTACTTAGTTTCCCTTAAGAAGGTTAGATTGTCATCCTCTAGCGGACAAAAATGCTGGAACAATCAAATGACCAACTTCATTTGAATTCTGAACCCAACTAAATGCACACACACCAGACCTGTCTTTTAAAGCCTTCTGAAATTACAAATAACACTAAGATTTATGCATCTAAAAGATTGACCTTCAAATATCTTGCAAACGGAATCATTACAAACAAGATTTACTGTATATTGCCAAAATTCCAAGATCCGGTACATCATTTTTTTTCCAGGCAATCCAACTGCATGACTCACATTCATAAATTCGCTATGAAGCACTGAGGGTCAGCGGTTAACAGGAACTGATTGTGTGGTGCTGAACGCAGAGACGGAAGACGGAGATCTGAATTTCCTGCTTCATCTTTCACTGTAAACTGAGGATAGAACATCTGTATTTAGATTAGAAATAGGCTAAATAGTGGGATATATACCAACAAAAGAGCAACTAAACTTATACATCCTCGGTAAGAAGTTTGGAGAGCGAGAGAGAGGACGACAATATCACTCTTCTTAAATCATGTTATATATGCTAGCAACATGTGACAGCCAAATGGAGACGTGGATAAAAAGAAAAAAGCATTAACGCAGGAAACTTACGCTGGCTGTTGAGCACCAGCTTGTTGTATCAGCTGAGAATATATGTACTCATCAACCCTCTGCTTTGCCAGTGCCACCTGGTACACAACCAAAGATTTTGTGTGAATGAAAAGTCCATATATTGTAATAAATAAATAAAATACCAGCATACTTGTTTCTCGACTAAGCAACCGGAGCCTTTTCAAATTACAAAGTTTGCATTTCAAAATTTTATTTAACTTGTTGGTAGTGTTTTGAAATATGGAAGGTAAAAAAGATAACATTACAATATCATACTTTACAAGTACACCATTCAACCCAACACCACCCAACTGCAAGCACTCTCTTGGCAACATTTTATTAAAGGGAGATTCACTATTATAACCAATATAGGAGCCCAAATTATTAAAAAAAACCTTATATGAAATGGACTTTAGAAACACACCCAAAACCCATTTACAACATAACAAAAAGATTTTTAACTTCTTTTAAATTACAAAACTGCCATTGATTTCTTAAAACAAACCCAACTCCAAAACCTCATAAAAAAGCCCAAAACACTCAATAGGGCATCAAAGTAATTTAATAATCAAAATTAAATTCAATAGGGCCAGCTATCATTTTTTGGGTTTTTTTTGGGTTTGTTTATAGAAATGAAATGGTGTAGGGTTTATTTATAGTTTTAGTGCTAAGAATGGGTATATGACTAAATATCTCTTTATTAACTAATCTAAAGTGGAACTATTTACTGAAAACGTCTTTATTTCTGGACAAGAATTTGTATAAAATTTAATCTTTCAATTTTCTGTTTTCTTAATGATGGCGCTTAGATAAATGACAAACTACAATCCACCACTCAGTCTTCAGTCCATGCTACAGTGGCTTTAACACAACATTTTTTCCTGACTCAGTGATGGTTTTTACAACAAATTGGCAAGACAGGTATTAAAAAAATATGGATATACCTGTTGTGCACTACCGCAAAACTGAATTTGCCTATGTTTTTGCGCACCTTTCCCACCATAAACCTGCAAAACACAAAACCATATTAGCTACCATAAAACACAAAGTAATTCACAGGAAAAACCAAAAGATTGAGAACTATAAATGAGAATAACCACTTTAAA
Organism: Prunus avium; assembly: GCF_965620075.1. Lineage (NCBI taxonomy): Eukaryota > Viridiplantae > Streptophyta > Magnoliopsida > Rosales > Rosaceae > Prunus > Prunus avium. Next base: position 30,182,130 of record NC_142285.1, on the reverse strand, counting down.
CCAGGGACACTGCTTATAAATGCTTAACGATAAAACTCAGCCCACCTTGATCATTGCTCCAGACTCATTTCTGATCCTTTGAATGTTGGAGCCGCATCTACCAATCAACCCACCAACTAGTGTTTCCGATATCACCATCTCAAAGGTTATATATTCAGCTGCAAGATTGGTTGTCCTAAAGATGATGTGGTTATGAGACAAAAAATTAAAACTTGATAGAACCGAATAAGGTGGCGTTTGTAATGTTTAGTTATTTTTATATGGAAAGTGTGGAATAACCTGAAGTTGGGTCCATGTACGGTTGAACTTGAGGTGGTCGAATTGTTGTGTAGTTATATGCTGGACTGATGGAAATCACTTGTCGGGGTGGGTTTTCTCTAAACAACATTAAATTGATAGAAGGTCAAGCAAACTGACTTCAGAAAAGAAGAATGAGCAAGAACAGTTTGGAACACCATGTAAACAAGAATTTAATGTAACCTTAGTTGATCACCAATCTCTTCCAAAGCCTTCAGAACAGCAGGCACATCACCTGATACCTAATAATAACGTCAATTATCAGTCAACTTGATAGAGAAAAAATAGTAGAGCCAAAACTAAGTACAGGTTCTGTAAGATAAAGCCAAACCGTTAACACAAAATGTTTTTCAATCTTACATATCAAGATCAACCAACAATCTCAAATAACGAAAAGTACCAAAAGCCACATCACCATTTTGAATTCAAAATGCTGACAAACTCACCTGTACCACTCGATCAGATTCATGGGCAGATGCACACAAAGGCAACTGATTTGGGGCAAGAATTGTGATTGTGGCACCAGAGGAGTTCCGCAATTTCTCAATATTCTGGCCAGACATCCCAATTAATGAACCTGCTTGGGACCCGGCAATCAAAAGTCTAATGGTATTGGCAGCCACATGTCCTGCACCAACTTTTGCTGCCTCAGCACCACTATCATCTTCCTGTTAATAGCATACATTTAGAAATCATTCATTTCATTATAAAATTCACAAACCCAAAATCACCTCTTAACCCTTTTAAGCTCAGAAACACAAGGACTCTAAAAATCCAATGGAAACACACCAAATTCTAGCACTTAGTAGTTGTGATTATTTCTTTACATGGCAAAAACTACCTAAAATTAAGATGCTTCAAGATAACAAGCAGGTGGTGAAATAACTGAGGGATCGTTTGTAGAAGCTTTTTGCAGGTAAAGACTCAACTTTCAGCACAAATAACCTCTTTACAATATAGATGTGATTGTCAACCATTTCCACCTATTATAAACCCAACTTAAAAGACCATAAAACTGAAAACTTAATACTATCTGCAATTATACAAATGGTTTCAAGTGTACTATAAAAAAGATAATAGCTTGAATGCTTCACTCAATCCAATTAAGTCATAAAATTACTATCAGGCAAGAAATTTGAACCCTGCAATTTCATAATATCAACTTGACCATAACAACCTAGAAAGCACAAAATAACACTATTGATCACCTTCAGAATCAACCCAGCTATTTGCTGCAGCGCCTTCTCGGCATCAGTACTCGCGTTATCACTATCCTTCGAACTTATTATAATCACACGCTCCTCGTGCCTCTGCAGAAAGGCAAAAAAAATTCAAAACCGAAAACAACAGTAAAAAAAAATTACGAAACCCTAAAGATAAGAAATCGAGGAGAGAGTTACACACAGCGATGGCGTCGGCGATTTTTATATTGGCCTTGGTCTCTTCGCGAATCTTCTGGATTCGACACCCCTCTTTGCCTATGACCTTGCCGATCTGCCTCGACGGAACAACGATTCTAAAGATGACGTCTTGGGCCTTGGCGCGGCGCTTGGCCCCGGGTTCCTGGGGCTCCGGCCCGGCCAACACCGGAGGATACTCGTCCTCTCGGCGGCGCTTCAGGGCGGCCGATTGGGTGGGTTCGGATCCCGCTATGGGTATTAGGGTGGTGGGTGGCATTTGGATTTGGGGGTGTATGGGCAGTTGGCCTGGTTGCGCCATTTTGGTTTGTGTTTCTGTTTCTGTTTTTTTGGGGTTATGTTTTGTTTTGGTCGGCGGAAATAAAATTGATCGTGAAAGGGATGTTAGCCGTATAGGCTGAAGGGTTTTGTAGAACAAGCAAAATTACATGTTTGGCCCTTTGGTTTTTGTTATATACCTTCTCACCTTACCAGAACTCCTCAGTCAGGACTAGTCAGTCTTGTCTTTTCGCCGGGTAGTTATCAGTATGATTAAACTCATATATGAGTGACTGCTCTTCATTCAACTTATTCCATTGGAACAGTGATTCAAATTTGATTGCAGTGACATCTATTAGGATGCTAGATTGCCTACGTATTCTTTGTGAAATTAAAGCGGGTGGTTGAGTTTGTGTGGCCTTGATTTTAGAACCCATTAAGAATTTATTAATTTGATGATTTTGAACCAATTATTTGCCATCAAATAAACCCTAATTAATCGGGATACAATCATCAACAAAAGTAACAACGCACTTCTTTCCATTAGTAGCAAACTTAGCATGACTTTTAGCAAAGACACAAGATTCACACCGAATGTTTGATGCATCACAATGAGTAACCAATGAAGGAGACAAATGTTTTAGATATCCAAGCATGGACTAGAACAAAGTTTTCCTTCCTTGTAACAAAGACATATATGCTTACACACATGTATCAATTGTAACAAAGTCAGATGCTCGCTAGCACTTGTATTAATGGTTTGAATACTTTGCACAAATGGATTGTAACAAAGTTTCTCTTGCTTTTCATGAAGTAATAAATCCCTTATTTGAACTTATTTTTACATGAATATGTAGGAAAAAGTTTAGCAGTTGCCCCTAAATTGATGACCTTCTTTCGATTTGCCCCCTCGGCTTGCTAAAATTTCCAATATTTATATCACTTGATTTATATGTCTTAAGATTTATTTTTCAAGTTTGAGCTTGGGGTTAGTTTATTTGAAATCATATTTCGTAAAAGTATATCACATTCAGCTTGAATTGAACTCCCAATCTATCTAAACAACCACTTGAACTATAAGTCTTTTACACATCCAGTAATGTTAATATCTATATATAAAAAAAAAGGTTTCCATGTGATTAGGGCATCAAGAGAAAATGTAGGAAGGAAGGGAAGTAGACAAATTAGAAATGTGAGAGAGGGGTGGGGTAATGTATTAGGATTAGAATGAGTCTACGGAACGACTTTTTAGTGACAAAGAAAACAAAATGTGAGGTAAACTCAGACCTTCTATAAAAATAAAAATTGTTTATTCTATAGCAAAAAGTAATTTTACTTGTTATTGTTATTTTCTTGGTCCAAAAAAGCAAAAGAAGCTTACATTTGAAGGCAGACACGGGATCGTCAATGGGCCGGGCTGGGCTAACCCGGCCCAAGCCTATTGGGCTTGGGCCAGGCCGGGCCGGGCTTTATTAATTAATTGAAATATACAGATTGGGCCGGGCTAGGCTTTTTCTACAAAATCAAAGCCCGAGCCCGCCCCATGGGCTAGGCTTTTATGGGCTTCATCGGGCCAGGCCAAATGGGCCTAAATGGGCCGGGCCTAAATGGGCTAACAATATAAATTAATAAACTGTTTTTTTATAAAATAAATATATAAAAAAATTAAAGTCTCCCAAATAAAAAGATTAAGTTATTACATAACAATTAAACTTCGAATAGTTCAATAGTCTCAGATTTGTCAACCACAACCTCAACAAAAATGTTATATTGTTACTAAACCCTTACTAAACAATTCAACTTCCAATTATCTCATTTTCAGATTCACTGTCAACCTCTCCATCTCCACTGGATGTCATCCAATCTGGTCTTGTGGCTCTAATGTTCATTAATTCTTCTGCGCATTGCTCTTCTTGTGCTACATCTTGCATCCTTGAATTTGCTAAGGTCCAATCTTTCAAACAAATTAATGCTTCTATTGTATTTGGACTCAATCTTGCCCTCTTCTCAGATACAACTCTACCACCTGCACTAAAAATATATTATGATGCTACAGTGGAAGCTGGAACAGTTAGTAAATCACGAGCCATAAGGGAAACAATAGGATATAATGATTTATTGCCTTTCCACCAACCCAAAAGACTAAATTGACTATCATCAGCAACCTCTATTGTTGGTAAATCAAGATAAAGTTGTAGCTCAGACGTGGTGGAAGAAGAGGAAGAGGAAGAGGAAGAGGAAGATGAAGATGAAGATGATAGCTTTGCCCTTTTTAAGCCCTGCATAGAGTAATTACGGTTCACAATAGGGATAACTATAGAACCAAGAGTTTGACTCGAGGTGCTAGAAGTTGAAATGGAAGATTCCACATTTTGGGCTACATCAGATATTACACTTCTCTTATATATATATCAAAGAATTGAAATAATAAAGCCTTTAAAGATGAAACTTTTAAGTCAATGGTTGGTTGATCAATACCCATCATCCTTAACCATTCACTAATTGCAAATAATTTAAACCTGGGGTCCATAATAGTAGCAAAGCAAAACACAGTAGGAAACTCTCCCCAATATTTTTCAAATTTTGCTTTCATTTCAGTCAAAGCATCCTTAAAAATAGAAATTTCAGCATATGCAGCAAATAATCCATGAATATCGATTAAACAATTAATAACACGACTCGAAGTAGGATAATACACACTAGAAAATATCTTTGTTGAAGAATGAAAGATTTGTAAAAACTCACTAACAAGGTGAGCTATTGCCCAATCTTCTTCACTAGGAACTTGCAAATTGCAAGAACGTGATTCATTTACCTTTAGAACATACCTATGCAAAGGGGCTTTATATTTTATAGCTACACATAAAAGCTCATAGGTGGAATTCCACCTATGAGGCACATCATTGTCTATATTTTTCTTTCCCATATTGAAATCACTACAACATTTAACCCAAATTTCATGTCTCTTATTAGAGGAATTCATGCTACGTACAATATCAGTAATTTTATCAATAGATGGAGATAAAACTTTTAGTCCATCCTGTACAATTAAGTTCAATATATGACAACAACAACGTACATGAAACAATTTTTGTTGTACAGAATCAAGCAATAGAGAGGATGGAAGTATACTTGCAGCTTAATTACTGTTTTACCTTTTTCAATTTTGGTAACCCTTTCAAACAAAGACCATACTTTACTTGTTAATCTAGGAGCACTTGAATTTGTCGAGGATGGAGTGGAATCATTTGCAGATTCATTCACAGCTGATTCATTCCCAGGTGACTGACGAGAATTATCCATCTTGATTATCTGAGGAAAGAAGAAGAGAAATAAGTTTACATTTTAGAGTAAAATCATTGCAAAAACCTCCAGTCATGATGACAAAATTAAAAGAATCTAAATTTTTATTTAATCTTGGAGTCCATCATCATGAAGAGCACTTTTGTGCCTTGGATCTCATAAACCCAAAATTGCCCGTGACTAGAAACTTAATAAACAACAAGCTAAGAATGGTCCCCATCCATGATCCATCAAGTAAAAGACTTTTTAAAAAAAAAACCATTGGAAAGAGAAAGTCATTTCCTTTATACCTGAGAGGAGACAGAGAAAGTCGTCAGTGTGGTGGAGGAGAAGTGGAGACCTGTAGAAAGACAGAGATAGTGACGAGAAAAAAGAGTAAGAGTGAGGTACAGGAGAAGTTGATCAGCACATCCATCAATCCATGATCCATCCAACATCCAAAACAAAAAAAAAAACTTAAGAACATTCATCCAACATACAAATAAAAGTTAAGGATTGAGATCGCAGACTTACAGTGCAAATCCAAAAGCTTGGATGGATGTGAGTTTTGGTTGAAAACTAGAGCTGGAGAGGAAATTGTTTTCTTCAACAGAGTGTGCGGCGCAGAAGAGAAAGTGAGATGAAGGCTTGAGAAAATGTTAGGGTTAATGACTTGTCTTGTTATATATACTAGCCTCTTTGCACGCACTTCCGTGCTTGCGAGATGCTTTTTTTTAAAAAGTTTAAATTTATTTTAGAATTAAAAAAGATAATGGGTAGTTATGTTCCATAAAAATAGGATTCATTATCTGATTTTTCTTTTAATTTTAATTTTTTAAAATATGAAAACGTGTGAATTTACCATATTATCCTCATTTAATTAATAATTTCAATTCTTAATGTTTGCATTAACTAAGGGCATTTTCTGGTATTTTGAATGTTTCACCATTCTATGCCTTTTGCTTTATATATATATATATATATATATATGGGAAAACATTACCGTTGTAATTACTACACCCGTTATAACTCCACTCCACCCACACCCACTAAAATAAATTATAATTATAATTATACATTATAATCATGGGCCAAGTGGGCTGGGCTTTGATTGGCCAAACGGGCCGGATTTTTATGGGCTTCTCTGGGCCGGGCCTATGGGCCGGGCTAGGCTTTAGACCCCTTAGCCCAAGCCTAGCCCACTCTTTGATGGGCCGGGCTGGCCCATGACCCATAACGGGCCGGGCTGGGCTTTTTCTCGATGGGCTGGGCGGGGCTCCATGGGCCCCCGAGCCCGCGGGCCAAATGATGATCCCTCGGGCGAGAGTAATTATTTTTTTTTTTTTTTTTTTTTTGGGAGAGTGCCAAATTTTAACCCAAATAAAAATGTGGGTTTATGAAAGCTGTTTCTTATGTTTCTCCCATAAAACTCATATTTTCTGAAAAACCCTTTGAACATGTCCCTCCCCAAATCTCTCTACACCCTCCTTGCCCATCACTTCTCCACTGCCACCAAAACCACCACAAGGCTCCCTAAACTCTCCAATGTCCCCCACAAGTACAAGTCCGAAGCCGTCGAGCGCGCCCAGAAGGTCCTCACCGACTACCTCCACGCCACCAGGGGCTTCTCCTTCCCATCCGCCGAGCACATTAGCAAGAACTGCCGCTTCTCCCTCACCAATATCATCAAAAGGGTCGATTTTTCGGTCCCGAGTTTCTCAAATCGCATCCAGAGGTTCCTCAGGTACCACCCCATCAATGAATTTGAGTTTTTCTTTGAAAGCATTGGCATAGATTACAGTCAAGTTTGTCACTTTGTGCCTCCCAACAAGTACTTCCTCTCTGAAGATGGGACTGTTTTGGATGCTGCTTGTGAACTTTCTGCATTTGGGTTTCCTTGGAATATGTTAGGGAAGTTGTATGAGGAGGAGCTTTCTATTTTTAGTGAGAGTTCAAAGGTGTTAAAAGCTAGGCTTAGTAGGTTTAAGGAATATGGATTTGGTAATCATTCAGTTGTGGGTATGTGCCTGGCTTTCCCGTATTTGTTGAGCCTGGAGGGTGATCTGGGTGGTGATATTGTGGCATTGTTTGATGATTTGAAAAGGGTTTTTGTGGAGTTTGATATTGAAAATTCTGCTGAGGGAAATTTGGAGTCTTGGTATGAGCTTTGTAAGAAAGTTCGGGTGTTTTACGATTTGGGTTGTGAGAATGGGAAGATAGGGGAATTTCTGGGTAGGAGGAAAGATGTTTTTCTTGAATGCCCAGCAGAGGTTTTGTTCCAGAAAGCGAAGTACTTTTGTAAGTTTGGTGTTAGGAAGGAGGATGTAGGTTTGTTGCTTCTTCAAAGTCCAGAGATTTTAAACCTTGATCTGGAAACACCGGTGATATCAGCATTGGGATTGTTGAAACATTTCGGATTCGACATGAAAGAATTAGAGGCTGTGAGTGAAAAATACCCTCATGCGATGGGAAGAAATAAAATGGCAAATTTACCACATCTAGTGAGGGCTCTGGATCTTCATGAATGGTTCTTCACTAAGATTAAGAATGAACATCAATTGTTAGCTAATTATGTTATCAGTGATTTTGATGAAGACATTGCGGAAGAATTTAGTGATGGATTGGAGAGGATCCAATCTTCGTCAACACCCATTCATACAATGACAAAATTGAATTTCTTGCATGGCATTGGGTTTGGAGAGAACCCTTTGACTCTACCGGTCCTAGCCCGTTTGCATGGCAGAAGCAGTGAGCTACAAAAGCGGTTTGATAGCCTTCTTTCTACAGGCATTGAATTCTCAAAGCTTTGTTTGATGATAAGAACAGCACCGAAGATCCTGAATCAGAGCCCAGAATCTCTAGAAGCGAAAGTAAAATTTATTAGCGAGGAAATGAAACCCTCTTTGGAGTACCTCAATATTTTTCCAGCATTTTTGTGTTTTGACTTAGAGAACCGGATCAAGCCCAGATATAGATTTTATGTTTGGCTCAAAGAGAAGGGATTGTATTCTAAAAGCTACTCTATAGCCAGCATAATTGCTACCAGTGAAAAGAAATTTGTAGCGCGGGTTTTTGGAATTCACCCAGCTGCTCCAAAACATTGGTTTGAGTGTTTCTCATACAGAAAATCTTTTAATACTTGTCTGGAGGCATCTCTCGCATAGACTACAGCTTGTTGTATAAATGAACTACGTAGAATATGATTATTACCTTTGGATTTGGACTTCCAACACGGTGATGATAAGGATACCATTAGGAAATTGTCAAGATTAAACCTTCTGTGATTGATCCATTGTGAGAGACTTGTAGATGTTTATCTGATTTTCAAGTAATGATAACATTAGATAGTTTCTGGTTCTCAGCCACTGTGCTGGTGTTTGACCTTTTTCTTATCATAATCCTTAAACTTATAATCTTAATGTAGAGGAGCAAGTGAAGTGATAATGATTCATATTATTGAAAGTAAGTTTTGTTTTGTGCCTTCTAAATATTATCATTGCCATGTGATTCTGGCTACATGCTTTATGTTTGTGTCTAGATTTCTTGATATGTTTATCAAAATCAGCAGCATGATTTCATTTCTTGTTTCAAGTCATTGAGGTGCATTTGGGCATATGCCAAAACCCTATTTTCTCAGTGCAAGCCTCAAGCAATTCTCATCAAATTAGTGTGGCAATTGGAATTGAATCTATATCGTTGAAACAAAGTGCTGTTTGTTTGTTGTACACATGTGTTCTGTTACTATTCCTGTTGAATTACTGCTGGATGTAGTCTCAGGTATTTCTAGAAAAGTGATTTTTTAAGCACATGTACACCCATTTATCCATTCTGAAACTTGGAAAGGGGTTTTGCTTATCCATGCTGCATTTGTCTTCTCTTTTGTGTTCCATTCCCATTTTTTCCAATTCAGTGTATTTTGTTCACAATGTGTTTTCAGCACCAGCTACCAGTTGGAGGATGGAGCTTTTGTTGAACATGTTTATGTCACTATTAATGGAACAGGGCTGCAATGTTTGAGGTCAGCCTCCATGGGAGTCGTTCAAGCCAAGCCGGTAAGTAGAAAGAAGCTTTAGTAGGTGGTCGAAGCTTATGGCCATCTTGATCAATGGTCTTTGTTTAATTTTAAAAGCCTTATTCTTGCTTATTTGAAGCGCAGTTTCCATATTCTTTAAAGTTAAACTTAGACCACAGTAGTCAGGAAATAGAGGACCTCTTCTAGAGGGGAAAACTGAGGCTATAGGAGAGTGGGAGGCCTTCCTGTTGGCAGAAGCTCGGAACTGGTCTGCTCTCCTCGTCGAACGTATTCATGTTCCAGTATGCCGATCAATTAACAAGGGTTCCCTTCAGTTTTTTAGGAGGCTGGAAGGAAGGTGTTAATATTTGAACACAAGCCTGCATGAACATGCATCTTGTACAATATGATGATTACCTGGTATTCTTAGAACAGTCAACCAGCTTATTTTGTACAATGTCTCTGCTCACTCAACTCAAAAACACTTCACCAAGCAAGAAGTTTGAAAGTAGGGAAAGAGAGGAATCTAAGAAGACAAGAAGATTTGGGCTATGCTTTAAAAGAAGATTTGGGCCTGTTAACTTTGGAAGGCTCTGCATATAAGGGGAACAAAAAAAAATATACAAGCAGAAGAACATGATTTAATTTTTTGACCTAAAAAGGACATTATTCAATTTTAAACTTGTTCAGTAATTGAATAAGAAAAGTTATTGATTTACATATGCAACATAGATTACCCATAAATATCTAGTTCCCAGCAATCCTGTTCTTCATGTTGTCTTTGTTTTAAATCAAGAAAATATTACTTTATTGGTAGGTCTTGTAATAGAGAGGTGTCCTGTTACACCAAATTTATGTATAAAGTTACAGGGAGTTAAATAGATCTCTTTTGGGTTTTGGATCCTAATACAAAACTAGTCAGGGTTTGACGTCTTACATGATGCAATAGAATCTATGTTAGGCAGGGGTTGAATTAGATGACAATTGCTCTAATGGAAAAGAGGTTGCTGATATTGGAATGGTGAGAAAATTTCTCAACCCATAGTTTTCTTTCTTAAAAAAGAAGAAATGACACTATAATACTGAAGTGGTAAGCCAGTGGTATTCGCCGAATTTCAAACCGTTTACCTTTTAAGTCCCCTGAAAAATGAACAAAATACTAGTTATGTTTTTTGGTTATGTGATTGTAGTCAAAGAGACCAATTCATTATTCCTTATAAATACTAAAATAAATATTATTTTTGGTCGAAAATACTAAAATAATTATAAGAATAATTAAATACTAGCCTCTCCGCACGCGTTTTAGCGCTTGCAAGAGGCTTTTTTTTTAAAACTTTTAAATTTATTTTAGAATTAAAAAATATAATGGGTAGTTGTGTTCCATAAAAATAGGATTTATTATCTAATTTTTCGTTTAATTTTAGTTTTTTTAAATATAAAAAAGTGTGAATTACCATATTATTCTTATTTAATTAATAATTTTAATTCTTAATATTTAGATTAACCAATGGCATTTTCTGATATTTTGAATATTTCACCATTCTCTGCCTTTTGCTTTATATATATATATATATATATATATATAATTTTATAAGCTAGCCTCAAACTATGTCATTCAAGACTTCCATTCAATTATTATATTTTCAGGTAAATTTCTAATACTAAACCCAAAGACAAAAAAATTCTGAAGATAAATCCAATTTCTTTATCATTTTTGAGATCATAGGTGGTGGGTCCCAAACATACAAGGCAACTCTCCTCTTGAAATGGATATTTTGACTTCATAAAGAAGTATTTTAGGTACTTTGTTTTAGGTCCTTGAAGGGGACCAATCTAAAATAAAGCCCCACCGAAAAAGACAGATTAGCAAAACCGTGAAATGGAAACAAACATAAAGGTTCCAGGTGGACCCATCGCAGGGCCCATATTTTGCCATCTCATCTCTGCATGGTGTCCACGAGTCATATGATATCCCTACAAGCAGTCAAACGTAATCTTTTTCCTTAATTTTTTTTTTTTCCAAATGGGATTTTATTACCAAAGGGAAAAAAAAAAAAAAAAAGCTTCCTTTGTTTTTCCATTTTAACTTTTATTTCCAAAAAGAAAAAAAAAGTTTGTTACTTTTTCCATCTTGGATAAGAAGAAAAGGATTTGGACGTCTTTTTACCATTTCCTTATATGCAATGAACAACTTGGTCCAAAGTGTTCCCCCAAAAATGGATTGTACAAATTTAACATGACAATATTTTACATACATAATTGATGCAAAAACCATCTAGATTCTGAAATTAATTGCTATACCTAATTTTTCCAGACGAGAAATTGAATGAGGAGACAAAAATTTGAATCTAAAGGGCAATGCGATATTTAACTTTATTTTTTATTTTCATTTGATCTTTAATTTTCCCAGATTCCGTCCCCAAAACAAGTTACATTTCACTAACACAAAAACTTCCTATAAATATTTTAAAATGTAAGGAATAATAACCATTGACAATGTAAAATTTTAAGGGTAATTTCTTTCTTTCTTGTGATTAACAATAATTAAACACCTATCCTCGACTAGGGTTTAGAATTGAGAAGCCTTAACCTATATATTTTTTTCTTTATGAATGTGCTTATAAATTTTTAATTATTGATACTACACAGTAAATTTAATTTAAGCATGATTAAATACGTGCTTATTGTCGAATTACCGGCTTACCAAGTTAATCTCAACGACCTAGTAACTTACTAATGAACATTAGGGTTAGAAGTGCATCCGAAATTATGTTTAACCACATTATACATATGGAAGGACTTTCAAAAAATCGGCGGAGTGCATAGGATTTCTTTTAAATTATGTTTAACCACGTGATTATGTTTTTTTTTTTTCAATCGTAAAAAAAAAGATAAGTCAATTTGGTGATGCAAAAATACAAGAAAATGAGAGGGGCATTATAGGCACAAGACACAAAAGAACAAACAAGAAAAGAATCCATGTATGCTTCTTCCAGAAACAGTAGGATCATAACTGCTCTTCCTCTTTCTGAAAACCAGGCACTCTCCCTCTTCCCCAAGCCACTCCTCTCTTTTTCTCTGTCAACCTATAAATTGTCTCAATGCCAAAACCACTGAAACCCCACCACTGCAAGCACCTTCTCTGATTCTACTCAGTCTCGGTGAGGCAGTGCAAGCCAACCCATTTTCATGGTGTTCAATTCAGTCTCTTCCCGCCCCGAAACCATACCCGAGCCCGCCCCGAAACCCGATTCCATGGCCTCCATTGTGCCTTCCAAGTCTCTTGTCCACCAAGCCCAAAACCATGGCCTCCCTTTGCCCCAGTTGAAATGGGCCATGAGCAACAACACCACCACCACCACCAAAAGCAACGAAACCAACAAGACCAGCGCGAAAAGCAGCGAAAATAACAACCCTTCTCTGCAACTGAGCAGCAACACCAAATTCGCACAGCTTGACCCGGTAGCTAAGCAGCCCGAGCCCAAGTTCTGCAATGTCGAAAAAGAAGCCGACCCACTTCCCGCCACGGAAGTGATCGACGGCCCGGAGACCCAGAAGCCAAAATCGACGGCTGAGGATAAGAAATCGAAGATTTGCATCCGGATTCGGAGCAAAGAAAAGGCTGCTGTGGTGCCTGAGCCTGAACCTGAACCTGAACAAGTAAATGAAAAAGAGAGCTCTGTTGCTGCTGCTTTAGCAGCGCTGGAGGATGAAGAGACGATTCAGAAGACTTGGAATCTCAGGCCCAGGAGACCGGTGCCTAAGGCCAATGGTCGTGCTGGTGCATTGAAGACTGGTGCACCGCTGGTGCAGCAGAACAAAACCCAGGTGGCTGGGGGCTCTTCTAAAGCTGGAGCCAAAGATGCTCAAAAGGACAATAAACTGAAGATATCGGTTTCTTTAACAAAAGAAGAGATTGAGGAGGACATTTTTATTATGACTGGAGCCAGGCCATCCAGGCGCCCAAAGAAGAGAGCTAAGAATGTGCAGAAACAGCTTGATGTCTGTATTGTTGAATTTAATTTGAGTTTTTTTTTTTCCTTCTTTTCAGCTGGGGTTGGTTAATTTTAAAAAGTTTTTGAGGTTTTGGGAAGGGTTTTGTGTGATTATGTCTTTTGGGGTCATTAGGGTTTTGAATTGCTTGGTATTTGATGTGGTTTTGTTTGTTTTGCAGCATCTGTTTCCTGGGTTGTGGCTGAATTCAGTATCTACCAATTCCTACCAGGTTCCTGAAACTCCATTGAAGGTGAAATCTTATGAATCCTTTGGTTTGTTTTCAGTAGATTGATTTGTAAGTTTTGATTTGCGTGTAATGTGCAAAACATATATTAATCTTAATTGGTTGCTGTTTGACTTGTTATGTGAAACAGAGAATTTGAATGTGCTGCTTTCAGGATTAGATGGGATGAGGCTGCTGTTAGTTAAATGTTTGGTGGTGATTTTGAAGACTTGTGAACTGCTCTAAACATTTTGAACACAGAAGGTATAACAATGATAGATCTGAGAAGGTGAAAGGATAATACAGATGTATCATGTTTTTGTCTTTTCGTAAGAAGGTCAATGAATAGTCGGAAGAGCTGTACCATTTTAGCTGTTATGAGTAGTTGCAGATGTACATAGGGTTTATGAGTTATCAGTTATCGGCTACAAGTTGGACGAATAAAGCATAATAACAAAATCAAATTTAGACATTGTCTTTTTCCTTGAATTGGAAATGGTTTAATGCAGTTTCTTTTTTCATGCTAGTTCACAAGATTTTATTTGTTGCTAGTTGAGGCGATTGGGATTTATATCGTAGACCAAAATTGGAAATGCACACGTGTTTTTGATTTATATGCGTGTCGCCTTTATGCTCTTTCTTAATCAATACTTGTTGAGCAGCAAAGTTTTGTGTGCTAACTGTTACTCGATTTGAATGACGTGTTATACTGCTAGCGAGCACACACTTCTCTTTCCTATTAGAGGTGTCCATGCACCATGCACACATAATTTCTTTCTGATTACTAGAAAGTATAGGCACTCAAATAAAAAAAGGAGAATTCAAAGTGGGGGAGGAGGATGGGGTTGATATTGTAGGAATTAGATTGGAAACAGAAGTGCAGAGGGGAGAAAGACAGAAAGACAGAAATGCAGGGTAGGTGTGAGATAAGATGTTGGAGATTCTAAACTTCAAGCTAGTATGCAGTATTTTTCATCTGCTTGTATCCAGATATATAATTTCATTGATAGAAAATAAGCAGTACTGAGATTAGAAGAGGGTTCCGCTTAGAATTATGGAGATTGTGGTTTAATAGTACGCAGTGCAGTGTTTACCTTTTTGTTTGTACTTCAAGGGTGTGACTATGCTAGTGCTATGCATAGTTTCAGCTTAACTAAACACATAAACGTTGATGAGTTATGCGCTCTTAGATGGGTTGATAACCATATACAAGTCATTATTGGTAATGGTGAAAGATATCGACACTGAAATTGAGACATAAGGAAGCTGGGCAGTTCAAGAAGCTCACCTTAATTAATGAATAACTTTATACGTGCGCTCGGACACTCACATATACGAGTAATTTTTGAGTGTTCCCGGTACACCACGTGGTTGGTGTACCATCCAATAGACGGAAGACATATGGAATATGTCCAATGCAGTCCGCCACATGTCATAAGAAGAAATGCAGTAGGTTGGATAATAAATCCACATGTTCTATGTTTATTGGATGGTACACCAGACACGTGGTGTACCTGGAACATTTAAAAATTTCTCCACATATACACACACAAATGAAAAGTAGAGGGTGGGAATGTAGATGTTCAACTAAACAAAATAAATAGAGGGATGGAGATGTGTTATTGGGGGAAATTAGATCCTAGAATTGAAGACGCAAGAGTTGGAGTTGTGAATGGTATATATGAGATGAGTTGTTCCTGGTTGAGACTCAAGTTGAATCCATAAAGCTCTATAGTTTCTAACATCTCGTCTTGTAATGCAAGTGATTAAATGGTTTTAAGAGTATTGTGCTAAATTGGAAAAATGTTTTGTTCTGTAGTTATTACATGGTTATTGATTTTTAATAGCCCTCTTGAAGAACAGCTATTTATTGCTTGAATATTGATTCAACAGTTGAGATTTTTTTAGCACTTCCATTACAAGAAGATTTTGTTCAGGATTATTTTATTTGAAGCTAGTGGTTTTATATCACAAGGTGCATTGCCTTTCATTTTTACTTGAATTGTGCTTGAGTTTCATGCACTGCATTAGCAGTCTCTCAAGCTTGCAGAATGTGCAACTCAAAGTAACTAATGAAAGCATTTTTTCATACTTACCCCTTTAGTAAAAGGAGTAATTGGATGCCTTTTGTTGGAATTACAGTAAGTTGACATGCCCATGATTTCGAAGCAGTTAAGAAGCGTTAGTTTCATGTAAGGATATATATGAATATCCTGTTGCAATGACATTCAAATTTTCGTTGTGACAAATTTTCTTTTTCTGTTTCACAATGTCAGATCTGACATTTCCTTGGTTGGCAAGTGCATCCTTTGAGATTCCTGATATTTTATGTACCTATGAGCTTCATACACCCTACTTTAAATTTAGGCCATTCTCATTATCCTACTGGAAAAATAAAAATATCCTACCTCCTGTACTTGTGTCTAGCATTAGACCTATCTTCAGAATCCAGGACTAGTAACGCATAGATCTCTCTCTCTCTCTCTCTCTCTCTCTCTCTCTCTCTCTCTCTCTCTCTCTCTCTCTCTCTCTCTCTCTTATATATATATTTTCTTCAAGAAGGTAATTGTTTTGTTAATAATGTTACAAGAACAAAAAGAGCAAGTGGCCTTAAATCTGCTCTGTGGCTGAATATTTCTGGAGCTGCAACCATGGTCAGTGATAGCTTCATATGCAAATTGGTTATGATTCTTTCATCAGTCATCTGATTTCTCTATTCACGTCTGTGGTCCTCCGTGGCAACATCTTCATTTACGTTTGATATGTGCTAGCTTTGCAGACAGTTAAAATGAAGTTCATCTATTTTATTTTATTTTACATTGTGTTGCTTAGATTTGGGTCCATCTGGACTTAAATTGCCTTGTGTGTTAAATATCAAATTAAGTGCTTAATTGCATTCTAGTGTTTTTGAAAGTTTTAAACCATTGGCGTGTCAAATTAGTCTTGGTACTGTGGATCACTAATTCGTTTTCGGAGTCATATAGTCACTGAAGACCATAAATTCTAGTTTTTCGGTCTGATAATTCATGTAGCTGTAGTGTTTCAAGCATATTCTCGTATGTGCATTCAATGTTCTATTTTTTGGGGATCAAATTCTAATTCAGCTCTTGTTTTAGACTAGAGAAACAAAAAATCTAAATTTGGCAATTATTGTATATACAGAAAAGTAAGCAGCAGCTGCCCTATAAGGAGCCATACATGCCTCAGTGGGTTGATGCTCATGTTTTCTCACTGAAGCTTCACCTTCTTTTTGACCTTACAGATTGAGCATACTGCATTGTAAACGTGCTTGCACAATCCTCAGGGTGCATCTGGGCTTGCTTCCTATGAAGAACTGACCTAGCTACCCAATGTGGGTTTCTCCCTCCAAAGGCTGCATCAGAGCCAGACACCTGTAACTTCATGGGAGAGGCAACCCTGGCATCCACAATTTGGAGGTTAATGGTAATAAGGAATACACAGACACACACATAGTAAATTGGTTTAAAATGTATCATTACTTGATTACAACATGCATAACACTTTTTTGGTTGCATATTTCGTCAAAGGACCTGCCTGCAAACCTCTGTTTATTTAGATGTTTTCTTGGAAATAATGTTTGATTGGTCACATGCCTATCATGCCATAAAACCGCCTGCAGAATCTTTGTTATCAAACTTTTTCTTCAAAATTTCTGATCGCATGGTTGTTTTGTTTGTTCAATTACATACTTTTTGCTACATATTATTCAAATTTTATCCTGTACTGAAAGCTTTATTTAGATCCACATAATTAAGAACAGTCACAAATTTTCTATTTGTCAATTTTGTCATAGTTTCAATCTGAATAATGTCAACCATGCAATTTGTGTAAATATCTAATACTATTAACCTAATTGCTCAAAAAGAAAAAGAAAAACCTCCACATGTCTGCAATGAAATCGTAGTTTGACATAACATTTATGCTTAGGTCATCCCTTCTAGAACCAGTGCCATGACCATGTGAGCAACTTGTGGCTACCGTCATCTAAAAGAATTTTTGTCTTATTCAACATGTATACTTTTGTTTTTACCGAGTATTCTTTTAAGTTGCTACACTTGTACTATGTGAACAAGGTAGATGACAAAATTGCTACTTGTTTTTTAACTAAATATATATTCTTCTGTTCATAATGGTTTACAAAATAGATAGAAATAGGTCACTTAAGCAGGAAGGTGTGTAATTATTTTGAGCTGGTGTTTGACATCTGGCGATTATGGAAGATATGAAGTAAGGTACTGTTGAATGGTAGTCTTTCTTTCTCTTTTTATTATTATTTTTATACGACAATTAATCGTAGTCTTGTTGATCCTGGAGAGTTGTTTGTGTGCATGGTAAAGAGTGTTGAGGATTATCATGCTATAACTTGTAAGGCAGTAGAACATTTAGAATCCATTCAAGGGGTTTCTGCTGAGTGAGTTGAGCTGGAGCTGTCTGAGTTCGAGGATTGCTGATGTTAACCTGCAACGCTGCATGGTGTGAGCAATCAGGGGCAACAGTGCGTACAGATAATATTGGGGCTTGACTGTTCTCAGGCGTGTGGAATGCTGCAGCAGTTTTGCAGAGGCTGTGATAGTTTGGAGAGGGGTAGAAGCTTTTCTGATAGCTGGCTGGTTGAAGATTGAGGTTGAGTCCATTGTAAATGTTCCAATAGATCATCTGGAGCGGTCTACATATGGATGCCCGGTTGGAATTCCTAGTGTATGAAATAGAGCAGCAAATATTGTAAGCTCCTGGTGGATTTGTAAACCCTCCTTGCTGGTTAATGCCTTGGAACTTGACCTTGTACCAAAGCCTTGATATATTTCCGTCTTTATCTTTTAATGTACTCCTATCCTTTTGCCCTTAGAAAAAATCACGAGTATTTAATAAGGTGAGTTGCACCAACTAGCTCTAAGTTTTGTAATTTTCTTATCAATGTTAAAAGTGGTTCTAAGTTTATATATCCGATCTCCCGTTGATTAAAAAAGGGTGAGCTACTAGTTAACGAAATTTATTTTTGAACTGTAGGTACAAAAATTCATGCAAAACAAATAGATCCTCTGTTGTACCTTCTTGCAAAACACAAGGGGAAAAGAAGAAGAAGAGCATAGAAAACTCAAGTCATTCCGCAAAAGTAGTCTAATTTGTGAAAACTTGTAGGTCTAGTGGTGCCAAGTATATTTATATTTCTTTCTGTTTTCGGCTCTAGAGTATTTATTTTTATACCCAAACTTAGAGTTCAAATATTTTCCTTATCCTTTGACCTACTTTTTACCAAGAAAATGGGTCCAATTTGTGTGAGGGGTTGTGCTGATTGAAGCAGTACTCATAGGACCAACTAAGGGGCACAATTGAAGCAGCCCTTCCTTAAATTTAATGCCCTCCATCGTTGTGCACAAGGTCTACTGGAATCGACTGAGCGTTCAGGCTGCACAACGTGTATCTTTTCATTTCCATGTTAAAGAAAGAAAAAAAAAAGCATTCTTAACATGTATTTGCTGTAAAGACCAGCCAAAGCTAGCAGCAAGTGGCTTTGAAGCTGAAGATCCAACACTTCAATTCTTAGTGCATTAAAAACAAGAGCGTAACTCTTTCTTTATTTAATTCTCAATGGAAATTTTTTTTATTACAAATAATGAACAAGAGCTGATCTGCAGCCTTTTTATTAACAACAATAACAGAACTAATTAGTAACTCAAACTTAATGTTGAAGATATAACACTAACCAACTTATTGTCCAGTTCATCACTTGAAGTAATGACTGACATTAATATGCTGTCTATTTATTAAGATTACGAATCGAACAAGCTTAAATCTTACGACATTAGAGACTTAATGGTTCCAACGACTGAGAAAAGCAGGACAACAACTCCAAGTACAGTTGAACTGCTTGTCCAAAGATCCTTGAAGTAAACTTGTTTGAGGATTGCCACACTTCGGTTCACTTTACTGATCTCGTAGTGCGTATTTAGATCTTTACAGAGACCAGAATAGAAGGATTTATCCTCCTTAATCTGCTCACAGAGTGAATTAACCAGCTTTATAACTGCTTTGTTGCTGCCTAGCAAGTTAACAATAATTTGTTTCTCAACCAGCAAATCCACATCTTCCACGGTATCGACAAGTTGATCCATCAGCAAAAAGTAACTGCAAATATAAGGCTCGTGCGGGTACAAAATCTGCTCCAAGGCCATGACATTTCGAATGAGACATTCTGTCTCATACTTCACACAAAACTGTGTAAGCTTCAGCTTCATATTTCTAAAACATGGCAAGTATTTGTGGGCCTCATCTCTGTCTTTTTCTATGACGTACTGTACAGTACCTGGAGGAAGTGGCCTGAACTTCACCCCTGCTGCCGTCAGCTTTCTTACGTCGTATTTACTTTTTTCAGGGACAACAGGGACACCATCATCTACCGGGAAGTTGATTTCTCCTGGAAACTCTGGACACAGAAAATACCTTACCAAATCAGTGAAATGTTTTGGTTTTACTTCCTTCCTGTTGGATTTTCCCCTACTGTAATCTTTAAAGAACTCCCAGGTAAGCGTAAGAAATCGAGGTTCAGGTTCGTCACTCTGATCTACAGAATTAGTATGATCACGGGGACCTGTCGAGCAGGAATTGTACTGCTGGTTGTCCCTGCTGGATTCATTTCCTTCCACATTTTGTTCTTGTGACTCTTTGACGGGATGCGAGCTGGGAGAGGCTGCAGTCATGGCAAACTTATACAGTTCTTCAAGAAGAGAATAAGGAAGCTGGTTTTCGAACAGTATCAGTTCGTGCTCTACAGCTTTCCTCAACCATTCTGATCTCAAAATGTAATCATTTTTATTGTCTTCAAAGTTCAATAAAAAGAGCTGGATGATGAAGCAGGCATCAACTAAAATTACGTCCACGCGAAGCTCAGTAGTCCCTGCATAACAGTGAAGAATGTCCTGTTTACGCTCTCTGATGAAGTCTTTCAGTTCGTTCTCGCTCTTCTTCGTACGTCGTTCACAAAAATTCTCATAATACATTTTCTTATAGGTCTCCATGTCCTTGAATTCTGGGTTGCCATGGTGCAAAGGGCCTATTGAAAGTAGTTGAGGAGTGTATGCTGCTTCGTTTGCTTTGCGGAGTTTCTTGGGAACCCTGTAGATGCACCACTTGTCAGGCTGCTGGGGCTCATCCGGCTGGCTCTCCACCATCCTATTGAAAGAATATTAGCTGTAACAATATATACACATTTTTTTTTTAATGTAGCAGAAGAAGTGACTTTAAGATATATACATATTTTTATGGTATAGCAGAAGAAGTGACTTTAAGATTAATTGCTGCTAAAAGCGGACACCATTGACACAATATATAACAATCCTCGCCATTCTAACTATGCCTTCAATTTGTTTTTTGTTTTTTGTTTGGAAAAATTGTGTTTTGTTTTGGTTTGATAATTTTATCCGTACACGGGCTCGTTTGGGAGTGCTTTGAGAGCAGTGAAAAGAGCTTCTAAATGGGTGAAAGCGCTTCTATCTTTTAAAAATAGTGTTTGGCAAAAATTGCAAAAGCGCTTTGGATGAGATCCAAAAGCACTTGGAGTGGTTTTGGAAGAAGCACATCTCAAGTGCTTCTTCTTAAAAGCGCTGTAGGACAAAAACACAGGAAGCACTGGGCTCCCTTTAATGAATCTTTTAAAATACCAAAAATATCCATATTTAATTTTTTTAAAGGCCAAAATACCCTTTCTTTATATATATATTTTTTCTCTCTTTTTCTCTCATATTAAAACCCAAAAAAGCCCAACAGACGGGATATGAGTATGCCAAGGCTGCAGTACCAAGAGTTAAGGCAGCAGCAATGGAGCCCTAGACCCACCTTTGTCTTCTTTCCCTTCTCTTCTTGTGACGTCGTGCCAGCTCTACATGAAAACAAACAGAAAAACATACATGAGCTAATAACAGGAGGCATATCCAACATGACCTAAACTACAGTTGGAAACGAAGAACTTGTACTAATGCACATTGAGTAGGGTATGAATGCACAGGTGCACGGTAGTCAATACATTCAAACCCACTAATTAATGAAACAATACATTCAAACCTCCAGAGGGTTACAGGTTAAGCATGGGAAAAATTACAGAGTTCAACTGAAATGGACCTTGTGAAGGATTATGATTTAACAACATAATGATTAAAAATTATACTTGGTGAAGTTCATACTTTTTTAAGTCGTGTTTTTATTTTAGGATCCTGTGAATTTTTATTCCCTATGTTTATTATAATATTTTGGGATTCGTTAAATTTTTTTTAAGTACTTTTAAAAGCGTTTTTACTATGTTAGCCAAACACTGAACAAAATATCGAAAGCGTTTTATGTAGTGTAAAAGCACTTTTAAATGTGACATCCAAACGACAAATTGCTTCTTTGTAGAAGCGCTTATGTCATAAGTGCTACTAGCATAAGCGCTACTGGCATAAGCGCTTCGGAAAGAAGCACTTCCAAACGAGCCCTAAAGGTTGACAACTTTATTGAGCAGTAAACTTTAGGGCCTTGGTAAGCTTGTTAAGTAAAAATTGAAAAAAAAAGGGTACTGTTCCAACAAATTGTGGTCTTGTCATTCCAACGACACCACGTTTGCACCTAAAAACGTATATACACATAAACAGTTTTAAGCACAGAATAGCGTGCAATTATTCCAATATCTGATTTCCCCACATTTACTAATACATAAGGAATTAAAATTTATGTGGGACGCACGTAACAACCTCCTATGTCACAACCGACGCACAAGACCGGAGGAAATTAGCACAGCGATATGGCTTCAGGATTTTCTAAAAGCCCAAGAAAGTTTGGAGAAGAAAACCACAAGCACCAAGTCAACCGCCCCTCCACATTGGCAACGGCCGCTACAAGGCTTGCTCAAAGCCAATGGTGACAGAGGATGGAGGGTAGATAGTACTGAGGGAGGGGTCAGAGCAGTTGTGCGAGACTGCAGTGGTTTTTTCGTAGCTAGTTGTGCCTTGAAGGTCGACAATGTTTATTCTGCCATACAGGTGGAAGCTATTGCAGCTAGAGCTGGACCTATTTTGCGAAGGAAAGGGGTTTTACATATATTGTTTTTGAGAGTGATACTCTCTAGATCGTGATGGCTCTCAAGAATTATTCTATTGATAGGTCTTTGATTGGCCCAATTATGGAAGATAACAAGAGGCTTTTGTCACAGATTACTGGGGAAGGTTTTATCCACATCCGTCACACAACAAATAGCGTGACTCACCGTATGGCTTGTTTCGCTTTACATATTGGGGCTTCTCTAACTTGGTTTGAAGAACCCCTAGACTTTATTTCTGATGCCTTATTTGAGGATTGTAACTATTAACTTTTTTGAGTAGCTTAATAGGGGACTGTGAGCCTTCTCTATTCCAGTCTTTATGTAGAGAAACTTACCTAACCCTAGGGATGTGGGGCTTCTCAAAGCCAGCATACATTGAGGCCTCAAGGCATCGCCCAACCTTTATGTACTTTTGGTTATTTTCCTATCAATAAATTACTATTGTTTCTCCCAATTTTTTTTATATGGGTTCTATATTAAAATCTGTAACTCAGTAAATAAATTAGAATGATTAGGAGCAATAGTTGATGTCACACCACGACCCAATTAAGTAGTTTATTTAATTATTTAATTGTGAAATTACATTTTTGCCTTTGGGGGTAGGGGTACTTTAGTCACTTTTGATTTCGGAATGATTTTGGGGAATTGAGTAGCACCGTTGCTAAGAGCTCGTCGATATGAGTTCGTGGACAGGCGACATACTCAATTCCGAGTTGTAATAAACGCGTAAAGGTCTGAAAATTGAAAGGACACGTTGGGAATTTATGAAATTATTCAGAAACCTTAAATATCCAGCTTTTCACCTTCTCGGCGACGCCACACTGCTGTCTGGCCACCTCCTCCAACGAGACATGTCGGAAAATGACTGGCTACTTTCGGCGACCATGTTTGGGCCAAGATCCAGCCACCCAAGTTCGGCACAATGCTGTTTTGAGTTCCAAAAGACTGACGATTTCCATGGTTTCAGTTGTAGTTTTCGTCGACTTCGGCGGCTGTTCACATCGATCCAGGTATGGATTTCGATCCTCTCCTTGTGCTCTTGTTGATTGTGTACATGGTTTGAGTTGATTTGAGATTTGAGAGTTTGATTTAGACACCCTTAGAGGCTGGCGGTTTTGACCATGTTTCGGGCACCTCCAGCCACTTTTTGGTAAGGGTCCAAGAACTAAAAATGCTCTTCTAGTTGTGCTTGAACTGTGGGTATAGGTATTGCTCGGTGATTTGAAGATTTTTCGTCAAGCCACCCACAGCTGCGAGAGACGAGTGGCGGCGTGTGAACCACCTTGTGGCGGCCATTGTGTTCTAAAATCTTCCCCATGTCATCCCGAGCATGACGGTATACTTGGATTTGAAGTTAGTCACCTTTTGACTATCGAACATATATTATACCTATTATGTGATATCCAGGTTTGATAGGTTCGAATCGTTCAATCGGTTCCAATTTCAATTATGTTGTTCCATGTACCTCTAGGATCTTGTAAAAACTTGCGGATAGAGAATTGTAGTATCGGATATTCGTAGTAAATGATTATAGGGTTAGGCGAATTGATCGTCGTCCAATCGTGTGATTGGCTTAAATCCGACCGCTCGATTGAGACCAAATATTTGGGACTTATTTTGTAGATTTTGTTGGACCTATAGAAACTTTCGAATCGGAAATCGGAGGTTGTGGGCCTCGCGGGCCTGGTTGACCAATATGAAAAGTTTGACCACTTGGTTGACCATGAGTCTTCCGAGACTGTCTCATCATTCGAGAAGTACTAGAATGACCCTATAAGCCTTCTTAAAAGGTGTGCTTACTTTGAGACCCGAAAACTAGAGTTATGAGTTAAAGTTTGTTGTGGGGTACTTTTATTAACGAAGTCCGTTTATCCTCTCAAATAGGTATTCATTCTTAGCGTACTCCACAGGAAGAGCCCTCTCACAATTAAGCAGCATTGGACTTGTTGTGAGTGGACATTTGTTTTTAAATGAGCATTGTTTTTCAAATATGGAATTGCTTGTATAAATGTGATTTGATTCGAAATTGGTTTATTTTGGGTTAATGAGGTTATGAGATTTTATTATCGGACTAGTCTCGGCTTTTAAAATGTGATATGGAATTTCTAGGGAGTATTATTATTATTATTAAAGTATATGGATTTGAGTTTCGGACTCTGGTGATTTTGGATTTGGTGATATTGGGTTTGTTTATGAAAATTTGAACATGGGATTTTGGTTCATATGGTTTTGGAATTTTAAATATGGTGTATTGGATTTTATTACTGTTGTCCTATGAGATTCTAGGAGGTTGTTATATTTCCTAACCATATGAATATAGTATTTTGGATATTATTGAAATCGAATGGGTTTATTTTAGTTTTGGTGTTTTTCTTGATTATGATTTTTTATGGTTTTCATAAAGAATTATGGGTGTTATTTTATTATATATATATATATTTATGTTATTTGGAAACGTATTTTTCAAAATTGGAATTATGGAATTACATGTAACTCCCCTTAGTTACAATGGATACCCAGATACATTAGACATGCGGTAACTCTTAGGAGGTGTGTCGGGACCCGGGCACCTTTGACAGGGTGTAATGTAAGGCCCTTGATAGGGCTGTCTACGAAGAATTTGACGGGGTGTACCGTAGAGTCCGAGAATTTGAGAAGTATTAATTAAATGGTTTTCCTTATCGTATGTCATGATATGAAATTTTACTGAACTGAAATATTTTCTAGTATTGGATGATATTTCTGTACGTTTACTAAAGATATCTATTGCATGGTGTTTTGGGCACTATTTTCTAAAACGGAGGGGGTTATTTATGTTGAATATAAATTATGTTTAACCCTTTGTTTTCGTCTACTCACATTTTCTGTTTTGTGCCTCCAGGTTCTAGGCATCTGAGGTTGAGACCACCATGTCGAGAAATCATTGTTGTCAACTCCGTAGGAGTGTGCTACTATCACTCTCTACCTTTTATTTTCCTCGGAGTGCAAACTAAATCTCTAGTTGCTCTTAGCTACTCATTTTTAAGTTCGGGTAGAGGGCCTGAGGCCCATTTCAATAGTCTTAACTGTTGTGTGTGCTTTTACCTTGTGCATGGTGAAAATTGGGATTATTTCTGTGCTGATTTATAGGTACTGTAAATTGGGAAATTACAGGGGTGACTGCCGAAATTTCGGCAGAAGTCGAATTGTCTATCAGTTTAAATTAGGGCTAAAAAAACGTTTTGGAAAAGTGGGCTCGACATCAGTTAAATGCCGGACGGGAAGCAGGGTTCGTCACGGATTCCAAGGGAGAATCCGGGGTGGGTCCTATCAGTTGATCTCTCTCCCATTCCTCTCACATATTCCTAAACTTTCTTAATTCATAACTTCGTCCATTCCTAGTAAGTAAACATGCGTCTTCATCCAAGTTGATCTCAATATTTAGGTCTATATTTACAACTGTCCACTTTAAGGTCCCTTTCTTAAATCATTTTGCATCGCCTGTTTGGAAGTGCTTCTAGAAGGGCCAAAAGCGCTTTCTGATAACTAAAAGCACTGCGGACAACGTTTGGCAGAAAAGTTTAGAAGTGCTTCTGGGTCATAGAAGCTCTTCCTGTAGAAGCACCTACTATGTGCTTCTCTAGGAAGCACTCCCAAGTGCTTTTCCACGAAGCACTTTAATTTTTTATGAAAATTCAAGATTTTTATAATAAAAGCGCTTTTGTTAGAAGCGCTTATGAGCTGAAGTACTTCCTAGAGAAGCAGTCCCAAACGAGCTAAGTCGAAGACCATTCAACATTTAACTGTAGTTAAAGAAATCAATGAGGGTTTAAGCTACAAAGAAATCAATGAGCACATTATGGCTAAAAAGTTTTCGATTTGACTATTTTTCTTATACGATGGTCCTTGATTCGAACCTAAAAATGAATAATTTTGATCACAAGACCATGTTGTCGTCGTTGTGGGGAGTGAAAAAACAAAAACGAAAAAAGGGCAAATGACTAGTGATGGGAAGCCCTCAATCAGGCAAGGCGACCGCTTACGACCACCAATTTATATAAATATCTATATATACCTACCTCGCATGTCACTATATATAAACATTATATTATGTCCAATAATTCAATCCAAAATTAAGAAGAGCTTAGTTATAAAAAAAAACCCACTTATTCAGTAAATTCATAGTCTAAGCCAATTAACATAATTGAATAAAATTAAGAAATAAAATACATTGAGCCCAATTTCACATGTTTGACTATGAAAAAGAAACTTCCTGATGACAAACACTTATTCACTTTACCCATTCTTTCTAAATGATTCAATGAAGGCTAAAGTCCGAATTTTTAACAGGTATGATTGATGATTTCTTTTAGTTTTGAATTTCATGCTTTGTTTTATGGGAAATTAGTCTAGAATTTTCATTTTCAGTCAAGATTCACAATTTTGAAGACTGTTATGGTGTGTATATGTAAGTAAATATGTATTATTATACTAGAATTTGTTTATCTCTTTCTTATTGTGTACAATGTGAATTACATATTGTCTTTTTTTTTTCTTTTTCTATGTTACAGTCCTTTTTTTTTTGTGGCCAAAATTAAGAAGGGGAGAAACTCATGCACACATGTACCATGAGAACTTAAACCTAGGACCGCTTGAGAACACACCAAAGACTTAAGCCAATCCAACTATCACCTTATTGGTGTTATAGTCTTAATTTTGAGTTCATTGTTGAAACAAAAAAATTTATGTGTTCAAAAAAATTGGCATTTATGTCTTAATACATCCAGCAAGCCTTAAATTAGAGGCGAAGGTAGTGTCCATGTGAAACATGAGTTCCCTAGCCAGATGATATGTGGAACAAAAGGTTGAAGAATTTTTAGAAATATAGCAATTTCGTAAAAAGCGACTGGTCGCTTGAGGGAAACAACCGGTCGTTTTCAGGCAGATTCATCAGTGATGCTTGCTATATAAAAATGAGCTGCCGGTCATGTTCGAAAACAGGTCAGTTCATGTCTGGGGTGCGATTTTGAAGCACCTTCAGTCATGTGGTGTGCCTCTTGATTCCTAAGTGTTTGAAGTATGTATATCAATGTTAGAAACACTTCATATACATGATTAACATAAAGACACATTCTTTCATGAAGAGAAGTGTCTTCATTGGTACCTCTGGATAAAGAGGTACAATTCAAGAGATGTATAGTTTCTGAATTTGGAGTTAAACCAATTCAGAAAAAACACCATATACATCAACAAAGATATGGATATAATCCAAGAAAGATAAAAGTTCAATCCCAATTATTCTCCATCTAGTTTCACAAAAGTAAAAACATGTAGAGGTATTTTCTGTAGATTTAGCCTCTAGGAATCTTGAATACCCATGTTACAATTCTAAAGTGTGTATGGGTTTGTCTTTGGTTGTGCAAGATATTGACAACATGTAGTTTAGGCTAGGTTTTCGTTGTATCCACATGGCTTATTTGCTTAACCCCTTTGCATAGACACTTCTTCCATTAAGCCATAACCCACTGACCTTTGTAGACACAAACAGAAACAAGGAAAAAAAAAATAGACCTACTTGAAATTGACAAACAGGAAATGTTATTTCAATGGAACTCATATCGAAAAGAAGACTTCCATTTGTTGCATTTGGCTTCCAAGTTTGAAGGGATAAAATCTGTTGGTTTCAAGTTTGAATTAAAAAAAGACTTCAATCTGTTCAAGCTCTATAAAAAAGAGCAACATTAGATCATGTTGGCGAGTCCTTACTTAGTTAGGATTTTGGTTCCTTATTTCATTAGAATTTTGGTTACTTTCCAATTATTATTTAGTCCTATTGTAATAGAGATTTACTTCCTATTGTAATTTATATATATTTCCTATTTTATTTAGGGTTAACATATCTTTGTACTTGTATAAATACCTCCATATTGGAGAAGAATAATAATATGATCGCATCTTAGCATAATTGAATATTTACCCTACTTTGTTTGACATGGTATCAGAGCCTAGGTTTTCTTGTGACCTGTGTTTGCGTTCTCCTTACAATTTAAGTGCTTTCCTCTGTTGTGAATTAATGACTAACTCACTGCCCTTTTAAGATCTTGTTGTTGATGGACTTTGGACAAAGAACTCAATGATGGATGAGTCTTACACACACACACAGAAATTAACCAAGCACAAATGACACAAGTGTTTATAGAGGTTCAGCAAATTGCCTACATCCTCTTTGGTGATCACCTTGAGAAATTTCACTAATGAAGATATGTTACAACTTTGGTTTACAAAGGAAACCCCCTTAGAACACTACCCTCACAATCTGTTTCTCTCACACCCTTGCTCAACACCTTGATACACTTAGAGAACTCTCTTGCTCTCACCTTGGTTTTTCTGAAACTCTCACTTGAAAAAAAAAACTCAATTGTTTTCAGCTTTTGCCACTACATATGTTCAACATGCTTTCTCCCTTGTGTTATCTTACTTCATCCCATTACCTACACAAGCCAATGGACAAGAGATAGGATATCTGATTGTCCTCCACGTTCTTTCCTTTTAGTCACCACTTAGACTAAGGGTCAGATCAGGTAGATAATACAATCCCACTCAGCCACCTCCATTAAACCAGAAAATGGAGAGGAGATTATTCAAAATAAGATAACCAATTAGCCATGAGTGCTCTCCCAACTATCCAGCAAGTAGTCAACCCTCATTTACCTCAGAAGTGACCCATTAAGCACCTGCAAACTTGTGGAAAGCGATAGCCCTTGAAAAGACAGTTGAAAATACGTAAGCAAAACATCACAGCACGACTGGGACGACCAGTCGCCAGAATTCTTTTCCTCCAGACTTTGAATCTGCTCAGGACGATCGGTCGCAAATGTCATGTGACCGGTCGCTTGTGCTTCCTGCGACCGGTCGCAAAGAGATGGCGACCGGTCGCTCGTCGATTTCGCTCCAGACTTCGAATCTGCCCAGGACGACCGGTCGCAAATGCCTAGCGACCGGTCGCTTTTAGGCAAATTCAAAATCTTCCTTTCAACGCCAAAACCAACCTTGTATCCTTAGGTGAGCCATTTTTCCAACAATCTCCACCATGGCGAGCCTAAGACTCCTTGTGGATATCATTGCCTTCCAGGACATCTGTAATGTCTTGAGAATCGTCCTGATAACTCTCAAGAACTCCACCTCAATCTTTAGCATGCAACAAGATTGAGCAAGCTCAAACAATGCTTGAACTTTGCTGTTGTGACTGGCTTTGTTAGGCAATCTGAAGCGTTCTCATTCGTATGAACCTTCATTACTGTGATGTCTCCATCATTCACCCAATCCCTTATCCGGTGGTATCTCACATCAATGTGTTTGGACCTTCATTATTGTCGTTGCCGTTACCTCTACTACTGTCGTTAATGTTACCATTGCCGCTATTGTTTCCGTTGTTGTGGTCATTGCCGATGATGTTACTGTGTTTTGATCTGTCTCTACCCTAACCCTAGAGACTACCTATTTCCGTTGCACTATAAATCTAGCTTATAATCCTAGTCTGCCGCCGTCGCCGTCTACCTTGCTACCGTCATCGTTGCCTACCTTGCTATTGTCACCGCTGCTCATCTATTCCGCTACAATTTAACCACCTATCTGCCATGGCTGATTCTGCTACATCTCAGTGTTAGTCAGTGCATGTTTCTTAAATACCATTGATCATATGGCTCCATCGACCCCTTCTCTTCAGGGGGAGAAGGGGAGTGAAGAGAAGTTGTCTCTGCTGTTACTGGTGCCAATGCCAATGCCTTGTATTGCTGTTGATGATGCCTGTTATGTCTCTGTCTTGTTGCTCCTGCCTGTTATGGTGCCAGTATTGTTGCTCATGCCTTTGCTAGTGTGTTTGCCTTGCCTTACCCTATTTTTTAGGGTTTGGTTTCTGCCTTATCTTCTGCCGTGCTCACAGGGCTTCTGTGTTCTGCCTTATCTGTTGCCGTGCTCACAGGGTTTCTGTGTTCTGCTATCTGCCGTGCTCACAGGGCTTCTGTGTTATGCCTTATCTGCTGCCGTGCTCACAGGGTTTCTGTGTTCTGCTATGTGCCCTATTTTTTAGGGTTTGCTCTTGTGTTTTCGCTGTGAACTTTGCTTTATGTTGTCACTTGTTTCACTCGTGGTTGACGAAAAGACCTTCTCTACAATTGGTGCTTCTCAAATATGGTGTTCTGTGACTCGCTTGTCAAGTTGGGCGTGCGAAATATCTTTGCCCAACTTGAGGGGGAGTGTTGGCGAGTCCTTACTTAGTTAGGATTTTGGTTCCTTATTTCATTAGAATTTTGGTTACTTTCCAATTATTATTTAGTCCTATTGTAATAGAGATTTACTTCCTATTATAATTTATATATATTTCCTATTTTATTTAGGGTTAACATATCTTTGTACTTGTATAAATACCTCCATATTGGAGAAGAATAATAATATTATCGCATCTTAGCATAACTGAATATTTACCCTACTTTGTTTGACAGATCACGCAGAGGGAAGAGCATCAGAAAACTGAGGACAATAAGCTGCTGGCAGATTTCCACCGAAAGCTTGCAAGGTAAAAGAAATTTGCCATGAATTTCTTGTTTCTCCTGCATGCCACGAGACCTAGTCTCACTCTGAGATATATCCATGAACAGCCAAGAGCAAGTTATAATCCGTAAGGATTATAGGATGGTCAAGCCATCTAAATCTGAAGGCTTCAAGACAATGAGAGAGTTTGC
Organism: Prunus avium; assembly: GCF_965620075.1. NCBI lineage: Eukaryota > Viridiplantae > Streptophyta > Magnoliopsida > Rosales > Rosaceae > Prunus > Prunus avium. The sequence continues at coordinate 30,150,833 of NC_142285.1, read as the reverse complement.
TCCATGCTTGTGGGGATACCACGATGCCTTCAGCTTCCAAAACAAAAAGTGCCTTGAGCATCCAAAGCCACAAGATCGTTGGGTCTCTCCGCGATGTTTATAAGCATCTCAAACAGCAAGACCGTGAAGTCTATCTCTGCGATCAAGCATCTCAAAACAAAAAATTCAATATGTGGGGATTGTCATGAAGATTTCAATCATCACAAAACCAAGCCAAGTCTGCTACAACGCAGCAGCCAACAAAAAGTGCATGGCAAGAGACAAAAGGGTTTCCCCTTGATGATTATTTTCCGTTTCCTGGAGATAAGGCAGCACGACCAGGATGTGGTGGTGTGCCCACCACGGAGTCAAAAGCAAAGGAGGAATGCATGTAATTACCAAGCGATAATTACAAGCCTATGTATGAGGCACACGACAAATCAAGTTGTCTTCGTTAAAAATTGATGTCCTGAACATCAAAGAAGAAGAAGACAACTGTGCTGAAAACAAAAATAAAACAAAGAAAAATAAAAAAAAGGACATGGAACTCATGCATCCAAGTGTCGTCAAGCTTTTCGAAGTTTGGATTTCAGAAATTAGTCTTGCAATCAATTGCAGACAAACGAAAAAAGAAAGAAATAGAAAGAACGAACTGGGCATGCAATCCCAAGTTCTCCTTTATGGCCGCTACGACAAGAATTGTGGCTGAAGACAAATAATCATTTAAAAAAAGGCATTTGGTAGTGAATATACTGTTGAAGAATATAAATTCCATATCGGAAACTTGACTAAATAAAATAAAATATATAATGAATTGTTCAACTACTAATATTACCGAGACCATTTGTGATAAAACCCCACATCTACTGGGCTTTGTAAGTAGTTAAGTTGGGGACAATATCGGTGTTGCTAGTCAGGGACGGATCCAGGAATTTTCTTTCCAGAGGTCAACGTCTTAAAGGTTAAAAAATTTATATTCAAAATAACAGACCCATAAAAATAAAATGATAATATTATAATTCATAATTAATTGAAAAAATCATATTACAATTGTCCACGACGAGTTTTCATCTTGCAACTCACTTTCTTTCCAACTACCCACCACATCTCTCGAACTCAAACTACCCACATTATCCAAACTAGAAGTAGTTGATGAGAATTTTCTCTTAAAGTATCGTTCTATAATTGTATTTGAAATAACTCTAATTAAAGCATACAAACTAACAGATACAATCTATTCAAAAACCCCTAATTTATTCAAACTAACCAAAATAAATTCCCAACAACTAATAAAACAAAAAATGTATAAGAATATTCATTAATTATCAAACATAAAAACTAATTCAATTTATCAAGATATAATATAACTAAAGCATATACAATCTAATTAAAAAAATCCTAATTTATTCAAACTAACCAATGAGGATGTCATCTGCTAGGATTAGGGGTTTTTTTTTTTAGAAAAAAAAAAAAATTTAATTTTTGGCAAAAAGATCTTCATAAACACAGCCAAAATAGGCTAGCGCAACCAACAAAAGGAGAAGCAAGCAACAACCAAACGAAGCATAAAACAAAAGAAACACATGCAAAGCTAGGAGGCAGCCAGAAACAAAAGGCGCCAGAGAAAGCCAGCAAAAACAGCTAAACTGGTACAAAACTATAAAATTAAAAAAAGGTGGGGTGGGGTTTGAAAATGGAAAAAACAAGTGAAAACACATTTGGGGATGGGGAGTTATCGGGCAGTAGCTTTGCAGCCTCTGTTTCAGTTTTTTTTAAATTAAAAAAAAAATTATAACTTGAGCCAAAACTACGTCGTTTTGGCTAGGTTTTAAAAAATACATAAGTGGAATGACGTCGTTTTGACGTCGAAGGAGAGAAAAAATTGACGCGGGCTGAAGGAGGACAGCAGCAGCAACAAGACAGAACAGCAGCCCCTTTGGGGACTTTCATCAAACAGGTTGCAGGGGTCAAATTTCCACTCTCTAATGGAGGATTTCAGGGGTTGCAGGGGTCACTTGACCACCCTTGCTCCTCTGTGGATCCGTCCCTGTTGCTAGTAGTGAGCTGTTAGCCCATCTATCTGAAATTTAACATCTACCACATGAAAGCAAGAAAAGATTCAAGAAATGAATAATTCTAGAGAATTATTTCCTCCTTAAATGGAAAAGAAGAGTTTACAAAGATGGATGGTTATTTATGCATCGAATGAGGTACGATGCCTGCGGGATGAGATACAGGCCTGCTAGATGGTGTACGGGCGCTGCTGGATGGTGTACGACATTGTACATAGATAGGCTTGGCATGAGAGTTTGCTTTGATGTATCAAGATATTGAACTTGGCATGAGATGCTTGTTTGGTTACGGCAGCTCAATGTGTACTTGGGTTGTCGTAAGGAGATAATTGTGATGCTCCTTTGCCTGAGTTCGAAACCAGGCCCCAAAACACTCCGAGGAAATGTAGATTTTCAGGGAATGCTCTGGTTTTTCCCATTAAGAATGTGATGACTATGGTAAAAGAACTAGAAAGTTATGCTTGGCTTGAAGGGCTTGTGATGTGGGAGCTAAGTTTCCACAAGTTTAGCAAGAAAGAATGAGAGCTTCTACTGCTTGGGTTGGAACAAAAGGCATTGTAGAAAGATATGGGCGATCAGTGACTTTTGGGGTTTGGAAGGATATTATCATAAGAAAAAGGGTAGGGTGTAGACGTTAAGCCTGGTTTTCTGGGTGTTTGGGTGTTTACGGCAGTAGATTCCCTCACCCCGTCACCTACTCCTATCTCCCTTTTATAGGATTTGCGAGCTTACTTCCCCACACACGTGCACTCTAGTATCAAGCTGGTTTGGCCTACTTCTCCGGCTTCAAAGTGGTTGTTTCCTTTTAGTCGTTTTGCCTCCTAGCTGAGACGACATGACTTTTTCATTCTATGTAGGAGCTGGGCAGTTGGTTTATACGAGAGAAAAGATAAGGTAGCTTGTTTTGCTGTCGTATAGTTTGTTTTGGTGCCGTATAGTTGGTTTTAGTGCCGTGTGGGTACTTGAGGCTGGATATGGGTAGGTGTTGGTGGGGGATAGATGTGAAAACTCTTTTCTCTGCTTACCCATTTAATGACTCAAGAAAATGGGCCTGGTTTTGGTCCCCAACACAAAACTTCCACCTTTTGAACCTCTAATGGGCCTTTTGAATCTTGTAACCATCCACACCACAAACTGATCCACAAGCCCCAGACATGTAATTAAGTGGCTTGAGCCCACTTAAGCTTGTTGCTATATTTGACACTAAAAGGGAGTTGCTTGCCATTGAGTGTTATCGCATGCTTGTGCTTGGGCTATGTTGTATTACAGTGGCTTGGGCTTTGTGTTAGGTAATGCTTGACAGTGTAGTAGGCTAGGTGGGCTTGGACTTGTGAAACTTTGTAATTCTTACAAGTTTGCATGTGAAAGTGATAAACTCGTACCACCACCTCCCCACGTGCCAAATTATAGCCTTACTTAGCATGGCATGTATGTATCGGCTAGGCTGCTTTTATAGCATGATAGTGCATTGGTCTTTAAAATATGCATGGGCTTTTCTTGAGATTTTTTGGGCCCTAACAAAAGGTAATTCTAAACTTCTTCCTCACTTGGGAAAACCCTAGAGATCACACACACACACACACACACACACACACACACACACACACACACACACACTCATACACACTCTCCCTCTCTCTCTCTCTCTCTCTCTCTCTCGCCCCAGTCGAATTCCCCTCTTGCTCTCACACTCGTGGCTGACCAGCCCAGGTTGTCACCACCTCTCTTACCTACTTGGCTCCCACGCTACACATCTCTCCCGTAGAGAATTATCTCTGTCCTGTTAGTATTATTTGAATATTCCAAGACTATTTTACTGAATTAGGCAGCGGAGGGCCCTTGGCCACCATCACACCGGTGGTTCTCCGTTGATCACCATTTGTCTTGCAGGAAAACTAGCAGGGGAACGGTCTAGAGAGAAGATTCGTCCACGAATATTCTCTCGTGAGAAATTTGTACAAACATAGTGTACTTAGTTAATTTTATATTTTAATTAAAATATTTAGGTGTACTTAGATCATAGGGTGTACTCAGTTAATTTTAAAGTTCGTTTAACAACACTCTAAATTATAAGTCTTGAAAGATTGGTAAAATGAAACCCCTATTTGTTTGTGTAAAAAGTATACCTTAAGATCTGATCAAAGATCTGACGCTTGATCTGACTCCTCTTCGGGGGCATAGGGCGTGCGACAAATTTACGATTAGGCTTTGAACTACACTCCACGGTCTCCTTCGTTGACCTTTTTTCGTTCCTTAGCTCTTTCGTTTCTTCCATTGATTTGTCGTTCCCTGCAAGTGCAACGTAACCACATACAGCTTTGATAAGACAGATTTCAAATGGCCAATATCCCTCTGCCTAGTTTTACAAATTAATAACATCGCTTCGCTAATGTTATTATAATTGCTTAATTCTCTAAATTAATGTTATTATTATTAGTTACGTAGTTTCTTAAGATACATTAATTATATGTTGTTGTCATATTTCTCTACTTTATCAGTGTACTAGTTCAATTTGCAGTGTATGAAGTGCAAATAGTTGTATATATACAATGATTGCAGTGTACGTAAATCATTTAATTGAGGTCACACAACCCCACAACACAATCAAGTTAATTTCATTAGTTTTCTTTTGACAAACACGTAGATAGTTGAACAAATAAATGTATCTTAAATATTCATTCTTCGATGGAAGATTAACGGCAGTTGGTTTTCCTTTTACCAATGTTGCTTTAGTTTGTTCAATAAAGTCCAGAAACTCTATGAGTTCTCTGTCTTTTTTTCTTCTTCTCATGATTCTAGAAACTTAGTTGAGTTTGTTGGGTGTTTTTAGTCTCTTTAAAAGAATCATACCGATTAACGGCTAGTTTTTGTCTTTGAAAGTCATTGAACTAGATTTGGGGAAATTATGGTGGTTGAAAGCGGTTTTAGAAAAATTATTTTCATGGTTGCCATATTGTTATTGGGATGGTTCCCTTTACATCCTTTGCAGTTTGTTTCCTTTGTACTGTTTATTTTTATTGATATAATAAAATTATATTGCTTTTTTATCAAAAAATATTCATTCAAAGTTTCAATGATTTTACTAAAAATTTTCATTGTGTATCTTGAACCTTTCCTATCAAAAAAATATTCATTCAAAATTTCCATGATTTTACTAAAAATTTGCATTGTGTATCTTGAACCTTTTACAGACATATCAAAATATTTGTGTTTCTGTGCAATTAACATTTCTGTCAGAGCCAATATCTAAGAGCATTAACAATGGGTTCCCTACATCACCTCATTAGACAAATTTTAGGGAGGAATTGGAAAAATACAACTCCAACCATGCTCTCTATCCACCTCTAGGAGCTCCAAAATCTAAGGGGAGAGAAAATACTCCTAGTGACTCCCTATAATTTAATGTTGTTTTGTTTTATGCATATTTTAAACTTTTAACTAATGCTAACTATGTATTTATTTATTTTTTTTAAAAAGATGGACCAATTATATTGAATTAAAAAATCATTATAGTTTTTATGACTCCCTAAACTAGACAGTATGATTGGAGTTCAAATTTTATAGAGAGTTCCTAAAATAGCTTTTGTGTGTTTTTAGCTAACTTTTAACTAAAAAATAGGGAGCATAATTGTAGATGCTCTAATTTTATAAGACCTTGAACTCAGTTTTATCCATAAAGCATCCTAATTAATTCTGAAGATTTTGTTTGCATCTGACAGATAGTAATTGTTCACGTTTTTCATGTTTTGTTGTTGATCTTCTCTCATTCCCTAAGTTTAGGCCAAAGAAACTAGCAAGCTCTTTTGTTTTTCAAACATGAAGAAGAAAAGAAGAGCAGCAAATTAAACAAATAGTTTCGGCCGGACCGACTTCATAACCAAAATTGAAATAGTTTTGAGTTAAGTAAATGTGAGCAGTACTCTTCTGATCATAGCTGAAAGAAAAAGAGAGTTTAGCAAAATGAATGGAACCTGCAAAAATTTCGAAGCCTTGAGGCAAGAGACTTTGTTCCGCTAAACAAACACTTAGTTGTTCTGCTGGAGATCCAGAGAAACTCTCTCTTTCGTGAGAGCTTCTCTCTATCTACTTGTGGGAGCTTCCCTTGCAACGTGCAGCCTGCCTTCACTGGTGATCAATTCATCTACCAATATCCCTCCACCATACCCCCTACTTGGTGCTCCCAACAACCAGCAGACAACTCTTTAAATTTGATTGTACCTGTTGCAAATATCTACCAATCCCTCCACGGAACCCACCTACATCATTAGTCTCTCATTTAGTACAATCTTACATAAATTTAAGCCAAGCACACCTTGAATGAGTTAAACAGATTAATGGCGACCAACAACATAGTACCAAACTGTTGACCAGTAATTATTTCGGTCCCTTATTTAATTATTTAGATTAAATAATTAAATACAGCGAGCTGAAATTAGAGGCGGGCATTGGAACTGCAAATTAGACGAACCAAGTCTGAAAAAGCTGTTTTGACAAAAAAAGTCGACATAGGTCCAAAAATCGAACCAGACCGATTTGTAACTGGAAATCCACCAACCCATTCTATTTTTATCATAAATAATAGATTTATTTACATCAATTCCCCTTAAATTACAGTCAAATCTCACATTGCCCTCTCAAATTTAAAGTGGTTCACTTATTCCGCTTGACCGTGAGTGTTTTTGTAATTTCGTACAAATGAATCATTATCCACCAATTAAATGGGTGACATGGTAAGTGAAGCCCTCGCATCGGCGTGTGTGTGAGTTTGTAGATATTTATCAACCCTTTCATTAGAAGAGGCCTCCCAAAAAAAAAAAAAAGATTCGTTTATGTAATCCACACCCAAAGATTTTAGGCACCTAACCCCTACAAAAATGTTTATTTTAAAAAGAGATATTTAGTCATATACCTATTCTTAGCACTAAAATTATAAATAAACCATACATCTTTTAATTTTTATAAACAAACCCAAAAAATGATAGCTAGCCATATTGAATTTAATTTTGATTATTAAATGAGATTTTCTATTTAAACCCCACACTTCTCTTAGTTCACCCCATGTTCTAAGTTCACCCCATTTTTTAATTTAAATTTTCATAATTTCTAAGAAAACCCCACTGTCTTCCCAAACTACCCTTAAATACACCCCAAAAACTGAAAAAATGAGAAATAAAAGAGATTTTCTATTTAAACCCCACAATTTTCTTTGTTCCCAGCAGAAAAAAAACACAAACATATGGAACCCCAAACCCTTAGGTATTGTTGAGAGAGAGAGAGAGAGAGAGAGAGAGAGTGAGTTTGTAAATAGGAAGTTGGGGTGTGTGTATAGATATACTAGAGTTAATTATTAAGTTGGATGACCTTTTTTGTCTTTTTACACAATAATAAAACTTACAGCTTAATGATTTAAGTATTGGGGTGAACAAAGAGAAGTGCGGGGTTTAAATAGAAAATCTCTATTAAATTACTTTGATGCCCTATTGAGTGTTTTGAGCTTTTTATGAGGTTTTGGGATTGAGTTTGTTTTAAGAAATCAATGACAGTTTTGTAATTTAAAAAAAGTTAAAAACCTTTTTATTATGTTGTAAATGGGCTTTGGGTGTGTTTCTAAAGTTCATTTCATATAGGGTTTTATTTATTTATTTATTTTTTTTTATAATTTGGACTCCTATATTTGGTATAATAGTGAGTCTTCCTTTTAAAAAATCACAATCACTCACAACTTTTGCATAACAAGAATCTCTAGCTAAGATTCTTTCTCAGAATTCTCCAAAACTCTAAATGTAATATTATTATTTTCCTATTGCTAATGTTATTAATTACTTAGAATCTTGAGTGTATGGATAAATGTTTTTAATTACTTGAGCTACAAATTCATTGCTTATGTTTAAAAAAAATTATTGACTAACTATTGGATTATCGTGAGTATTATTTTGATTACTAACCCAACTTGCAGTGGATGACGTGTCGATAACACTAGTAAATCATTAATTAAGGTTACGTATGTTATATTCATTCAAATTCCCCTGTCCAATGGGAATCGGATAGTCTCAAACCCAAAATTTTGGATTTAGCCCAGAACAATGGGTGTATACGGATGGGCCAAATTTGAGTCGGGCAGAAATCTAGGCGGAATTCGGCCATTGTTTCCAATCCAGGCAAAATGATAGGCCCAGAAAGACGTGCTTGGATTGTGCGTAATTTTTTTTAACTTTAAAGGGCCCCGCTGCAAGAATTAATTTTTGTTTTTCGCCAGAATTTGAAGGTTTTTTTTTTCATCTGAACTTAATAGTTACCCTTCCATCAAACGCCCAAGAATTAATTTTTTATAAAAATCCAACGGCCCAAAACGAAATGCACGGACATAATTTTCATTAATCTAACCTCAAAAGTTATCCAAAAGTATATACCTACTTATTTGTTCTTAATTTGTGTGTTTGTCGTTTACTATTTATTATTTAAAGTTTTGTTTTAGAAATTTAAACCTTTTTAGGTTGAAACGATCATAAAAATAAATTTAGAGTCCATAAATGAAAATATAATAAACTGAAGAAAAATTAACCACAAAATCGTTTTTTAGTTAAATTATTTTGAAACAATTTAATATAAGCTGCGTACTCAAATTTAAAGTCTGCAGGGTTGGAGGAAAGAACTATTTGACTTTGAGTAATACATAAATAGTTGTATTTCAAAGGGAAAAATTTGAGTTTAGTTTGCCTAATCTATTCAAATTTCAGTAACTTAGTGAACAATTTCTTAGTAACAATGTTTGCTCCATACAATTAAGTTCATTTAATTTTCTTTTGCAAACTAGTATGTAGTTTATCAAATAAACGTATCTTAAGTTCCATGTTTTTCTCAAAATTTGCATTGTTTATGTTGAGCTTTTACCAATATCAATATTTCCGTTGCAATTTAGGTGTTTTTGAGTCAATTTTATCAATATTTCCGTTCAATTTTTTGTTTGAATACCAAAGAAAGTAGCTCTTGTTTTTTCAAATATGAAAAATAAAATTGAATTACTTCTGAGCTAATTAGTATGCGAGCAATAATCTTCTGATCAAATGCTGAAAGAGAAACAGATGTTAGCAAAATGAATGGAGTAAAGAACCTGCAAGTTCTTCTGCTGGTTGTCTGAGATGCTTGAGTCGACTAGGCCTTCAAGGCTTGTCATCGAATTCCTGAAAACAAAGAAGTTAAAGGAAGAGACTTTAGTTCAGCTAAAAAGCCAATACAAAAAATTAAAAATTAAAAGAAAAAAAAACTTGGTTCTGCTGGCGATATAGAAGAAGGATATGATGAAGGTTTAAACTTTACATGCGATCTAGAAGGAGGATCTGATGAAGGTTTAAACTTTACATTTGACTTACTGTTTAAACAAAGACTTGGTTCTGCTGGCGATATAGAAGAGATATCGGAAGGTTTAAACTTAAAGAAATGCTATGTTGAGTTATTGTGTCAATTATTGAACGAAAAGTTGCCCCAAAAGTTGCCTTTTATCATGTTGATGCCTTTTTTCTTTCTCTACTGTCGATCCTTCTTGAGAGTAGAGCGGGAGAAAGGAGAAGGCCAGGTCAACATCAATGCCCCGATTGGATCCTTGGCTCGCGAGAGGACTTGTTCAATTTCAGACAAAACTGAAAGTTGGATCATGTTGAAAACGACGGGAAAGCTTGGGCTGGCCTCTGGCAACTTGTTTCTTCTGGCCCGATCTATAGTTTGTGCAAGCGTGCCACTATTGGGGATGAGACTAGCCCAATAGACCTAGTATAGGCGATGTAAAATACTTTGTTTGATGAATTTGTGCTTATTCTAGACCTTTAATTAAGCCATTATGCTCCAAGGGGGGTACTGGCTCGGATGAGTTCTTTTGTATGCCTCAATTAAGAGGACTTCAATATTCTTTCAATCATGCGTCTATGACTTGGAAAGTACAAACGGTACCTAGCCAAACAGAAAAACCAGTGTTGTGGTCAATGTTCACTTGATTGGGTTCAGAAACTTAATTCGGGCCTAAGATAACCCTAGATTGGGATGAGACTTAGTCAATTCGGGCCCAATGATATGATTGGGATTTGTGTTCTCTGCCCGAGGAATTTGTTGGATGGTGCAGGTAGGGAATGCCTTCAAAAGCTCTTTGACTTTGTCTAAGGTACTGGATCATCCTTGGGTGTTTCGCCATGTACTCGCCTGAAGTTTGATTGGTGATCAGCTGGAAATCTGAGTAGATGGCAAACCTCTTGATCAATAGCTCCCTTACCAAAAGCATAGTCCAACGAGCAATGCTTCGTATTCTGCTTCATTGTTTGAGGCTGGAAAGCCCAGTGTGATGGGTTGCTCAAACAAAGTTCCATATGAGGTGTTTATGATGACACCTGCTCAACCTCCCTTATGATTTGACGCTCCGTCTACACTCAACTGCCACATGTCTTCGAGTAGGTCAGGTTCGGTGAATGAGGCCTTGTCTGCTCTAACACTTTCCCTGTTTTTGGTGACTAGATATTCTTCTTCGACTGAGTTATTTTCCTCGATCCAAACAAAGAGTAAGTGATATTTAGATTTGATAAATTTTTGGAATCACGGAGGAACTTGAAATTTGATTATTCGGATTATGACACCATATTGTACGGGGTAAGCTTCTAGAGAATCGTAAGTATACTATCTATAAACACACATATATATGATGCACCTGAAAAAAACAAAGGCCGCACCTTTCTGTTCTTCCCAAAACAGCATATGGTGAAATCAAAGTCATACCTGTCGCTGAGATAAAGGTACGTTAAGGTAGGAGGATGGGCGGCCTCATGTTTAGGGTTATGCTTTGGACTCTTGTCTCTTTTTTTTTTGGTCTGAGACTCTTGTCTTCTGCAGTCTCATCATGTTTAGGCTTTGGACCACTGTTGCCCGCATTCTCGTCAACCATCATCTTTTTGTCCCTTGCTTTCTATCTATTTCTGGCCATTGTTAGAAATTCAAGATTTAAATAAAACGAAGTTAATATCTAGAATTTTTTCTTGGTCGAATCTCCTATCTAATATCTTGATTTGATCTTGATACGAATAATAATGATGCAAAATCCATGTCTATATCAACTTTACCTTTGTGATGAATATTTGTTTTCAAATTGAAAAAAAAGAAGAAAACAAGAGTGAGAAAATGAAATATACAATAATAATATTACTTTCACATGGACTTCAAAACCGAAATTGAAATTCTATATATCGAGCTAATTAGTGCTAAATGGCAAGCATATTATTGTTCAGTGACCTAGGAACTCGTTTGTTACACAGGACTGTTTTTGCATGGACTATGCTTAGGAACTGTCTTGACTTGGCTTATATAAATACATATATTATATACGTATATATATACACGAACGAACCTCGGTCATATGCTCCTAGCTCTACTCCTCATCTTCGAGCTCCGATTTTCAAATTTTTTGCTTCGAATTCTCGTTATGAAATCTTTCTTATACTTAGATCGTTGGTTTTCTTTTTGGATGTTGGTTTGTTTTGTTCTTTTTTCATCATTTCTTTGGTAGACATGCATTAGAAATAGCAACATGACAACCATTAATCAACGTGACAGTAAATTAGCAGTGTTATTACCCTAGACTGGAATATTACAGCCATTAATCAACTTGATAGTAAACTACCAATGTTATTACTCTAGACTAGAACATTACAACAATTAATCAACATGACAGTACACTAGCAGTGTTATTACCCTAGATTGGAACATTACAACCATTAATCATCGTGACAGTAAATAGCAGTGTTAATACCCTAGACTGGAACATTACTGCCATTAATTAAAATGACAGTAAATAGTAGTGTTAATACCCTGGACTGGAACATTACAGCCATTAATCAACGTGACAGTAAACTAGCAGTGTTATTACCCTAGATTGGAATATTACAGCCATTAATCAACATGATAGTATATAGCAATGTTAATACCATAGACTGGAACATTATTACAGCAATTAATCAACGAGACAGTAAACTAGCAGTGTTATTATCCTAGACTGGAACATTACAGCCATTAATCAACGTGACAGTAAATGTGTGGTTTTTAAATGTCGTACCTTTGAACCCTTTTCTGCTTGAAATTCTTCAGCTTTTTGTGTTGAATGGTTGCTTCTCTTTATTTTTTGTGATTTTGTAAGTGGTTGTTAGTGGTAGGTGTGGTGGTGTTCTTTGAAAAATAAAAATAAAGCGGCTATAGTTTTCGAGACGTTTTTTTTGTAATGAATTGTTTGGGTTTTTTTTTATAAAATTGAGTTGGGCTTGTTTTGGGTGTTTTTTGAGTTTTTTTGTAGAGATATTTAGTTAAATACCCATTCTTAGCACTAAAACTATAAATAAACCCTACATCATTTAATTTCTATACACAAACCCAAAAAATGACAATTGGCCATATTGAATTTAATTTTGATTATTAAATTACTTTGATGTCCTATTGAGTATTTTGGGCTTGTTTATATATTTTGGGGTTGCGTTTGTTTTGAGAAATCAATGGCAGTTTTGTAATTTAAAAGAAGTTAAAAGCCTTTTTGTTATGTTATAAATGGGTTTTGGGTGTGTTTCTAAAGTCCATTTCATATAGGGTATTTTTATAATTTGGGCTCCTATATTGGGTATATTAGTGAATCTCCCTTTTTTGTATTGAGCTTCTTTCATGACTTTTTCAAGGACTATGTCCAATGGCCTTGAGTTAAGTCACCAATAACCCAACTAGCCTCCTGTTTTTCTACTTCAACGACAGAAACCCACCATGAATACTCACTATGTTTAATGGAATATATTTAGGCTCAAACATCGCCCCCTCGATTCTTTTAGCCTAATGTCAATGAAAGAGTAAATGAATTGAAATTCTTTGTGCTTTCAGTTCAAAAATTGATAGATCACTTACTCACCAAGCCGTTTAATAGTATCTTTTCAGATATCGGATATAGATGAGTGAATCATAGATCTGACCACCTTAATCACTCAATCCAAGCTCATTTTCTTAAATCCACCATGGTGGATGCCAATGGAACTCAATGTTCCAACTGAAATAAAATTTTGAAAGGCCACTTTAAAGGCGACATGAAAGGCCTAAGTATCAACAAGATGGCTTCAAACATATATATTTATGTATGAATTGTCACACATAATATAATGTATTTAAAACACCAAATAGGCCATTTAATGGAAAACGCACAGGCCATAAGGCCTTAAATTCCCACTTTGGATTACTTTCACTACTACAAAAACCACTTTGCGCGACGAATGATTTTTGGTCGCGCAAAGGAAAATTTCGTCGCGCAAACTTTGCGCGACGAAATTTTGGTCGCGCAAAACTCGTGGAGAAAGGGTTTGCGCGACGGCCAAAATTATTCGTCGCACAAAGCCACTTTGCTCGACGAAGGATAACAACTTGCGCGACGAATCATGACGACTTTTCGCGACGAAAATAACAACTTTGCGCGACGAATCCTAAAAACTTTGCGCGACGGACAATAACAACTTTGCGCGACGAATATTAATTACTTTACGCGACGAATATTATATACTTTGCGCGACGAAAGTTAATGTCGCGCAAGTGTACTTTGCGCGACGAATGTGAACGTCGCGCAAACCTTTGCGCGACGAAATATTCATTTTTTTTAATTTTTGTTTTTTGAAAATTTTAAACTAAAATAAACTAATTTAATAGTTTGCGCGACAAAATATTTTGTTGCGCAAGGTTTTTTACATTTTTTATTATTATTTCTCTTATATCAATTTCATTATATTAATTTTTTTAAATTTAATTTAATTGTATGATTTTATTTTTCTTAATTACTTTAATTTAAATTGACATATTCAAAATAAAATTACATAAGAAAAATAGTGGTCAAATTATCCAATATACATAATATTCAAAATGTACACTTAAATTAACAAAGTACAATAATAAAATCTACAAGCCTCTTATATCAAATCCTCAACTTTAGCCATCAAAGCCTCAACAATTCCCTACAAAAAAAAAAAACAAATATTGTCAAATAACAAAACAATAACATAAAATAATGACAAATAATTGGCATAAACTCAAAACTAACTCCAAAAACACATATCAATGAAAAAAATTTAAAATTTACAGAGAAGTGAGTGTGAGAGAATTAGAGAAGATAGTGAGAGAGAGATGAGAGAGTGAGTGAGAGTGAGAGATGATGAAAAGAGAGATGAGAGAGTGAGTGTGAGAGAGAGAGAGATAGTGAAGAGAGAGATGAGAGATTAAGTGAGAGGAGTGAGTGTGAGAGAAATGGTAGGATTTGGGGAGTGGGAAAGAGAGAAATGGTAGGATTTAGAAGACATTGAGAAAATGGTGGAGGAGTTATTTTGCTTTTAAAGAACGTATCACTTTGCGCGACGAAACAATATATTGGTCGTGCAAAGTGTTTAAAAAAAATTTTAAAAAAAATTCCCATTTTCGGTGCCAGCCAAATTTTTTCAGTTTTGCGCGACGAATTTCTGGTCGCCCAAACTTTTGCGCGACCAAAATATTCCCGTGTCCCATTTTTGGTGCCCGCCAAATTTTTAGAGTATACTTTGCGTGACGAATATTTATATATTGGTCGCGCAAAGGCGAAATTTTATTTTTAAAAATCCCATTTTTGGTGCCCACCAAATTTTTAGAATATATACTTTGCGCGACGAATAATTATATATTGGTCGCGCAAAGTCGAAATTTTTTTATTATTTTAAAAATCCCATTTTTGGTGCCCGCCAAATTTTTAGAGTATACTTTGCGCGACGAATATTTATATATTGGTCGCGCAAAGTCGAAATTTTTTATTATTTAAAATTCCCATTTTTGGTACATGCCCAAATTTTGAGAGTACACTTTGCGCGACGAAATACCAATTGGTCGCGCAAAGTCTTAAAAAATATTTAAAGCTAGTAATAAATACATATACTATTCAATTTCTTAAGTGTTAAATTTAAAGCTACTCAATGATCCAACCGTCAAACTTGTTTGTTTATACTTCGAGATCATATACACCAAAATTCAGAAAAAATAAACATTAAGAGATCAATTAATGGGACAAAATATTTCGACGGTTATAAACGAAAAATCATGATTTAACGGTTATTTCAACTCTGATTTTCATGATTTTTTACAGCTACACTCCTTGACCCTGTATGAATACAATGATTGCATTCGATCGTCAATTTAAAATATTTACACTAGTAGATACCACAAAATCGTATGTTATATTTAATAAAAGTATAAATAAACTCTTATTTGTTAGTGAATATATTGTTTTCATGGCATACGCATTCTACGAAACTAGTTTCAACGATCCAACCGTCAAATTTGTTTGTTTACACTTCGAGATCATATGCGCCAAAAATCGGAAAAAATAAACATTCAGAGATTAAGTAATAGGACAAAACTTTTCGACGGTTATAAACGAAAAATCACGATTCAACGGTTATTTCAACTCTGATTTTCATGATTTTTTACAACTACACTCCTTGACCCTATATGAATACAATGATTGCATTCGATCGTCAATTTAAAATATTTACACTAGTAGATACCACAAAATCTTATGTTATATTTAATAAAAGTATAAATAAACTCTTATTTGTTAGTGAATATATTGTTTTCATGGCATACGCATTCTACGAAACTAGTTTCAACGATCCAACCGTCAAATTTGTTTGTTTACACTTCGAGATCATATACGCCAAAAATCGGAAAAAATAAACATTCAGAGATTAAGTAATATGACAAAACTTTTCGACGGTTATAAACGAAAAATCACGATTTAACGGTTATTTCAACTCTGATTTTCATGATTTTTTACAGCTACACTCCTTGACCCTATATGAATACAATGATTGCATTCGATCGTCAATTTAAAATATTTACACTAGTAGATACCACAAAATCTTATGTTATATTTAATAAAAGTATAAATAAACTCTTATTTGTTAGTGAATATATTGTTTTCATGGCATACGCATTCTACGAAACTAGTTTCAACGATCCAACCGTCAAATTTGTTTGTTTACACTTCGAGATCATATACGCCAAAAATCGGAAAAAATAAACATTCAGAGATTAAGTAATAGGACAAAACTTTTCGACGGTTATAAATGAAAAATCACGATTTAACGGTTATTTCAACTCTGATTTTCATGATTTTTTACAGCTACACTCCTTGACCCTATATGAATACAATGAACCACTTCGATCGTCAATTTAAAATATTTACACTAGTGGATATCACAAAATCTTATGTTATATTTAACAAAAGTATAAATAAACTCTTAATTGTTAGTGAATATATTGTTTTCATAGCATATGTATTCTATGAAACCAGTTTCAACGATCCAACCGTCAAACTTGTTTGTTTATACTTCGAGATCGTATACCCCAAAAATCGGAAAAAATAAACATTCAGAGATCACGTAATGGGACAAAACTTTTCGATGGTTATAAACAAAAATCACGATTAAACAGTTATTTTAACTCCGATTTTAATGATTTTTTACAGCTACATTCCTTGACCCTATATGAATACAATGAACCAATTTGATCGTCAATTTAAAATATATATTTTCTAACAAAAACCCAATCCGAACTACAATAATATATTTTTCTAACAAAATAATTTTTTTATTTTATTTATTTTTGTATAGACTTTGCGAGACGAAGATTATTATTTCGTCGCGCAAAGTCATCCAATTTTTTTATTATTTAATTTTAGTAAAGACTTTGCGAGACGAAGATTATTATTTCGTTGCGCAAAGGCATCCAAAAATTTTTAAAAATAATTATTTATTTATTTATTTTTGTAAATACTTTGCGAGACGAATCACTATTCGTCGCGCAAAACTCTATGCACCGAATTCTAGTATTCGTCGCACAAAGTTACTTTTCGCGACGATTCTTTTCCGTCGCGCAAAGTTTTGTCGCGTAAAGTGACTTTGTGCGACGATTTGTTTTTCGTTGCGCAAAATTGAGTCGCGTAAGACTTTGAGCGACGATGATTTATATTTGTCGCGCAAAGTCACTTTGCGCGACGAATTTTGTTTGGTCGCGCAAGGGGTTTTTGTTAGTAGTGTTTCAAAGCCACGGATCATCCTAATTTTGGCTTCATGAGCCGATGCACATTTTTACAATCGAGGATCATTCTCACAACCGAGGAACCTTTCTACAACCAAAGGTCATCCTCACAACCACAGTATTAAATATCAATATTATCAGTGATATTTCGCTGATAATATCGTTTTTTTGAATGGGCAATATTTTAGCCCATATCCACTTAAATATCGTCAATATATCGATATTTTAGTCGATATTATCGCGATAATGTCGGAGGCGATAATTTCCTACTTCTTCATGCTTTATTTGGGCAATATATCGCGATATTATCGATATGAAACTGAAAAATAAATGAAATTTGTTGAAAAAAAATTCCCTAATGATAAATTTAGGCATATGTTTAAAGTTATTTATTATTTTATTATGGAGTTGTATTTTTTTTTTGGTTATATATTATGGAGTTGTATTATTATTCACTATTGAGTTTTAATATTGTTCATTATATGTGATACTAAGTTTTAACTTTAATAGGAATTTTTTCTATGTTGTACTAAGTTACTCATATATATATATATATTTTTGTCAAGCTCATATATCTTATCATATATAATATATTGTAGTAAATTATTATAACTAAAAAATTATGGTGTGTTTAATTTTCTTTTACTAATTACTACATATTTTCTAAAGACACGGTGTTTGTCAGGTCGCTACATAATCAACTTAAATCACTCAAACCCACCATGCCAGGCATTTTATTCCAATTTTTTTGTGATAAAATAATAGATAATTGACTAAATAAACATCCTCTAAAATTTCAATAAAAATTTCCAAGTTTTTCTCACAATTTCAGTGATTTTTATTCAAATTTTATCGATATCGATATTTCCTCGATATTTCCATCGATATATCCGTGTTTTTGGACCACCGATATTTTCGAAACTCTCGATACTTTAGACCTTGCTCACAACCGAGGAACCTTTCTACAACCGAGGGTCATCCTCACCTTGGTTTCATATTGACAATTTTGTTGGGCAAAAAGAAAAAGAAAAAGAAAAACCTCCACATGTCTGCAATGTAATCGTAGTTTGACATAACATTTATGCATAGGTCATCCCTTCTAGAACCAGTGCCATGACCATGTGAGCAACTTGTGGCTACCATCATCTAAAAGAATTTTTGTCTTATTCAACATGTATACTTTTGTTTTTACTTAGTATTTTTTTTAAGTTGCTACACTTGTACTATGTGAACAAGGTAGATGACAAAATTGCTGCACGCTTGTTTTTTACCAAATATATATTCTTCTGTTCATAATGGATTACAAAATAGACGAACAACATTGGTACAAATTGAAACGTTTAGAGTTTACATTGCTTATGTTAAAAACTAAATATAAATTGAAGATTACAAGTTCGTATTGCTCCAAATTAAAATTAGGCATACCAACTTAAACCTTGTAGGCCGGAAACAGTACCCGCCCTCTTTGCTGTAGTTATTTGGTTCACAATAAATGGCTAGTTGGAAACCTTCCTTGTGAGGCTGTAATTGTAATTATGTTTCCATAGTTACATCTAACTGTTGGGAAAATGGCTCACCTAAGGATACAAGGTTGGTTTTGGCGCTGAAAGGAAGATTTTGAATCTGCCTAAAAGCGACCGGTCGCTAGGCATTTGCGACCGGTCGTTTTGAAGCAGATTCGAAGTCTGGAGCAACATCAACGAGCGACCGGTCGCCAGTTCTTTGCGACCGGTCGCAGGAAGCTAGCGACCGGTCGCTTAGCATTTGCGACCGGTCGTTTAGAAGCAGATTCAAGGTCTGGAGGAAAAACCAAAAGCGACCGGTCGCCAGTTCCTGGCGACCGGTCGTCCCAGTCGTGCTGTGACGATTTCTTACGCGTTTTCAACAGTGTTTTCAATGGCTATCGCTTTCCACAAGATTTCAGAGGCTTAGTGGGTCACTTCTGAGTTAAATGAACGTTGACTACCTGCTGGATAGTTGGGAGAGCACTCATGGCTAATTGGTTATCTTATTTCAAAGATATCACTCTCCATTTTCTGGTGTAAGTGGGAGGTGGCTGAGTTGGATTCTATTTACCTACTTGATCTGACATTTAGTCTAAGTGGTGACTAAAGGGAAGAACGTGGAGGACAAGCTGATATCTTATCTCTTGTCTATTGGCTTGTGTAGGAAATGGGGTGAAGTAAGATAACACAAGAGGAGAAAACAAGTTGAATAATTGTAAGTGGAAGAAGCTGGTATTCCAAGTTGAGTTAGAGCTGAAGTTTTAGTAGTGTGTTCAGAAAAACTAAGGGGAGAGCAAGAGAGTTCTCTAAGTGTATCAAGGTGTTGAGCAAGGGTGTGAGAGAAACAGATTGTGAGGGTAGTGTTCTAAGGGGGTTTCCTTTGTAAACCAAAGTTGTAACCTATCTTCATTAGTGAAATTTCTCAAGGTGATCACCAAAGAGGATGTAGGCAATTTGCTGAACCTCTATAAACACTTGTGTCATTTGTGCTTGGTTAATTTCTGTGTGTGTGTGTAAGACTCATCCATCATTGAGTTCTTTGTCCAAAGTCCATCAACAACAAGATCTTAAAAGGGCAGCGAGTTAGTCATTAATTCTCAACAAGTGGTATCAGAGCTGTGTTTGGCAGCTGGAGCTAGTTCTTCTCTTGGAGTGCTAGTGTGTTGAAGATGGCAAGTGACATGGAAGCTGAGAGTGGTAGCAGTTCACAGCATATGAAGCCACCACAGGCAGCAAGTATGAAGGTGGAGTTAAAGCCTTTCACAGGGAAGGAGAACTTCACTCTTTGGCAACGAAGGATGAAGTCAGCTCTTACACAACAACAGCTCCATGTAGTGTTGGTTGGCAAGGAGAAGAAGCCAGCAAGCATGACGGATGATGAGTGGGGAGTTCTTGACGAGTTAGCCAGAGGAGCTATCGAAAACTATCTCTCCGATGAGGTGCTCATCAACGTGATAAAGGATACAGCGAAGCAAACATGGGAGAAGCTCGAAGAGATGTTTGCAGGGAAATCGTTGTCCAACAAACTCTTCCTCAAGGAAGAACTCCTGAATCTTAAGATGGAGGAGGGAGGAAATCTAATGGAACATCTAAGTAGTTTCAATAGATGTGTTGCTGACTTGCAGAGAATGGATGTGAATTATAGTCCGGAGGATAAGGCTCTCATGTTGTTGACATCCTTACCTTCGTCCTATAAACACTTCCGAACCACTCTTATGTTCGGAAAGGTTACTCTTGATTTTGAGCCTGTGGTGCAAGACATCATGACACACCATAGGATGACTCAACGTTCGGGAGAAAACTCTCAAGGTGAAGGTCTAGTTGCAAAGACCGGAGAGAGAGGTCGTTCAAAGAGGCGTGAAGGCAAGAAAGGCAATAGAGGAAGGTCCAAATCCAAGGCGAAAGATGGTTGTTTCGAGTGTGGGTCAAAGGAGCATTGGAAAAAGAATTGCCCCATATGGAAGGAGAAGAAGAACAAAGGGAAGAATGCAGCAAACACAGCGGAGGATGTCACGGAAAGTGATGGTGAGCTTTTGTGTGTTAATAGCAATGTTAAAACAAATGCATTGGCTAATTCTTCAAGGTGTTCCTCTTCCGATTGGATTTTGGATTCCGGATGCTCATATCATATGTGCTCAAACAAGGAGTGGTTTGACACGTATGAGAAAGAAGATAGCAGTGAAGTGATGATGGGGGATGGCTCAATGTGTAGAGTCAAAGGAACCGGTACAATCAAGGTAAAGATGCATGATGGGGCTGTTAGGACGCTTGGAATGGTAAGGCACATTCCAAAGTTGCGTAAGAATCTCATTTCCCTTGGAACTCTTGATAAGAATGGTTATTCATTCAAAGCAAATGGAGGGAAACTCATAGTCTCAAAAGGTTCACTTGTGATCATGAAGGGTGAGATTCAACCTAATTGTCTATATAGGTTGTGTGGTACAACAATCATAGGTGGAGCAGCTGTATCTACAAGCAAGGACTCGGAAGATGAAACTCAGCTTTGGCATTTGAGGCTAGGGCACATGAGTGAGAGGGGCATGCAGGAACTACACAACAGAAAATTGTTGAAAGGTGTTCAAAGTTGCAAGCTTGAGTTCTGCAGATTTTGTACCATGGGAAAGCAATCAAAAATAGCTTTCAAGCAGCGAAACAAAGAGGAAGAAAGCACGGGTGTGCTAGATTATATTCACACGGATGTATGGGGGCCATCACCGGTTAAATCGAAGGGTGGAGCTCGCTATTTTGTGACTTTCTTGGATGATTTTTCCAGGAAGGTTTGGGTCTACTTCATGAAGGAGAAATCTGAGGTCTTCACCAAATTCAAAGAGTGGAAGGCGGAAGTAGAGAACCTAACCGGAAGAAAGATCAAGATCCTAAAGAGTGACAATGGTGGTGAATATAAGGACAGCAAGTTCCTTGAGTTTTGCAAAAGTGAAGGCATTAAGAGGCACTTTACCGTGAAAAAGACACCCCAACAAAATGGAGCTGCGGAGAGGATGAACCGAACTCTCATGGAGCGTGAGAGATGTATGAGAATTCATGCAGGGTTGCCCGAATCTTTTTGGGCAGAAACGGTTAACCACGCTGCCTATTTGGTTAACCGATCGCCTTCAAGAAATCTTGAGTTCAAGTGTGCAGAGGAGGTATGGTCTAAAAGGTCAATCGATTATTCGAATCTTAAGGTGTTTGGGTGCAGTGCATATGCACTTATTCCTAGTGATGAAAGATCCAAGTTGAAGCCAAAGTCTCTTGAATGTATTTTCATTGGATTTGAGAGTGGTGTGAAGGGCTACAAGCTGTGGGATCCAGTGAACCACAAGAAGATACTCAGCAGAAATGTTGTGTTTGATGAGAAGACCATACCTATGAACAAAGTCAAGAATTCAGAGGCAAAGGAGGATGTTGTTGAGAAAGAAACAACCTTTGAAGTTCCACTCGAGAAGGTGTCAAGAAAGACTACTCAGAAACAGCCAACTGAAGACGTTCAGGAGGAGGTGGAGTCCGACATTGAAGAGGAAGAAGCTGGGCAGCATCAACAACACACTCAAGAAGAAGAAGAGGCTCAAGAACAGGTGGAGCCATCATCTATAGCTCGGTCCAGGCCCAAGAGAACCATCAAACCACCTCAAAGGTTTGGATGGGAGATGGATGCAGTTCACTATGCCCTAAATGCTAGTGAAGAAGAACCAACCACGTTCCAAGAAGCTGTTGAGAACAAGGAACGGGAAAGTTGGATGGAAGCTATGATGCAAGAGATGGAATCTCTACACCAAAACTCAGTTTGGGAGTTAGTTCCTAAACCCAAAGGTCGCAAGGTTATTGGCTGCAAATGGGTGTTTAGGAAGAAAGAAGAAATGCATGAGAAGGGTGCCACCTTATTCAAAGCTCGGTTGGTGGCAAAAGGATTCTTGCAAAAGGAGGGAGTTGATTATGATGAAATCTTCTCTCCGGTGGTGAAACATACTTCTATACGACTACTACTCTCCATAGTAGCACAAGAGGACATGGAGGTGGAGCAAATGGATGTGAAGACTGCTTTCCTTCATGGTGAATTGGAGGAAGACATCTACATGAGCCAACCTCAAGGGTTCATTGAAGCAGGGAAGGAAAATCTGGTTTGCAGGTTGAAGAAGTCTTTGTATGGACTGAAACAATCTCCAAGGCAGTGGAACAAGTGCTTCGATTCTTACATGATGAAGATTGGGTATAGAAGATGTGAATCTGATTGTTGTGTGTACTCTCATGCATTCAAGGATGGTAACTTCATCCTTTTGCTTCTTTATGTTGATGACATGCTAATTGCATGTAAGGACATGTCAAAAATCCAGAATTTGAAGACATTACTTGGAAGGGAGTTTGACATGAAGGATCTTGGTGCTGCACAAAAGATCCTAGGAATGGAGATAAGGAGAGACAGAAAGGAAGGCAAGTTGTGGCTGTCACAAAGCAAGTATATTTCCAAGGTACTTGAAAGGTTTAATATGATGGATTGCAAACCGGTGTCTACTCCTTTGGCGGAGCATTTTAAGTTAAGTGCAAAAGAATGTCCTTCTACGAATGTGGAGAAGGAGGAAATGAGTAAAGTTCCATATGCAAGCTTGGTAGGGTGTCTCATGTATGCAATGGTGTGCACACGCCCCGACTTAGCCCAAGCCGTTAGTGTGGTGTCAAGGTATATGGCGAATCCTGGAAGGCAACATTGGACAGCAGCAAAATGGATTCTCAGGTACTTGAAGGGCACCAAAAGGCTTGGGATATTGTTTGAAAGACAACAAGGAAAGGCATGTGTGTCGGGGTATGTAGATTCTGATTATGCAGGAGATCTAGACAAGAGGAGATCCACCACAGGATATGTCTTCACTTGTGGTGGAGGACCGATTAGTTGGAGAGCAGTGTTACAATCGGTTAGTGCCTTGTCTACTACGGAAGCGGAGTATATGGCTTTAACGGAAGCTTCAAAAGAAGCGGTATGGCTGAAGAGATTGGCAAAGGAATTCGGGATAGCTCAAGACTTGGTGGTGATTCTAAGTGACAGTCAAAGTGCTATTTGCTTAGTGAAGAATCAAGTGTTCCATGGGAGGTCCAAACACATTGATGTGAGATACCACCGGATAAGGGATTGGGTGAATGATGGAGACATCACAATAATGAAGGTTCATACAAATGAGAACGCTTCAGATTGCCTAACAAAGCCAGTCACAACAGCTAAGTTCAAGCATTGTTTGAGCTTGCTCAATCTTGTTACATGCTAAAGATTGAGGTGGAGTTCTTGAGAGTTATTAGGACGATTCTCAAGACATTACAGATGTCCTAGAAGGCAATGATGTCCACAAGGAGTATTAGGCTCGCCATGGTGGAGATTGTTGGGAAAATGGCTCACCTAAGGATACAAGGTTGGTTTTGGCGCTGAAAGGAAGATTTTGAATCTGCCTAAAAGCGACCGGTCGCTAGGCATTTGCGACCGGTCGTTTTGAAGCAGATTCGAAGTCTGGAGCAACATCAACGAGCGACCGGTCGCCAGTTCTTTGCGACCGGTCGCAGGAAGCTAGCGACCGGTCGCTTAGCATTTGCGACCGGTCGTTTAGAAGCAGATTCAAGGTCTGGAGGAAAAACCAAAAGCGACCGGTCGCCAGTTCCTGGCGACCGGTCGTCCCAGTCGTGCTGTGACGATTTCTTACGCGTTTTCAACAGTGTTTTCAATGGCTATCGCTTTCCACAAGATTTCAGAGGCTTAGTGGGTCACTTCTGAGTTAAATGAACGTTGACTACCTGCTGGATAGTTGGGAGAGCACTCATGGCTAATTGGTTATCTTATTTCAAAGATATCACTCTCCATTTTCTGGTGTAAGTGGGAGGTGGCTGAGTTGGATTCTATTTACCTACTTGATCTGACATTTAGTCTAAGTGGTGACTAAAGGGAAGAACGTGGAGGACAAGCTGATATCTTATCTCTTGTCTATTGGCTTGTGTAGGAAATGGGGTGAAGTAAGATAACACAAGAGGAGAAAACAAGTTGAATAATTGTAAGTGGAAGAAGCTGGTATTCCAAGTTGAGTTAGAGCTGAAGTTTTAGTAGTGTGTTCAGAAAAACTAAGGGGAGAGCAAGAGAGTTCTCTAAGTGTATCAAGGTGTTGAGCAAGGGTGTGAGAGAAACAGATTGTGAGGGTAGTGTTCTAAGGGGGTTTCCTTTGTAAACCAAAGTTGTAACCTATCTTCATTAGTGAAATTTCTCAAGGTGATCACCAAAGAGGATGTAGGCAATTTGCTGAACCTCTATAAACACTTGTGTCATTTGTGCTTGGTTAATTTCTGTGTGTGTGTGTAAGACTCATCCATCATTGAGTTCTTTGTCCAAAGTCCATCAACAACAAGATCTTAAAAGGGCAGTGAGTTAGTCATTAATTCTCAACACTAACAACTGATAATGAGGTGGATTGGGGGCTTTTATGATTTTAGTCATTATTTTATTATTGGGATAGCAGTTTTCAAATTTTTTTTATTCACATTTCCATATTTTAAGGATTTGTGTTTGTTTCCTGTTGACATCCAATGTTATGGATTGGTATAGATAGAAATAGGTCACTTAAGCAGGAACGTGTGTAATTATTTTGAGCTGGTTTTTGACATCTGGCGATTATGGAAGATATGAAGTAACGTACTGTTGAATGCTAGCCTTTCTTTCTCTTTTTATTATTTATTTTATTTTAATAAGTCTGTTAATGGTAGTCTTACTGTTACTGACCCTGAAGAGTTGTTTGTGTGCATGGTAAAGACGCTATAAGGCAGTATAACATTTAGAATCCAGTTCAGGGGGTTTCTGCTGAGTGAGTTGAGCTGGAGCTGTCTGAGTTCAAGGATTGCTGTGTTAACGTGCAATGCTGCATGGTGTGAGCAATCAGAGGCAACAGCGATCGGGTGGGTGTGTGTGGAGATGATATTTGAGCTTTACTATTGTCAGGCTGTGTGCAATACTGCATATAAGTTTCATTGCAGAGGCTGTGACAGTTTGGAGAGGGCTGGCTGAAGATTGCGGTCGAGTTCATTGTAACGTTCTCATAGACGTCTGGAGCGGTCTGCGTCTGGATGCCCAGTTGGAATTCAGAGTGTATGAAAAAGAGCATCTTTAATGAAATTGCTCATAGGCGTAATAAAGTTGCTCATGATGTAGCATCTTGAAATGGTGAAAATATTGTAAGCTCCTGGGTGGATTGTAAATCCTCCTTACTGGCTGGTTAATGCCTTGATTGAAGCTTGAAATTGTACCAAGGCCTTCATATATTTCCGTATTTAATGAACTCCTATCGGTTGGCCATTAGAAAAAAGCAAGACAATTTTATAAGAGGTCAAGTTGGATCAACTAGCTCTTAGTTTCATGGCAGTTTTCTTCTTAATGTTAAAAAGAGATCCCAAGTATATCCAATCTCTTACTGTTGATTGAAAAAAGGGTAAGCTACTATTTGAACGAAATTTATTTTGAACTATATACAATCCAAGATACAAAAACTGAAGCAAAGCAAATGGTGTTAGTAGCCCTCTAAAAAATATATATCACCCTGAAAAAGCTCAAGGCAGCAAGGGTGAAGTTTAGGCCAATTGAAGATGTAACCTTTGTCATAAAAAGGGATGATCAGGTCTGTAATTATAGTAATTATTAGTTCAACCTAACATGTTTTAGAAACATGGACTTGAAGCTTATACAGTTTTGTGTGGAAGATGAGACACCTTTTGGAGCAGTTTTGTTTTTGTATTACATCTGCAATTACATTCTTAACATCTATTTGCTGTAAAGACCAGACAGAGATAGCAGCGCAAGTGGCTTTGCAGCTGAAGATTCAAGATCTAAGTCTTCAACTCTGAGTGCAATGAAAACAAGAGCATGACTCTTTCTTTATTTAATTCTAAATGGAAATAATGTTCATTACAATCAATTCACAAGAACTGCTCTGCAGTCTTTTAACAACAATAACAGAACTAATTAGTAACTCAAACTTTATGTTAAACTGTAACACTAGCTAACTTATTTGTTCAGTTCATCACTTGATATAATGACTGAAATTTACATTCTGTCTGTTAAGAATCATGAGTTGAACGAGCTTAAAGCTTACGACATGAGAGACTTAATGGTTCCAATGACTGAGAAAACAAGGACAACGACTCCAAGTACAGTTGAACTGCCCGTCCAGAGGTCCTTGAAGTAAACTCGTTTCAGGGTTGCCACATGACGGTTCCAAAAATTCTCATAGTGCATATTAAGCTGTTCACAGATATCAAAATAGCAGGATTTATCGTCCATGATCTGCTCGCAAAGTCTATTAACCAGCTTCGCCACTGCTTCGTTGCTGCCTAGCGTGTTATGAATAACTTTGTTCCCAACCAGCAAATTCACATCATCCACAGTGTCCACCAGCTGATCCATAAGCAAAAAGTAATTGCAGATATAAGGTTTGTCCGGGTACGAAAACTGCTCCAAGGCCATGATGTTCCGAACAACGCATTCTGTCTCATCCTTGACACAAAATGGCGTAAGCTTCAAGTCCATATTTCTAAAACATGCCAAGTTGAACTTACATTTAGTGGCCTCATCTTTCTCTATGATTAAGGGTCCATCTTTAAGTGCCCTAAACTTCACCCCTGATGCCCTCAGCTTCTTTGCAGCATATATATTTTTGACAGGAGCACTATTATGTTCACAATCCATTTTTTTGTCAGGACATAGAAAATTCCTAACCAAATCGGTGAAATGTTTTGGTTTTACTCTATTCTTGACAGATTTCCCCTTATTATAATCTTTGAAGAACTCAAAGGTAAGCTCAAGCAGGGGATCATAATCAGCAGGTTCAGCTTCGTCATCAGCAGATTTGGCTTCGTCAATCTCTATGGAGTGTTCATTGCAAGGTATCCGCCAGGAGCAAGGCAAGCAGCACAGGAAGTCATTGGTACTACTATGAGTCTGTTCTTGTACTTCTTTGCTGGGTTGGAAACTGCGAGAGACAGGCACAGCAAAGTCATGATATAGTTCTTGAAGAAGAGAATAAGGAAGCTGATTTTCAAACAGTATCAAGTCCTGCTCTACAGCTTTCCTCAGCCATGGTGATCTCAATATATAATCATTTTTATGATTTTCTGTTTCGTAGAAGTTCGTTAAAAAGAGCTCGATGATGAAGCAGGCATCAACCACAATTATGTCTGCAGGGTCTATGTCAAGCTCAATGGTCCCTGCATAACAACGAAGAATATTTTCTTGACGAGTCTTGATAAATTGCTTTAGTTTATCCTTACTCTTCTTACAACGTGCAAGAAAATTCTCATAATATATCTTTTTATGGGTTTCCATGTCCTTCAGTTCTGGTTTTCCATAGTGGAAAGGGCCTATTGATAGTAATTGAGGAGTGTATGCTGCTTCATTTACATTGCGGAGTTTGCTGGGGACCCTGTAGATACACCACTTGTCTGGCTGGTCCAACACTCGTACCTTGACATGGCATTCTTCTTCATTCACAGTTTTCATGGCGATTTCTGACATAGTCTTTGTCCTTCTGAAAATGGAACTACAATCAGTAAGAAGGGAATCGATAGTCTTGAACCTTAACATTTAGCTGTAACAAATGTTCTATTAGCAGAACTCATTTTAAAACTGCTGCTAAGTATGTTCTATTAACAAATGTACAGCATTTGTTTGATAAACTGAGCTGGCTCCTATTTTGTTTCGTATTCATAACTGTATCAGGGTGATGATTTTGGTTCTCCAAAATCTCCCTTAAATAACCTCATGCACTCCTCATGTGGGGGAAGTAATATTTAGAGAGGAAAATGTTGGATGAACATATTTCAATATGGTCATAATTTGTGATGTCATCAAATTTGTGCTTTCTTCTCACCTTAGCGACCTCAAGCGATATTTTTGGCTTCCAGTCATGCAGAAAAAATTGGGCCTGATAAGGATAAAAGAAAGAAGTTAGAACATATAGGTAGAGGACATAACTATTTTCATCCAACTTAGAACATGGTAAGTGCTTTCTTGAACTATCTCACAAGTAAACACACACAGAGGATATATATACACCTCAAAAAAATGGCTGCAGCTGTCTCTAGTTTCCGAAAACAGCATATGGTAAGATGAAAGTCATACCTGCTGAGATTGAGAGACTTAGAGGTGTATAAGTTGGGAGGATGTTGGGCGTCATGTTTAGTATTATGCTTTGGACCATTGTACTCCGCAATCTCTTCATGTTTACTATTCTGCTTTGGACTACTGTACTCCACATTCTCGCCAACCGTCGACATCTTTTCGTCCCTTTGTTTTCTATCCTTTTCTGGTCATTGTTAGAAATTCAAACCGTCTATAATTACAACATTCCGTTTATAAAAAGTAATTTAACGGGTAAGTGCTCTTAACCATGGTCTTAAATATCGATAATATCCCCGATATTATCCCGATAATATCTGATTTTTGGGGGTCCGATATTTTAACAACTAACCATATAGTTATCGTCAATATATCGATATTATCCCGATATTATCCCGATAATATCGGAAAGATATTTTCAACACTTTTATGAATGATTTGGTCAATATATCGAGATATTATCGATAATATCCCGATATGAAACTCAAAAAATGTAGAGAACTGAAGTAGCTCATTGAACTGATTTGGGCACTCTACGGAAGCATGTCTCCTAGAGTAATACAAAAGTAGCTCATTGAGCTAATAAACAAAGCATGTCTAGCCGACAGAATGCTCACATGCTTTTACAAAATAGATAAAATATAAAACTTAGCTTTGGATTCTTGGCTTGGTTTACAAAATGGATAAAATATAAAACTCACCAACGTTTTTTCAACTTACATTACTTACCCTACCATTCAACCACTCACCTGCTTTTACTTACCCTACCATGGCAGTAGGCGGGCAGGACCAGGAATTGGTGCCATTGGGAAGAACTATACTCGTAGAGAAAGAGGCAAGGGGACATTGTCAAGTCAAGAAGATGACTCGTTATCTATAACTTCGGACTCTGTTGGAGTAGGAAGTAGTAACTATGGTTATACTCATAACCAACCATTTCCCTACCCTTCATATCTCATTCCTGTTGGGATGGAATCAAGTGACACATGGAAAGAATCCGAGACTCAATCTTCAAATGATTTTGCTTATGGACAACGTCAACCAATCTCGGATCCATATGGGTGGCATGTTAACAATTACATGGAAAACTATTTTGGGGATTTATCATTTGATGACTACTCTTCAAAATATACTTACTCTACACATAGAGATGATGAAGATAGTGAAAATTTTGAACCTCATAGGAACTCTATGTGGTACTAAGTCACTCATGTATCTTACCATGCAATGTATAAAGTGTAAAATATTGTAGTAATTCATTATATATAAATGATTATGGTGTGTTTAATCTTCTTTCATTAATTACTACATATTTCTACACTTACGGTGTTTGCCAGCTCGCTATATAATCAACTTAAATAAATTAAATCCATCATGCAATGCATTTCCTTCCAATTTTTTGTGATAAACTAATAGATAATTGACTAAATAAACATCCTACAAAGTTTCAATAAAAATTTCCAAGTTTTTCTTACAATTTCCGTGGTTTTTATTCAATTTTTTCCGATACCGATAATATCCCGATATTTCCTGCGATATTTCCGTATTTTTTGACTTCCGATACTTCCGATACCTCCGATATTTAAGACCATGCTCTTAACTACTTGAGCTATATAGGGCACTTGCTAGATCTCCGAAAAATACTTAATATATCCCAAAATCCCAAAGGAATTGTTAACTAGGAACACTCAATGATCTCTAGCAGCTAAAAGGCAAAAAAAAAAAGAAAAGAAAAAAGAGTAGGAAGTCAAGATTTAAATAAGAAATTTATTCAAGGAAGCAATATCTCTCTTACATCTGTTTTTGCATTTCCTATTTCCAGGCCCAAGAACCTATTAGACTGACTTCAAAATCGAAATTAAAATACTTTTGCAAGCAATGTTGTTCACTGACCAAGGTGTAAGTAGAAACAGAAGTCAAGTTTACAAATTAATTGAATAAATATGGAGGAAATCAAACCTGCAAGTTTTATCTGTTGAGGTTCTTGAGTCGACTACCACAGTGGTGTAGTAGGGTTTAGGGCTTATATGGGCGATAAATGTTGTTATGATTTTTGATAAATGTTGTTATGTTATATGGGCGATAAATGTTGTTATGTTTTATATGGGCGATAAATGTTGTTATGTTTTTCGCACTCAAATAATATTCATGGAGTTTTAAGGTTTAGGGCTTTTTCTTGCAAGCCCAATAGTATTTTTTTAGGGGTCAAGGAAAGCCCAATTTTCTAGGCAATAACCTCTCCATTGTCTGATGTTTCTTCTGTGCGTGTCTGTGCCTAGCTAGGGTTTCGACAATTACCCAAAACAACAGCGAGCGAGTTTAGCTACGTTGAATAACAACGTCCAATTTTCTAGGCAAGAAACTCATTCTC
Source organism: Prunus avium (assembly GCF_965620075.1). Classification (NCBI taxonomy): domain Eukaryota; kingdom Viridiplantae; phylum Streptophyta; class Magnoliopsida; order Rosales; family Rosaceae; genus Prunus; species Prunus avium. Next base: position 30,119,669 of record NC_142285.1, on the reverse strand, counting down.
TTTCTCTCTATCTGTGTCGGTGCCTCATTCTCTTTCTCTCTCTGTGCCTAGGGTTTTTCACAGGTACCCAACACATTCTCTCTTTGTTTTTGCCAAGGGTTTCAACAAGTACCCAAACCAACATTAGCAACAGAGAGCTTAATTACAATGAGTAACCACGTCAATGGCGTGGAGGATCCAAGCGTCCACCGCATGGTTATCGACAAGTCTACCCCTGCGTCTGACGAAGATAGCCCAGTTGATTACAGCATTCTCCGCATGCCCTTTCTTAGACGCATCAGTATCTTTCTTTCTTTCTTTCTTCTTATTTTTCCTTTTTGTTTGCCTTCTCATGAATTTACTGAAAAGAAATTTTCCTCTTCTTATTTCGTTTGAGTTATATATGATTATGCGAAATTTCCTTTTCTTCTTCATTCCAGTAATGATTACTACTATGATAATTATGAAATAGATCGAATAAGCTTTCTTACTTATGAGTCTTTGCATTGTTTTTCACAGCAACAGATTTGCAAGAAGCTTGGCCGGTGTTGCAATCTGCTTTAGAAGAGTATGACATTTCATGTGCATTGGATGTGGTATGTTATAATAAATGCTGGTTTGATATTTGTTGACTTTTGTAAATATGAACTATGGATCAGTGGTTTTTTTTTCTTCAAACTATGTAAGATTTTGTGTTCATATTGAGTTCTTTTAGTTATGTACATGTTAAGTTGTTTTTTTTAAATCATGGTTAGGATCGGTATTTCATCACATTCACGACAACCAGGGCTAAGGACCCATATGCTATTCTCAAGTCTAGATATCTTCTTCGACTTTTGTCAGCAGCAGTTCCTGCACTTCAGGTACCAATGTCAAATCTTTTGTTATTCTTTCTTATCGGTAACGTCTCAGTTATTATTCAAGTTCAATTGATTTCAATCTCAAGCATGCCAATTATATTTGTTGGACGGTTCAATCAAAATTTTATGTCCAATTTACCTATCCTTTTCATCTATGTATTAAACTTTTGATTTAAGTGCGCAACATTTTGATCCAGGCAGTAAAAGTACTGAATGGAATTCCATGTCACCTCATCTACACTGGGTATCATATAGGTGGGCTTTGCAAAAAATTTGGGATAAAGATGGTTGGTATTTCTTAAGTTTCCTTCCATTTTTGTTTCGTATAATCATTTTTGTTCTTTTAAGCATTCGTCTTTAGTTATGATGCAGGACCTTTAAATTTAAGGAGTACCATAGCATGGCATTTAGAGTTGTTGTTTGACCTTAGAAAGGTTTAGAATTGGTTAGGGTGTAGTGATACAACAACTAATGTGACAATAATACGAGGAATATGGGCCTTCCGGTGTTATGCTCTCTATGCCATGAAGAGTCTGACAAAGTGCTCTCTCTAACGCTGGACATAAGCAAAAGCTCAATTATATATATATATATATATATATATATATATATATTTAATATATTGTATTGTGTATGTGTGTGCGTGCAGGATAAATATGTTTCCAGGAAGAAAGTACTCATGACTCTTCCGGTGCAGGTAAATAAAAGTGCTCTAGATCACGCTTTTTTCTGCTTGTCATTTCTGTTTTTTTTTCTTTGTTAACAATGTAATTGGGATGCAGGCACTTGAAAAACTGACAGGCTGTGACATTTATCTCCGCCCATCTGTTAGTGTTTCTTTCTACTTTTGATGGTTGTATTTGTAAATTTATTTTATCTGGTCTTCCCACATGCCCAGGTGGAATGGGAAGAGAAAGATGACTTCTAATGATTTTTAACTTGCTTGTAAATGAATAGGATGACCTGGTTGCCGTTATGGGTCCAGTTCAAGGATTGGAGCTTGTCGGAAGGATTGTGAAAGACTGCATTGTTCATAATGTACCTCCGGCACCCCGTGTCAAGAGGCTTAGAACTTATGCTCAAACGATTAAGGGAGTTGAGGCATTGAGGTTATGATGAGTAATCTGGGGGTTGAGAATTAATGTTGGGCTCTGCCGCTCCAGTTGTGGTCGCTTAGTCCATTAGTTTACACTATACTACAGATGGATGCATCAGATTCTGCATTTAAGAAATATATATCATCTACTTGTTGAGATGCTTAATTTGTGTTTAAATGTAATGACGTGTTTAATTCCTTCACTAATCAATATCATCTACGTAAAGTAGAGTTTTATTATCTATTTGCATTCAAAGAATATTGAAGATATATATGATCAGATAGAAAAAGAAAAAGGAAAGGAAAGAAAAGAAAATAATTTTGCGGATTGTATTAAGCAAGGACAAACATATCATCGCATATGGCAGTGCGGTGGGTTGGATTTGGTGTGGATTTGGAACACATGCTGAAAAGACCTTTGCTGGGTTCAATATTTCAAATAGAAAACTGTCTTCTTCTTTTTTTGTTTTTTTGTTTTAAGAACAGCCAAAACAAAAAACTATTAGGACAAATCTGGGCTTCTATGAATCGCTTTTGGAGCAAATCTTTTTTTTGGTACGTGCACAACCAAACTGGATATCCAAAAGAGCAAGTGAGGAGCTATACTATCCCAAGCCGCCAAACTGGATATCCAAAAGAGCAAGTGAGGAGCTATACTATCCCAAGCCGCCAAACTGGGCAAGTTAGGAGCTACTATCCAAAAACAAACTGGGATATAAAAAAGGGCAAGCCAGGAGCTACTATCCCAAAACAAACTGGATATTCAAAAGGGCAAGTGAGGAGCTATACTATCCCAAGCCACCAATCTGGATATCCAAAAGGGCAAGTCAGGACCTACTATCCCAAAACAAACTGGGATATAAAAAAGGGCAAGCCAGGAGCTACTATCCCAAAACAAACTGGATATTCAAAAGGGCAAGTGAGGAGCTATACTATCCCAAGCCGCCAATCTTGATATCCAAAAGGGCAAGTCAGGACCTACTATCCCAAAACAAACTGGGATATCAAAAAGGGAAAGTAAGGACCTATTATCCCAAAACAATAAGGAAAAAGAAGAACCTTATCACAGAGCTATTATATATACAGTCCTCTCTGCCCCCATTGTGTTCCAGGTTTAAGACAGTGCACACACATCAAGCTTCTCGATCATATCTTTTCAATTTTTGCTTCTTTTTCTTTCTCACTTCACATTCATAGTTTGTGATTTTACGTACAATGGACTAACAAGGAGGAGAACCACTACATTTACCTGGACAAGAATCACCATCATTCTACAAAAAACTTGAAGATGTGGATCTATTATTCATAGATGATCTAAACGGTGGTAGAACGGTTGTTGAGGGTCAGGTAGAAGTCAGTGATGATAACGTGGTTGGCGATGATCCCAATCACGGTCAAGGAGTAGCAACCAATGATGGTAACGTGGTTGGCGACGATCATGGTCAGGGACAGGGAGTACCAGCCAATGATGGTAACAAGGTTCGCGACAATCAACTCACGGGAGGAAGGCTGGAGACAGTCGGGTATGTATCCTGACAAATTTTAAGTATTATTTTATTATTTTTCATTTGTCTTATAAATGTTTAATTCTATATATGTTTTCTATAAAAATAAATAAGACAACCTTTCTTAAACAGTTCTTAATGATTTTCAGGGAGTGCTACAAGTTGGTTGTGGTGCGTAAAGGGCATAATGACGAAGTTATTGAAGTGAACAAGTTTGGGAATGTGGCATCCATAAAGAACCAGGTTGAAAATTTACTACGGATAAGTGCAATCCAGCAAGTCCTATTCTTCAACCGCCAATATCTCGAAGAAGATTCGCTTATAATTGAGAGCATTGAAGGGCTTGCATCCAACTCACGCATTGAGCTCTTTGAGTTCTATTGGAAGATTGGTAACCGTTAGCTACCTATGATTAGCTTGGTGGCTGCTAGCTGTGATTGGCTAGTGGTTGTCTCACTTCCTTATTTTAGGGGATGTGTTGTAATTAATAGTTTTTCCTATAATTATGGGTTAAAGTTAAGGGTTGGTGTGTGTTGGCAGACAGCCCCTAAACTGACCACGTGTGTGTGTTGGTAGACAGCCCCTAGAGTGGCCACACCAGCTTATGCATATATATACCTCTGTAACCGTGGAAACATAATATAATGAGAAATTACATTCTCTCTGTCATTTTCAATATGGTATCAGAGCAGGAACCTTAACAGGCCTGTCTCCATTTTCTTTTCCTTCGTTCCTTCTGTACATTCTATTCAATAATGGCAGAAGATAATCCTTTTGGCTCTGAAACTGAAAGCTTCACAGCACCTCGTTCTAGTTTTCCAGAAGCTGAAGTCAACCCAAACCAACGATTGTGCTCTGTGTTGTTAAATGAGTTTAACTATCTTCCATGGTCTAGAGCAGTATCTCTTGCCCTTGGAGGAAGATCCAAACTTGGATTTATTAATGGAAGCATTGAGGCACCTGACGCCTCATCTCCGAAGTATGAAGCATGGCTGTGCAAAGACCAATTGGTCATGTCATGGCTCCTCAACTCCATGGATCCTAAGCTGTCTGAAATCTTCAGTTTTTCAGAATCCTCTCTTTCTCTTTGGAAGGCAGTCAAAGATATGTATGGAAATCAAAACAATGCAGCTCGAGTGTTCCAACTTAAGAGGAATCTTGCAAGTCTCCAACAAGGTGATAAATCCTTTGTTCATCATCTCGGTTGCATGAGAAATATGTGGAACGAACTAGATATGTATCGACCACATACTATCGATGCTGACGTACTGTTAAAAAGGTCTGAGGAAGACAAAATCTTTCATTTGCTAGCAAGTTTGGGCTCTGAATATGAAGATCTTAGAAGCCATATTCTAATGAACCCCGAACTTCCATCATTTGCAAGTGTTTGCACTACTGTCCAGCGAGAAGAAGTACGTAGGAAAGTCATGAATGTTGACATAAATTCTAGTATGTCTGAGGCTAGAGCTTTTGTGACAAACCAAAAATCATATGGAGATAAAGTGTACAAGGGAAAAAGGCCAGATCTGAAGTGTTTACACTGCAATAATGTTGGACATCTAATAGATCGATGTTGGATATTACACCCTGAGTTGAAGCCAAAGTTTGAGAACAAGCCTTCAAGAGACTACAAGGGCTCACAAACCAGATCACATACAAACAAAAACCATGCTGCTGCTGCCACATCAATTAAAGGGCTGACAAACTTCACAGCCAATCCGGCTGACTTGATAAATGAGTTCTCAGCCTATCTTCAAACCAAAAGAGGAAGCACAGGTGAAGTATTGACTGGTGAAAATCAAACTGCTCTTCTTGGGCAGTTTGCAGGATTCTTAGCTGAGTCTAATCGTGTACCTCAAGGAAATATTCCAGGTATTATGTGTGCTCTTTCAACTGCTCTAAATGTTAGTCATTCTCATGATTTTTGGATTATAGACTCAGGTGCCACTGATCACATGACAAATCAATATTCAAAGCTATACAATTTTGAAAGCTACACTAAACCATCACTAGTTTCTGTAGCAAATGGTAGAGGTGTACCCGTTCTAGGTAGAGGGAAAGTTAAACTGATTTCAGATAGTGTTGAGTCCACAGCATTATATGTTCCATCCTTCCCTTTTCAATTGTTGTCAGTAGGAAGAATTACAAATTCTCTCAACTGTCGTGCAATTTTCTCTCCTCACAATGTTGTTTTTCAGGATCTAGCCACCAAGAAGCTGATTGGTGAAGGTCACTACCTAAATGGGCTGTACTATTTTTCAAAGGACCTTAATGTTCCAAAAGGGTTCCAAGTCAGTTCAAATCTAGAACATCAGTTGTGGCACCAACGTCTAGCACATCCCTCAGAATTTGTTTTGTCTACTTTGTTTCCTAGTTTATGCAAATCCTCACTTGTATGTGAAATTTGTCATTTGTCAAAATTTACTAGACTTCCATTTAACTCTTCCATATCTAGAGCTAGCAAGCTTTTTGAGATGGTGCACTCCGATGTTTGGGGACCTGCACCTCTAGAGTCTTTTGATGGTTATAGGTACTACGTTACTTTTGTTGATGATTTTTCAAGAGTCACTTGGTTGTACCTCCTAAAATTCAAAAGTGAAGTCATGGATGCTTTCAAGAATTTTCATAATCTTGTCATGAACCATTTTTCATCTCAAATTCACATACTAAGGTCTGATAATGGCACTGAATATACATCCAAAAATATGACTGACTATTTGAGCACACATGGAATTATACATCAAACAAGTTGTGTAGGTACTCCTCAGCAAAATGGAATTGCCGAAAGGAAGAATAGAGACCTACTTGAGAAAACCAGGGCCCTAATGTTACAAATGAATGTGCCTAAGAGGTTTTGGTCTCAAGGAGTTCTTGCAGCCACCTACCTCATCAACAGACTGCCTAGTCGTGTTCTGGATTCAAAATCACCATATGAGGTCATGCAAAACAAAAAAATTAACCTTTCCCATCTGAGAATCTTTGGATGTACGTGTTATGCTCATATTCAATCCCATCACCGAGACAAGCTGGATCCCAAGGCAGTTAAATGTGTTTTCATGGGTTACTCCTCCAGTCAAAAAGGTTACAAATGTTACAATCCATGTTCCAGGAAGCTATTTGTCTCAAGAGATGTAAGGTTTGATGAGATCAAACCTTATTTCAACAAACCATCAGATCAAAATCGTCAGGGGGAGCAATTACTAGATCTCTTTCCATTACCAAATTCAGGGGAAATAAGTGATTGTGTTCATTCAGTACCTCACGACAGTGACTCTCATGCAACCATTAATGACAACGTGATTATTGGAGATGAAACTGAAGCCTCAGAAGCACAAGTTGTTCCTCATGACAATGACACATCATCTATAGAGGAGAGTGGAGCTGAACCTACTATAATCCCATCTCAACCTCGAAGGAATCCAACTCGAGTTAGGCATCCACCATCAAGGCTACAAGACTATGTAACGTACAATGCAAGGTACCCAATTCACAAGTATGTAAATTACTCCAAAGTCTCTCCCTCCCATGCAGCTTTTCTCAGTAAACTGTCAAATGAAAGTGAACCGAGGAATTTTCAAGAAGCCAATCTTCAAGATGTTTGGAGGCTAGCCATGGAAGAAGAACTCAAGGCTTTGGACGAAAATAAAACCTGGAGTGTAGTCCAACTTCCAAAGGGAAAGAAGGTGGTAGGCAGTAGGTGGATCTACAAAACCAAGTTTAATTCTGATGGCTCAATTGAAAGACACAAGGCAAGATTGGTGGCTCGCGGTTTCACTCAAACGTTTGGAGTTGATTATAAGGAGACATTTGCTCCCGTGGCTAAGATGAGTACAGTGAGGGTTTTGTTATCTGTTGCAGTTAATCATGAGTGGCCGTTGTACCAAATGGATGTAAAAAATGCCTTTTTGCATGGAGACCTTGAAGAGGAAGTTTACATGCAATTGCCTCCTGGTCATCCACAAGCACAAAATTCAGGTATGGTTTGCAAGCTTCACAAGTCAATTTATGGATTGAAACAATCTCCACGTGCTTGGTATGCCAAGCTGAGCTCAGTACTTGAAAAATTTGGTTTCAAGAGAAGTCATGCTGATTCATCCTTGTTTGTTCGAACTGGATTAGTTGGTAAACTAGTTGTTCTAATCTATGTTGATGATATTATCATCACAGGTGATAATATTGATGAGATTAACACTCTTAAGCATTCTCTTCATCAGAAATTTGCCATTAAAGACTTAGGAGTGTTAAAATACTTCCTTGGGATTGAAATGGCTACTTCTTACAAGGGAATGTTTTTAAGTCAACGGAAATATGTGATTGACTTGCTTCAAGAAGTGAAGATGATGGATTGCAAACCGGCTCGTACCCCTCTTGATAGCAAATTGAAGTTGGACTTGGAAGGAGAGCCTCTCAGTGATATAAGTTACTACCAAAGACTGGTGGGTAAGCTTATATATCTCACCATTACTAGACCGGATATAACTTACGCCGTCAGTCTTGTAAGCCAATTCATGCATGCACCCAGTGAGGCTCATTTAAATGTTGTTAAAAGAATTCTAAGATACCTCAAGGGCTCTATTGGTCGGGGAATTATCATGAAGAACAATGGTCATACTCAAATCATGGCATACACCGATGCTGACTGGGCAGGGAATGCTATTGATAGAAAATCCACTACTGGCTACTGCACGTTTGTTGGAGGAAACATCGTGACATGGAAGAGCAAAAAGCAAAATGTAATTGCTCGCTCAAGTGCCGAAGCAGAGTACAGAGCCATGGCTTCCACTGCATGTGAACTCATTTGGCTCAAGGGCCTTATCTCAGACTTGGGTTTTTCAAGCAACAAACCTATGTCTCTTTTTTGTGACAATCAGGCAGCTATGCATATTGCCTCCAATCCCGTGTTCCATGAATGCACCAAACACATTGAAGTTGACTGTCACTATGTTCGTGAACAAGTTCAGTCCAAGGTAATTCAAACCACATTCACTCGGAGCCATGATCAACTTGCTGACGTTTTCACCAAGTCTCTTGCTTCCACGCAGTTTCAACGTTTGCTCTCCAAGCTTGGATCAATTAACCTCCTTGATCCAGCTTGAGGGGGAGTATTGGAAGATTGGTAACCGTTAGCTACCTATGATTAGCTTGGTGGCTGCTAGCTGTGATTGGCTAGTGGTTGTCTCACTTCCTTATTTTAGGGGATGTGTTGTAATTAATAGTTTTTCCTATAATTATGGGTTAAAGTTAAGGGTTGGTGTGTGTTGGCAGACAGCCCCTAAACTGACCACGTGTGTGTGTTGGTAGACAGCCCCTAGAGTGGCCACACCAGCTTATGCATATATATACCTCTGTAACCGTGGAAACATAATATAATGAGAAATTACATTCTCTCTGTCATTTTCAATAAGTTCGAACCACTGGGGGCGGCAGCCACTGCCATGGCTTCGACTTCGGCAGCGCAGCCATCATCTGCTGCAGCAGCGGGTGTACACTTTCCTCCAGAGAGTCACAGATGCGCACCCAATCAGAAATTTAAGATGAATGTCATCCTGCGCTCTTCTGTTGACATTGACACTCCTAATCCTAGCATTACTGAGATCAGACAAAACACTCGCCAACAATTAATAACGAATATTGTGGATAGTACTAAATTGATGTTCGTGTCAAGTTCAGGTCAAGAATTGGATGACTATCTGTCATTACGTTCTAATCTTAATAAGGAGATTAAGATACTCTTGGAACCCTCTGCCATGGGCATGGCGTCAGCCCCTATGCCGCCATCCACGTCAGCCCCCCCACAGACATCTGCGTCGGCAGCAGGGGGTGAAAGTAGCAGGGTGAATTCCTCGATGAGACATACTGTCGGATCTAAAAGGGCTGCACCAGATCCAGCATTAAGATCAGCTCCTGATGATGAACATACTGAAAGTGACGCGTCAGCTTCCTTGCCATCTACGTCGTCATCTTCCGAGTATGTACTGTCGCCATCTGCTTCCTCATCCTCTTCTGAGTATGTACTGTCGTCACCAGCTATTGAAGGGTCAGCACCTGCAACTAGATATTCTCTGCGTCCTCGGTGCTGAACCAATTCGCTCGTGTTTTGGGATCACCACCAGCCTTTTTGTTATCTTTATCCGCGAGATAGATTAAGTTATAGTAATTTATATGAGATAGATGAGGTTATAATTTATGCGAGAGATAATCAAGTTATAATTTATGTAAGAGACACATCTAGCTAGAATATTATTTACATGCTAAATAATGAGAAACTGAAACATTGTTTTTTTGAAAAAGTATTGATTTTCTATGGTCACCTCAGTTTTTGTTTTTGCCGAAGTTAGGAAGGGGAGGGGAAAAACTCACACACACGGTGACATGGGTACCATGGGGGCTTGAATTCAGGACTACTTGGGAGCTCACCAAAAATCTGAGTCAATCCAACTAACACCTCATTGGTCACCTAAGTTCCAGTATTCTATCTTCTTTCACAATAAAATGAAAACAACTACATAGAAAACTACTCACATCTCTAAAAATAATTCTCATACTAAAACAAGTTTAACAAACTCACTAGACCATTTAATTTAATACTATGCCTGCACATGTATATAATTCGATATGAAAAGTATAATCAACTCACAATATATACAACACTTTCAAAGAGTAATTGCAAATAAGATCATCGAACTTGCCCTATCATGCCTAATTCGGGCATGCTCCACTAGTTTCTTTGACACGGCAAAATAAACAACCGCAGGATCCATTTCACACTTCTTCTTTTTTCCCCATCTTTGACACCACTAGGGCTCATCAATGGGCCGGGCCGAGCAAGCCCGGCCTAAAATTAACGGGCTTGGGTCGGGCTGGGCTGGGCTCAAACAGTAAATGAATATTATCGAGCCGGGCCGGGCTGGGTTTTATTCAATAAATCAAAGCCCAGGCCCGATCCATGGAACGGGCTTTAATGGGCTTTATCGGGCCGGGTTGAAATGGGCTTACTAATAACAAGTCAAATTTATGAAATTCATTTCATTCCTGTTAAAGTATGAAGCTCACAAAATGTGAATGTCTTACAAATCTTATACAACCATTAAAATTATATCCTTCTAAACAAAAGGTCTTACAAAATCACAATCTAATACAACCAAGTTATGCAAAATCAAATTAGATTCACTCACAATCTCATCAAAAGCTTCACTGAAGGCTTACTCAAAAGCTTGATAATGTCCCAAAGTCTGTTACTACAATTAAAATCCAATGCTTGCAAAATAAAATATAGTCGTATTACATAACATTTCAACTTTGAATGGTCTCATTTTCAGATTCACCAACAATCTCAACTTCACTGTCTACCATCCAATCTGGTCTTGATGCTCTAATGTTCATTAATTCTTCAGCTCGTTGCTCATCCACCAATGCATCTTGCTTTCTTGAATCTGCCAAGCCCCAATCTTTCAAGCAAATTAAAGCTTCTATTGTACTCGGACTCAAACTAGCCCTTTTCTCCGATACAACTCTACCACCTGCACTGAAACATGATTCTGATGCTACAGTAGAAGCTGGAATAGTTAGCAAATCTCGAGCCATGAGGGAAATAATAAGGTATAATGATTGATTGTTTTTCCACCAACCCAAAAGACTAAATTGATTGTCATCAACAACTTCTATTGTTGGTAAATCAAGATAAAATTGTAATTCAGAAGTGTTGGTGGAAGAAGAAGAAGAAGAAGAAGATAGCTTTTTCCTTTTCAAGCCTTCAATAGAGAAATTTCTCATTATAGGGACAGATATAGAATCAGGAGTTTGGCTAGTAGAAGTTGCAACAACATTTTGCACATTTTGAACCACATTAGGAATTACATTCTTCTTGTAGATATCAAATAACTGAAATAATAAAGTCTTTATAGCTAAAACTTTTGAGTCAATGGTTAATTGATCAATACCTATCATGTCTAACCATTCAGCAATTGCATATAATTTAAACCTAGGGTCCATAATAGTAGCAAAGCAAAAAACCATAGGAAACTCTTTCCAATATTTATCAAATTTTGTTTTCATTTCAGTCAAAGCTGACAGGACCCACCCCGAATTCTTTGGAACCCGAGACGAATCTTGTGGAAATTCTGGCATCACACCAATACCGGGCCCACTTACCAATACTATAGCCTCTTTCCCCAAAAAGGAATAAGGGCACGAGACTTTCCACCGAAATTTCGGCAGAGTTTCCCCTGTAAATTGAACATTCCCAAAATTTTAACCTGCACAAAATTCACATTTTAATATCCCAACAGGCAGCACGCACAATATAATCTCATGCAATTCACATAATCAGCCTCCGACCTTCAGATAATTCAAAACAGAACTAACAATGTTCTGAAGTCAATTAATACACAAACCATGTAATTAATGACCCTAAACAACTTTACAAATACCACAGTGTCTGCCGCGCAAATCTCACGGCCTGGAGTTCCGGGCCGAGGGGATGTGCGTTAACACGGGGTTTCCTGCTTTTGGGTGCGGTGCGGTTGTGCGCGGGCGTGCCAGCACGGTTTACCGTGCGTTGATGTGTTGATGAGTGTTGGATGGATAAGTGGTGCGCCTGTTTGATCTGTCTTCCTAGTCAAACGATTGTAGCCGAGAGAGGAACTGGTCTCGGCTGTTAGGTTCACGGCCTGAACTACAAGGCCGTTGAGTGATGGTGTTGGTGGTGGGTTTTGGGCGGTGCTCCGGCGCGCTGCTCATGGAGCGACGATCGTGTGATATATGGGGTGAGTGAACGAACAACAAGGATGGTGCTCCGGCGCCTTGAAAATCAAGGGTCGTATGATATATTTTCCTTACAATCTAACACTACTCCTAGGAAAGCAAGTAAAGATATTGAAAGTGCATTACAGGAAAAAATAAGTTGCTCCGTGGGAGGCTTTGTTTTGGTTTTGAACCCTTTGAATGTAGCTCGAGTCTTGTATTTATAGGAAGAGTCCCTGGATGAGTAATCGAGGCTGAATTTACGCGTAGTGGAGTCTGATTAGCGCAAGTGGGCAGTCCAATCGACATTTGGGATCGTGAAGTATGGTGGTGAGACCCCAGAAATCCCGGTGAATCTCGGCCGCCGCTCTTGATCGTGGGTTCTGAGCCTCTGGCCGTGGAGACGCATTTATGGCCTGGATAGCTGGTGAACCAACATCTCAGGCTGTCAGAATTCTTGTGAGAATGTCCACGTCTAATCACTCTGATCTTCATCACCAAATCCTGACTTCAGTCACTTCCCACCTTCCCTCATGCATTAAATGCTTCTTTATGGCCAATGGGTTTGCTGCATTAAACAGGCACTACTTCATTAAATGAAGCCTGGGACCCTGCTGTCACGTGATGATTTGCCTTTAATGCCTTGGCCGCAATTTTGTTCGGCCTCGGCCTCGGTCTACGCTCGAGGCCGAGATGATCATGCCTTAGCATTTCTTCTTTTATCTTTAGGGAGGCGAAGTACCCTGGCGAAACGCTGCGTTTCAGCTTCTGCGAACAAGCGCCAGGGCCGAGAGAAAGGGCTCCTTCGGCCAGCTTACGGCCGTGATTTATCAGGCACAAACACACAAATCATTAAACCGGATTCAAATCCAACATCACATCAAAACCCATTCACATACTTAGAATCGTTCAAACCTTTTAAACATAATATAATTCGCGGTTGCACCCAGGTGAGACCCCGGGCTGCCTACGTACCCTCGGACAAGGGATCAAGCCACACGTAGTTCTTATCATCAACGGTCACAACTCCGATAATAAACCAATATTTACAGCATAACCAACTATACATTTCAAATTTATCACCTTTCAAATTCCAACAACCGCAATGAACCCATTAACAAATTATTCCATTTATAACAGTTCAATCCCGCAACCATACCCTATCCAAGGCGTATGGTGCCAAACAACATTGCCCAAAACCAGGGCTTATACGTTCATACATGTACAGGGTACTCACAAAGCACAATCTCATTGATCTTAACCCAAATCAAAACCACATACACATATACGTAATATGTATGCCTATAAATGAGTATATATATATATATATATGTGTGTGTGTGTGTGTGTGTGTGTGTGTGTGTGTGTGTATAATAACACCCACCTCTCACCATCATCATGTACTGGGGGAAACAATCCAACAGGGGATTGTTGACTAGCTCACAATTATTCGGCCCTCAAACGTCCATGTGGCTAGGGATGAGTCGTCCAACTGGGGGACTGATACTCTAACCAGCCCGTACAGACAAAGAATCAAGACCCGTACATCTGAAAACCGTCCTACGCGCGCAGACTACCCAATCAAGGCTCTACAGCAACATCCCGCCAAGGATGCCCCGGGTTCCGTCATATCCAGATCATATCCACAATTTTTTCCGGCATCCCACAATTCCAGGATCCGTGACCAATAAAGCCCACACGCCCGAAACCCGGCACGTGTGTGAATAGTATATCCAAACCATATCCACTGTTTCCAAATATCATCATCCAAGAGGGGAGGTACGCATGATGGTGGAGTTCGTAATCCTTATATAAATATTATAAAGTAATATTCCATTCCTTAATTCAATTTTTCCAAGGCATCGTATTAAGAAGGCATCCGAAGGGCCTGGACAAACTCCGACGGGCCTGGGCAAAATAAATCATCCGAAAGGCTTGGACAAACTCCGACGGGCCTGGGCAAAATAAATCAATCTCCGAAGGGCCTGGACAAACTCCGACGGGCCTGGGCAAAATAAACCTCAAAATAAATCTCCGAAGGGCATGGACAAACTCCAACGGGCCTAGGCAAAATAAATCAATCTCCGAAGGGCCTGGACAAACTCCGACGGGCCTGGGCAAAATAAACCTCAAAATAAATCTCCGAAGGGCCTGGACAAACTTCGACAGGCCTGGGCAAAATAAATTCTCAAACATAAAATCCATAACCGGGGAGGTACCTAAGGTAGTGCTAATAACACTCAAATTTAACATTCTAAGTACCCCACACAAAATCAACAAGGATAGTACTTTCTCAAATATTATATATATATAACCTCAAGAAACTAGAATATTAACAATAGTAGGATTACTCACAGATTAACAATCTACTTATAAATATAAATATAAATCTCACAACAAACCATTTAAACCATATGCATAAACTTTCCATCACAAAATCATAAAAATAATCTCTTAAACCCACATACTCAACATACATCAAATGACGGTCAAGACTCGTCCGAAATGGCCGTTCTAATACTCTTCGAAGAGTAAACTACCTCGGAAGACTTACGGTCAACCGAGGGTCAAACCTTCCAATTTGGTCAACCAGGCCCGTGGGCCCCACGACCTCCGTTTTACGATCCAAACATTCCTATGGGTTCCACAAGGTCTAGGATACACGTCTTGCAAGTTTGGTTCAGATCGGACGGTCAGATCGCTCGCGATCGCACGATCGGATAGTTATCGAGAAACGCAAACTTTAACTTATTAAATCGGAACATCCGGGGCTCCAATTCCCGATCCGCAAATTCCTACTCGATCCTAGGAATACAAGGTACAACATATAAAAACTTGGAAGCGATCCAACGGTTCTAATGTATTGAACCCGGATAACACACGACATGTAAAATCTGTTCGGGGTTCAAACGTTATCCGAATTGAGATCCGTAAAATCCTATGCACTCGTGACAACCAGGAGATCGCATTGGGACAAAATGCCCCTCTGATACCGTGCCCACGCGCCGCCACACGAGCTGGCAGCGCGTGAGTGTCCTAAGCGATATCGCATCGCCGGAAAATTTCAGAATCTCGGGCCAAGACTCCTACCCTAGGTAATAACCATAATTTGGAGTCACTTTTGTTCTTGGACATACCCCAAAAAGTCGACGGAAGTGGCTGAAAACGGAGGTCGAACCCGGCAGATTTTTCAATTCGAAAATTGGACTATCAACGCTCAAAATTTATGAAATCCTACCCAACCAGCAGTTAGAGCTCGAGGAATAGATGAATTTCCATACCTGGATCGCCATGGCGGCTGGACGACGGAGAACGGAGCCGGCGAAGTTTCTGTCAAAACCGGCGCATTTCTCTTCATTTTTCGGCATAATCACAGCGGTTGGCGGCAGGGCCTGGCTGGGGTTGGAAGAGGACGGCGGCCCGGTCATTTTGGTACCGGCCCCGTCAACTTTGGTGGTCGCATGTGGTTGTGGCGGCCCAAAATCCGCTCGGATGAACAGTGCCAGGGGGGGTGTCGCGCGCAGAGGGAGAGGGGAGGAGGAAGAAGAAGAGAAGAAAAAAAAAAGAAAAAGAAAATTAATAAAACTGACCGGTACTGTAGCAGTACTGTTGCTACAGTAACAAATTTTTCTTTCCCATATGGAAATCACTACAACATTTCACCCAAATTTCATGTCTCTTGTTAGATGAATTCATGCTACGAACAATATCAGTAATTTTATCAATAGACGGAGATAAAACTTTAAGTCCATCTTGGACAATCAAATTCAATATATGACAACAATATCGTACATGAAACAACTTTTCATGCACAGAATCCAGCAAAAGGGTTGATGGAAGTATACTTGCAGTTGAATCATTATTTGATGCATTATCTAATGATAGAGTAAATATTTTGTTGTGAATGTGCCAAGATAACAATTCATCAAATATATGAGTTGCAAGTGACTCTCCGGTGTGTGGGTACTCAATCATTTTAAAGCAAATTATCCTTTTATTCAAACACCACTCTTTATCGATAAAATGTGCAGTAAGTAACATATAACCCATTTTCTGTCGTGATGACCAAACATCAGAAGTTAAACAGATTTTTGAATCAAGTTTTTCAAAAACATCAAGCAAATTAATCCTTTCAAGATTAAATTTTTTTAGCACATCTCTTTTACATGTAGAGGCTAAAATTCCTTTATATTGAGGACAGAACGCACGCTGAATCAAGCCTTTAAAATCATGGCTATCAACAAATTTAAATGGCAGTTCAGCTCTAATAATAAAATCCACAAGTTCTTTACGAGCAACATCATGATCATAAACAAAATTAGTCAAATTTCCAGCAACATCAGCATTTAATAACATTTGACCTGGACTTACCCTAGCTTGTGCATCTTCATGCTTCTTTAAATGACGAGATAAATGACTAGTACCATTACTAGAATTACCAGACAACAAAGTATTACAAATAACACACTTAGCCTTAATTACTGGTTTACCACTTTCAATTTTGTTAACCTTTTCAAAAAAAGACCAAACTTTACTTGTTAATCTAGATGCACTATGTGACTCTGGAGGGGTATTGGAATCATTTGTACTTTCAAGCAAAGGTGACGCAGGTGATGCACTAGAAGAATCCATTTTGATAATATTAAGAAAAATAAAGACAAATGGAAAGTGTTACTTGATAAACAGAATCGCACAAGCTTTAGTTTTGCAGCACTAACACCTGCAAAATAAACCAAGAACTCGTTAATAATCAAAGTTCAACACTAATACAGCAAGATGTTTGCAGTTATCTCAACAAACTAAATGTAGAAGAATCCACAAGTTATAAAAAAATTCATGAAAAAAAATCCATAAGACAAGCTTCCTTCCACTATCCACACACAAAGGACAAGATATAATTTATATATATATATATATATATATATATATATATATATATATATATATATATATATATATATATATATATCAAGAAAGAAAGATTGAGGGGAAAGGAAACAAAACCCAAAGCTAAAAATCTGGAAAAGGAAGATTCACCAATAAATGTTAAAGCTAGCTAGCTAGCCTCACACACAAAATGAGTATTAAAATGAGTATTGATGGTCCCTATGTAAGTTGATCATATTCTCATGCTGCTATGCTACGCATATTACTCTCTCATCATTTTCTGTTTTTTTTTTGGTTTTGTGTGTCTGAATTTGGGTATTTTGCTTAGGTTATACTGGACAATGGGTTGGTAAAGCTTACAATTTTGAGGCCTCAAGGGTACTTAACTGGCATCAGTTATGGAGGAATGGACAACCTTTTAGATATCAAGTCAAATGAATCTAGCAGAGGGTAAAAAGCTTCATGCATATCTGAGTCTCAGTATTCTCATGATGCTCCAATTTAATAAAGATGGTTCTGACCAATTGAACTGTGAGAATTAACAGGAGTGTTGGTAATTTGGCAAGATTTTATACATAATCATAAGATAACAACATGGCTTTTTTCAAATAAAATCCATAACAGAGACTTCAATTTACATACACAAGTAGAAATGTCCAGACGCAATCAACAAAACCAAATTAGATGAAAACAAGTATATATTAGATGAAGCCCTAGAAGAATCACAAGTATATATTAGATGAAAACAAAAGGTGTTACAAAATACCAAAAGCCTGCTACAATAGTCATCCACCAGTACAATATAGACGCAGGGGATTGCTTACCAGTAGTGGGTTCGTCAGCAAATATAACAGAGGGGCTTGCAATCAGTTCGCATGCCAGAGACAAACGTTTCTTTTCACCCCCACTAACTCCTCGGACTTTCGCATCACCAACAAACAATCGTATCAGCACAACTGACCTTTTGCAGCAAAGAAAACAAAGCAGCAACCCCAAAATTTAAAACGAACTAAATAAGCTCATAATCACAATCCTATCATTTTTCAAAAGTATGACATCTTCAAAATTATCAATTACCAACTCAGTAGAAGAAAAAGGAGGAGACCAACCAACAAAATGCAACAGCTAAAAAATCAGCAAAAACTTTACTTATAAAAGCAATCTCTCTGACCTAAAAGTCCACAATCACACTCCCTCAAACACTTCACAGGCTTTCAAAAAAATCAACAAGACAGTTTCTACTCACTTAGCGTGAATAACCATTCAAACATATTGAGTAAATCGAAACTTTTCAGAAGCCAAATTTGAAATTAAAATTGGAAAATGTAGCCAAAATTCAAATGGGTAGTGTGCAAAGAAACATACCATAGTTTGCATGTTCTCAAGGTTCCAACACGAAAGTTGTGAAGAGGTCGTCTTTCAGTGCTGCCCAATCAGTGAAGCACTGCAAATTTGTCAAAGATCTGAGGTTTTGTCAGTGAGAAGATGAAATCGAAAGAGAAAATTGAAAATATAAATATTTTGTAGGAAAACAAATAAGAGGGAAAATCTAAAAACCAAGAAATGTAAAGGTGAAGCACCTGGATTATTGGACTTGGATTATCGAATGAGGAGAGAGAGAGAGAGAGCCGAAGAGAACTGAACAGGTTGAGAATCGAGATAGCCAAAGAGAAATGAAGAGGAAGACAGAGCCGAAGAGGAAGAGAGAGAGAGTCGGAAGAGTGAAGTGGGTGCGGCGCTAGGTTTAGACTGAATTATTTGATAATACCTCTTTTATATAGAGGCATTGTATTGGGCTGTTGACCTAAATGGCTATTGGGCCTTTCTCTTCTTCTTTTTTTTCCAGAAACAAGCACCAGCCCCCTAACGGCTATATATTATTATTAGATAACGGCTATATATATATATGGGCCTAACGGGCCGGGCTTTTATGGGCGGGCCGGGCCCTCTCAAAGCCCATAACGGGCCGGATCGGGCTTTTTTTCGATGGGCCAGGCAGGCCCCCATAGGCCCATGAGCCCGCGGGCCAAATGATGAGGCCTAGACACCACCCTATCTCGGTCCAGAAGAATATGTTCCTTTGAAGTTGAGAAATTAGAAAAATTCCGGCATCACGCCTAAGGTGCCTTGGAATCACTCCAAGACAACTTGCGCTTCTCACACAAGTAGGTGTTCAAAAGATTTCTTATTTCTTTCACTATAGGGTAATTAGTACATGAATTTTTTTTTTTTCTTGAGAAGAAAATGTTCATTCATAATATTAAGAACGTACATATAACTACACGAAACAATGGCCTCATTAAAACCTTCCTAGGAAAACCCAGGCGAGAAAAGAGTACCACACATGTCAAGGACTAGTAAGAGAGTCCAAATCAGGTCACGCTTGACTGCATAGTAAACAAAAAAAAGGAAAACCCAACAAAGAAACCAACACCAAAAGAAATCACTATGAAACCAGAGGCCTTTGTACTGCTATAGAGGTAAAGTATCTCAACCCAAAATCTGAGGCAGACAAAGACACCTGAAAACAAGACACTGGACAAGACACAACGAGCAGGCTAGAGAAAAGAAAAGCCCAAAAAACACACCTCAAACTTCTTCACACTGACAAAGAAAACCTCCTATGAAAACATGGTCCATAAGGCAGTCAAAGTTGCACTGGTATCCTGGGAGGGAGAGCACAGAGGGAGAACACACAACCAGAAGACAAACCTGGCTTGAGCCACTTAACCTGAAGGAGAAATCAGGCAGCAATGTATTCGTAGGATAACAGGCCGACGAATGTTTATTTGAATAGCATAAGGGAGGTCCCTAAGACACCCCATTAGACCAGTCTCCATAGGCATAACAACACGGGTACCACTGCAAAAACTTAATCCACTCTATGATCCAAAACATCATTATCAGTTGAGGCTTTCTCAGGGTTCTTGCGCTTGATGCTAGACAAGCCAGAAGCACTACGGGAAGTCTCCCCTTTTTTGGGTCTACCACGACCCTTCCTTTTCGAGGTACCATCAGATAAATGAATAATGGGCATGAGATCAAAGGGATCAGAGACAACTGGGACCACAGGTGTAACATCCCGACCCAAATTAATTATTATTTAATTAATTTGTGAAATTACAATTTTTGCCCTTGGGGGTAGGGTCATTTTGGTCACTTTTTGATCTGGAAGGATTTTGGAGAAATGAGTGGCACCATTGCATAGGGCTCGCTTTCACGAGTTCGTAGACACGTAGTGGGCCCAAATTGGAGTTTTAAGGAAGAAGTTGTGGTCAACGGAAGTGCAGTGGCACAATCGTAATTTTTTTCGAAGTTGGATTTTAAAAACAGATTAGCTCTCTCCCCTTCTCTCTCTCCTCCGTGTGACAGTCGATTCTTCAGGCGGCGTAATATGACGATTCTTGTTGCAATAAAATCATATCTTCCTCCTCTACGCATCCATAAACATTTCCACCTTCGAAACTCGAAGATTGGTTGTGATTTTGGACTAAAAAACAACCGAGCCAAAACCCACATGTCGTCGTCGGCAGTGTTCGTGCGATTTTCGGTGAGTCCGACGACCAAAATCGTCGAACCAGGTATGAAACTTCATCTACTCTTCGTGCTCTACCTGTTTATGTGATGGGTTTGTGTTAATTTTGAGGTTTTAGAGATCAATTTCAAACCCCCGGTTATGTCGACGATTTCGGCTAGTTTCGGTTAGGTTTTGGCTGTAGTCCAAGAACAAAAATCACTCCCCTTGTTAGTCTGAACGTATTGGTATAGGTATTGTAGGGTGTTTTGAGAATTTTCCGTCGCCGGAATTTTCTCAAGGCACCCACGTGCTGCCGGCACGTGGGCCACTTGGTGGCGGCCCATTGTATTAAAAAAAACTCCCTATGTCTTCCTGAGCGTGACGGTATGCTTGAATTCAAATTTGGTTATCGTATGACAGTGGAACGAATTTACGCATATTAGACGATATCTGGGTTTGATATGTTCGGACCCTTGGATCTTCTCCAATTCCAAGTATGTTGTTCTCTGTACCTCACGGATTGTGTAGAAACTCACGGATCGAGAATCGGAATCCTGGATACTCCGAATTAATGATTTTAGGGTTAGATAAACCGGTGACTGTCTGATTGTGCGATGGAGAGCGATCTGACAGCTCGATCGAGACCAAACTTTCAAGACATGTTCAGTAGACCTTGTTGGAGCTGTAGGAAATTTCGGATTTGAAATCGGAGGTCGTGGGCCCCGCGGGCCTTGTTGACCAAAAATGGAAAGTTTGACCAAACTGTTGACAACGGGTCTTTTGAAACCGTCCCATCCTTTGGAAAGTACTAGAATAGCCTTAGGACTTTTCTAAGGTGGCAGGTCCACGTTAAGTCCCGGGAACTTGGGTTTGATTTTAAATGTGCGGTTGAGGCCGTATAACGAGTTTTGGTAGTGTTTGGACATTTGATTTAGTGTGCATTACTCTCTGAACATTTGAAGGGTATGTTTATAGTGTTTTAATTTTGAGATTATAATATTGTTTAATTGTGGTTAATGGCTGTTATATTGATATAACTGAAGCTTTGGGGATGGTGTGAATTGATGCATGATTTGATATTGAATGACGATAATTCCTGTGTGAATCTGGAATTCAATTATGATTGTGGAAACTGAATCGGTTGGTATTTAATATTTTTGGTTGGAGGTTATGAATGTGTGGGGTTTGGAGTATATGCTTTTGAGAGTTGCTGTCTTTACTACAATATTTTGAGTTATGGAATATATGATTATGGGATTTCTTGGGATTTCTATTGTTAGTATTATTATTATTGGATTTTGAGAATATGATCTTTTATTATATATATTAGTTTATGAAAGTGGACTTTGGATCTTGGCGATGACACGCCATCTCATGTAACACCCCCCCCCCCCTCTTCTTTGAATACAGATACAGGAATTAATGGATAATGGATACTTGGAAATTGTGGTTATGGTTTGGATATGTCGAAACCCAGGCACCCTTGACAGGGTGTTACTGTAGACCCTTAGCGGGGTAGTCTGGGCACATAGAACTAGTCACAGGTGCACGAGTATTGAGGATTGTGCTGTGCGTGCTAGTGAGTTCAGTCCCCCGATTGGACGGCTCGTCCCTGGCCACATGGTTGTTGAGGATTCCTCTGTGTGGTTCAGCCAAATGATCCCCATGTTGGATTGTTTTCCTCAGTACATGATATGCACTATCATATGTACCTCCCATTGGATACTGATACTTGGAAACAGTGGATATGGATACTTGGATACATGGAAATGGATACTTGGGTATGATCGGAACTCGGGCACCATTGACAGGGTGTTACCGTAGACCCTTAGCGGGGTAGTCTGCGTGCGTAGGACTTGTAATAGGCGTACGAGTATTGATGATTCTGCCGTGCATGCTGGTAAGCCTAGTCCCCCGGTTGGACAGCTTATTCCCTAGCCACATGGTCAATTGAGGATTCTTCCATGTGGTTTAGTCAAACAATCCCCGTGTTGGATTGTTTTTCCCTGGTACATGATAATGGTGTGGGGTGTGCATATATATATGTGGATTCGTATTCGGATTGAGATTCGTGAACTTGTGCTTCGTGAGTACTCTGCACAGGTATGAACGTTTGATTTATAGCTTGGAAAGTAAGAACTGATATGGGTTTTGAACTCTTTTACGTTGAAAACTACGATCGGTATTATTTTTGTGTCATAATGTAACTGGTTGAATTTGTCCTTGGTTTGAAGTTGTGAATAACAAAAGCTATTGATTATACAAACAAGTGGATATGGAACTTATAGCTCCATCTGGAAAGTGTTGTTTGGCAACATACGCCTTGGATAGGGTATGGTTGCGGGAAAGAACTGATAAAAGGAAAGTAACTTATAAAGTGTTCAGTGTGTGCCTTGTCGAATTTGAAGTTGTAAATGAATCTAAATTTAATTGTTGGTATTACTTTAAATAATCGTATATTATCTGAATCGTGATTGTGGATATAAGAACTACGTGTGGCTTAATCCCTTACTAATGGGTAAGTAGGTAGCCTGGGATTTAACCTAGGTGCAATTGCAAAATAAACTGTTTGAGCTACGCTTTTATTGTTCTAAGTGTGGAAATGAATTTTGGAAGGAGAAAGGTCTTTTTTGATTGCTGTTACGATAATTGGTACATGTGTATGGATTTACAAAGGAGTTCAAAAGCAAGAACATTTTAGAAAATGTTTGGTTATGAGGCAGGCAGGAGGCCTATTTGTTTATTGTGTGTGACGTACTTTGTGCATGCTGAAGGTTGGTGATTTTAAATTGTGTTTTTGACATGTTGAAAAATTTGATAAAGTCTGTTTTTCAAGGAAGACTCTGCCGAAATTTCGACAGAAGTCTCAACCCCATTTTCCTTTGTTTTAAGGGAAGAGGAGGTTTGTAATTAGTAAGTGGGCCTAGCATTGGTTGGATGTCAGAAAAACCACAGGGTCCGTCATGGATTCCAAGGAATTCGGGGTGGGTTTTGTCAACAGGATTCGGAGAAGAATCTGCAAAGCCATTGTTGTTGTCCATCACCGGGGCTTCTAGGGACAGAGGCGCGACAAGAAGGGGAAAGATTAGCTCTAACACATGGGATCCCATAAAAGAAAGCTGGAACAATTAGGCAGCACCGCCAGCTGACCCATGTTGGCGACGTAATGAATTGACCACCGCCAAAACAATGGAGTAAGGGAAAGATAGGGGTGAGGGAGAGTCCACGGACTCCCGTTAGAAATATGCCCTTAAAGCCAACTAATTATGTAATAGTTAGAATTAAGGACATCTTTGATAAAAGACATATTAGGTTATCAATGGGCAGGAAAGGTTGTTTTATACATTTAATCATCCTATATTATCTTTCAATATGTAGAACAACCATAGTCCAAGGAATGCGTAAGTGGATATGAGAGCTATGTAATGAGATTGCATAAATGGAGACTTCTCATCATCCCTAAATCCTGAATATGTTCCTTGTCATAGGAATCTTGATTGGGCATCAATATTCCGCAAAGACCAGTACACAGTATCGACTCTATATGTAGGGAATGGCAAGGTCTCAAGTAATTAAGTGTGTTGATACATCGATATGTGTGTAGGTGCTTGTAGAAGAACAAGTACACTGAACGCGATCCAACACATGAGTTACAGCATGGAAGTCTTTACTCACATGTCAAGCTGGAACTCATAAATTGCAATGGTCCAAAGTAATCCTTAGACCTGAGGCATCATAGATGTTTTGTGGCTATGTTGTTAATCTTTGAGGGCACTATACGGTCATGCTGAATTAGGCATAGCTTAAAGGTGCTCATCATGATTCTCAATAGAGTCATGGAAGCAAATGAATGTACAACAAAGAATCTCTACTCTCAGTAAAGGAGAGAGAATACTTCAAGATATGAGTGGTCAAATCTCTGCGCATAGTAGTGGATAAGACTTGAAAGAAGAAGTCTTCAAATCTTACCAGGATAATCATATAAAAGGAATGATTCACATTATGATATTGACAATCGAATTCCATGATCTAATAATGTGAATAAGGAGTATAGACATAAGAGAATGATTCAATTGCACGGTCATTCCAATTTGAATAGGTTCTTTCACAACGTCTCATTTAGCTCGGATAACCATGACTTGCTGCTAGGCGACAACCATAGTTTGTGGATGTTGTAAAAGGTTTCGATTAACCTTTATTAATAGGAAGAATTAAATTATGGAATTTAATTCGTGTATCATCTCTGAGGAGTTGAGTCAACCCATTACCTTGCTATAGGGAACCTACGGATCTGCACACCCAAAGAATGTGATTAGAGGTACAAATGAGGAGAAATGAAATGAGGAGACACAAGTCAATGGTGGTTAATCAAATGTCAAAGTCAACGGTCAAAAGTCAACATGTTGACCAGAGCAATTGACCAAAGCCAAATAGTTCAACCGGGTCAATTAAGTAAGATTATATATAATTTAATAGTTAAATTATAATTAAATGATTAATCATGGAATTAATATTGACATATAGAAATATTAGATTGGGCTTTTAAATATGATTTAAAAGGAAAGGGACAAAATAGCCCAAAAGGCTATTGGGCCCAATGTCACGACCCGACTCCCCTAGCAAGATATTGTCCTCCCCCCTCATGGTTTTGTTCTTGGGCTAAGGCTAATGCAATCTTGCCCAAAAGGCCTCTTGCTAGGAAGAGAAGTGTCCACACATATAAGGCACTTCACTTTTCCCTCCCCGAGCGATATGGGATTGCTCACCGTTCTTGTTTCCCCAAGACACGGGTCTTACAATCCACCCCCCTTGGAGCCCAGCTTCCTCGCTGGCACACTTCCGATCGGGGTCCAGCTCTGATACCATTTTGTCACGACCCGACTCCCCTAGCAAGATATTGTCCGCTTTGGGCCTCCCCCCTCACGATTTTGTTCTTGGGCTCAAGCTAATGCTATCTTGCCCAAAAGGCCTCTTGCTAGGAAGATAGGTGCCCACACATATAAGGCACTTCACTTTTCCCTCCCCAAGCGATGTGGGATTGCTCACCGTTCTTGTTTCCCCAAGACACGGGTCTTACACCCAAGGGATAAGTGGCATAAGATTACATGACCCATGGACCAAATGGAGCCCCAAATACCCACCCAAATTCCCTTGCCTTTTGTGTTGTCCTATATAAGCTAAATTTTGGAGAAAACCTAGCAAGGGGTTTTTGGTTTCCTACTTTGGTTGATGAGTGATCTTCTTTGTATCTCATCTTCCATAAACCAAAATATTGATCCAATCAAGAAGTAGACTAGCATCCTTACTTCTTGATTGCCTTCTCTTCATCTCTAGGAGCATTTGGTGTGGTGAGGTAGAGGACTCCAATCTTGGAGCTTAAGGTGAAGGAGTCAAAATCAATAGAAACAAAAGGCCTTTCCAACAAAGTTGTTCATTCTTGAGAAATCACGAAAAGGTCATCAAGGGTAAATATCTATTCCCTTTTTCTTTTTTCTATTTGTGTTCAAAGAGACTAGGCTAAGATACTTGGTTTAAAATGAAAAAGGTTTAGCTCAACTAGTATAAACAAAATGAATCCGCAATTTAGAATGTTTTTGTTGTATAGGTTGTGGCTAAAGTTCATTTCCTAAGCATTAGATGCATGTTTCCTTCAAGTGGTATCAATAGCCAAGGTCTAGTCTCTTTGAGCCTTTTATTTTGGTTATTGGTTTTAATATGGGCTTGTTTTCAAACTTATGTGATATATGTGTTAGATTTTCTTTTTCATGCCACTTATTCATAGGATATGAGATATAGGATATAGGATGAATGAGTAGGACTACGAAAAGAAAAATCAAGAGATGACACCAATGGGGGTGGCGACAAAGAGGGGCTTTTTGGGTCTTGTGTGTGTCCATGTGTGAAATGTTTACATGGTTGTGTTAGTCTTGAAATTCTAAGCATGGATATGATTTTTGCATGAATTTAGGATTTTTGTGTGATTTATGAAGAGTCATAAAGATTTGAAAAAGGATTTTTGCATTAAGCCCATATTATCCAATAACAAATTTTAGAATTAGATTTATTATCTAATGAGATAAAATAATCAAAGAGATGATTATGGACTTATGAACACAAATACATGACACAATGTGATTGGCCAATTATTCATTAGATGAATGGAATAGGTTTGATTTATTGGTTTGTAAATTAAGTTCTCTATCTCAATTTCTCTATTCTCAAATAGTTATAGGGAAGAAGGAATAATCAAGTCAAGATTACTTGTATTATAAATGGGTCCAAACCCAATAACAACCATGAATGTTTTAAGTAGTTAAGGCACGTAATAAAATCAACCTCTTTCCAAAGGCCTTAGATCCGACATCTTGGCTAGATGTTAAATCGAAATCAAGTCCTTAATCATCTATAAGCCTATAGATGACTATTTATCTAAACTTAAGAAAATGCAAAGGCTTTCCGTTAGTAGTAGTGCATATTCCCAAATCTCAAATAAAAGAGGTTTATGAAATTGATTTGATTTACAAAACAAATAGTGGGAGTATCGTACAACTACTAATATGATTTAGAATAATAGTTGTCCTAGGCCAAGTAGTTTAATTGGATTAAACATGTTTATGATGAGACCTTAAAACCCTCAATTAACTAAATTAAGTAGAAAAACGATAGACTTTTTGAAAGCCTAGTCGTGGCCTTCTACCATGGTGAATTCCAAATAGGCTTGACCCTTGTGAAGGCTTTGCCTCAGATATGGGGGGTTAACAGCAAGATGTTCTTGCTTAGGAAGAATTGATTTATACATTGGATGTTGTAAGGATAGGCTCAAACATGGACCAACATTCTATTATGATGAGGTTCATGATTGTATCACTATACTTTGCAAGAATGGTGGGCTAAAACTTAACTAGTACAAATGGTGCCTCACGATAATATTCGGGGGTATACATTAGCTAGAGGCCAAATTATATGGGAACTCACATCATGATGTGAAGGAGTAGAATGACTCTCTTTTATTATTTGTGTTATCCCTAGATCCTATTATGGTGCGGTGATCCAAGGTGGGAGGAGCCATAGAATTTAAAGACCCTAAATCTATGGCCTTAACCAAAACAATCTAATTTTATTTCTGTTATGTTTGTAGATACTTCTGTAGAACCCCATTTATAACACATTACACAAAGCAAGCCTCAAATGAACCATATAATGTCAAAAGGGATTAGCTTCCATAAGGATGCTAAAAGGAAGAAGAGATGTAATGTACATCTTTCATGCACAAAGAGCAAAACTTATGAAGAGAGCAATTTTGTCCTTGAGTCAGTAATGGCCGTTGAAACTTCCACATCGATAATGGATTCAGGATCAAAGGAAATTGTCAAAAGGGGAAATAGTGCTATGTGTCAGTAATGGTACCCAAATATCTACGAAAGCAATAGGCACTTTCCACCTTAAGCTACCACAGCGGAGACACTTGAACTTAAAGAATGTCTTTATCTTCCAAGTTGCGTAAAGAACCTAGTATCTGTTTTAGCATTGCCGAATAAAGATTACACTGTCACATTCAATAGAATGGGATGCTCTTTACAACAAGGCAATTGAATGATATGTAAATGTACTATGATCAATGCTCTCTACCAAATTCAAATTGTGGAAAATAGCAATTGCTTGATTGAGATGCCAGGACCTAAGAGGCCCAGAGAAGAACTCAATCCGACTCAAGTTTGGCACCTAAAGTTAGGACACATTGGCCAGGATAGGATACAAAGGATGGTCAAACAGGGATACCTTGAATCTTTGGGTTCGGTCCCTATGCCCACCTGCGAATCCTGTCTTCAAGGCAAAATGTCAAACTTGCCTTTTTCAGGAAAAGGGGAAAGAGTCACTGAGCTTCTTGAATTAATCCACATTGATGTATGTGGGCCATTGTCCACTACATCAAGGGGTGACTTTTCTTACTTCATTAAATTCACCAATGATTACTCTCGGTTGGGCTATGTATACCTAATAAAGTACAAATCCGAGGCCTTTGAAAAGTTCAAAGAATTCAAGAACGAAGTTGAAAAGCAAACAGGAAAGAGTATCAAGATTCTAAGATCAGATCGAGGAGGAGAATACTTGAGTACTGAGTTTCTTGAATATCTCAAGAAACATGGGATCCTATCTCAGTGGACTCCACCGGGAACTTCACAATTTAAATTTTTTCTCCGCAAAAGGAGAAACCAAACGTTGATGGACATGGTCTGATCAATAATGAGTTATACTGACTTGCCAGTATCGTTTTGGGGATATACACTTCAAACTACAACATACCTGCTAAATAGAGTACCTTCCAAATCTGTGTACAAAACACCATATGAAATGTGGTTAGGGAAGAAGCCAAGTCTTAATCATCTTAAGATATGGGGTTATTCGGCTTATGTCAAGAAGCATGATATTGACAAGCTAGACACTAGATTAGAAATGTGTAGATTCATTGGATATCCAAAGGAAACTTTAGGATACTACTTCTACCATCCAAACAAACAAAAGGTGTTTGTTGCAAGATTGCAAGATTTCTTTCGATTGATTTTGCATTGGATGACACCTGTGTGCAAAAGGTTGAGCTCAAGGAAGAGTTTGGAGAGCCTCATGAACCTGAAGTAGAGTCTGATCCAGTTGACAATCCGGTCCCTTTACCCACACTCACCCAACCTTCACGTAGGTCTAAAGGGACCAGTAAAGCACCTGATAGATAGCTGGGCTTACACCATGGGAGATGACATGGAAGATCCTTCACGTAGGTGATAAAGCACCTGGGAGATGACATGGAAGATCCTGAAACCTACACGAAGGCAATGTTGGACATTGACTCAAAGAAATGGCATAAAGCCATGAAGTCTGAGATGGATTCTATGTATGCCAACCAAGTCTGGACTCTGGTCGACCCATTCTAAGGTATTGTACCAATAGGAAACAAATGGGTCTTCAAGAGGAAGAAGGGATCAAATGGCAAGGTGGAGACCTATAAAGCTAGATTAGTAGCTAAAGGCTACAGACAAAGAGAGAGAATTAACTATGAAGAAACTTTCTCTCCTGTAGCAATGATAAAATCCATCCGCATACTTCTCGCCATAGCAGCATATTATGACTATGAGATATGGCAAATGGATGTGAAAACGGCTTTTCTGAATAGCCACCTTCAGGAAGAAATCTACATGGATCAACCTGAAGGATTCATATCTAAACATGAAGAGAAGAAAGTATGCAAACTTCAAAGGTCAATCTATGGACTGAAGTAGGCTTCAAGGAGTTGGAACATTTGTTTTGATGAAGCCGTTAAAGGTTATGGTTTTAGCCAAAATGAAGATGAACCTTGTGTATACAAGAAAAATAGTGGGAGCGCAGTCGTATTATATGTAGATGACATATTAATGTTTGGAACCGACATAGGCATGTTGACCTCTATGAAACTATGGTTATCAAAGACCTTCTTAATGAAGGACCTGGGAAATGCATCTTACATACTGGGTATCAAGATCTATAGGGATAGATCGAGAAAACTAATTGGATTATCTCAATCCCTGTATGTGGACAAAGTGCTCAGAAGATTCCAAAATGGAACATTCCAAGAGGGGTTTTCTGCCAATCAGACATGGTATTCACCTGTCTAAGAGCATGAGTGTAACATCTCATATCGACCAACGGAGAGGGGGTGATGTGCCTTATATGTACATGCCCACCTCCATCTAGCACGAGACCTTTTGGGAGCTCACTGGCTTCGGATTCATAGGAACTCCGAAGTTAAGCAAGTTAGGGCTAGAGCAATCCCAAGATGGGTGACCCACTGGGAAGTTGCTCATGAGTTCCCAGAAACAAAACCGTAAGGGGAGAGAGGGGGGCCCAAAGTGGACAATATCTTGCTACGGTGGAGCTGATTCGGGATGTGACATAATGGTATCAGACCACATTGACCAACGGAGAGGGGTTGATGTGCCTTATATGTACATGCCCACCTCCATCTAGCACGAGGCCTTTTGAGAGTTCACTGGCTTCGGATTCATGGGAACTCCGAAGTTAAGTGAGTTTCGACTAGAGCAATCCCAGGATGGGTGACCTACTGGGAAGTTGCTCGTGAGTTCCCAGAAACAAAACCGTGAAGGCAAGGGGGGGCCAAAGTAGACAATATCGTGCTACGGTAGAGCCAATCTGGGATGTGATAAAATGGTATCAGAGCCACTCTGCCGTGTGGTGCGAGTGTGCCGGCGAGGACGTCGGGCCCCTAAGGGGGGAGGATTGTAACATTCCACATGCCCACCTAGCTCAATGGCTTCGGATTCATGGGAACTCCGAAGTTAAGCAAGTTGGGGCTAGAGTAATCCTAGGATGGGTGACTCACTGGGAAGTTGCTCGTGAGTTCAAAGAGGGCAGAGAGGGGGGCCCAAAGCGGACAATATTGTGCTATGGCGGAGCGATCCTGGATGTGACAATGAGCCCTAAAACCCTAGAAGCAGTGATACAGATGAGCAGGATCCCATATGCCTCCCTAATTGGGAGCCTAATGGGTGTCATGCTGTGTACGAGGCTTGATATCAGCTATGCTGTGAGCATCACAAGAAGATATTAATCAAACCCAGGATCAGAACACTGGAGTGATGTAAAGACTGTGTTAAAGTACCTCTGATGTTGATGATCGTAAATCCACTTCTAGATATGTGTTCACATTGAATGGAAGGGCAATCCGTTGGAGATGTTGCAAGCAGAGCACCACTGCGGACTCCACAACTGAAGCAGAGTACATAGCTGCTTCGAAAGCAGCAAAGGAAGCGATCTGGATGAAGAAGTTCATTACTGAACTTGGAGTGGTTCCATGCATTGAGTTACCAGTCATTTTATACTGTGACAACAATAGGGCTATAGCACAAGCCAAGGAACCAAGGTCTCATCAAAGATCCAAGCACATTCAGAGGCGCTATCACTTAATCAGGGAATATGTTGCTGATGGAGATATTAGCGTGCTCAAGGTGGCTTCAACAGACAACATAGCAGATCCACTCACAAAGCCTATGAGTCAGCTTCAGCTGGACCGACACATGGAGAAGATGGGTTTTAGATACATGTCAGATTGGCTTTAAAGTGCAAGTGGGAGATTGTTAGAAATATGCCCTTAAAGACAACTAATTATGTAATAGTTAGAGTTAAGGACATCTTTGATAAAAGACATATTATGTTATCAATGGGCAAGAAAGGTTGTTTTATACATTTAATCATCCTATATTATCTTTCAATATGTAGAACAACCATAGTCCAAGGAATGCATAAGTGGATATGAGAGCTATGTAATGAGATTGCATACATGGAGACTTCTCATCATCCCTGAATCCTGAATATTTTCCTGGTCATAGGAATATTGATTGGGCGTCAATATTCTGCAAAGACCAGTACACACAGTATCAACTCTATATATAGGGAATGGTAAGGTCTCAAGAAATTAAGTGTGGAGACACATCGATATGTGTGTAGGTTGTGGTAGAAGAACAAGTACACTGAATGCAATCCAACCCATAAGTTACAACATGGAAGTCTTTACTCACATGTCAAGCTGGAACTCATAAATTGCAATGGTGCAAACTAATCCTTAGACCTGAGGCATCATAGATGTTTTGTGGCTATGTTGTTAATCTTTGAGGGCATTATACGGTCATGCTGAATTAGGCATAGCTTAAAGGTGCTCATCAGGATTCTCAATAGATTCATGGAAGTAAATGAATGTATAACAAGGAATCTCTACTCTCAGTAAAGGAGAGAGAATACTCCAAGATATGATTAGTCAAATCTCTGCGTAGAGTAGTGGATAAGACTTGAAAGATGAAGTCTTCAAATCTTACCAGGATAATCATATAAAAGGAATGACTCGCATTAGGATATTGACAATTGAATTCCATGATCTAATAATGTGAAAAAGGAGTATAAACATAAGAGAAGGATTCAATTGCACAGTCATTCCAATTTGAATAGGTTCTTTCACAACGTCTCATTTGGGTAGGATGACCAATTTTGCCACAAGTAAAATAATATTGCGGAATATATTCATAGTTAAGGGTAAATTACTCAAATGGTCCTCAAACTTATACCCGATTTACATTTTGGTCCCTCAATTAAATTATTCGTTCAAATGGTCCATCAACTCTATATTATTCGCTCCATTGGTCCTGTCGTTACACTCTGTCAATGTTTCCATTAAATATGAGGGCAAATTGGTCATTTCGTCCATCAACTCTCTCTCTCTCTCTCTCTCCTTCTTCTTTTTCTTCTTCTTCCTCTCTTCCTTCCTAGCTCTGCTAGTCTCACCCGACCTCCCCATCTTCAGCTCCTACCTCCACTGGACCTACAATACCTCCAACTCCTCTCTATCCATCGCCTTTGTCTCTACGCCCTCCCAATCTAACGGCTGGGTAGCATGGGGCATCAACCCCACCTCCACCAAGATGGCTGGGGCATAGATCCTCTTAGCCAATGCTTGCTATTGCTTCTACAAGTTGGGAAGTTTGTATTTGCTAAAATTGTCCCATAAATGATCAAAGTACTAACAAATTTGAACAATTTAGCTTTTGGTTGTGGATTGTTTTACAACTGGAAGAGAAAGGTGGTGGTCATGGGGGAATGGCATGAGAAGAAAACCCCCCAGGGGTAAGTTCAGGGGTAAAAAAGAAAAGAGCGGAGGTGGGGTGAGGATTTGTATGGGAGTGGAGGGTGGTCATGGGAGAATAAGAGGAGAAAACTGCAAGAGGAGGCGAAGAGGGGGTGAGTTCTGGGTCTGTTCTTAGGATTATAATTTTTTTTTTTTAATCTCATTTTCTTCAAAATTTTCTAATTTTGTATTTGTTGTAACCTTATTTTTATTTGTTAATTATGAAAAGTCATATTTACCCTAAAATTTGGTTAAATCTAGCAGAAAATTAGACGGTGGGATCAATGGAGCGAATAATATAGAGTTGATGGACCATTTGAACGAATAATTTAATTGACGGACCAATATGTAAATCGGGTATAAATTTGAGAACCATTTGAGTAATTTACCCCATATTTAAACTATACCGTCTTATCTCTTACTTTTGGAAAGATAACCGGTGTCCGACGAATAAGAGGAAGCATGTCGTCAAAGCACACATGAATGCGAACGAAACGCCTTACACAATCAGTGCCATTACGGTTGTCCACCCAGGGTAGCGCTAATAGCCTCAGCAACTGCAACCGTCATACAAAATCCAGGGACTCCTTGCAATTGAACCCAAAACGTACTAGAGAAAGAGATAAGGAATGCAAACAACCATCATCCAGAAGATCCATCACTAAGATCAGAGACCGCTGAAAAGCCCAAAGGTTCCATATCAAGAATTCGTTTTTTTGTCTCAATCACTGACGAAGCACACCCAAAAACGATTGGTGTCAACTTCCTTAATTAATAGAAGCATCCTCAGAGCCTTTCCATAACTGCGAGAAAGTTTTTATAAAACTATCTCAGTTGATAGGTTGAACTCAAAACACTTGAGCCATGAGACTATAGATAAAACTATAACGAAGCGATCAGAGACATCAGAGGACCCAATGACCACACTAGCGAGTTCGCGTGATGTAAGAACCAATCGACTTCCAAAAGAGCATTTGATCTCATCAACTATTTCATCGGGAGCAATAACCGGAGAAGACATGGCAGCGGCTCAAACCCTCGAAGAGAGGGTTGTTGAAGAGGGACGACAACGACGTTGGAAGGTGAGGGAGCGCGACGACGACATTGGAAGGGGAGGGCATGCGACGATGATGCAGGAAGGCAAAGTCGA
Source organism: Prunus avium (assembly GCF_965620075.1). Lineage (NCBI taxonomy): Eukaryota > Viridiplantae > Streptophyta > Magnoliopsida > Rosales > Rosaceae > Prunus > Prunus avium. The sequence goes on along the minus strand of NC_142285.1, from coordinate 30,085,272 downwards.
GTGCGCTATTGCATAGAGTGCGAGTGAAAGGAAGTGATGAGGGTGCACTGGAAGGCGAGGTCGAAGGCGCGAGGGCAGAGAGACTAGCTGAGGAAGGCGGACGAAACTGAAGAGGAGGTGACGGCGCACTAACCAAACCCTAACCCTAACTTGTGTCTTTCCTCGCTAGCGAGAGAGAATCTCTTTCCGTCTTATTGTCATCCAATTTTAATGCAAAGAAACTTGTTAAGCTGGATATGCTTCGTAGTTGCATGTCCACATTGGTACATGAATCTTGAACACATTACAATAATTGACAACAAAAATAGGGATGCAAAAGTTATCTGTCTCCGGACCACATACTGTTTACCAAAATCAACATTTTCCAATAGATTCTTTTGAGGTCTGCCTTAGCTTATTCACGCCACTTCTCCACCCATGGTAAAAATGGAGGCCAACAACTTTCGGAGCTACAACCTCCTTATAACATTCACTTCAACTCAACTTCTGGAAATCCCTTCACCGCCTCATCATCCTCCGGTGTTTTTAATGCTTTTCGCTGCCAAATTTCTTCGTATGTTTCCTTATTTGAGACTCAGTCTTTTACTGCAGCTCCCTTGAGTCTTGAAAGCCATTTTTTATACGCTGAGCAAATAAAAGAGAGGTCTCAGATCATCAAATTCTAAAACATTTGGCAGAATCAATTGCTCCAAATTTTTCTTTGCGCATTCCGAGTCTTTATGTATATCAGATTTAGAGAGCTTGGTAACCGAGTCTTTTGGCACACTGCAACCCCATAACAATTTATTACTCATACAACAAAACTGATTACTAAATTTTCCTTTTTTTTTTTCTAAATACCAAAAGGACATTGCATCCATAGTTGAAGAAAGCATGATATCAAACAAAACATTGCAAAGCGAAAAAATATAAGTGGTGTTTCATTTTATCAAAACCACTAATGTACAGTAAATGATACTATTCATATATAGCAAAGCATCTTGTACAAAGAAAGTAAGTTAGCAGCAGTATACAAAGTGAAATATCAACTTAACTTAGTTTAGGATTTGGCCAAAGTATTCACTTGGATAGATCTCTTAAGTCAATCATTCAAAGTGAATTTCTTTGAACAAGACATGATCTATCAACAAATCCAAGCAAACTGTGAGCCTTAAGAATGAACGTAATATGAAACGTCCATAGTATGAAATTTGTTGAATTAAATCTCATATAGGAAATGAGATTGAAAATGTCGGAGAGAAGATAATTTTTTTAGGGGTAGCCATGACTTTTCCTTGTTTCATTAGAAAATACTTCAAACCAGAATAAATAAATAAAAATTTAAAAAATAAATAAATATATAAATATATATAATAATAATAATAAAAAGACAAATGCAAAATTATTTCTTAATATGGCAAGTTAACGTTCGTAATAGAATTATCTTAATCTGTTTATATAGAGAATAATTTGTGGAATCAATCTTGAGAAACGTTGTTAATTGCTTAAGATCAAAGCAATGCAACTGTTCACTTATTGGAAATATTTTCATTACAAAGCTATAAAAGTGTTCTAGAGAGTTTAAATTATTAAAGCTATAACACGAGTTACCCAGCCCACCACTTGAGCTAATTATTTAAAATAATAATCAGACTAGAAACTAATCAAGCTTTACTTCATGAGAGACTTAATGGATCCAATGATGGAGAAAACCAGCACAAAGAGTCCAACTATAGTTGAACTGCCCTTCCAAAGATCCTTGAAGTAAACTCGTTTCAGGATCGAAATGTTACGGTTGCAGAAGCTGGTTTCGTAGTGCTCCTTAAGCTTACTACAGATATCTGCATAGCAGGTTCCACTAACCATAATCTCCTGACAAAGTGAATTAATCAGCTTCGCCACTGCGTCGCTGCTGCTTAGCAAGTTAACTATAACATGGCTTTCAATCAGCGCATTCACATCTTCCACAGTGTCCACAAGCTGATCCAGCATCAAAAAGTAACTGCAAACATAAGCCTCCTCTGGGTACATAAGCTGCTCCAAGGCCATCACGTTTCGAATAATGCAATCTTCCCCATACCTGGCCCGAAATTTTGTAAGCTTCAAGTTCATATTTCTAAAACATGCCATTTTGAAATTACATTTGTGGTCCTCAACTCTTTTTATGACGTAGCGTTCACCTTCATTTGGCCTAAACTTCACCCCTGCTTCCTTCAGCTTTCTTACGTCGTATATAGTTTTGGTACGGATGTACTCGCCATTTCCTTCCCAATTCATGTTTTCTGTCCGCATAATCTCTTTTTCTGGCCACATAAAATATCTTACCAAGTCAGTGAAATGTTTCACTTGTTCATTCTTAATGGGTTGTAACTTCGTGTATTCCTTAAAGAACTCACAAGTAAGCTTTAGAAAGGGGTGATCATAAGCAGGTTCGATTTTCTTAGTCTCCATACGATGATCATCAGATCTAGAAGGGGTCGAGCGGGAAATTGGAAAACAAGGCTGGAAGCAGGGTTGATCATAAGCAGGTTCGGTTTTCTCAATCTCCATACGATGATCATCAGATCTAGAAGGGGTCGAGCGGGAAATTGGAAAACAAGGCTGGAAGCAAGGCAAGCAGCTGTGCAGGTCATCCGCCTCTTCTTTCTCCTGAACATTTTTTCGGGGATTGGAACTGGAATAGGTGGGGTTGGCAAAGTGATATAGCGCTTGAAGAAGAGGATAAGGAAGCTGATTTTCCAAGAGTATCAGGTCCTGCTGGACAGCTTTCCTCAGCAATGGCGATCTTAAAAGGTAATAATTTTCATGCTTTTCGGGTTCACAGTTCCTCAAAAAGAGTTCAAGGATGAAGCAGGCATCAATTAGAATTACCTTCGCAAATTCAATATCAGGCTTGATGGCCCCTGCATAACAACGAAGATTGTCTTCTTCTTTCTCACGGATGAAGTTTTCTAGTTCCTCCTTTTTCCTTGAAGTTCGTTGGCAGAAATTCTCATAATATCTCATTTTAAGTCTTTCCATATCCCCCAGTTCCGGCTTGCCATGGTGGAAAGGGCCTATTGAAATCAATTGAGGAGTGTATGCTTCATTTTTTACATTCCGGAGTTTGCTAGGAATCCGGTAGATACACCACTGCTCCGAGAATTCAACAGAAACGTAGCATTTTTTTTCAATCTGATCAGTTTTCTTCGCCATTTGTGAAGCCATCATCTTTGTCCTAGTGACCACAAGACTAAACAGTGTTTATTAGTTGCAAAAATGATTGTAATTAAATTTTCCAGCAAAGGATTCACAAATTAATATGTAAATGATATGGCACGTGAAATGATACTTCTTTAGTTTGAATAAATAGGCAAGGGTAAAATTCAAATGCTTCAACCTTAAATGGAACAAAGCTGTATCATCACCTTGCAATGTAGTTTAATGATGATAATGTCTATTTTTTAGATATGTGTTCAAGGATTTTAGATAGGGTTTCACATTCGGGGACAACCAAAGTTTTTGGTGCTAGAAATTATTTAATATCTCAAGATCCAAAGAGTACAAAGCGAAAGATTGCAATAACAAAATAAATCCAAGAAAAAGATTTATATATTCAAAAAATATATATAAAATTCACTAGCTAGCTGCATCAGAACTCGTTCTATATTCTATAGACGAGATATATCATATACCCTCAACATATATGAAAATAGAAACAAATTAAAATGTAGCAAAATCAATGGATGGGAGTAAAGAACCTGCTGCAAGTTTCGATTATGCTGAAAACGGAAACAGCAGGTATCTTACAGTTGCTGAACTCAGAAGTTCTTGAGTACTACTCGATCACCACAATCTTGTTCTTGTAGGCTTTTAATCCATCGGTCTACTATATTTATATTGATCACAGGGAAATTGAGCAAGTACGTGGAAGAAGATGCAGCTGCAAGTGTAAATTAATTAAAGTTAAACCAAGACTAAAACAAGAGGAAATTTAAAGGTTTTATTTAATTTAACTTAAACAAAGACTGGCGTTAGGTAAACTAACCACGTTCAAATTTTGAGAGTTTTCCACAAAACACTCATGCACGTGCAAATAAACGTATCTCAAGTTCCGTGTTTTTCTCAAAATTTGCATTGTTTATGTTGAAGCTTTTACCAATATTAATACTTCCGTTGAAATTTAGGTGTTTTTTAGCCAATTTTATTAATATTTCAGTTCAAAACGGGAAGGGCAAAATGGTATTTTTGTATCAACATTGATTAAAATATGAATAAAAAATTAAAATTAAACTCTCTCTCTCTCCCCCTCTATCCCGATTTCTACTCCCCCCAAACTTTATTTTTTGGTTTTTTATTTGATTTTCTTTTATTTTTATTTTTTTTCATTTTTTTGTTTTTAATGTAAAAATACCATTTTACCCCTGAATTTAACAGAAAAAGTTAACAAAATTGATGGTAAGACCATTTGTCTTAACGAAAGTGAAGTTAAAGGACCACGGGAACGAATTTGGAAATTGAGGGACTCAAATGCAAATCGAATCTAAGTTCAGCGACTAATAAAACGATTAACATTGGAAACAAATTAAAATACAGCAAAATCAATGGATCAGAGTAAAGAACCTGCTGCAAGTTTCGATTATGCTGAAAACGGAAACAGCAGGTATCTTACAATTGCTGAACTCGGAAGTTCTTGAGTACTCCTCGATCACCACAATCTAGTTCATGTAGGTTTTTAATCCCTCGTTCCACTATTTATATTGATCACAGCGCGAGACGGACCCATGAATTGCAAATCGGGCAGGCTAAATTTACCTTAAAGTACAAATATATTAAGAAAATTTGGTAAATTTTTGTGGATTTTGGTTGGTTTTTGTAGATTTTTAGGCTTGGACAACATATTGTAGGAACTAAAAACTAGACTAGGTAACCTACAGGGGTGGCTAAATTTTTTTTGGGTAAATTATAAGCCCTTGTTTGTTATATGTTTATTTTATATAAGCACTCTTTTTTCAGTATATTTTCTTCATCATATTTAGAACTTTTTGTTATTATACGACATTTGAAACAGAGAAAATGTTGAAATTATTGATAATATTATTGAAATATTTGGAAGGGATTGAAGGGAAACAAAGAAAGAATAAAAAAGAAGAAGATATTTACAAGGAATTGAAGTTAAAAAAGAAAGTAAAAATAAAATAAAAACATCACATTTTGTTGGGCAGTGCACCTGACAAATTAAAAAAACATCTCATCCCAACACAAATCTCCCCCCTCTTTCTTTTTAATTCTATTTTCTCGTCTCTCTTTTTTTTAATCTCTCCCTCTCTTGTTTTATTCTTTTTTCCTTCTCTCTCTCTCTTTATTATTTTTCCTTCTTCGTCTCTTCTTCTTTTCTTTCTTCTCTCTCCATCTGCTCCATCTCTCTGTTCTTTCTCTTGCAGCCGGGCTAAATGTTAGTTTAAGCTGAGAAAAAATAAAAGCCACCGGGCTGTAGCCCATGTTAAGCTGTACTAAGGTTCGGGCCTCACAGCATGCAAGTGTGAATTAATTAAAGTTAAGCAAAGACTAAAAGCAGAGGGGATTTTAACGTTTTATTTAATTTAACTTAAAACAAAGACTGGCGTTAAGTAAACTAACCACGTTCAAATTTTGATTGGCTATCGCCAGGGTGGGTGCCAAGTACCTCCTACCTTCTAGTAATTCTCTCTAAAAATATATAAAATGTAGTAGTTCACACTTTGGACAAAAACTATACTAGAATGCTGGCCAATGGCCAAATAAAGCGGAAACCTAATTGAACTGGCTTCTGAATTTTCATGGCAATTCCTATGATATATATAATTGCTTACCCATCTGTCCCATATGAAAAAGGGAAAGAAAAAAAAAACTTAGGTCCCTTTTGGTTTATGGGAAAGGAGGATTGGGGATGGGAAATCAATTGTTTTCCCATGTTTGATAAGTCTAGGCATGGGAAATGGTTGCCTGGCACATGAGAAAGTAGAAGGGAAAGTAAAGCCCTCCTCCCAACTTGGGTTTTGTTTTCCCTCCTCATGGGTAAGGCTGTGCGGTTGGACCGAAAGTACCGCAAACCGTTGGTTACCGTCCGACTTTTGCGGCCGGTAAACCAAAGTTGACCAAAAAGTCAACGCGGTTGCAGTTGACCAACCGGACCGATCAGTACCGGTCATGGTTGCGGTGTCTAGAGATCAATTCCGTCGGCTACCGCAACCGACTGAGTATATTAAAAATGAAAAAAAAATTGAAACTTCTCTACAACTTCCCACTCGCAACCCACATCAACCCTCTCCCTCTATTTTTTTCTCTCCCACTCTCCCCCTGTTTTCTCCCACAAGACCCGACCACCCCCATCCCCATAATAAGAGAGCGAGATAGAGATAGACAGAGACGGAGTCTAGAGAGGGAGGCAGAGAGAGAGATGGAGAGACAGAGAGAGACGGAGACGGAGGAGAGAGAGCGAGAGTCAGAGACGGAGGAGAGAAAGAGATAGGGAGAGAGAAGAAGAAGACGAAGAAGAAGAGGAATCATGGTTAAGTTCGAGGTTTGGAGTTTAAACCCTACGCTCTCCAACTTTTGCTAATTTTAGTTTCGGGCTTTAAAAAAAAAAAGGTTTTGGGCCGATATTCCTTCTTTTTTCAACTAAAACAAACCCCCTCTTGTAAACAAAAGAAAAAAGCCCCCCACCCATACTATTTTAGGCCCATATCCATCACCATACATAAACCCTAAATCACCCTAACCCTCTCTTTCGCTCCATCGCCGTCTTCTTCTTCTTTCTGGTTTCTCTGAGTTTTTTTTTTCTTCATCGAATTCTTCTTCTCCTTTCTCCTTCTTCTTCTTCATCACCATACTATTTAATTTAATATAATTGAAAAATTATACAAACTTTATTTTCCATTCCTACTTTTTTTTATTTAATTTAATATAATTGAAAAATTATACAAACTTTGTTTTCCATTCCTACTCAAAACAAACATGGGAAAGGAAATAAAGTGAAATCTCCCGTTACTTTCCCGGTATTACCAAACGTGGGAAAGAAATCTGCCATTTCTCATCCCTTAGGAAATCCGTTCTGTGAACCAAACTAAAAAAAGACTTTTTACTATCTGCGATTTCCTATATGTCAATTTATAAAATTAACTATAAGACTTTTTCCTTTGACAAAAAATAAAAAAGAAAAAAAAGAAGACTTTTTTTATGTGGGTAAGGGGTAGAGAGGGAGATTGAGCAATGGATGAGATTGAAGAGTATCCAATGGATGAGATTGCATATAGCATAAATGAACTAATTTTCTTTTTAAACAATCAATAAACATATGTTTTATTCTAAAAACAATAATTAATAGACATTGGAAATGACAAAACTCTAAGCAGCACATACAGAAATTAGGTAATATTAGACACAAATTGAGTTTCAGGAGGCAGAATGACACAAATTGAATTTCATTAGAAAAATGAGAATGCAATTAAGTTTCATGGGGCCAATCAATAATTAAGCCCTTCCAATTCTGAATCAAAAGACACTCGGTTTTCTCTTATTTGCGGGTTGTCTATTACGTTGCTCATCTATTCTAGCCGTCTTCTCAGTTTTATGTAGTGCTCAATGCTCGTCTATCATCTGCTCCAATACTTAAAACTTCATGAAGCCGCGGGTTGTTACTTAATGACATGTTACCCTATTAACAGAATTTACATTATAGTGAACATAGGATCTCCATAATTTGGTGCTGTGGTTTGCGATAAAATCTGAGCCTGAAAGGCTTTGGATTATTCCTTACTCAGGTTCGAATCCCTCCAATGTAACAACAAAATATAAAATTGGGGCATCAAATTTTAGATGCTACAAGGATTCTGGCACTGTGGCCACATTTCCTGCAGAGCTTAGCAGACGCAGATTTTGACTTCGGGCTGGAGAATGAATTTTGGTCTGAATCCTCCTTTCATGTCATCTGTAGAAAAGAAATTAGTGAATTTTTATTCATCTATTTGATTGAAAAAGTTTTATTTTTATTTTTATATATATAATGAAATTAGTCAGCGCACTTAACAGGCTAAACTGTGGTGGGCATCTATACCTCAAAAGTCATTTATTTTATTTTATTTTTTCCTTTATTTTCTTGTGTAAGATTCATTGGAAAGATAGTCATCGAAATGTGTCCAGTCCAGACACCCAGTTTGAAACTGGGTGTTGACTATCTTTCCAATGATGACATTTCGATGAGTATAAAGGCAAAAACAAAAGAAAACTGGGTTTTTCTTTTGTGCCAGACACCCAGTTTTTTTGCCTTTATACTCATTGAAATGTCTATTTTTCACCCATAAAAAACCCAGTTTAAAACATAAATACGAACTAGGTCATTTTGTCCAGACAGAACACATACTCAGATTTCTGCATAAATGCATATTCTTTGGCAAATAACATCCGAAGTCACTTACACAATCTCACTGAAATCAATGTACACTGTACTAGAATTCCAGCAGCAAGTAGGGCAAACAAATCTTACCTTAACAGCTCCAAAGTAATCCACAACCTTCAATGAGCTGCCTAGTGACCACCATTCTCCCAAACCACACTTAGAAACAAGAGATTAAAGCTTAATCAGTCACTAACTCAGAAAGAGGAAATTTTCGAAACTTAACCAAATCCAAGAATGGTTTACCTTATCTTGTAGAGCTCGTTCATATGATCCTAAAGGCGAAAGCGGCGCAAGAATTGGAGTTGTAGAATGAAAGTTATGGTAGAACGAAGTTTGAAGGAGAAAGAAGGGAGAGAATGAGTTTCTGGAAAGAGAGTCGTGAAGTAGGAGCTGAACTGGAACCTCATCCTTCAAAGGCTTGGTGTATATTTGTCCTATTCGTAACGACCCCGACCTTGCGTCAGGGAAAGTGGCTGAAACTCGTGAAGAGAAACTCGAGAAACTTGTTTCCCCCTGTTTTTTCCTCTTTCGAATCACCAACACACACATGGGGAAAGAAGAGATCAACACCTGTCCTTTCAATTTCCAAGGTCTCGCAAACATGATCTTTATTTGGCATTTATGCTAAATCTAATAATGAATCAAGAGCAAATTGACAATAACTGAGAAAAAGAAGAAGCAAGTAACAAGCAAATAAATGTACCTTGTGCTGCATTACAAGAGCAATCTCTCTTGCATCAATTTCTCCCATGCCACTCATTTCTACAATGGAATATTCTTTTACTAATGTTACTTGTATCTCAATTTTTATTTTCCCTTTCTTTCTCCATCTCCTTCCACTAAAACCTGAAAACTGGCTCTCGAGTTCTAAAATGATAACCATTACAAAAGGAAGAACCTATATACATTAGCAATATTTACGTTTTGTACTAGGAAAGAAATTTGGGGAGGCACTTATATACAAATTTGGGCGATAAAGCCGATGATGGGATTAAATAAGTTTGTTTAGCTACAGACAAGTCGTTCACATGTTTCATCTGAATTTGCAAAGACCACACATATAGCTGTTACGAAACTAAAAAGGTAATTGAAGCAACTTATCAATTTTCGTGTCATTTCACGTGATCGAATATTCTAAATTTGATTTTTAACGTGCACTTCCCCGTGCATCAAGAGGCTTTCAAATAAGTTTAGCTAGATAAAGAAATTTTGTAAAATACCTTTAAGTCCATTGTTTTAACGAGATTAGTTTTGCGACAAACTTCAATGAAGTTTGTCAAACTGAAAACAAATCCTAAACTAATTTTGCGTGAATAGACAAAGAAAATGCATGCTTCAAATTTTTTTAAACGCTATTGAACACTACGTCACGTTCTTAATATCTATAAGATTTCATGTCATAGAATATTTTGCATTAAACTATTTTTTAAAGAAGAAATCTTACAAATTTTTAATTACAAAATTCATGCATCGGGTTTTTTTTTTTGTCGAAGTTTCAATTAATTGCAATCCCCCAAAAGGGCAGAGAACAATACAAACAAAGCCGGGCTAAAACACCGGCCAGAAAATCAACAGGAAACAAAGAGGAACAAATCTAGCTTAAACCATCACAGTATAGCATGCAGATCATGTTCGGAAGCCAAAAAAAACTAAAACGGCAAAAGCCAACCTAAAGGCATACAACCCCCAAAGAGGCATTACGCCCACATTCGGCATAAAGCCCACATTAAACATAAAATACATAAAATAAAACACAGGAAGCCTAGCCGCCACAACCAAAGAGAAACTCCACGACTGTAGATGGGCAAACCACTAATCACCACCATGAAGAACCAAACACATGTAGGTTAGTAAACCAAGCCAAATATCCCTCAAAACATAGCCCACCCAAGATTTACTAACAAAACCAGAATTAACTCAACTAATACATCCAATGCATCGGGTGTTAGGCGGCCAGAATTTTGTTCCCGACTCACCGGTGGAACAATGGTCAAGGGAAGGCTAAGAAGATAAGCAAATTGTCATATAAATTGGAAGTTTTGTATCAGAGACTGAGAATACACGACTCCATCTCACCCACTGGTGTTGTCATTATTGTTAAATGATTTCCATTAAAAATAATAATTGTAAAATAATGAAATTTTTGAATATAATTAAACAAAGGTCATTTGAATGTTCCTAAACATTCCAAAGAAAAATGATTGTAATCATATTGGTGTGACTTAATTTCCTCATTTGCTATAGGGAATTGTTGGCTCGAGTTGACGTTTCCCGTATTGATTGATTGTAATTTGTTTCGTTTTCTATTTCTAATTTCCTACTGTAATTAGAATCAGGAGTTATAGTTTTACTTAGCCTCCAAGTTTACTTGGCCTTCAAGGCATAATTATTTCCCTTATTTTAGCATTGTATCAGAGCAACGATCTTGTGATTGCGGCTCTACCTAAACCCTAGCCGTCGCCGCCATAGGTGATCAAGACCTGCCAATCACATCCCATGGAGGCAGCTCCACCAACTCCTCTACCACCTTCCACATGATCTTAGAAGAATGGATCTCCAAAATTACCAAGTGTTTGTGCCTGATAAATCACGGCCATAAGCTGGCCGAAGGAGCCCTTTCTCTCGGCCCTGGCACTTGTTCGCAGAAGCTGAAACGCAGCGTTTCGCCAGGGTATTTCGCCTTCCTAAAGATAACAGAAGAAATGCTAAGGCATGATCATCTCGGCCTCAAGCGTAGGCCGAGGCCGAGGCCGAACAAAATTGCGGCCAAGGCATTAAAGGCAAATCATCACGTGACAGCAGGGTCCCAGGCTTCATTTAATGAAGTAGTGCCTGTTTAATGCAGCAAAACCCATTGGCCACAAAGAAGCATTTAATGCATGAGGGAAGGTGGGAAGTGACTGAAGTCAGGATTTGGTGATGAGGATCAGAGTGATTAGACGTGGACATTCTCACAAGAATTCTGACAGCCTAAGATGTTGGTTCACCAGCTATCCAGGCCATAAATGCGTCTCCACGGCCAGAGGCTCAGAACCCACGATCAAGAGCGGCGGCCGAGATTCACCGGGATTTCTGGGGTCACACCACCATACTTCACGATCCCAAATGTCGATTGGACTGCCCACTTGCGCTAATTAAACTCCACTACGCGTAAATTCAGCCTCGATTACTCATCCAGGGACTCTTCCTATAAATACAAGACTCGAGCTACATTCAAAGGGTTCAACACCAAAACAAAGCCTCCCACGGAGCAACTTATTTTTTCCTGTAATGCACTTTCAATATCTTTACTTGCTTTCCTAGGAGTAGTGGTAGATTGTAAGGAAAATCCATTCATCAATATATCATACGACCCTTGATTTTCAAGGCGCCGGAGCACCATCCTTGTTGTTCGTTCATTCACCCCATATATCACACGACCGTCGCTCCCTGAGCAGCGCGCCGGAGCATCGCCCAAAACCCACCACCAACACCATCACTCAACGGCCTTGTAGTTCAGGCCGTGAACCTAACAGCCGACACCAGTTCCTCTCTCGGCTACAATCGTTTGACTAGGAAGACAGATCAAACAGGCGCACCATTTATCCACCCAACACTCATCAACACATCAACGCACGGTAGACCGTGCTGGCACGCCCGCGCACAACCGCACCTCACCCAAAAGCAGGAAACCCCGTGTCAACGCACATCCCCTCGGCCCAGAACTCCAGGCCGTGAGATTTGCGCGGCAGACACCAAGTTACTGAATCAGGCCCATAACCAGATCCCGACTCAGACTATAACCTATGAATCTTCCGTGGCACAAATTGGCATCAAGTTGGATGGCACCAACTATGCCATATGGTCCCAAGTCATTGAGATACGTATCTCAGGCAAAGATAAATTGGGATATATAAATGAAGAACTACCACAACCTCCCCAGACGGACCCGACATTCAACAAATGGCGAACAGAAAATTCGATTGTGAAAGGATGGCTAATCAATTCTATGGAGCTGAAATTGATTAGCAATTTTATTCGCCTTCCCACTACAAAAGCAATATGGGATGCAATTGCCACAACTTACTTTGATGACTCCGATATCTTTCAGACGCATGATCTTAAAAGGCGATTATCCGGACTGAGACAATCATGTGGCTCTATTGAAACATACTACAATACCCTCCAGGGTTTGTGGAGAGAGATTGACTTTCGTCATCCTAATCCAATGCAGTGTGAGTCGGATATCAAGAGGTATAATGAAATTATTCAAGAAGATCGGGTCTATACTTTCTTTAGTTGGATTAAATAATCAACTGGACAAGACTCAGAGCGATGTACTCCAAGATATCTGACATGAATTAGTTCATTACGTGTAATTACCAATAAATCGAAAGTAGTGGAAAAAAGAGCAGGAAAGTGGAATCTTTATTTGACGATTTCTTTGCAATCTTACCCATTCATGTTTGACCGTCTAAGTATAGTGGTTTGAAATTTTCAAAGGAATATTTATAATATATTTCTTAGCACTCCTTATAAATCTATGAACGGTTGCCGCCATAAAGAGAGAAACTGGGTGTACAATTTCTAGCAATGAACTCTTCTTTTAGGCTTATTTACACCAGTGCCCCCTGAAACTACGGTCAAATCTCACATTGCCCCCTCAAACTTAAAGTGGCGTTCTTACCCCACTTGACCGTGGTTTGTTGACCCACTTTGCCCATGTCGTCAACTCCGTCCAAAAGTCTGTTAACTTTGATGACATGATAAGGGTGTTTTTGTAATTTTGTACACATGAATCATTATCCACCCACTCAATGGTTACGTGGCAAGGGGAGCCCAATTTTTTAATGACATGGATTCCGTGTTGACAAAATAAATAATAAATAACTCTTCAATTAAAAAAATTAAATTTAAGAAAAAAATCTAACCCAACAACATTCTTCCCCTCCCCCTCGTATCAACCCCACACACCCAGCCCCCAGCCGCCTCCCCACCCACACAACCCCACCTTGATCTCCCCAACCTACGCACCTCCCTAACCCTCAAACCACGTAGCCCCGACCCACCCCAGAGCACCTCTTTGATTGGGTTGCTGCAAAGAAATCACTGTGGGAAATAGGTTTGAGAGGAGGGAGAAATGAGGAGGAAATGGAAATGGGTTTCAAACCTTGTTTGCGATGTTTGACACACGAGGGTTAGATGTTATGGTTAGTTGATAATTCGATAGGTTCTTATGGGATCTCATTGGATGGCTATTAGGTTGGATTTTATACTGTTTTGCGCATGCAATGGAATGTTAAATTTCAAAATTGTCTATCTAGATCTATTGATTTGCAGGAGATACGGTAATAGTATTGCGGATGGATTTGAGCTTATGCTTGCACCCTTTTAGTATGCATAGTGCACTCCATTTGTAAAGGTTTTCATTGGTTTGCTGCATATGGATTATTGTTTTTGGTTATTAAAAAAAACAAAAAGAGAAGGAGAGAGCGGGCCGAAGAGGGATGAATATGTGGGTGGGGTTTGTATGGCTTCAAAGGTGGTTGGAAGGGGGTGTGTGATTTGGGGTTGGGTGCTAGAGGTTGATGGTGGGCCGTCGCCGGGGGAAGAGGTGGTTGGAGTTGGGGTAGAGAAGTGGTCGGAGATGGGTGGGGCTGCTGAAATTTATAAGAAAATTTTCAAGTTCTCTGTGTGTTGTGGGTTGGGTGATTGGGTGGGGGTTTCGATCGGATTTGTTGCAGGAGGTGGTGGCTGGGCATATGCCGTAGACAGGACTAGTTGGCGGTTGTTTGGGGTTTTGTTTTTGAGAAGATGGTCGAAGGATGGGGCTCGTCTAGAGTTAGAGAGAGGAAGAGAATGAGAGAGTAGGGAATTTTTTTTCTTTCTGTTTTAAAACAATTTTAATTTTATAAATTTTTTAAAGAATTATTTAATAGTTTTTTATGTTTGTATTTTAATTTTTAATTATTTTTAATTATTAGAATATTTAATTATATGGAGGTGGGCTCCGCTTGCCACATCACCCATTTAATTAATGGATAATGATTCATGTGTACGAAATTACAAAAACACTCCTGCCACGTCATCAAAGTTAACAAACTTTTGGACGGAGTTGACGGCAGAGCGCAAAGTGAGTCACCAAACCTCGGTCAAACGGAGTAAGTGGGCCACTTTAAGTTTGAGGGGGCAATGTGAGATTTGATCGTAGTTTCCAGTGACTGCTAATCATTTTGGACCTAGATAAGAAACCCTAAATTGTATCAAGGTTGGACAGAAACGAGTAGTTAGCGATTACTAATGAAATTACAACTGGTTAATTAGCATTGAGCATTTATATTTTACTTTATATAAGTTGATATCAAGAAAAGATATCAACTTCCCTGCAATCCTTTATTTTATCGTACATGAGGAGCTGATCGGATTTACGGGGCTTACCAAAGTTCGTGCACATGCTAGGCTTTGAGTTGATAAAAGAAAGGCTTAGCATTTTTTTTTTTGCTATGTCGATTTTACCCTTGAGGTAAATAAGGAAAACACATTGAAAATCTAAATTTAATGCATTATTTCCTTGTAATTGAATTTTAGAATTTAAATTTTGAATTCTTTCCTTGATAATATTTACCTATATATGGATAAAATACAATTTAATCAATGAAAAATAAAGACCCGCATATTATACCAATTATTCACGCAAGCACCCACATGAAATTATGTACCTAACATGCAGGTAAATAGTGTTATTATTTGCAATGGAAAAAACTTGGTGATAAATCGTGTTACCTATAAGTCAGGAACATAAATTAAAAGACGACCTATAAGTTAGGAACATAAATTAGAAGACTACCTATAAGTTAGATACAAAAATAAACAAATAAAAATTGTATGTTACCTATATAAAAAAGAAAAAGAAAAAGGGTTAATTACAGTTTAGTACCATGTGGTTACACCCTTAAGGCATCTTAGTCCCTATCTTTTCAATTTTAACAATCGCATACCCCGGTCTTCTAAATTTGTTACAATGTGGTTCCGCCGTTAGGGTTTCCGTCAAATCTCTCTATTAGTTGCCTACGTGGCACTCTGGGTCCCACATTTTTCACATTTTTTAATTTGAAAATAATTAAAATATGAATAAAATATTGAAACCAAAAAAAATTAAAATTAAAAATTCTCTCTCTCTCTCTCTCTCTCTCTATGCATTCTCCCGATCAAGCCTCTCTCTTCCCCACTATTTGTCGACAACTACAAACACCAATCCCCTACACCTTGATCCCCAGCCACCACCTCCATCACAACCTCCCTCACCCTCATCCCCAGCAAACCTCTCTCTCGTCTCTGCCATATATTTGGATGGACCTCTAGTTGGACTCTCTCTCTCTCTCTCTCTCTCTCTCTCTCTCCCGATTTCTTCTCCCCCACTCCATGACCACCATCCGTAAGCTCCAACCTTTAAACTCATCCCACAACCATCCTCCACCCCAGCCCGCTACCACAACCCCAAGAACCCATAACCCCAGCCCGCAACCACTCAGATCCCCTCCCCCTCCTTTCTTCCAATTTCTTCCCCCTCCTCATTGCTCCCGATTTCATCCCCCTCCAGATACCAACTGTAACATCCCGACCCGAAATATTGATAAGTTTAGGATTTAATTTAATTTAAAAAGAAGTTACAATTTTGCCCTCGGGTAGGGGCAAAATGGTCATTTTTTATCCGGAAGAATTTTGGGGCAGCGATTAATATTTTTACGAAGATCGTACTGAGACGAGTTCGTAGACATGCGGTGGGTTCAAATCAGAGTTGTAACGAGAGAGATACGATCTAAAAACCCTCAGTGGCACAATCGTAATTATTTCGAAGTTCATTTTTAATTAAAACAGAAAAACCCTCCCATTTCTCTCTGGCTCTCGCGTGCGACCCCCCTCCCCCGGTCTGTGACAGCAGCGTTCCACCGTCGCCACCGCCACCACCGGCCTCCACTCCGGCCGGGATCGGACCCAAAACGACCGGCACATTCCCGCCGTCGAACAGTCAAACAATATGGGTAAAATATTTTCAGATATATTTCATTCTCCGAAAGGAGGTATTTATAATACAGGTTACAAACCCTAGTAGGGTTTAATTAGGAAATAAGTGGAATCCTAATTACATAATATCTACACAAAAGGAAAAAATAAATAAAACCCAAATAGAATAGGATATGCTCTACTCGCCAACACTCCCCCTCAAGTTGGAGCAAAGACGTCAAGCATGCCCAACTTGTCAAGCGAGTTGAGAAAGATACTTGTAGAAACAGCTTTCGTAAGAACATCAGCTAACTGATACTCTGAACGGATGAAGGGGAAGGACACAATCTCCGCATCCAACTTTTCCTTAATGAAATTTCGATCAACCTCCACATGCTTTGTACGGTCATGTTGTACAGGATTATGAGCAATTGCAATCGCAGCCGTATTGTCACAATATAACTCCATGGGTTTATTAGGCCCAAAACTAAGGTCTTTCAACAATCGTCTCAACCATAGTAACTCAGATACACCATGGGCCATTCCCCGATACTCGGCCTCAGCACTAGATCTAGACACCACCTTTTGTTTCTTGCTCCTCCACGTAACAAGATTGCCACCCACAAACATAAAATACCCAGATGTCGAACGCCTATCTGTGGCTGAACCTGCCCAATCAGCATCTGTATACCCTTCTACATTTGTATGGCCATACTTGGAGAAAATTAACCCCTTGCCAGGAGTTACTTTCAGATACCTTAAAATACGAGTCACAGCCCCCATATGATCTACACTAGGAGAGTGCATAAACTGACTCACTATATTTACAGCATACGCAATATCTGGACGAGTATGAGCCAAATAAATCAACTTCCCCACAAGTCGTTGATAACGTTCTTTATCAGTTGGAACTTGATCGGGATATATCCCCAACTTATGATTCTGCTCACTAGGGGTATCAATCGGTTTACAATCTAACATTCCAGTTTCTGCAAGTAAATCCAAAATATACTTTCTTTGGGATAGAAAAATACCATGTTTAGATCTGGCAACTTCAATCCCAAGAAAATACTTTAAATCACCCAATGATTTCATCTCGAACTCAGAAGCCAGATACTTCTGAAGACTCTGTATCTCTACATGATCATCTCCAGTCACAATCATATCATCAACATAAATAATTAAAGCCGTCAATTTACCTTTATGACGCTTCAGAAACAAAGTATGATCAGAGTTACTTTGCACATACCCAAACTTCTTCATAGATGCAGCAAATCTTCCAAACCACGCTCTTGGAGACTGCTTTAATCCATACAAGGATTTCCGTAGCTTGCACACCACACCCTCCTTAGAAGTCACAGGGATACCTGGCGGAGGATCCATATATATTTCTTCCTTGAGATCACCATGGAGGAATGCATTTTTGACATCAAATTGTAGCAGCGGCCAGTCACGGTTAGCAGCTAAGGATAAGAGTACGCGTACAGTGTTGAGCTTAGCTACTGGAGCAAAAGTCTCTGTGTAATCCACTCCATATGTCTGAGTATACCCTTTTGCTACCAATCTTGCCTTGTAACGGTCAATGGAACCATCAACCTTGTGCTTCAAAGTAAACACCCATCTACACCCAACTGCCTTTTTTCCTTTTGGTAAAGGAACTAACTCCCAAGTAGCATTCTTGTTCAAGGCTTCCATCTCAACATGCATTGCATCTACCCAGTTTTGATCAGATAGAGCATCCTGCAACTTAGTTGGCACACATACACTAGACAATTGACACAAATATGATGCATATGACTTAGATAAACGATGAGTTGACATATAATGGTTAATGGGATATGTAGACTTGGCATGTATATCAGGAGAATATTGTATTTTAGGTTTCCCACGGGTAGTACGTGGGGGCAAAGAATAGGTAGGCATATCACTAGAAAGTACCTCATTATCACAACTTGATTGAGGCAATGGCAGGGCAGAGGGGGGTATATTATCAATTTCAACTGTACGAGAGTCGCTAATATCACTGTTATGTCCTTCTGAGAGAGGCTCGAAAACACCATCATTTTCGTCTGGCGACCGGTCGTGGCTTTCCTCGCGACCGGTCGCGTCACTCGTATCGGTACTGTTATCGCTCGTCGACACGGGTGACCGGTCGCTTCCTATGTGTGACCGGTCGTTTCCAAGCAGATTCATTCGAGACCGGTCGCCCACTTCTACACGACCGGTCGTATCCAGACAGATTCGTTCGCGACCGGTCGTGTCCTCACTGCGATCGGTCGCGTCGCTCGTATCGGTACTGTTATCGCTCGTCGACGCGAGCGACCGGTCGTGTCCTATGAGCGACCGATCGTTTTCATCCTGTTCGCCAAAAAATTCCATATTTTCCACTCCGAAACTCTTCAATTCACTCCCCCTCTCCCCCTGAATTGAAGAGAAGGGAGAAACATAATAGGGTACTTCTTCATGAAATGTGACATCCAAAGTGACATGTACCTTCTGAGTAGGCGGGTGATAACACTTATAACCTTTCTGAGTCGTAGAATAACCAATGAAGACACAGCGGAGAGCACAAGGATCAAGTTTACTCCTTTGATGAGAGTAAACATGAACATACGCAACACACCCAAACACCTTTGGAGGTAACTTAGAGACCGAAACCGGAGGAGTAAGAGCACATAACACATCAAGTGGAGTCTTGAAATCAAGAACTCGACTAGGAGTACGATTAATCAAGTAGGCCGCGGCCAAGACACCATGTCCCCAAAGATGATGAGGAACAGACATATCCAACATAAGAGAGCGGGCAACTTCAAGTAACTGACGATTCTTCCTTTCAGACACGCCATTCTGTTGAGGAGTGAATGGAGTGGTAGTTTGGTGAATGATACCGTGATCACGAAAGAACTGATTCAATGTATGATTCACATATTCACCGCCATTATCGGTCCGAAAAACTTTAACATGAGCATGAAACTGAGTAGACACCATGGCACAAAAATCAGGAAGAATAGAGGCAACATCATGTTTATTCTTCATCAAATACACCCATGTTAAGCGAGTGCAGTCATCAATAAACGTAACAAACCAACGGAAACCATTTGAAGTCACACGAGCAGGACCCCATACATCAGAATGGACTAACTCAAAAGGCAAGGCAGCTTTATTATTACTTAAGGGAAAAACAGTACGGTGACTCTTGGCCATTACACAAGTCTCACATTTGAAGCTAGACTCATCACAGGAGCGGAATAAAGATGGAAACAGACGCTTAAGGTAGCCAAATGACGGGTGTCCCAAGCGACGATGCCATAACCAAATTTGCTGTTTGTCTTTGACACTGCAACGTTGAACAGTATTAACGACATGATCACGAACTGGTGCAGAAGGTAATGTCAAATAATACAATCCCCCTATCCGTTTACCATGCCCAATCACCTCGTGAGTCTTGAGATCCTGAAAAGAGCAATGGGTAGGATAGAAAGTAGCAGAAGCATTAAGTGTATCAAGTAAGCGACCAACAGATAACAAGTTACAATGGATATTGGGAACTAATAACGCACGAGACAATGACAGAGTTGGGGTGAGAGAAATGGTGCCCTCGCCAGTAATTGGAGAGGGCAAACCATTAGCACTAGTTATATATGGGTCACGGGTGTTACTAGACAACTCATCAAAAAATTTAGCATTATAAGTCGTATGATCAGAAGCACCAGTGTCAATTATCCAACTATTAGAGCCAGTACCTGGAATAGAGTCAGAAACACGCAAATTTGCAGAAGCAGCAGCAGCACCAAGAATGGAATTATCACCCATGATTGTAGTAGAAACTCAACAAATCACGCAGGGTATACAACAGATCACAGCACAGACACAAATATGGCTGATGCACGAAGACAACAGAGGCACAAACACAATAGAGGCAGATGCACGAACACAGTAGAGGCACGTAGTAAAGGCACAAACACGACAGAGCACAAGGCGGAACACGGCAAAGGCACAGACACAAGAACCCTAAAAGAAATTAGGGCACACAGTAGAACACAGGTGGGCACAACACACACAGGTCACCAGAAAGTCGGCTCTGATACCAAGTCAAACAATATAGGTAGAATATTTTCAGATATATTTCATTCTCCGAAAGGAGGTATTTATAATACAGGTTACAAACCCTAGTAGGGTTTAATTAGGAAATAAGTGGAATCCTAATTACATAATATCTACACAAAAGGAAAAAATAAATAAAACCCAAATAGAATAGGATATGCTCTACTCGCCAACACGAACCCCAGCCCTCCTCTTCCGTCGCCAGCCGCTCCAGTCGCCGGAAATCGCTCGGAATCGCGCCGGTTTTGACAGAATTTCTCCGGCTTCGATCTCCGTCTTTCGGCCACCGATTCAGACAAGTGAGGTATGGATTTTCGACTATTTTTCGTGATCTAGCTGATAGTTGGGTATGATTTCACAAATTTCTAGTGTAGGTGGTCCAATTTTGGATTCAAAGTTTGGCCGGAGTTCGGGTTGCATTTTCGGCCACTTCCGTCGACTTTTTGGGGTATGTCCAAGAACAAAAGTGACTCCAAATTAGGTGTATTACCTAGGATAGGGGTCTTGGCCCGATATTCTGAGATTTTCCGACGATGCGATATCGCTTTGGACACCCACGCGCTGCCAACACGTGTGGCGGATCGTGGGTACTGTATCAGAGGGGCATTTTGTCCCAATGCGATCCCCTGGTTGTCACGAGCGCGTAGGATTTTACGGATCTCAATTTAGATAACGTTTGAACCCCGAACGGATTTTACATATTGTGTGATTTCCGGGTTCGATATGTTAGAGCCATTGGATCGCTTCCAATCTAATATATATTGATCTAGGTATTCCTAGGATCGTGTAGGAATTCTCGGATCGTGAATCGGAGCCCCGGATGCTCTGATTCAATAAGTTAAAGTTAGTGTTTTACGATAACCGTGCGATCGCGAGTGATCCGACCATTCGATCCGGACCAAACTTGCAGGACGTGTATCCTAGACCTTGTGGAACCCATAGGAACTTTCGGATCGTAAAACGGAGGTCGTGGGCCTCGCGGGCCCGGTTGACCAAGTTTGGGTAGTTTGACCCTCGATTGACCGTGAGTTTTCCGAGGTAGTCCCACTCTTCGAAGAGTACTAGAACGACCCTTTTGGACGAGTCTTGACCGTCATTTGTTTTATGTTGATTATGTGGGTCTTTGAGATTATTTGTATGGTTTTATGATGGAAATTTTATGCTTTTGAATTTAATGGTTTATTTAAATGCTTTTTATATTTAATAGTTGAATTCTTATTTTGTAAAGTAATTGTGATACATGTGGGTTTGACATATTCAAGTGTCTTGAGTTTATATATAATAATTGAGGAAGTGCTATCTTTGTTGATTTTGTGTGGGGTACTTAGAATGTTAATTTGAGTGTTATTAGCACTACCTTAGGTACCTCCCCGGTTATGGGTTTTATGTTTGAGAATTTGTTTTGCCCAGGCCCGTCGGAGTTTGTCCAGGCCCTCCAGAGATTTATTTTGCCCAGGCCTTTCTGAGTTTGTCCAGTGCCCTTCGGAGATTTATTTTGCCTAGGCCCGTCGGAGTTTGTCCAGGCCCTTCGGAGATTTATTTTGCCCAGGCCTTTCGGAGTTTGTCCAGTGCCCTTCGGAGATTTATTTTGCCCAGGCCTTTCGGAGTTTGTCCAGGCCCTTCGGAGTTTATTTTGCCCAAGCCCTTCGGAGTTAGTCCAGGCATGTGATGTCTTCCTAATACGATGCCTTGGGAAGAAAGTGATAATGCTTCAATGTGTTTTTGTCGGATTTAGATTTGTGATAGATCTGAAACGTATAGTTGGTTTTGTGGTAAATAATTGTCTATTATCGGAGTTGTGACCGTTGAGATAAGAACTACGTGTGGCTTGATCCCTTGTCTAAGGGTACGTAGGTAGCCTGGGGTCTCACCTAGGTGCAGCTGCGAATTATATTATGTTTAAAAGGTTTGAACGATTCTGAGTATGTGAATGGGTTTTGTTGTGCTTGTTGGATTTGAATCCTGTTTAATGATTTTGGTGGTGTTCGTGATGTTGTTTGAAGTCATTAATTGCATTGTTATATATATTATCCGACTTAAGAACCTTGCTGGTTTAGTTTCGAACCATTTGAAGGCCGGAGGCCTATTTTGTATTTTGCATGTTGAAAACTTGTGCATGCTGCCAGTTGGTGTTTTAAAATGTGTTTTTTTGCAGGTTTTAAGAAATTGGGAAAAGTCCAATTTACAAGGGAGACTCTGCCGAAATTTCGGTAGAAAGTCTCGTGCTCTTTTCCCTTAATTTGGAAAAGAGGCTAAGTTTTTAGTAAGTGGGCCCGACATTGGTGTGATGTCGGAATTTCCACAGGAATCGTCTCGAGTTTCGAGGAATTCAGGGCGGGTCCTGTCACCAACAAAGATCTGATCAAACAACTAGTGTTGAAATCACAGTAGCCGATTTCTTCCTAAGTAAAGTGATTTTTTCCTCTGTTTTGATTGTGGCTTGGATGTTGATTTTTTTGATGGGGAGAAGAAATCGAAGGGTAAGGGGAGAAGAAATCTGGGTGGGGGAAGAAATTCGGGGGGCGGAAGAAATCTGGGTGAGGGAAAGAAATCGGGGTAGGGGAAGAATTCGCTAGCCCTAAACCCCAAACTCGATGCTGTGAAAAACTCTGATTCTGTCTCTGAGATCCGCATGGGTTTCACAATAGAGCATGAAAACTTCGTCTACCTTGCCAAGCTCTCTAAGCAGACAAAGCAATACAACGGTTAGGGTTTCTCCCTATAATTTGGCTTTTTCTGCTACACATTTCTGTTTGACACTGAGTGTGATTATTCAGTGAATCATGTTCCTTGCTGTCTCTGTGTGTTATGGAGTTTGATATTATTTTCCGTTGCTTCATTTTTGCAAAGTCAGTGTTTGGTTGGTGAGAAAGTGAAGGAAAATGGAGGATCTTTTAATTTTTGCGTTGTACGCTGATTTGAACTAATTGATTAAAATATGTAAATTTAGAAAATCGCAAGGGGTGGAGGGAGAAGAAATCACATGGGGTCAGCGAAGAAGAAAATCGCAGGGGGGGATGGGTTCTGTGGCTTTTGGGTTCGTCAGGGCTGGGGTTCTGGGTTTGTGGGGTTGGAGGGTGGTCATGGGGGAATGCACAGAGAGAGAGAGAGAGAGAGATTTTTTTTTTTATAAAAGGTTTTTAATATTTAATTTTAATCAATTTAAAATTAACAAAAATTGAAAAATGTGGGACCCACAATGCAAGACCGGGGTATGTGATTGTTAAAATTGAAAAGATAAGGACTAACATGTCTTAAAGGTGTAACCACAGGGTACTAAACTATAATTAACCCAAAAAAATAGGTACATAAAATACTATTATTCATTGTCGAAAATATGAAAAACACATATATACCTATGCAATAGGTAATAGAACAATATACCTACACCATAGGTTAATGTATCTACAACAGTATGTAATATACCTCTACCATAGGGACAAATGAATTTCAAGAGACTTTCCATATCTGACATCAAAATTGACGTCAAAATGGTCCCCAAGAAAAGTTGCCAACAAGTAGCACCATTTGAGGAATATTCTGCCATAATTCTCTGCTTGCTATGGAAGTATATTGTAGGTTTATTTTTTCAAATTGTCTTTCGTCCTTTCACTAGTGGCAGTTTTTCATAGAGGCTGTGTGAAGAAGAAGTGGGAGAACAACTCTTAGTGTAGGAAACTGATTCAATGAGGAGAGAGAGGTTTTTATTTAAATGCTCTCTGGGATATGTTTGCCATATTTTCCTTTTCTATTCAATGACAAAGTCATAAATGGCTAATTATTATCACATAAATTACTATTACCCGATTCAAGGCATAATCGGCAACATTGGAACAAAAATTGATTTTAGAAAATAAAAATAAAAAGATTACATCATAATATATTAAAAAATGAATGTAATCCTATATAAACTTTTCTATTAAAATTATAAAGCGTTTGTTGTTTCAATGTTGATTGTGCTTAGTTGTGAATGAATATCAAGGTTGCATCTGCCAAAAGTGAAGCCAGAGGGGCTTCTCATCAAAGTGATAGATACAGATGGGAAGCCCAAATGCTAACTTCACCTGCAATGCAAACCATGACCTGCGCTGCCTTTCTTCCTCTCCAAAGTGGAAAGGCAGAGAGAGAGAGAGAGATTTATTTATTTTTTAAAGGTTTTTAATATTTAATTTTAATCAATTTAAAATTAACAAAAATTGAAAAATATGGGACCCACAGTGCAAGACCGGGGTATGTGATTGTTAAAATTGAAAACATAGGGACTAACATGTCTTAAAGGTGTAACCACAGGGGCCGGGTATGACAATACCATCTCTGTCCCCGCTCTCCATCTCCGCCCCCATCCCCGAACCAATCCCCGTTTAATAGGTTTCGTTGCAGCCTATCTTGTTAACAAGAACTCCACTCTCAATCAGCAAATTCACATCTTCCACGGTGTCCACAAGTTTATCCATGAACAAAAAATATTCGCAAATATAAGCAGAGTCTGGATACAGAAACTGCTCCAACGCCATGACATTTCGGACGACGCATTCTGTCTCATCCTTGACACAGAATAGTGTAAGCTTCAAGTCCATACTTGTAAAACATGCTAAGTTGAAATTACATTCGTGGGATTCATCTCCTTTAATGACAAACCCTACTTCTTTAAGTAGCCTAAAGTTCACCCCCGCGGCCTTCAACTTTCTCGCGTCATATATATTTTTTATAGGAGTATCTACCCAAGTCATTTCTTCTGCAGGGCACAAAAAATGTCTTACCAAATCAGTGAAATGTTTTATAGTTACTCCATTCCTGACAGATTTTCCTTTACTGTAACTGTTGAAGAACTCACAGGTAAGCTTGAGGAAGGGATGAACAGATTCGGCGGCTTCAACAGTTAACACAGAATGATCGTGGGGGTGGCTTCTACGACAGCAAGGCAAGCAGTAACATATTTTATCCAGATCAAAACATCTCTGTTGTCTATTGTCCTGTTCTTGTGCTTGCACTTCGTGGCAGGGATAGAAACAAGAGACCGGCATGGCAAAGTTTGTACAGGTCTTGAAGAAGAAAATAAGGAAGCTGATTTTCTAACAGTATGAGGTCCTGCTCTACAGCTTTCCTCAGCCACCGTGATCTTAAAATGTGATAATCATTTTCAGGGTTTTCAGAATCCATCATAAAGAGCTGAATGATAAAGAGCGCATCAACTAGAATTACCTCCGAAAAGTCGAAATTGTCACCCTGATTAATTGTCCCTGCATAACAACTAAGAATCTTTCCTTGACGATCTCTGGTGAAACTTTTTAGTTCCTCCTTACTCTTTAAAGTACCTGTGAAAAAATTCTCACAATATATTCTTTTATGGTTCTGCATGTCCTTGAGTTCTGGTTTGCCATGGTGGAAAGGGCCTATTGAAATTAATTGAGGAGTGTATGCTGCTTCATTTACTTTACGGAGTTTATTGGGAACCCTGTAGATACACCTCTTGTCAGGCTGATAGAAAAATGGTACCGCATCGGCCCATTCTGGTTCATTCTCTGCTCTCTGATCCTTCATATATGAAGTCGTCTTTTTCCTAGTGACAATGAAACTAAAATTATTACTACATAGGAAGTGACAGTCTGCTTCACCAGCAAAATTCCAGTATTCAAGAATGTCATCATTCATTCAAATGTTCTAGAATTTTGTCATTAGTACCACATCCGGATGCATTAATTAGAATCTAAAACTAACTTAGAATTCTAGTACTGCGAGTTTAAAATGTCAATAGACAAGTTCCTAGCTAGTTCATAAATTTTCAATGTGTTTTGTTTGCATTTCAAAGGTAAATTCATCAGATTGGAGGGCCATCTATACGTCTTCAACTCGTTGGATCTTCGAGCTCCATTGAATTTTTTTATTCTCATCTCCTAAGTACCTCTTATGTTCCTAAATTTGAAAGGGAAAAAAAATTTAAAGTAAATAGGAAACAGCAAATTAACACAAATATATTTTCGGTTATATAAACTGAAATCCTTATAGAATTTAAAGCAAATTAAGCAATCTTCAGTATAGCCAATTCTGCAGTAGAAACAAAATGTAGCAGAATGAGTGGAGCAAAAAGAACCTGCAAGTTTACTCGGGGAAGTGCAATGGCATCTCTGGCGGTGGTCGAGGTTTCTTGAGCTACCACATGTTGTGTCTGCTTGGCCTGTTGCTAGCTAGCGAGAGCTAGGCTTGTCATTGGCCCATTGAAAACAAAAAATTAGGGTTCACAAAGGGAACCAGATCCAAAACTTGGATCCGTTGACAGTCGAGATGTGGAAAAATGATCCGTTTAAACTAAAGTACTTAAACCAAATCCTGGTTCGCTTGACGATCAAATGGGGATAAGCTAAACGTAAACCAAGACTAGATGCTATTTGACTAATAAGTAAATGATGTGTGTCATGGGGAACATCATCATCAGACACATCTTTTTCCTGTCCTGCATTCAGTCAGAATTTTAGTGTTTCTTTTTTCTTTGGGAAGGGGAAGGGAGTGCAAGAGTTGACCTCTCTCGACTTATGTCTTACCACATTGCTTGGTATTAAAATGTGGTAAGACATATGCCATAAACTTACTTGAGTGTAATTGGGTGTATTCGTTTCTCATCTCACAACCACTACTACAGTTTAGCCCTTGCGCGACGGCTTTTTGCGAGACGGAGGATAATTCGTCCCACATAGACGTTTTGCGCGACGGGTAACATAAATCGTAGCGCAAAATTGTACGACAAAATTAATCGTCGCGCAAATTACTGTTTGCGCGACCAAAACAAAGAGCGTCGCATAAAGTAGTTGGGAAAACGCGCGGAAAAATTTATTTGGAGGTGAACTTTGCGCGACAGTATTTCTCGTCGCGCTAAGGTATTTTGCGCGACAAGTAAAAACTTTCGTCGCGCAAACGAAAGGCGCGAAGAACGGACTACTGTCGATAGCATTTCGCGCCAAAAAATTGCGCGACAGCAGATTGCGCGACAAACTTTTCATCGCACGTTGTTTGTGCGACGAATTATTGTGCGACGGATAGAACTACATCGTCGCGCAAAAAATCGATGTCGACAGTACCTTGCGCGACTGGGAAATAACCTTTGCGCGACGGTGACGTGGTTTGCGCGACATATGTTGAACTAATTATTCGTCGCGCAAAACGGAAGAATCTTGCGCGACGACAAAGTTATCCGTCGCGCAAACTCGTCGTCTATACTAAGCTTAGCACGTCCATGGCAGAGGCAAACTGCAGAAAAAATTGAAGTTTGCCTCTGCTGTTGCTGCATCTTTCTCAAGAGGTTTCGGCACACAAAATTCGTCATTTTCATTTCGTTTATGAGTTGAGCTACTTCTGCCTCTGATACGGTCATTAGGTATGCATTTTTTATCGTTAGTGTAAAAATTTTACTGTAAATTCATACTAACACCATTAATTTCTTTGTATATAGGAATATTATATGTGATTAACGATTGGAGGAGAACGATTTAGAAGGTATTTTCGTTGTTTTATAATATAAAATGTATTACATTATATTTATATTGATTTATGAAATTATGTTTATAATATGATGTTAAATTATGAATGTACGTTAATGTACGAAGTTAATTGAAATTAACTTTGTACATTTTTTTTTTTATAAAGCTTAGTTCCCGTTCGAGGTTAGTTGGACCGCGCATGGGTGGGTAAACCACGACTACGGTCCAATTAATTCTTGAATTGTCCCATATTTTGGACAGTTTGGAAATGCATAGTCATGTCACGTAGTTTACAGCTACAGGATTAGGTTTCGATTGTGGAGATTTCGGTGTCGTCTCGGTACGTTCTTCGGGTGGTACGTAGGTATTTTATATCTACGGTACACCTCAAAAACTGTACCGAGATGCTGCCGAAATTTATCCACGTCGAAATCTAATCTCATGTAGCTGTAAATTACATGACATGGCTATGCATTTCCGAATGGGATAGAGCCCTTACCGGAGGCATAAGGAAAGATTTTGTACGAATACAACATGATTGTTGTATTGTGATTGTGGTTCCAGGAAAGATGAGCAAGAGGTGGATACAAAACCCGGATAGGTGCGCAGGCGAATACTTGGATGGAATCGAGGATTTTATTGACTTTGCACGGACACACAACCCAGGTGCAACTAGAATCCGGTGTCCTTGCAGGAGGTGTAACAACATGTTGTGGGAGACAATTGAACATGTTCGATTTCATTTAGTAAGAAATGGAATGATTGAGACATACAGCACTTGGAACCATCACGGGGAACAAGTAGACATCGCTTCGTCTTCAGGGGCCACAAGAATGGACAATGTTGAACCTATTGTGGATCCTAATGAACAAGTCAGGGATATTATACATGATGCTTTTCCATTTGCATCGACCAGCAGCACTCAGGAAGGAGAAGATGATGTGCCTACACCAATGGACAGTGCAGAGTTCGAACAGTATGAAAACCTGTTAAGAAATGCCAACCAGGAGTTATACCCGGGGTGCGAGCGCTTTTCCGTTCTGACGGCGATTGTGGAGCTAATGCACGGGAAAATAAAGTATCGTATGTCGAACTTGTGTTTCGATTACTTTTTGGGGGTTTTCAAGAAAATGCTTCCAACAGACAATTGTTTGCCGAAAGATCACAGACAGGCACAGAAGATGTTGAGTGGTCTTGGATTGGGTTATGAAAAGATCCACGCTTGCAAAAATAATTGCATGTTATTCTATAAAGAGTATGAAACGTTGGATACATGCCCTATATGCAATGAATCGAGGTTCAAACAGACATCTCAGAATAGAATGAGTAAGATTCCACAAAAAGTCATGCGTTATCTGCCCCTGAAACCAAGGTTGCAGCGATTGTATATGTCGACGCATACTGCCACAGACATGAGATGGCATAAGGAAAAACGGGTAGACGACGATGTGATGCGGCATCCTGCAGATGGGGAGGCATGGAAAGATTTCGATCGAACGTTCCCCGAGTTTGCTGCTGATCCCCGAAATGTGAGGTTGGGACTTGCGACTGACGGATTCAATCCGTACGGGGTTCTAAACCAACACCACAGCACTTGGCCGATTTTCGTATTTCCATATAATTTGCCCCCTTGGAAATGCATGAGAAAAGAGTACATGATGATGACTGTTTTGATAACTGAGGATCCTGGCAGGTCAATCGATGTGTACTTAAGGCCGTTGGTTGATGAGCTCAAAGATTTATGGACAAACGGGGTGCGCACGTACGATAAATCTACTAGGAAGATGTTCACTTTGCGGGCGGCAGTTATGTGGACTGTGAATGATTTTCCCGCATATGCAATGGTTTCGGGGTGGAGCACAAAGGGTTATATGGCATGCCCTGTATGCAAGGACGATGTAACTTCCGGTTGGCACGCTGGAAAAGTGTGTTACCTTGGGCATCGAAGATGGTTGCCATGGGACCACGAGTGGCGGGAGAAGGATATAGAGTTCGACGGGAACAAAGAGCGTCGTGCAAAACCTAGAGAATGGTCCGGTGATCAGATCTTGGAACAGCTTAACCATTTGGATTTTGCTCCGTTTGGGAAAACAGTTAGTCGGACCAGACCTGCTACACATATGAACTGGACGCACAAGTCTATGTTTTTTGAGCTCCCATATTGGTCGAAACTAAAATTGAGGCACAATCTCGACGTTATGCATGTTGAGAAAAATGTGTTTGACACATTGATGGGAACGATTCTAGATATCAAGGGCAAGACAAAGGACACTCCGAAAGCGCGTCTTGATTTGGAAAGAATGGGCATACGAAAGGGTTTATGGCTGAAAAGGGGCAGTGATAAAGCTATACGGGATCTTGCAGTTTTTTCCATGAAACCGAATGACAACAAAGAGTTTCTACAGTCCGTATCGTCTGTAAAGTTTCCTGATGGGTATGCTTCTAATATCGCACGTTGCGTGAGGGTTGACGGGGGTAAATTTACTGGACTCAAGAGTCACGACTGTCATGTGTTTATGCAACGCTTACTTCCTGTGGGGATTCGACACCTATTGCCGGAAGATGTAGTCAAGCCAATCATATTGCTGTCCAGATTTTTTTTCCCAACTGACGGCAAAAACGTTGCGAAAGACAGACATTGATCAGTTGCGCCAAGACATTGTCCAAGTCTTATGCAAGTTTGAGATGATATTCCCTCCGGCTTTCTTCACGAGTATGATTCACGTGATGGTTCACTTGCCAGAAGAGGCATTGCTTGCTGGTCCAGTCAACTATCGCTGGATGTATCCAATAGAAAGGTATATAATCATCATCATTTGTGTATGCATCATTATCTCATGCTTACTACTTGCTAATTTCGTTTTATTTTGGCAGGCTACTCGGAGAGCTGAAAAAAAGCGTACGCAACAGAGCGTAGCCCGAAGGATCAATTGTAGAGGCTTGGGTTCAATATGAGGCGCTTACTTTCTGTGGAATGTATTTAAAGGATGTGGACACGGCTTTCAATCGACCTCAGCGCAATAATGACGGAGGTCTGAGAAATGAGCAACTTTCTGTTTTTGCCCAAAGCGCACGACCCTTTGGAGATCCTGTACGAGGAGAATCGTTTTCCAGAAATGACATGGAGGTAGCTCATTGGTTCGTATTGAACAATTGTGATGAGATATTGGCATACTTAGATGAACATGAAGAGATGATGAAGCGAGAACATCCATCACATTTGTATTCCAAGAAACACCGTGAATTCTTTCCACAATGGTTTTTGGAATATGTAAGTTATAAGTGTTTTCTAATTCATATATATATTGTGCTATTACATTTTTCCAAACTAACCTATGAATGTTTTTTTTTATAATATTAGGTGAATAAGTTGAAATCAGAGAATTCCCCCCACTTACAGTGAAGAGTTATATAACTTGGCATTCGGCCCACTCCGAGCAGAATTGTTCTCAGGTTGCCATGTTAACGGCGTCAAGTTTTTAGGTCACGCACGAGATGACAAGTTGTGTACGCAAAACAGCGGTGTCCATGTTCCAGGTGGAGGGGAAAGTACAGACATTGATTTCTATGGCAAACTCACAACTGTCGTGCAATTGCTTTACAAAGACCGATACCAAGTGATCATGTTTAAGTGTCGATGGTTTGATACGAACCCAAATAGGCAGGGAAGTATTAAAATCGATCATGGGTTACTATCTGTGAACATGAGCAGAACTTGGTATGATGACGACCCTTACATTTTGGCAAACATGGCAAAACAAGTTGTGTATCTAAATGACCCTAAAGCGGGGAACGATTGGAAAGTGGTTCAGCATATGGATCAGAGGAACGTGTATGATATACCAGAACTAGACCCATCGGACAACGACGTCGACGTCGTTGACCAACGTTTAGACTCTTCCATGGAAAATGATGCACATACACTTTTCGATACAAATGTTGTTCAAGAACCATTTCAGATTGACGGAGTGTCTTCAAGAGAAATACCGATTCAGTCAATTACAATTGACCTCGGTGATCTTCCGCGATACGATCCAACCATGAGGGACAACAACGACGATGATGTACTTATGGAGGAGGAGGAGGAAGAGGAGGAGGAAGAGGATTGGGAGACGGATAGTCATGATAGTGATGATAACGAAGGTTATTATAGTTCATCTGATGAATAATGTAATTTATTTGTAATTTAACGAAATGTACATGTTCATCTGATGAATAATGTAATTTATTTGTAATTTAATGAAATGTACATGTTTTCTCTTTGTGTCAGTAACTTTTCCTAATTAACGTCATATATTTGCATAGAGTTTTGTAAAAAGACGAATGAATAAAGGTATAACAAAATACAAATATAGTATGAAAAAATATAAATATAGTATGACAATTATATGCTTTATCATATAAATATATGATATCCAAACCATATAAATATATGCTTTATCACGTCCCCTAAAACAAGTTGTGATCATCTTTTGCATATATAGTAAATACAAATATAGTATCAACAAATATTTACACTAAATATCAATTTAATTTTTAAAAATAAAACAAAATTTTGCGCGACGAAAAAATCTAATGGCGTCGCCCAAACACCTTTGCGCGACGATTATCTCCGTCTGGCAAGAATAATTGTCCAAAAAAATTTACAAGTGTCCGGGAATAGTTTCGAAGTGTCTTTTGCGCGACGGACAACACCAGCGTCGTTATAGTAACCCTTGCGCGACGATATTTTTCGTCTCGCAAGGTTAATTTTCCCAAAAAAACACAAGTGTCAGGAAAAAATTTAAAACTGATCTTTGCGCGACGATATGACGAATAACTCGACACAAAAATGTTTGCGCGACGAAAAATCAATGTCGTGCAAACTATTTACAGGCGAAATATTTCACTTCGTCGCGTAAACCACTTTAATTTTTTTTAAAATATTTCTATACATGACACTTAGGAATTTTAACTCAGTATTCACTAGTATAAATAATTTGAAATGAAGATCAAACTCTGTCATTGGATACATATAGGGTGAAGGAGTGTATCCGTAAAAAATCATCGAAATCGGGGTAAAATTGACCGTTAAATCGTGATTTTTCCTTTATAACCGTTGAAAACTTTTGTCCCGTTACGCAATCTACATACCTTTTTTTTTTCGATTTTCGGCGTATACGATCTCTAAGTAGAAACAAACAAGTGTGACGGTTGGATCGATGAAAAAAGTTTTCTATAATGCGTATATGATTCACACAGTATAGTCACTAACTATTAAAAGTTTATATATAAACTTGTTAAGTAGAACATAAGATTTTGTGATATCCACTAGTGTAAATAATTTGAAATGAAGATCAAATACTGTCATTGAATTCAAGTTGGGTGAAGGATTGTATCCGTAAAAAATTATCGAAATCAGAGTAAAATTGACCGTTAAATCGTGATTTTTCCATTATAACCGTCGAAAACTTTTGTCCCGTTACTTGATCTCTATACGTTTTTTTTTCCCCATTTTTGGTGTATACGATCTCTAAGTATAAGCAAATACGTTTGACGGTTGGATCATTGAAACTAGTTTCGTAGAATGTGTATGCTATGAAAACAATTTGTTTCAAATTTTATAGAAGAAATTGCGCGACGAGTAACTGTCGTCGCGCAAAACTTGTAGATGCGACGAACAAAACTTTATTCGTCGCGCAATGGGATGATGTCGTTTAGGGTTTTATGTGATCACGGTTCAGAGTTCAGGGTTCAGGGTTTAGGGTTTAGGGTTTAGGGTTTAGGGTTTAAGGTATGATGTTTACGCGACGGAACAGTTTGTCCCCGTCGCGTAAGGTCGTGAAATTTTTGGCGGTTCAATTGCCGCTACTGCAACGACTTTGCGCGACGATGGGGATTTTATTTCGTAGCGCAAAGTTAATATTTTCAGTTTTGCGCGAAAATTTTAATCGAAAACGCACCGTTTAGACACTTTACTGGTTTGCGCGACGAACACTGTATATTTCGTCGCGCAAAGGTCTGATAATAATTCGACAGTTTCGGACCTTCTGGTTCATTCTCGCCGCCGCTGTCTCTTCTCTCTCTCTCTCTCTCTCTCTCTCTCTCTCCTCCGGCCACCACCTCAACTCTCCACATTAACGACCGGGCGATCACCGCCAACGGACTCAGACCTTTCCGAGCCGCCGCCGCGACGATTGGGTTCGAGAAACCGGCGGGAATTTATCCGATTTTGGGCGAATATCTCCGGCTTCGTTCTCCCTCCTCCGGCCTCCAAATCTGACGAGTGAGGTATGCATTTCCCCCTATTTTTTATTGTCTAGCTGATGGTTGGATAGGATTTGTAAATTTGTAGCGTACGTTGTCTAATTTTGTAACTAAGATTTTGGCCGGATTTCGGGATGAAATTCCGGCCACTTCCGGCCATTTTTTGGCCTATGTCCGAGAAGAAAACTGCCTCTATTCGATGTCCTGAACCTAGGGTAGGAAGATTGGCCCTTCATTTTGAGATTTTTCCGGCAATCGTTATCGCTTTTTCACATACATGCGCTGCTGCCGCGTGTGGCAGCGCTATGGAACTGTAGCAAAATCACATTGTGTCCCAATGCGATCCACTAGTTGTCATGAGCGTGTAGGTGTGTTCGGTTTCCAATTTGGATACCGTTTCAGCCTCGAATGGATTTCGC
This sequence comes from Prunus avium, assembly GCF_965620075.1. NCBI lineage: Eukaryota > Viridiplantae > Streptophyta > Magnoliopsida > Rosales > Rosaceae > Prunus > Prunus avium. The sequence goes on along the minus strand of NC_142285.1, from coordinate 30,050,653 downwards.
CTATTGTGCGATTTAACGGTTTGATTTGTTCGGACCATTGGATGAAACTCAAACTCATGTATGATGTACCTTGTATGTCTAGGATCGTATAGGATTCAACGGATTGTGGATTGGAGTCCCGGATACTCCGAAATCGCAAACCGTACGCCAACATATATGCGTTAATTAAATTTGTAATATTGTTAAAATATGCTTAGTTTATATTGGTAAATTTGATTTATTTGTATGTTTGTTAGCTTAGTTTATATAATGACCCTAAATTGGAATAATTTTTATGTTTTATAATTAATGAAGAATGTTTTATATTTTTGTTATATTTTATTTGTTTTATTTGTTATATTTGTTATATTTGTTATTAGACGTTGACTCTATTTTAAATGAAATGAAATAAATGTTATATTTGTTATTAGATTGTTGTATTACAGTAACTATTTTTTTTAAACTTTGGTGCATGTTTTTATTGCAAGATGTCAAACCTAATCAGCAGAAGTCATAAGCCGGTGCAACCTTCACGTAGTTTGCCTCCCCCGACTATGATGTCACCTCCCTCTGGCCCACCACAGTTGCCCGACTTGCCAATGGGTCCCAGTGCCCCCCATGCGCCGGCGTCATCAGAGTCATCAGTGGCGCAACCAATGAGCGCCAGGCGGCGTCATCGCCTTTCCAGCACCACCGACGCCACTTCGAGCGGACCAGGTAAAGATTTCCTTCAACTACATATGTTTCGTACCAATATTTTAGTCAAATTTGTTAACTAACATTAATTTCATATTTCTTTGCAGCCAAGAAGAACACCCGGGGACCTTGTCGCCAGTTGGCTACATCGAAGGTCACCCGAGTGAACAACTCTCGTATCAACATCAGATACGACGATCGTCATCGGGCTGCCCCAACGGCAGACCAACATAGCTCATTGGCGCACGATGTTGGTTCAGTCGTTCGGACCTATTGTCCGATGAAATGGAAGTCTTGGAAGGCCATGCCTGATGCGGTGCATAACGAGATGCATGGACACCTGTCGGTATGTATCTTACATTTTAATTGTTTTTCCTTCCAATTTTATATATTTTAAATATTTAATGTATGTAATTATTTTATTGTAGATGAACTACAATTTAGAGAATGTCAACGATGAGTTGTTGGGGTACATCAACAGACTCTTCGCTGATAGGTACAAGCAGTGGAAGAGCGACCTGCACCACCACTTTCAGGCATTTGATGATCCGCAGGTTGCTCTTCAGGAGGGTTGCCCGAAGGAGCTTGAGGGGCGGGAGGATAGTTGGCAGTGGCTCTGTGGTCATTTTCAGGAGGCTGATTATGTGGTATTTTTTATATTAAGTTCAAAATTAGTACACGTTTCTTACTAATGATTATTTCATTTTTTAATATTTCATTTCAATTTCAAATAATACGTTTTAATTTTTGTATAACAGAAGATGGCTAAAGCAAATAAGGGCAATAGGGAGAAGAAGACTCTTCTCCATCATTCAGGTTCCATGCCCTTCTCCTATAGGATGGATGCGCGACGTCGGGTAATAATAAGTTGTTTTTATTTAATTTTTAATATGTCATTAATGTTAATTTTTTTTTTTTTTTGTACTAACATTTTTATACTCTTGTTCAATTTAGGAGGGGTCCAAATTCCCAGAGATTGACGTCTTCGGCGACGTTTATGTTCGACCTGGGAATGAGTTGGCGGAGTCCCTTCATGTAAGTAGTCTTTAATTTTAATGATTATTTTACGCGTTCAAGTTTCATAGTTATTATATAAATGTTTTTATTTATATTTTATGTTATGTTAAACAGACGACCATGATTGAGAAGAGCCAGTTGGTTCTTCAGGAGTCCGCCTCCCAGCTTCCTCCCAATACGCCGCTCGAGTCTGTGGCTCCTCCACAGGATGCGGGGTTTCAGATCTTGACGGACACCTTGGATCAGACTCTAGGGAGGCGGCCAGGGACATACTGTCGAGGGATGGGGAATGCCCGACGGCGGGAACCTAGATCCCGTTCATCGTCGCAGTCAAATAGTGTTTTGACAGCAAAGGTGGCCCAGCTTGAAACCCAGATGGCACAGATGGCTCAGATTATACAGTCCATGGCCCAGTCCGGCGTTCCCGTACCATCTTTTGTTCCCCCGTCCACCTCTGCGCATGGCCACCAAACCTCTGCCCCTGTCCCCAATGTCCAGACCTCCGAGCCGCATTTGCCAGACGAGGAAGTAGATTTAGCTACATTGTTTAATTAGTTTTTTACTTTCTTAATTACATTTTAAATATTTCTCTTGTATATTATACATTTATATTATGTTTTAAAAAACTATTTTCTCTTCATTACATTTTTCAATTGCAATTTGATTTAATTATAAAAATAAAATAAATCAAAATTCTTTTTTTCACATAAATTAAAAAAAATTAATTAATTACTAATATTTGCGCGACGAATAAATGACCCGTCGCGCAAATCACGTTTTAAAAAATAAAAAAACCATAAAAATATATCGTAAACGAAAATAATCCTCGGTTTGCGCGACGGACGTATTTGTCCCCTAAAGAAAATGCGACAAATAAATCATTGTCGCGCAAGGGTTTGAGTCACGATCCTTATTCATCGCACAAGGTATTTGCAACGATGAAATATTTGTCGCGCAAATATTGTTTGCGCGACGAAACTCTGTCGTCGCATTATGTTCATGCAACGTCTGTTAATTCGTCGCTCAAACAACAGTGCGACGGATTGAAGTCGTCGCGCATAGTTGCTGCAACGCCTGTATTCTCGTCGCGCAAAATATTGAGCGACAGAATGTTTGTCGTCCCTGAACTATTGGCGCAACGAAGGGTATTGCGCGACGATATTTTATAGTTTTGTCGCGCAAAGTCTTGCGTGACGGTATTTGCGCGACTGATTTTGCGCGACGATATATCTGTCGCGCTATTGTTTCCGCGACAGATTTGTTCTTTGCGCGACTATTTTTGATTCGTCGCGCAAACGCTAAAATGTAGTAGTGAACATGATTCTGTGATTTCTACATGATCGCATATTGTTAGAAGAGGATCGTATACTTTGCACTTAATTAGTGAGTGTATAGTTACAAAAAGATGCCATGATAGGAGCTAAATGAGTATCAACAGATGCAGGTGACCCAACAGAGCTTTGAGCATTTTCTGTAGTACCAGCAGTTTTCATGGCAACAACCATTATATATCAAGGTTGGACATGTGTGGGAAATAAATAAAAAACGTCATAGAGCATTCAAGTTTTAAATTGAATTTACATTGTGGTGGAAAAAAGGGTAGGGAAAATGAATCTCCGTTATTTGTTGCTACCCTTTTATATACATGTGATATAATCACTTTCCAGTCTTAGCTATATCCATAATTGATTGTCTAAGATGCAAAGGGCTTGTTGCCAAAGATAGTGTAATTGAGAGTGTGGAGAATATGAGATATGATATGTTTTGCAGAGAATTCCAATCAGCTGCTTGTATTACTATCTTGAGGAGATTTATACAAATGTAGCTAGCTAACTATTAGTTACAAACAAGATCACAAAGCAAGGATTATTTCCAGGATTTGTGTTTCCCTAAAACATGGAAATGTAAACATGGAAAGGTGTTTCTATAAACATGGACAAGTGGAAATGTGATAGACAAGCTTTTCCATGTTTTAGGAAAGCTGTCTATGTCTTGTTTATGTCTTGACTAACACTCCCCCTCAAGTTGGTGCAAAGATATCACGCATGCCCAACTTGTCAACTGAGTCATGAAAGACTTTACTCGATACGGCCTTCGTCAGAATGTCGGCAAGTTGGTTTTCCGAGTTTACAAACGGAAACTTAATTATACCACTTTCTAGTTTCTCTTTGATGAAGTGTCGGTCGACTTCCACATGTTTGGTACGGTCGTGTTGTACTGGGTTATGTGCTATCTCGATGGCAGCTTTATTGTCACAATATAGGTTTGTGGCATTCACTTGTTTAATGCCAAGATTCTTTAGCAATCTTCGCAACCAAAGCAATTCACATACTCCTTGAGCCATTCCTCTAAACTCAGCTTCAGCACTGGATCTTGCTACAACTCTTTGTTTCTTACTCCTCCAAGTAACTAAATTGCCACCCACAAATGTAAAATATCCAGAAGTTGAGCGTCTATCCGTGATACACCCTGCCCAATCAGCATCAGTGTATCCTTCAAGATCCATAGGTGTATGTTTGGAGAACATCAATCCTTTTCCAGGGGCAGTCTTCAAGTATCGCATTATTCGTATTACTCCATTCATGTGTGCTTCACTCGGTTGATGCATGAATTGGCTTACCACACTCACAGCATAAGCTATGTCAGGGCGTGTGTGGGATAGATAAATCAATCGCCCAACTAACCTTTGATACCTTTCTTTATCAGTAGGAGCTTGATCTGGATACATTCCCAATTTGTGATTCTGTTCAATAGGTGTGTCAGCTGGCTTGCAATCCAGCATTCCTGTTTCTGTCAACAAATCTAACACATACTTTCTTTGGGATAAAAATATGCCATGTTTAGATCTAGCAACCTCAATGCCAAGAAAATATTGTAACTCACCCAGTTCCTTCATCTCAAATTCACTTCCAAGGAGCTTCTGTAGATTCTGCATTTCTTCATTGTCATTACCGGTAACCACCATATCATCAACATAGATGATCAGGGCCGTAAGCTTTCCACCACGACGCTTTAAGAACAATGTGTGATCTGAGCTACTTGGAGTGTACCCAAATCGTTTCATGGAATCAGTAAATCTCCCAAACCAGGCTCGGGGTGATTGCTTTAGCCCATACAGAGATTTTCTCAGCTTGCATACGGTATTAGGACCGAATGTCATAGGAATCCCTGGTGGTGGATCCATATATATTTCTTCTTGTAAGTCCCCATAAAGAAAAGCATTTTTTACATCATATTGCAGTAGTGGCCAGTCAAGATTTGCAGCCAAGGATATGAGAACACGTACAGTGTTGATTTTGGCAACTGGTGCAAACGTCTCCTGGTAGTCAATTCCATATGTTTGTGTATATCCCTTGGCCACTAATCGAGCTTTGTATCAGTCTATGGATCCATCAGCTTTGTATTTAACAGTGTATATCCATCGACATCCAACTGGTTTCTTCCCATGTGGTAAAGGAACCATTTCCCATGTAGAATTCTTTTTCAAAGCTTCCATTTCAATTGCCATTGCTTCAGTCCATCTAGAATCTGTCACAGCATCCTGCCATTTACTTGGAACACATACAGTAGATAATTGATTGACAAATGATGCATATGACTTTGACAATCTATGAGTGGACACATGGTTATTGATGGGGTATTTAGATTTAGCATTAAGGTCAGGGCAATATTGAGGTTTAGGTTTTCCCCTAGTGGATCTAGGTGGAAGTGTATATGGTGCAACATTAGGTGGTTCAGTGGTTACCTCAAGTACTTTTTCATCACTAGACAAATGATGCGATGGCAGGGCAGGAGGGGTTGTATTTTGTAGTTGATCATCAGGGGCATCTGGATCACCTTCTGGTTCCATAGTCTCAAGGTCTTCACTGATGTCAGGGCTGGACAGATCATGATTTTCTTCAGAATTTTCGACTCTGTGAAACAGCGACCGGTCGCTGGGTTCTTCACGACCGGTCGCCTGGGGAATTTGAGTTGTATTCGTCTCTGTGTAAAAACGACCGGTCGTAAATGTGTCGCGACCGGTCGCATGGGGTATTTCGCGACTGGTCGTCAATGGATCGCGACCGGTCGCCTGGGGCACTTCATGAGATTCTTCAACTCTGTGTAAAAGCGACCGGTCGCAAGTAGGGTGGCGACCGGTCGCCTGGGGTACTTCTCCGTTTTCTTCAGCATTTTTTTCGATATTTTCTTCAAATGACAAGTCCTTCTCTTCACTCCCCCTCTCCCCCTGAAGAGAAGGGGTCTTGGAAACCATAAAGTAGGCCAAATCTTCATGAAAAGTGGTATCCATAGTGACAAAAAAAATTTGAGTAGGAGGATGGTAACACTTGTATCCTTTTTGATTCAAGCCATATCCAATAAACACACATCGGAGGGCACACGGATCCAGCTTACTCCGTTGATGAGAAGAAACATGAGCATAAACAACGCAACCGAACACACGAGGAGACAACTTGAGAATGGTAGGAAGAGAGATGTGATGAGCCAAGGTATCTAGTGGAGTTTGGAAATTCAGAACGCTACTAGGCACCCAATTAATCACATAGACTGCAGAGAGAAGAGCATGACCCCATAAGTGATGAGGAACAGATTTATCAAGCATATAGGCACGGGCAACTTCAAGTAATTGGCGATTCTTTCGTTCGGCGACACCATTTTGTTGTGGAGTGAAGGGTGTGGAGGTTTGATGGATGATACCTTGGTCCTTGAAGAATTGAGCCAAGGCACCATTCACATACTCCCCACCATTGTCAGATCGAAACACTTTGATGGATGCTTGGAACTGAGTGGTGATCATAGCATGAAATTCGCGGATTGTGGTGGTAACATCACTTTTATGGGCGAGCAAATATACCCATGTCATGCGGGTACATTCATCTATAAATGTAACAAACCACCTCTTGCCAGTAGAAGAGACTTTAGCAGGGCCCCAAACATCGGAGTGAATCAACTCAAAAGGAAATTCTGTTTTACTATCACTTGAGGGAAATACAGTGCGATGACTCTTGGCCAACACACATGTTTCACACTTAAACTGAGAATCAACTAAGCCTTGGAATAAAGATGGAAACAACCGTCGAAGGTAGCCAAACGATGGATGTCCTAAGCGACGATCCCATAGCCAAATCTGTTGTTGAGCACGTGAGTTTTGAACATGGGCAGCTCGTGGTGGTGATGAGACCGTCAAGGTATACAACCCCCCTCTCCGTTTACCATGCCCAATCGTCTCGTGAGTCGTAAGGTCCTGAAACTTACAATGAGAAGGATAGAATGTGGCATAACAATTATGTGAGTCAAGGAATTTCCCAACAGACAACAAATTGCATTTAATAGAGGGGACAAGTAGTGTATGAGGTAAGGACAATTTAGGGGAAAGTGATATAGTCCCTTCTCCAACAACATTAGAAGGAGCCCCATTGGCACTAGTGATGTAAGGATAATGAGATTTAGGAAATAAGGTGGAAAAAACAGTAGAGTCAAAAGTCATATGATCAGTGGCACCAGTATCAATTATCCATGTAGTAGAGCGTGTACCTGAGTCGGGGTTGGGGTTGGAGTCGGAGAGTAAGGCAGGAGATGGAGACTCACCGATAGTCATGACATAAGAAGTCTTGGGTGCCATGTTGTGGGTCTTGTGTGAAAGTATGGATACGTAAATGCAGCGGAAGTTTTCTGGAACACAACAGGGGTACAACAGAACCAAGTAATCAAAGGAACACAAGTTTGAATTATGCAGGGACAAGGTTAAGTAGAGACAAGGTTTAAGCAAACAAGCTTAGAACTTCAGCAAACAAGAGCACAAATTAGGATTGTGATCACAACCAATTTTAAGGTAAGGCAAAGTATGAGATAGGAATGATATAACAGCAAATTATGGGCAAGGATAGGTAGAGATTAGGGAAGAACAAGGTTATGCAGAGGCAACCAAAATCGATTGCTCTGATACCATGCCAAAGATAGTGTAATTGAGAGTGTGGAGAATATGAGATATGATATGTTTTGCAGAGAATTCCAATCAGCTGCTTGTATTACTATCTTGAGGAGATTTATACAAATGTAGCTAGCTAACTATTAGTTACAAACAAGATCACAAAGCAAGGATTATTTCCAGGATTTGTGTTTCCCTAAAACATGGAAATGTAAACATGGAAAGGTGTTTCTATAAACATGGAAAAGTGGAAATGTGATAGACAAGCTTTTCCTTGTTTTAGGAAAGCTGTCTATGTCTTGTTTATGTCTTGACTAACACTTGTAGCTCAAGTGGTTAAGAGTATGTACTCGTGCACCTGAGGTCTTTGGTTCGATTCTCCCTCCTCTAATATGACTTGTATCAAAAAATAATAATAATAATTGACTGTCTAAGATATTCTGATTTACAATGGAACTTGATAATCTCTTCGAACTTGATTTCTTTTTTAGGCTGAGTCGCTTAATCCATTTTGGGTACTCAAATGAATGCATGGGTTGCTTTATATAAACTCCTCCATGAAGCAATGTGATGAAGCAATGGCTGATCTCTATTGGTTGCTCTTGCGCTTCATCTGTAAAAAAGAAATTAAGTAAATTTATTTCATCTTGGCAATTATTTTTTCAGGAAATTTGTCAACGCACTTAACAGTTATTTCATCTTGGCAATTAATTAACTAGATTCTTCACCTAGTGTACTTCGCATGTCATCAAATAACATCCGAAATCTCTTACACAATCTTACTTAAATCAATGTACACAGTACTAGAATTCCAGCAGCAAGTATGGCAAACAAAATCTTACCTTAACAGCTCCAAAGTAATCCTCAATCTTCAATGAACTGCCTAGTGACCACCATTCTCCCAAACCACACTTGGAAACAAGAGATTAAAGCTTAATCAGTCACTAACTCAGAAAGAGGAAATTTTCGAAACTTAACAAAATCCAAGAATGGTTTACCTTATCTTGTAGAGCTTGTTCATACGATCCTAAAGGCGAAAACGGCGCAAGAATTGGAGTTGTAGAATGAAAGTTATGGTATAAAGAAGTTTGAAGGAGAAAGAAGGGAGAGAATGGGTTTCTGGAAAGAGAAACTCGTGAAGTAGGAGCTCACGTTTCCAGCTAAAAACCATCCTTTCCCCCTTTCTTTTTTCTTTGGAACCACCAACTACATGGGGAAAGAAGATATCAAAAATTCAGCTGAATTCCTAAAAATTCTCCAAAAGATACTACGAACTCGTAAACACATGTACTTTCCTTTAATCACATCCAAAATATTTTCTTCAAAATTCTACAAATAGTTTTTAAGCACCATAAAATTTCCAAGGTCTCAACATGATCTTTATTTGGCATTTATGCTATATCTAATAATGAATCAAGAGCAAATTGACAATAACTGGGAAAAAAGAAGAAGCAAGTAACAAGCAAATAAATGTACCTTGTAGGCCCATTAGGAGGATTTTAAAGCCCCTAATTTCTCCCATGCCACTCATTTCTACAATGGAATATTCTTTTACTAATTTAACTTGTGTCTCAATTTTTATTTTCCCTCTCTTTCTCCATCTCCTTCCACTAAAACCTGAAAACTGGCTCTTGAGTTCTAAAATGATAGCCATTACAAAAGGAAGAACCTTATACATGAGCAATATTTACGTTTTCTACTAGGAAAGAAATTGGGAGGCACTTATATATAAATTTGGGCGATAAAGCCGATGATGGAATTAAATAAGTTTGTTTAGCTATAGACAAGTCGTTCACATGTTAAGTATGTTTAGCTACAGACAAGTCATTCACGTGTTAAGTTTGTTTAGCTACAGACAAGTCGTTCACATGTTTCATCTAAATTTACAAAGACTACACATATAGCTGTTACGAAACTAAAAAAATAATTGAAGGAACTTATCCATTTTCATGTCATTTCACGTGATCGAACATTCTAGATTTGATTTTTAGCATTCACTTCCCCCCTGCATCAAGAGGCTTTCAAATAAGTTTAGCTAGAAAATACACGACTCCATCTCACCCACTGTTGTTGTCATTATTGTTAAATGATTTTCATTAAAAATAACAATTGTAAAATAATGAAAATTTTGAATATGATTAAACAAAGGTCATTTGAATGTTCCTAAACATTCCAAAGAAAAATGATCGTAATCATATTGGTGTGACTTAATTTCCTCATTTGCTATAGGGAATTGTTGGCGCGTGAGTTGACGTTTCTGTATTGATTAATTGTAATTTGTTTCCTTATCTATTCCTGATTTTCTACTGTAAATAGAATTAGGAGTTATAATTTAACTTAAACTCCAAGGTTACTTGGCCTTCAAGGCATAATGTGATATATATATATATATATATTGTGTGTGTGTGTGTGTCTTTTACAAGGAGAAGAATACACAGAAAATTTCCACAATTATTTCCCTTATTTTAGCATGGTATCAGAGCAACGATCTTGTGATTGTTGTCTAGCTAGCTAGTATAGTTCATGCAACCCATGATTTTAATACAGACAAAATCACAGGTGCCAATAAAGAAAAAATCAGTAACAAATCAAATGCACAAGAACGGAACAGTAGAATACCTTCCCTCTTATTTCTCTCCCTTTTTTCTTTCAAATCTTCTCTTTCCTATACTAGCAACAATAACATCAAAACCAAAAATATAGCAACAACAAAACAAAAATAGTCCAAATATCAAATACCGAAAAATTAAATCAGTCCAAAAACACCAAATCAGAAACACCCAAACATCGAAAGCTTGGGGATTTTCATAGCTTAGATTAAAGCCTAGAGAGGTAGAGAGATCCGAGAGAGAAGAGGACCTGAGTGAGATTGAGAGAGATGAGGGAGGAGGTGGATCGAGAGTTGAGAGAGAGAATGAGATAGGGTTGATAGAGTGAGGAGTGAGAGTGAGAGCGAGACTTGCTTGCCTGAAGAAAGAGAAGAAAATTGAAAACCAAAATCTGAGAGGGTATATGGGCATGTCAAAATTTTAGATGGCAAAAGAGGGGTACAAAAAGAAAGAATGGTGTAGACTATGTAATGTATATGTATAAAGTCTTTAGTTGGTGTTGAGGCATAAAATTGGTTCAACAGAAGATGACCTCTTCGAGATCAAGGTGGGGAAATTCTTCCAGACTAGGTCAGCGTGACCAACCAAGTCATCCTCCAGAACCTATAAAATGAAAGAGCTTCAGCAGGTGACACCGGAGTGGTGCCGGCCAAGGACCCTTCGATGCTTATGTCAGTCGAGTGTTTGAGTGAACACCACGTAAATCAACCTCATGCGCACCAGGCCCGAGCTCATGGACCAATGGGCCCACAAGCCCACATGCGTCAGGGTGGAAAAATAAATGGCGACTAGGCCCGACCACTAACACCATGGTCTAGCCCAACTCGACCACTAACACCGTGCTCTAGCCCTGCTCGGCCTAGAGGTATTTTACCTCACAAACAGTTGGTACTGTCTTTGTGTTGGTTCGTGCCTTACTGGAAATGATGGAGGGTTTTACTCACGGTTTTCAGTTTTTCATTGCCTTATTCTCTACTTTATTCAAATAATTAATTATAAAAGTTATTAATCCGTATCCAATAACATTTTATAGGGATTGTTTCTATTATCAGTTCCTAATAGCATTCTATAGAGACTGCTTTTATATCTGTCTCTAATAAACTAAACGTAAAGCAAGACTAGATGCTATTTGACTAATAAGTAAATGATGAGTTTCATGGGGAACATCATCATCAGACACATCTTTTTCCTGTCCTGCATTCTGTCAGAATTTTAGTGTTTCTTTTTTCTTTGGGAAGGGGAAGGGAGTGCAAGAGTTGACCTCTCTCGACTTATGTCTTACCACATTGTTTGGTATTAAAATGTGCGGTCTCCATCATTATTCTTTAACTTATTTGAGTGTAATTGGGTGTATTCGTTCTCATCTTACAATATGATTCCGTGATTTCTACATGACCGCATATTTTTAGAGGAAGATTGTATATTTGCACTTAATTAGTATAGTTACAATTTACAAAAAGATGCCATGATAGGAGCTAAATGAGTATCAACAATGCAGGTGACCCAACAGGGCTTTGAGCATTTTCTGTAGTACCAGCAGTTTTCATGGCAACAACCATTATATATCAAGATTGGACGTGTGAGAAATTTAAAAAAAAAAGAGTCATAGAAAAAGCATTCAAGTTTTAAATTGAATTTACACTGTGTTTGGAAAAAGTAGCTAAATGAATCTCCATTATTTGTTGCTACCCTTTCCACATGTATTTATATACATGTGATATAATCACTTTCCATGTCTTATAGCTATATCCATAATTGACTGGCTAAGATGCAAGGGACTTGTAGCTCAAGTGGGTTAAGAGTATTTACCCTTGCACCAGAAGTCTTAGGTTTGATTCCCCCTCCCCTAATATCATTTTTATCAAAAAATAATAATACTAATTGACTGTCTAAGATATTGTGATTTACAATGGAACTTGATAATAATCTCTTTGAACTTGACGATTTCTTTTTGAGGCTCAGTCGCTTAATCCATTTTGGGTACTCAAATGAATGCATGGGTTGCTTTATATAAACTCCTCCCTGAAGCAATGTGATGAAGCAATGACTGATCTCTATGGGTTGCTCATGCGCTTCATCTGTGAAAAAGAAATTAAGTAAATTTATTTCATCCTGGGAATTATTTTTTAAGGAAATTTGTCAACGCACTTAACAGTCTAAACTGTGACAGCTCAAAATTGATTTTTCCCTTTTGCCCTTTTCTGAAAGACAATAGGGTTTTATTGAAAGATTAAGATGAGTAGAGATAAACGAGAAGAACATGAGTTTACATCTGGCGGCTCCTAAAATAAATAAATAAAACATATATCATGATCTGAAAATAAACCCAACTTAGCCAAACGACGAGCCACAACATTGACCGTTTGGCAAACATGAAAGCAATCTTTTATTTGCATTTGTGCTACAAATCTAATAAGGACTTAAGAATTTTTCTTTTCTTCAGTATCACTAATCACTCAACAAATTTGATAAAAACTACGGAAAAAAGAAACAAGCAACTAACGTAAGTAAATAAATTCACTTTCACATAAATCATGTGTTATGATTTGAGAGGTTAAAGCTACTCCGATTTTTTAAAGACATATTTATTGTAAAACTTATGACACAAGAGACAAACAATCTAGTAATGTACTTTCAATGGCAATTAAGCCTCAAGAGTGGCAGAATAAATTTTTAAGACTGGTTGGAAAAGCTTGTGCCTTTATATATTATTTGGCAATGTTACAAAACCAAACCCCTCGTGCATCTATTTCTCCCATGCCCCATTTCTATAATGGAATAAGTTTCTTTCACTAATATTTTAATAGTTTCCTGAATTTTCCTTTCCCTTTCCTTTTCTCACTCTTTGTTTTTTTTTTTAACCATCCCACTTAAAACTTGAAAATTGGCTCTCAAGTTCTATACTAGTAACAAGATTATATTTGCAAAAGATGATAGAATACGAGGCCTCAATAACCACAAATTCTGGGACCGATTCCAACAGAACAACTAACCTGATTATTAACTCAACACAACAGTAAGGGTTAGTGAGAGTGTCCTTTTAACACCGTCGTACCACATAAACTCGTACCTTTTACATTAGTACAAGTTCGTCCGTACAAGCCCCTCCGGAGGTTTAGGGGATCGAAACCCAATGTCGTCACACGGCTCCTTTCACTATGAGGTCACAAATTAAGTATCAATTGTATCACAAGAAGGGCATGCTAGAAAAATCAAATCCATTTCCCTAACATGCATACTAGCAACCAAAAAACGATGCCGAGTTCTCACGTATCAATATTTACGTGTAAGGTTTTTATTTGAACCAATATTGTATTTTGGCTCTTCTCTTAAACAAACAAAACCTTTGTAATATTAATTAGATTCTAGGTTAGAATCAGTGTAGGTTGAAGGCCTTCCAAGTCTCCTCGTTGCAGATCAAAAGGTATAATCATTTGCATTGCTCACATGGATTAATCCATATTCACTTGGATTAATCCAACGTACATTCATGCTGTTGTCTGTTCTTTGTATTAATACTTTCTATGAAAGTATTAATCCATTATGCGTCTGTCTTTTACAGCTTTGACAGATTTCTTAATTCTTCCCTTCCTAAAATCTGACAAAAACTTGAGAGTATTTTTACTCCCTTTCCAAACGGCTCTTTGCCTTCTAGGAAGCTTGCTTGTGTTTATTTAATAACCCATACTCTTGTTCCCTATAAAAAAGTCTTTTATTTTAATAAACTTGCTGTTTCAAATGGGAACTTGCGACACCCATGCTCCTTGGTTATCTCATTCCCTAATCTTGTCATCTCACTTTGTCTACCACCTTATCCAAGTGATGGGTTATAAGCTACCTTTTATTCCTCTCTTCAGACCTTGTCCCAGGTGTGGCTTCTTGTGTTTAGTAAACAAGACATCACTTGTTTTTGTTTATTCTTTTGCTGACTTGCTGTTTGTGTTTTGCACAGCTCCGTGGGTTTATTAAGAAAGACAATCACATGCCTTCTGTTTTATTCTCTATGCTTGCTGTTTGTGTCTTGCACAGCTCCTTGGTTGAATTGCTTAGGACAGTAGCTAAATTAAAATATGTTTTTAAAGCTCTCTATATAGGCTACCTGTTGGACAGATTCGGGGATGAGGAGAAATTCATGCATTGAAACTTACTTATGTTTTTCAAAGTTATACTCTCTGCAAAAACAAGCTGGAACAGTTTTTAAAACATCTCTTCTCTTCCGTGAGGGATTTTCCAGATTATGTAAAACAATTTCTGCTCATTCCCATAGACACCTTAAGCAGATATGTTTATTTGTTTTTTAAAAGAATTTTCATATGTGCTCTTGAGCATTCAAAAACATCCCCATTTATTTTCAGCCACTTGAACACTTGAGAGTATGTGTATGATTGCATACACATAGATTGTCTCCAACGTTGATTCATATTTATTGTGGCTGAATGTTTTGTTTCATTGTTGTTATGTTGAATTAAACTATTTGCTTCAAGTTCATTACTTCTAGTTTAATCATCACAACACTTAGGTTTCATTTGTCTAGCTCAATCATACTTTGTGATTGAGATAGATGAATCTGTGAAACCATAACTCACTTCATACATATGCAACTTGAGCTTGGTGCTCTTGAGAGGATTTGCTGCTAAGAGATAAAGGAATTGGTGCTTGCTGTAAGGGTGATTGAAGCTGCCTATAGGTGATAGATTGAGCTAAGTCTTCCTTCTTTTCTTTGTATCTCTTAATGAGCTTATTGGATCTCTCCTGGCTTGGTGCCCCCAGTTTTTCCCCTTGTTGGGTTTCTGGGTCAACAACTCTTTGTGTATGTTTATATTCATGTTGCCATTGTTGTACTTGCTGCATTCTGTTCAAATGACTTCAGCACACTAACGTGGATCAATACGCGTTGTACTGTATTGATCCAAAATCACAAGAGTTTATGTATGTATTAATACGTCGTATTGTCTGTATCAATCCAGTTTCCGCTTATTATTTCTTAGCTGGGCTTAAAATTTAAAAAGGTAGGTTATTACCATATAGCCTACTTCACCCCCCCTCTGTAGGCTTTTAGAGCCTAGGGCCTGGTTTTACAACATGCATATATACAGGAAAACCTCTAACAAAGGCGTGAAGACCCCCTACCTGGTGTCCACGCAACCGTAAAACCAAACGCCACAGTAGAGCTCCAAGAGAGTCAGAAATCCCTATAAACTGTTGGAAAAATGGCTCACATTTAGTATGCAAGTGAACGAGTGAGCGACCGGTCGCAAGGTTTGGGCGACCGGTCGTTTTTACACAGATTCGAAGGCTGGAGAAATCGCAGAAAGCGACCGGTCGCAAGGTATCCGCGACCGGTCGCAATGTATCCATAAGGTATCAGCGACCGGTCGCAATGTATCTGCGACCGGTCGCCAGTGTTGCTGTGCTGTTTTTTCCATGCGTTTTTCAAGGTGTCTTCACATGTGTTGGTTTCCTACCTAATCCCTCGAGCTTCCAAGGAGTTTTATGGGTTCTAGGATGTCTAGCAAGGTGCTGGAAAAGCTGGAGCACCATTGAATGAGGATAGTTGACTTGTTTCAAAGAGTACCTACCCTATAGCTCTAGATAGGGTGGCTGAAGTTGCAGCTATCTATGCCTAGCCTTTGTTCTGCCCAAGTTGTGGTCCAAGTCTGGAAACCAAGGGGAGAACGTGGGAGGAAAAGATGGAGCCTTCTCCTAAGTCCAAAGGCTTGTGTATTAAAGGGAAGAGGAAGCAAGACAGCAAGTGTGGTTTTACTTCTCAAGGAGTGGACAAGTAGCTGGGAGCTAGTGTGTCCAAGAGTGGTTTAACTTACCAAGGGAGGAAGAGAGAGAGGGCAATCAGTTCAAGAGAGAGCTGAGTTGAGTCTTGAGTAGTCTAGACACCAAAGGGGGGAGACACCAAGAGTTGTGAGAGTGTTCACAAGTGTATCAAAGTGTTGAGCAAGGGGTGAGAGAGAAAAGAGAGCTTGGGAGAGAATAGAGTTCTAAGGGGGTTTCTTTGTAAACCAAAGTTGTAACTTATTCTTTCATTAGTGAATTTCTCAAGAGGATCACCAAGAGGATGTAGGCAATTGCTGAACCTCTAAAATACTTGTGTCACTTTGTGCTTGGTTGGTTTCTCAAGTGTGTGTGTGTGTGATTCATCCATCCTTGTGTGTGTCACAAAGTCCATCAACAACAAGATCATTAGGGGAGTGAGTGAAAGTGTTTGTCCATTTTCACAACATAAACAACAAGGATCAACATCAAACTCCAACTCACATTATCACTTTGATTTACAACCCACTTCCACTTCTTGGGTTTGTTAAACCAGATTATCCACTTCTTAGGACAATTCTAGCTCTTAGGATAGTCTCTGATCATGTGGTTCTGCTCTGGACTTATAAAAGAAATCAAAGACTTCGTTTAAAAACAGAAACTTCAGTTTTGTTTAACAAATTAGGCAGGAACACCTTGACTTTGGAAAATCACTAAAAATCCATTTTGATTCGAAATGGCGTAAAAATTTCCAGATCACAAGTAGACATATAAAACTTCAACATATCAAAATTTCGTTGAATTCCGAGTTAAGGAAGCAAGACAAAGACTAAATCCAAAGCAGAATAGGCCTGCAGAGTTTTCTGTTTTCTGCAGAATAATTCCAACTTTGAAAATTTGCCAAAAATCCAATTTGAATGAAATCAGATTTGAATTGAAATACTCATCGAAATGTCTATTTTTCACCCATAAAAAACCCAGTTTAAAACATAAATACGGACTAGGTCATTTGTCCAGAACAGAACACATACTCAGATTTCTGCATAAATGCAGATTTCATCAACATCCATCTCATTCTTTGGCATTCAGTTCTAATCAGCTTTAAACACCAAAACAGTCCCAAATTTAAGATAAAATGACTATTATCCTCAGCAAACTCATAATTATCCAACACACCCAACTACCAAGGCCACAAACTTGAAAGTAGAAACTTACCCAACTTCCACTTCAACCCAAAATTACTCTGAGTTCTCTGTAGGTTCAGCCCAAGGTAGATTCTGCACCTAGTGTACTTCGCCTGTCATCAAATAACATCCGAAATCACTTACACAATCTCACTTAAATCAATGTAAACTGTACTAGAATTCCAGCCGCAACTATGGCAAACAAATCTTACCTTAACAGCTCCAAAGTAATCTTCAACCTTCAATGAGCTGCCTAGTGACCATCATTCTCCCAAACCACACTTGGAAACAAGAGATTAAAGCTCAATCAGTCACTAACTCAGAAAGAGGAGAGTTTCGAAACTTAACCAAATCCAAGCCGGAAACGGCGCAAGAATTGGAGTTGTAGAATGAAAGTTATGGTATAAAGAAGGTTGAAGGAGAAAGAAGGGAGAGAATGGGTTTCTGGAAAGAGAAACTCGTGAAGCAGGAACTGAAGGAATGGGTTCTCACGTTTCCAGCAAAAAACCATCCCTTCCCCTTTTTTTTTCCTTTGGAACCACCAACACACACACATGGGGAAAGAAAATATCAAAAATTCAGCCGAATCCTGAAAAATTCTCCAAAAAATACTACGAACTCATAAACACATGTACTTTCCTTTAATGACATCCAAAATATTTTCTCCAAAATTCTACAAATAGTTTCTAAGCATCATAAAATTTCCAAATCTAATAATGAATCAATAGCAAATTGAAAATAACTGAGAAAAAGAAGAAGCAAGTAACAAGCAAATAAATGTACCTTAAGCTGCATTACAAGAGCAATCTCTCTTGCATCAATTTCTCCCATGCCACTCATTTCTACAATGGAATATTCTTTTACTAATTTTACTTGTATCTTAATTTTTGTTTTCCCTTTCTTTCTCCATCTCCTTCCACTAAAACCTGAAAACTAGCTTTCGAGTTCTAAAATGATAACCATTACAAAAGGAAGAACCTATATACATGAGCAATATTTACGTTTTGTACTAGGAAAGAAATTCGGGGGTTAAAGCCGATGATGGGATTAAATAAGTTTGTTTAGCTACAGACAAGTCATTCACATTTTTCATCTGAATTTACAAAGACCAGACATACAGCTGTTACGAAACTAAAAAATTAATTGAAGCAACTTATCAATTTTCATGTCATTTCACGTGGTCAAATATTCTAAATTTGATTTTTAACGTGCACTTCCCCGTGCATCAATAGGCTTTTAAATAAGTTTAGCTAGATAAAGAAATTTTGTAAAATACCTTTAAGTCCATTGTTTTAACGAGATTATTTTGAAGTTTGTCGAACTGAAAACAAATGCTTAACTAATTCTGCGTGAATACACAAAGAAAATGCATGCTTAAATTTTTTTTAAACGCTAATTGAACATTATACGTCACGTTCTTAGTATCTATAAGATTTCATGTCATAAAATATTTTGCAATAAACTATTTCTTAAAGAAGAAATCTTACAAATTGATAATTACAAAATTCATGCGTCAGTTTTTTTTTTGGGTCGAAGTTTCAATTCATTGCAATCCCCCCAAAGGGTAGAGAACAGTACAAACAAAGCTAGGCAAAAACACAGGCCATAAAACTAACATGAAACAAAGAGGAACGAATCTAGCTAAAACCATCACAGTATAGCATGAAGATCTAAAATACGTAGGTTAGGAAACACCTGTGGGTCAACAAACCAAGCCAAATATCCCTCAAAACATAGCCCACCCGAGATTCACTAACAGAACCAAAATTAACTCAACCAATACATCCAATGCGTCAGGTGTTAGGCGACCAGAATTTTGTTCCCGACTCACTAGTGGAACAATGGTCAAGGGAAAGCTAAGAAGATAGGAAAACTATCATATAAATTGGAAGTTTTGTATCAGAGACTGAAAATACACAACTCCATCTCACCCACTGGTGTTGTCATTATTGTTAAATGATTGCCATTAAAAATAATAATTGTAAAATAATGAAATTTTTTAATATGATTAAACGAAGGTCATTTGAATGTTCCTAAACATTCCAAAGAAAAATGATCGTAATCATATTGGTGTGACTTAATTTCCTCATTTGTTATTGGGAATTGTTGGAGTGAGTTGACGTTTCCCGTATTGATTGATTGTAATTTGTTTCCTTTTCTATTTCTGATTTCCTACTATAATTAGAATCAGCAGTTATAGTTTTACTTAGCCTCCAAGGTTACTTGGCCTTCAAGGCATATTGTGCTATATATGAGCCTCCTACAAGAAGATGAATAGACAGAAAATTCACACAATTATTTCCCTTATTTTAGCATTGTATCAGAGCAACGATCTTGTGATTTCTGCTCTACCTAAACCCTAGTTGTTGCCGCCATGGGTGATCAAGACCTGTCAATCACATCACATGGAGGCAGCTCCACCAACTCCTCTACCACCTTCCACATGATCTTAGAAGAATGGATCTCCAAAATGACCCAGTTATTGAATCAGGCCCAGACCCAGATCTCGACTCATACTATAACCTATAAATCTTCCACTGCACAAATTGGCATCAAGTTGGATGGCACCAACTATACCATATGGTCCCAAGTCGTTGAGATGCATATCTCAGGCAAAGACAAATTGGGATATATAAATGAAGAACTACCACAACCTCCCCAGACGGACCTGTTCGGTTCATTTTTACACATGATTTTTCATGTTATTCACCCACTATTTTGAGTTAGTTCTTGACATTTTATAGCTTTTTACTTCCTTTTTGTGTTTTCTTAGATTTTACCTTGGTTGGAATGAAAATGAGCTAAAAGTGCATTATTAGTTATAAATTTTGTTTTTGTTCATTTTCGTAGGTCAACTTCTTGGCCTGGGATCAACATGCTCTGGTGCTCGGATGAGGTCATGATCTTCATGAGACTTGTTCCAATGGATGTTAACTACAACATATCCAATTTGAGCTCCATTGGACAAGTATTGCCTATCCAACCAATCCAGCATGTTACCACAGCTCTGGAAATCCGATTTTGGCCAGCTTTCACCTCCTTTGTGTCATCTTAATTTCTTGTTACCATAACTCTTGGTAACAAGGAATTACCTTTGTAAAAGAGATATATTCTGAAGCATTTGGCATCTTTGTGAAGTCAAGGCTTCATCATGACAAAGGAGACAAAGGATGATGGGTGAAGATTTTGGCAATAGAATACTAAAAGTAAAAGCTGGAAAGGAGGAGAGAGGAGTGCAAAGAGCATCAGCCATTGCAATCAGAATCATTCCACAATTTGCAGAGATTTTGGAGCTGGAGATGAAGCTTGGAGCTAGGGAGCTCAAGGAGGAAGACAAGGGCAACAAAGCAAGAAGTGGAAGAGATTTCCACCATTGAAGACCTTGAGCTCCCATGTTCACAAAATCTGTAACTTCTTTCTAGTTTTGTTTTGAGTTTGTATTTGAAATAAGTATGAGGAACTAAACTCCATAGCTAGGGCTTAGGTTGAAGCCCTAAACATGAATACCTTATTGTTTTGATGCTTTGAGTGTATGAATTTCTAGATGTTGTTGATGAACCCCATTCACTAATTGAATCTTATGATGTGTGTTTGCTTCCTTTGCTTAATCACCTTAGGTTGTATGCATGTAGCTAAAGTTGAGAAGTTGTGTAAGATAACCAAGAACATAATTTCTAATTAGCAACAAATGATTGAACTTGTTTAAGTGAGCATCATGTGAATTGGTTTCTTGACAACAATTGATGAATTCCAATTCACCAAATTAATCTATCTTTGATGTGTGTTTTCCTTGATTGATTACCTTTGACAGCATGCTTCTTGAGGTTGTTGGGATTATGTGTATCTTCATGTTTTCCTAAGCAATAAATGGATGGAGTAAGAACCATCCATGTGAATTGGTTTCTTGAATACCTAATGTAAACACCATGCTATTAGGATTCTTGTGATGTTCATATTCTCTTTGAACTTAATGGGTTTTCCTTGTAATTGAATCGAAGTACGAACCATACCTAGGTTCGGTTATGGGGAGGGCACAAGTATTGTAGCACGAACCATGCACTTTACGTATATTAGAGAGAATCAATGCGTCTTGAACCACGACCCATGGTCTTGATTGCGAACATCTTCATCAATACGTTTAGAGTTCATGACTTGAGTATCCATGAACATGGGTAGAATTGTTTAGGGTGGATTCCGAAACCCTAGTGTTTGTTACATTTTTATTTCACATTGTGATAATTCATCTCTGCTATTCTCATTTAAATTCAAAGTCCATTTACTTTCATGCAATAGAAATAGGTCACTTGAACCAAACCAACCCCCCCCCCCCCCAATGTGTGTGTGAGTTGTGTGTTTGATACGTTATGTGTCTTGTTTACCACATTCTGTTTATTTTCGTAACTGTTTTGGACTTTTGGTCCGCGCTGTGTTCTTTGTTTTTGTGTGCTGAATCCAACCGTATAAAGAACGTGAAATTTGGATAAACTGTTGGAAAGTTATAGGCAAAACACTGGACAGAGGTCGAAACTGGAAAAACAGAGAAACGAATCTGCCCAAAAACGACCGGTCGTTACTGTTCAGGCGACCGGTCGCACATGAATCTGCCCAAAAAGACCGGTCGTCACTGTTCACGACCGGTCGTCACTGTTCATGGCACTGTTCACATGTGATAAATAGGTGATAAAAGGGTGATAGAAAGTGCTGTTTCTGTTTTTCTTTGGTTTCTTGTGTTGTTTCATTTCTTTTACATTTCTTTACTCATTTTTTAGTTTCCAATTTGCATTTGTGCATTTGTGGTGTGTTAAATTAGTGTTCTTTACGTACTCAAATTAGAACTTATAGGAAGCCGACAAGTTCTTCGTGGGATCGACCCCGTACTTACATAATCTATACTTCAATAGATTCGTGCACTTGCGGGTATTTTTAATTGGTTGTTTGCACATTAATTTGTGTCCTTTTAGTAATGCAAGACCCAACATTCAACAAATGGCGAACAGAAAATTCGATTGTGAAAGGATGTCTAATCAATTCTATGGAGCCGAAATTGATTAGTAATTTTATTCGCCTTCCCACTGCAAAAGCAATACGGGATTCAATTGCCACAACTTACTTTGATGACACCGATATCTTTTAGATGTATGATCTTAAAAGGCGAGTATCCAGACTGAGACAATCATGTGGCTCTATTGAAACATACTACAATACCCTCCAAGGTTTGTGGAGAGAGATTGACTTTCGTTGTCCTAATCCAATGCGGTGTGAGTCAGATATCAAGAGGTATAATGAAATTATTCAGGAAGATCGGGTCTATCCTCTACTAAAGAAGCTGACGTGGAACAGTTTATTTGGAGAAACATCATCTGCCGGTTTGGATGCCCACAATCGCTGGTCACCGATAATGGCTCACAATTCATCGGCAAACAGATCACCGCCTTCTTTAAACAAAGACAAGGGTCCAAAAAGATGGAACCCAATTGGGAAGGCCCTTAAGTGATCAGCCGGCCAGGGGGAAGAGGAAGCTATACACTTGACAGTATGGAAGGGAAGGAAATTCGAAGACAGTGGAATGCCCACCACCTCCGAATATATTACCCATGAGGCTTTCTTCTACCAGCTCGACCCGTGTGTTAGTATAAAAACCCAGCCTTCTTCATTCCTCCTCACGCTTTCAGAATTTTCAGACGCCCAAACTCTGCCAAAACTCTTTCTCAACTCTCCAACCTTTTTCGAACTTCCAAACTTCAGAACTCTTCTCTCTGTTTGTAAGCAACCCAGTCGTTTCTTCTGTTTCCTCAGAAAGTTCACGAACCTTTTGAACCTCTTTCTGGGTTCCCAGCTCTTTGGTGTTCTTCATGCTCATTCTTCTCTTTTCTTTCCTTCAAAACACTTAACTTCAATCTGTCCCAATGGCCTCCAGCACCTCTTCATCTGTTGAAGCTTAGTCTCAAGTCTTCCAGACTGGATTCGAAGACATATGCCGAGAAATCCAAGGCTCGGTTCTACCCAATATCATTATGCCTTGGACTGACGACGACGGCGCCGCCACTGATTCCTGCGTCCTCGGCCCTTCCTTGGAGGGTGGTATGCCAGAGAGGCTGGCTGTCCACCTAAAGAACAACTTGGTTGACCTCTCAACTTTTGATGGGGGGGACTACCAGGATTGGAACGTCGCTTGGCCGCAGCCCCAATTGCCAACCTCGACCCCAGACTGGGAGAAATGGCTGTCGAGGATGGAGCACTTCTTCGGCCAACAGTGGAAAGATCAAGGCATCTACCACTTGATCAAATTGTTCGACCGACCACTCGTCATGGACCGGTTGCTTTTAGCCGGGGCTCTGTGTTTCTGTTTTTCGGCCACGAACACCATGAACCTTCGGTTTAGTATGTTGACGCCGACCGTTCTGGACATGGCCGGCCTCTCCCCTCTCTACGTGGAAGTAAACGCCGCACTAGTCGCCCCTGAGGCTGTACGGAGCTTTAAGGCCGCGTGGCCCACGGTCGCCAAGCTTGCTGGGAGCAAGGGGAAGAACATGCTCAACTACTCCAGTTTCAAGTATATCGAACCTATGGACAATGTGGTTTTCAAAGAATTTAACTACCTGTGCGCTAGATATTGACCGATAGGATTCGGCCTCGACCCATTTAGTAACATAGTCGGTCGCCACCAAAATCCATGCATGTTGGTTAGACGCGGTCGGGTAGATTATACCGATGATGTCCACGGCCCACCCTCTGAACGGCCATGGTTTGGTGACCGGCTGAAGGGCTTCGGCCGGTACCCTTTGTATGGGGCCGTAGATTTGACATTTAATGCATCCCCTTGCATATTCTATGCAATCTTTTAAAACTGTCGGTCAATAGTAGCCGTGCCTCCGAACTAACCACCTCATCTTGATGCCGGACTGATGGGTGAGGCAAATCCCTTTGTGAGACTCGGGCATAATCACCTGAACGTCTTTGGTACTGGGACATAGGAGCAATAGGTCGTCTGACCCTTTTCGATATAGCTCGTTCTGGTAAAGTAAATAACACCGAGCCCAAAACCGTGTTGTCTTCTCGTGGTTGCCTGAGGGGTCACGCAAATATTTGACTATAGGGTAGCGCCAATCTGTTTCGGCCGTGCTAACCTTATTGGTGACTTCGACCGGAGATACTTGCGTCGTCATTCCTTGTTCGGCCAAAGCCGGCAAGGTGCGCTTCCCAATTTTGATCACACGGTCGTGGTCGCCGTCCGGAATGTTTACACCTGACGCCACCTGGGCCATCTCATTAGCCTCGTGGTTTTCGGCCCGCGGCACGTGGACAAAAGAGATTCTCGAAAACTCATCGGCCGTGTTGAGGGCCGTCACGTAATATGTGGTTAGATTCTCGCTCGTGCATTGGTATTCCCCGGTCAGTTGGTTGATCACCAGCTGAGAATCGCAGTAAACCAAAACGTGAGTCGCCTTCATTTCCTTTAGAATTTCGAGGCCGATGATGAGTGCCTCATACTCGGCCTGATTATTGGTGTATTTGAAATCAAGTTGGAACGCGAATTGCCACCTTTGCCCCTGAGGTGACTCGATCACAACCCCGGCCCCAGATGTGGTCTCGGTACTTGAGCCGTCGAAGTACATGGTCCAGTAATTCTTCTCCATGCAGGCCATGCCGATCTCGACTTCCAACTCTTCCTCTTGCCCTTGAGCCGGGTGGTGAGCCAGAAAATCAGCGAGGGCCTGACCCTTAACCGACTTCTGAGCCACATATTGGAAGGTGAACTCTGATAAAGCCATCGTCCACTTACCACTTCGGCCGCGTATGATTGGTCTGGTGAGCATATATTTAATAAGATTGGTCTTAGAGATGATCTGGACGACCGAAGGGAGCATATAATGTCGTAATTTAGTGGCCGCGAAGTAGAGTGCCAAGCACAGCTTTTCAACGGGTGAGTAGTTTAGCTCGGCCGTGTTAAGGGTGCGGCTGAGATAGTGCACGGCCTGTTCTCGCTCAGACTCGTTGTTCTGGGCCAATAGACAGCCGATAAAGCCTTCAGAAGCCGAGATGTAGAGCCTCAAGGGCTTCCCCCTTCTCGGTGGCATAAGAACCGGCGGTTGAGATAAATATCTTTTGATTTCGTCGAGGGCCGTCTGATGCTCGGCCCCCCATACGAATCTCTCCACATCTTTTAGCTTGAGCAAGGGGGTCAATGGCCGGATCTTTCCTGCCAAGTTGGATATAAAGCGCCTTAAGAAGTTGACTTTGCCGAGAAAGGACTGGAGCTCTTTTTTGGTTTTTGGTGGAGGTGCGGCCATAATAGCCTTGGATTTATTCTTATCCACCTCAATCCCTCGCTGATGGACCAAGAAACCGAGGAAGTTCCCAGCCGTGACACCGAATGCGCACTTCTTGGGGTTCATTTTCAGGTCGTGCACTCTCATCCGGTCAAATGCCTGACGGAGATGCCGCACGTGGTCAGCCTTGGATAGAGACTTAACGACCACGTCGTCAATATAGACTTCGACGATTCGACCAATAAGGTCATGGAAAATGAGGTTCATAGCCCGTTGGTATGTTGCACCGGCGTTTTTCAGACCGAACGGCATGACTACCCATTCGTAGGTTCCGATAGCCCCTGGGCATCTAAACGCCATCTTGTGGACATCGTCCTCGGCGATAAAGATCTGATTGTAGCCAGCGTGGCCGTCCATGAAGGAAAGGAGCTCGTGCTTCGCGGCCCCATCCACCAAGAGATCAGCCATCAGCATGGGATACTCGTCTTTGGGGGTCGCGAGGTTTAGGTTTCTGTAATCGGTGCAAACCCTCAGAGCCCCGGTCTTTTTCAAAACTGGCACGATGTTAGCCAACCATTCAACATACCGAGCCGTACGGATGAAGCCGGCTTTTAGGAGCCGTTCAATTTCCTCTTTGACTTTTAGTTGTACATCGGTCGAGAATCACCTCGGTGGTTGTTGGAACGGTTTAAAACCTTCCTTGATTTTTAACCCATGCTCAACCAAACCTCTCGGCAGTCCAGGCATCTCGTGATAATCCCAAGCAAAACAATCTTTATATTCATGGAGCAGGCCGATAATCTCGGCCTTGAACTCAGGATTCATAAGTTGGCTCACAAAAAGAGGCCGTGGTTCGGCCTCCGTCCCTACATTTATTTCTAGTAAAGGGTCCTGAACTTCAGGGTAGTCATCCTCTATCTTGGCAGGCACCGTTTCCAAGTCGTCGATGGTCAAGACGTCCTCATCATCTGATTCATGGAGGAACTCGATCAAGTTGATAGGTGAGTTCGGCCGCAAGGATTCTTCCGCCCAATGCTCCAGTAGTATTTCTAGCAATTCGGTCACGGCCGCAGCTCCCTCTTCCTTGGTGGCTTTGTCTGTCATCTAGAGGCTAGTAAGGTCGATCAATACTTCGCGCGCAGAATCCTGTCGGACATTCTCGGCTCCTAGCTCCAGCATTTTCTGGGCCGTTGTCCTGGTTGGTCAGCCGCTTGCTTCGTGGCCGGTGAGGACGACCCATCCGACGTCGTCATCGTAGATCCGGGCTTGTACGGCGTTGGCTTCGAACAGTCTCTCATCAGCCGGGTGTATGGATACCTTCTGGCCGTCCCAAAAGAACAATAGTTGAAAAAGGGAAGAGGGTATGCACCCGGACTGATGAATCCAATCGCGACCGAGCAATATGTTGTAGTCTACACTGGACTCGACCACGTAAAAGGCCGCAACTCTCGTCTGGTCGGCCACAGTGATTTTCAACGGCAATACCCCAATGGCCTTGGATTTATCGCCGACGAAGCTGCTCATGACCACGTCGCTAGGGATAAGGTCCTCATTTGATTTGTCTAGCTTTCTCATCAGGGAATATGGGAGAATATTGACCGTTGCACCGCAGTCAACGAAGACTTTGGACATGGGCATCCCCTCGACATGAGCCGAGATGTATAATGGCTTCAAGTGCCGTTACTTGTTCGGTTCATCCCTGGGTATAACCTCGTTAAAAGCTACGACCAATAATTCCTCCTTTGTCTTTGGCCTCTGATCAGACTGCTCTTCTAACACGTCATTGTCCAGGCCGCTGCTCTGTCCCCCTGGGGCCGTGAACTCGGCAGGTAAGACCAACACCATGTTTATATTCACTTCTTTCGGCCCGGGAAAGTTTCCTTTATCAGCTTCCTCTTCGGCCGTGCAGTAATCCTTGGTGAGGGCTCTCTCCTCAACCATCCCAAGAATCCCCTCGTATTCCTCATCGGAGATCCCTAATGTGGGGTCATCGTCGGCCTCGATACCGGAGAAGGGACTAGCAAGGCCGTTAATCACAGGATACGCGGTCCCAGGGATGTTGCTCGTGGGAGTTTTGGCCGTAGAGAGGCCCGAAACCTTGGACTTCCCCTTGAGGGCTCGTTTAGCCTTAGTCAACGCATCTCTAGCCGTTAGGTACTCGTCTAGTCGGCTGACCCGGACCTTTTCCTTGGCCGTCAGACCGAAGATAGAATCGGCTGGGATTACAGTAAAGTATTGGCGAAGGTACTCCAGATTGTCTTTGCTGAAAGGAGCCTTGGCCTCCAATCCTCCTACGTTAGGTCAGTAGCCCAGCATCCCCTTCGCTCTAGCCTCCCGGCTTGCCTGGTATACGGCCTTGATGGCTGTGTCAAATTCTTTGGTAATGAGGAGCCCCTCTGCCTTCGTATTCTTAAGGGCCAGCTCCACGATCTCTCGGTTTTCAGATACCATACCATAAAGGTCAGTGGCAGAGTGATCTTTGTGGAACTCTATGAGGAAGGATAGACCGTTGGCCGAGAATGGGGGGTCCCTTCCGCGGTAAACATCGACGATACCCTCGTCTAGCCTGTCTGGGGCCGCAGCTTTTGGCTCCTTGGGGATGTTTGCTACCCCACGGGGGTCCTTGTCTTGCCGAGGACGCCCTGCTTCCGGGCTCTTAGTGGTAGGTTCCCTGGTTACAGAAGTGCTAGCTAAGAAAGACGGTCGTATGTCCGTAGCCGTCGTCTTCTTCAGGTGTTTGGAACCTTCGACCTGGGCTGACTGCGCCCTGGATCGGCCGATCTCATTCTTGCATCGGTAGCAAAACACTAGCTCTGGTTTGGGCGATAACTCCTCTTCTTTGGCTGGCTTTGTTGTTGACGACGAGCTTCCTGCCGTGGCCTTACCGGGCCGATGCACTTCCCTATATTCGGCCAGAAACTGGGCATTCACCATGTTGATGACCGGCGGAGGGAACGGCTCGGCGTCAACCTTCATGGCGGCCTTCTCTGAGAACTAGAGTTTCTTCTCGTCTATCAGCTTCTGAATAACATCCCGTAGGACGATACAGTTGTTCGTGCTGTGGGACCAGGAGCTATGGTACTTGCAGAATGTCTTCCCTTTGAGCTCCTCGGCCTTTGGAATCTTATGACCGAAAGATAATTTAACCTTCTTTTCGGTCAATAGTAGATCGAAGATACCCTCGGCCCTCATCAGGTCGAAGGTGTAGGCCTTCATTTCTCGGCCGCAAACTTGGCCTCGGGGATCTTGGTTCGGCTATTGTCGGTCTTGACAAGTTCCTTACAGATGAATGGTTTGTCTAGGCTGACTTCGGCCGAGCTTATTTCAATCTTGCCGTCCTTGGTCTCGACTGGGCCGTCTGCCTTGGCGTAGCCGACAATGGGGTTCTTGTAATACATCCCTTTTGAGGCCGTTTTCTTCTGCATTTCTTCCTTCAACAAGGATGCGTATCTGGAACTTCTTCCGATATTCGAATTCCAGCCCTTCTTCGGCCATTTTGACGAACTCCCTTTCTGGTAGGTTCGTTCGGCACCAATTCCTGCACGTCTTGAACCGCTGCAAATAATCACGGGGTGTCTCGTTCGAGGCCTGACTCATCCTTGCCAGCTCGGCTACGGTTATCTCCCGATTAGTCTGGTAAAAATATTCATGGAAGATCCTTTCCATGTCAGCCCAATCCCTTACCGAATTCGGTAGAAGGTTTATAAACCAAGAAAACGCTGTGCCGGTAAGGGAATGAACGAACAATCGGAGTTTCTGGGCGTTTGAGTCAGCCTCCCCACATTGGGTCATGAAACGGCCTATGTGTTCGATGGAAGAAGTATGTCCGTCACCGGAGAACAACATGAATTCTGGCAGTCGATAGTTCCGGGGAAGGAGGGTTCGGTCAATCTTTGGTGGGTACGGCTTAGTATACCTTGGTGCCTTCGGCCGTCTTTGAGCCAGGCCGTCCTCGATCATTCGCCGAACGTCTTCGGCTTGAAGACCCTGGGGGGGCGGCTCCAGCTGGGCCGCGAACGGCCGCTGTACCTGTTGCGCCTCGTTCTGTGGCCTCGTTTGCTGGACCATTTGAACAGGGGGTTCGATCATGGCGACTGAGCCGAACTGCACTTGGTAAGCGTTATGGGCTTGGCCAGAATGTGTATGGTCTACCTGCCGCAAAGGCGTGGCCACCTGCTGCCGGTTTGGGCCACTCTGGTGGTGGGAGCCTGAGTACGTCTGTGTTGCCGTCGGGAAGGCCGAACCGTACTGAAGCTGGGAACCCAACGGGAATATCGGCGTCTGCAATGGCTGCACAACGGCCATAGTATTTTGGCCGTACTGCTGAAATGATGTCGTGGACGCATTGTTCGGGCCGGGCTGTGTTTAGGAGGCCAAGGTATGGACATGGCCGAGTTGTTGGACAGTGGAGTGCGTGGGGCCACTCTGTCCTAACACCACAGCTATCTCGATGTGGCCATACGGCGTCTCTGCCAAGTAGGTCGGGCTGGGATTTGCCCATGTTTGATGGGACTGCCCCCAACTATTCATTGGCGGCTGAAAATGCAGACCATAGCTTGACGTTGGTATGCGGCCAATAGCACCAAGGCTGCTGCCTTCACCATAAGGCTCGGCCCTCTCGCGCTCCTGGCTTCTCTGCCCGGCTCCAGGAGGAGTCGAGGGTGAAGCAATCGGCATCCTCTCTTGAAAGAGGGTTTGCAAATCCGACGAAATTCTGTCCATTGTGGCCATAAAGGAGGTCTCTATCCTGTAGGTCTACCTGGCCATCAACTCTTCCATCTGCGAGTGCTCTTCCATGGCTTCGACCGTACGGGCCGTCACTATCGGAACGCTGACCGAGACGCTTGCCGTTTGCTCGATCTCGGTCGATATTGGCGAAATTGACTCTGGAATTTCCAAAGTCATCTCGGTTTTCTTGTTCTTGAGCTTTGCTTGTGACCTAGTTTCCACCATAAGGCTCCTAATATTACAAGAGTCCCACCGGGCATGCCAAAAAGTGTTGGTTGTTTGCGAATCTTACGGCCTGGTGCTCCGGGCCAAGTGGATCTGCGTCAACACAGGTCGTCCTTCTTGGGTATGGTGTGGTTTGTGTGCGGGCGTGCCAGCACGGTTTACCGTGCGTTTGAGGATGAGTTGATTGGATGGATAGATGAGTGATGCGCCTGTTTGAGTCTTGACTCTTAATCAAACGATTGTGGCCGAGAGAGGAACTGATCTCGGCCGTTAGGTTCACGACCTGAACTACAAGGCCGTTGATGGTGGTGCTGATGGTGGTTTTAGGTGGTGCTCCGGCGCGTCACTGGGTGGCGACGGTCGTATGATATATGGGATGAACGAAAGAGTAACAAAGATGGTGCTCCGGCGCCTTGAAAATCAAAGGTCGTATGATATATTGATGAATGGATTTTCCTACAAACTGCCACTACTCCTAAGAAAGCAAGTAAATGTATTGAAATGGCATTACAAGAATGTAAATGACAAGAAGTAAATGACAGGAAAATATAATCTGCTCCGTGGGAGGCTTGTATTTGGTGTTGAACCCTTTAAATGTAGTTGGAGCTTGCTATTTATAGAGAAGGTCTTGAGGAGACAATGAAGCTGAAAATCTGCATGGTGTGGTTGATCAGAGCTGGTGGGCAGTCGAGTCGGCATTTGGGAACGTGAAGCATGGTGGTGTGACACCCATAAACCCAGGCCGCCGCCCTGGTGGTGGGCTCTGCATCTCGGCCCTTGGAGGAGCATTTAATGCCCTGGTCTGATGGTTGGTGGCTTAGCCTTACAAAATCATGGGATTTTCGCACCTAATCCCTGATTTTACTCACCATATCTGACTTCAATCACGTCCCCTCTTTCTTGGCTCATTAAATGCTCCTACGTGGATTATGGGCTTCCTGCTGTGATCAGAGGCACTACTTCATTAAATGAAGCGTGGGACCATGATGCCACTTGAATTTCCCACTTTGGCCATGTATCTGAGGAGTTTGTCCTCGGCCAATATTACCGAGGCCGTGATGGCTTTGATTTACAAGCTCACTTGTCTTTATCCAAAGGAAGCGAACGATGACTTGGTCGTGGATAGACGCTAGGGCCGAGTTGCTGTTCCTTCGGCCAGCCTCCTTCGGTCAGCTTCCTTGACCGAGATTTATTAGGCACAAACAATAAGTATATTGTACAATAAATAGAATTATTAATTCCGGCATAATATCTTTCTATACCAATTTTACATGGTATCAGAGCAAAGGAAACCCTAACTCTTGTGGGTTTTTTTTCCGTCATTCTCTTCAACCAACAATTTAGATATTTTTCTTGTTTCGCTTATTCTCCATGGGAGACGACGAATAAAGCAAGCCTACAAAGAAAGACGGAGGTTCTGGTGCCTCCAAGGATGGTGGGGCAAATGACGCCAGCAGTCCTCACTTTGTTCATCACTGTGACCATCCGGGTATGGTCCTTGTTCCCAAACTTCTCAACGGAGATAATTACACAATGTGGTGCCGGTCAATTTGCTTATCCCTTGGCACAAAAAATAATCTAGGGTTTGTTGAAGGGACCATGCAAACACCATCCGAGAAGAGCAATCCAGATCACTACTCTTGATGGGTGCAGTGCAACGATATGGTGCTCTCATGGATCCTTAATTCCATTGAACACGAGATCGCCAGTATTGTCATCTACTCGACAATAGAGCATGAGATTTCGGAGGACCTCAAGGAGCGATTTTCTCAAAGCAACGCACCGAGGATTTTCCAACTACAACGAGATATTGCTTCACTCCATCAAAGGCAGGTGTCCGTTGCTAGCTATTTCACCAAAATGAAAGGGTTGTTGGACGAATTGGCTTCCAACAACGATTCGCCGTCATGTTCATGTGGTGCTATGAAGAAGCATCATGAACGAGAGGAATGCAACGCCCTCATGCAGTTCCTGATGGGTTTAAATGAATTATATGGTGCGGTAAGGGGGCAGATTTTATTCATGAATCCTTTGCCAAGCCTTCATAGAGCATATGCGTTGGTTTCGCAAGAGGAAAAACAGAGAGAATTAGGTTCTGCACGGGTTGTAGTTGAAAGCGCAACGATGGTGGTGCGGTACAGTCAGCAACAACAGCAGACTAACAATAATCAACAGCCTAGCATAGGCCAACAACATCAGCATTCAACCTAGCAGCAACAGCAGCAGTCCAGGCCGAATCAGTCGCAATCCAACTCCAATTTCAGCCAACAATCACTTCTTTGTTCTTATTGTGGGGACACAAACCATGCTGTTGAAACTTGTTGGAAGTTGCATGGCTATCCCTCATGGCATAGACTGCACAAATTAGGAGGAGGTAATAACAAATCAAAAGAAGGTGGCGGCTGCAACAAATCTTCTTCAGCAAACCATGTGGATGCAAATCCTAGTTTTTTTTATGTGAAAGCCGTGATGCCCAACCTTACCAATCAACAATATAAGCAAATATGTTCAGTGATGAAAGATAAGGAAAGTGATTCATAGCCTGATTCCCAAGCGAATATTGCTAATTCAGGTTTGTTTACACTTGATTAGATCATTAACAGCGGGGCGACGGATTATATCACGTCTTCCCCTCATTTGCTCACAAATGTGAAGCATTCCACCATACCACCCGTAAAGTTACCAAGAGAGACCAGGCTCCAATTACTGCTACTGGCACTTTGCCACTAAATTCATATTTATTTTTGAAAGATGTGTTGGGGGTTCCCACATTCAAAGTTGACTTGATGTTTGTGAGTAAGATTACAGAGGATTTAACTTGTTCAGTAACTTTCTTCCACAATGGTGTGTTTTGTAGGATTTGGCTATAAGGAGGACGATTGGTCTAGGTAAGCGACATGGAGGCTTGTACTATCTAGTAGCGTTGGCTTCTCCAAATTCCTCTCCAAATAAATCCAATCCATCTTGTCATTTGGCTTTAGCCTCCGCAGATTTATGGCATAGCCGTTCAGGTCACCTATCTTCTGCTCGTTTAAATTTTATGTCCAAAACATTGTTAAAATTCCCTTGTTCTTCAAATGATCTTTGTGATATTTGACCATTGGCCAAATAGACACGACTCCCATTTTCGATTAGTTCCATCTCCTCCTCACATCCTTTCGCACTCATTCACTATGATATTTAGGGCCCGCACAAAATAGCCTCTTTATCTGGGGTACACTATTTTTTAATTGTGGTGAATGATTTTACAAGGTTTACATGGGTTTTTCTCATGCACCATAAAAGTGAAACACGAGCACCTTCGATCTTTTTTTGCCTATACCCAAACACAGTTCAACACCAAAATCAAACAAATACGTGTGGACAATGGGGGAGAATTTTATTCCCTTCGCGATTTTTTCGCAGATAACGGGGTCATTTACCAACGATCTTGCATTTACGCCTCAACAAAATGGGGTCGTAGAAGCAAACATTGCCATCTAATTGAAATGGCTCGGGCTTAACTTTTTCAAGCCCACCTTCCTCTTCGATTTTGGGGAGGAGTGCTTACCGCTGCTCAAATCATTAACCGAATTCCTTCCAAGCTATTTGCCCAACAAACCCCTTTTGAAAAATTATATGGCAAACCACCTTCCTATACACATATGAGAGTCTTTGGGTGTCTTGCTTTTGCCACTAACACCCATCCCACATCCAAATTTGATACTCGAGCCAAAAAAAATACATTTTTTTTTGGGTACCCTAGTGGGCAAAAGGCTTACAAGTTGTATGATCTCGCTACCCACAATTTTTCATCAACAGGGATGTTAATTTTTTTTAGCATCATTTCCCTTTCCACACCATCAGCCCAACCACAAAATCAGTCCAATTACCTATCCTACCCACACCGCAGACCTTGATCTATGCCATCCAACCTTCGGCCCACATGACTTTCCTCCATCTAACCCATATTTTCCCCTGAGCCCAATTCCACACTTCCAAGCCAAGATGAGATAATCTCTCCAGCCACGCCTAACTCTCCAGCCACACCTAACTCTCCAGCCAACCATTCTTATTTTTCTCCTGTGGACCCACCTGTTTCTCCAACCAGTCCTACTACACCATCATCTGCTGCAATTACAAACCCAGAACAACCCGCACCTCTTCCACCTACTACCCTTCTTTCTACCAATCCAACTGTCAGAATCTCTGAGCGTCCCAAACAAGCCCCCGTTTGGCAAAAATATTATGTTCTTAATCACGTACTAGTACCCAGACCCACTTTTTCGTCTTCCTCACCGCCGATCCTGCACAAAGGTACTCGTTATTGCAACTGTTAGTAGTAGTATGGAACCTTCTTGCTTTACAGAGGCTACTGCACATCCCAATTGGCAACAAGCTATGCGCACTGAACTTAAGGCCTTAACATCCAGCAACACATGGACGCTCACTACTTTGCCCTCCGGCAACCAACCCATGTGTTGTAAATGGGTTTACAAAATCAAGCACTGATCTGACAGTTCCATCGAACGCTATAAGGCACGCCTCGTGGTCAAAGGATATATTCAAACTGAGGGGATTGATAATCACAATACCTTCTCACCCACGGCCAAGTTCATTACTGTACATTGTTTGCTTGCTATTGCCGCTGCTCAAAATTGGTCCCTTAGCCAGTTAGATGTTAACAATGCTTTTCTGCATGGAGATCTCCATGAAGAAATTTACATGTCACCTCTTCCTGGTCTCTGGCGACAGGGGGAGAATCTTGTGTGTCGGCTTAACAAATCACTCTATGAGCTCAAGTAGGCATCTAGGCAATGGTTTGCCAAATTCACTGAAGCTGTATTGGCTGCTGGGTTTATCCAATCCAAGACAGATTATTCCCTTTTTACATGCAAGAAAGGTACATCGTTTACAGTCTTGTTGATTTATGTTGATGACATACTAATCACTGGGAATGATCAATAGCAATCTCATCTCTTAAGCAATTTCTACAATCACAGTTCAAAATAAAAGACCTTGGAGATCTCAAGTTTTTTTTAGGGATTAAAGTTTCCCGTTCAAAACAGGGCATATGTATTTCACAAAGAAAATACACCCTTGACATACTCAAAGACAGTGGCATTTCGGGAGCAAAATCGGTAGCCTTTCCCATGGAACAAGGCACCAAACTTTCTGATACATGTGATCTACTCGAAGATCCATCTCAGTTTAAAAGATTGGTAGAGTGCTTGATATATCTCACCATCACGCGGCCCGACATCACATATGCAATAAATGTGCTTAGTCGATTTATGCATGCACCCCGAACGCCGCATATGGAAGCAGCTCTTAGGATACTCAAGTATCTTAAAAATGCCCCAGGGCAAGGTCTATTTTTTTTAGCTGGAAATAACTTGAAGCTATGTGCTTATTGTGATTCTGATTGGGCGGGGTGTCCTATATGACAAGGAGATCCACAACTGGGTATTGCGTATTTCTTGGGAATTAGAGGACTAAGAGACAAAAAACCATCTCATTATCTTCTGCAGAGACAAAATATCGAGCTATGACAAGAGCATGTTGCGAGCTCACTTGGCTACGAAGCCTGTTACATGGCCTACATCTTCCACATCCAGAAGCTTGCAATTCTCCATTGTAACAACAAGGCTGCACTACATATTGCTGCTAATCCAGTCTTTCATCATAGAACTCGTCATATAGAGATGGATTGCCACTTTATCAGAGACAAGATACAGGATGGTGCAATCGCTACCAAGTTCATACCTTCTTCGCATCAACTAGCAAACATGTTCACAAAACCCTTGGAAAAAGATCCCTTCTTATCCATGCTAGGCAAGTTGGGGGAGTTCTTGATATCCACTCTCCAACTTAAGGGGGAGTTCTTGATATCCACTCTCCAACTTAAGGGGGAGTGTTGGAAAGTAATCAATACCCGATTCTACGGGAACTAGAATAGGAAAAACTTCTCTGTAATTGTTTGACTTTTCCTAGAATTGCTGTACAATTCTTTTCCTAGTTAGGCTCTGTATATTTCCCTAGTTAGGCTTGCATTCTCCCTGTATAAGTATATTGTATAATCAATAGAATTATTAATTCTGGCATAATATCTTTCTATACCAATTTGACAGCTTAGTCCATTAGTTTACACTATACTACAGATGATCAATTCTATAACTAAATTACTAGGAATGGATGGATTGATGGATGCATCAGATTCTGAATTTAAGAAATATATATCATCTACTTGTTGAGATGCTTAATTTGTGTTTTAATGTAATGACGTGTTTAATTCCTTCACTAATCAACATCATCTACGTAGAGTAGAGTTTTATGATCTATTTGCATTCAAAGAATATTGAGGATATATATGATCAGATAGAAAAAAAAAAGGAAAAAAAAAAACAGAAAAGAAAGTAATTTTGCTCTCATACGGATTGGATTAAGCAAGGAAAAAACATGTCATCGCATATGGCAGTCCGGTGGGTTGGATTTGGAACACATGCTGAAAAGACCATTGCTGGGTTCAAAATTTCAAATAGATAACTGTCTTCTTATTTATTTATTTATTTATTTCTTTGTTTTTAAAGAATAGTCCAAAAAAAAAGAAGGATTTTTTGTTGATATGTCACCTAAACTTATACCTCAGTTTCAATTTGTCACCTTAAAAAAAATTTTAAGAGAAACGTCACCTAAATTTTTCGAAATCTATGATTTCTAACTTTAACACCATCCAATTTTCCATCCATTATTAAGATTTCCATTTTCAACAGAAAAAAAAAAGATAAATTTTTTTTGGGGGCCTAACCATGAATTTTCCTTGTTTCATTAGAAAATACTTCAAACTAGAAAAAAAAAAAAAAAGGGGACAAATGCAAAATAATTTCTTAATATGGCATGTTAACGTTCAAAATAGAATTATCAGAATCTGTTTATATAGAGAATAATTTGTGGAGTCAATCTTGAGAAACGTTGTTAATTGCTTATGATAAAAAAGCAATGCAACTGTTCACTTATTGGAAATATTTTCATTACAAAGCTATAAAAGTGTTCTAGAGAGTTCAAATTATGAAAGCTATAACACGAGTTACCCAGCCCACCACTTGACCTAATTATTTAAAATAATAATCAGACTAGAAACCAATCAAGCTTTACATGAGAGACTTAATGGTTCCAATGATGGAGAAAACCAGCACAAAGACTCCAAGAATAGTTGAACTGCCCGTCCAAAGATCCTTGAAGTAAACTCGTTTCAGGGTCGAAATGTTACGGTTGTAGAAGCTGATCTCGTAGTGCTCCTTAAGCTGATTACAGATATCTGCATAGCAGGATCTACTAACCGTAACCTGCTCACAAAGTGAATTAATCAGCTTCACCACTGCGTTGCTGCTGCCTAGCAAGTTAACTATAACTTCGCTTTCAATCAGCACTTTCACATCTTTCACAGTGTCCACAAGCTGATCCAGCATCAAAAAGTAACTGCAAACATAAGCCGTCTCTGCGTACATAAACTGCTCCAAGGCCATCACATTTCGAATAACGCATTCTACCTCATACCTTGCCCTAAATTTTGTAAGCTTCAAGTTCATATTTCTAAAACATGCCATTTTAAAATTACATTTGTGGTCCTCACCTCTTTTTATGACGAAGCGTTCACTACCTTCATTTGGCCAAAACTTCACCCCTGCTTCCTTCAGCTTTCTTACTTCGTATATAGTTTTGGTACGGATGTACTCGCCATTTCCTTTCCAAGTCATGTTTTCTGGCCACATAAAATATCTTACCAAGTCAGTGAAATGTTTCACTTGTACTCCATTCTCAATGGGTTGTAACTTCGTGTATTCCCGAAAGAACTCACAAGTAAGCTTAAGAAAGGGGTGATCATAAGCAGGTTCGGTTTTCTCAATCCCTATAGGAAGATCATCAGAAGGGGTCGAGCGGGAAAATGGAAAACAAGGCTGGAAGCAAGGCAAGCAGTGCTGCAGGTCATCCGCCTCTTCTTTCTCCTGAACATTTTTTCCGGGGTTGGAACTGGAATAGGTGGGGTTGGCAAAGTGATATAGCGCTTGAAGAAGAGGATAAGGAAGCTGATTTTCCAAGAGTATCAGGTCCTGCTCGACAGCTTTCCTCAGCAATGGCGATCTTAAAAGGTAATAATTTTCATTCTTTTCGGTTTGACAGTTAACGTTCCTCAAAAAGAGCTCAAGGATGAAGCAGGCATCAATTAGAATTACCTTCACAAAGTCAATATCAAGCTCAAAGGCCCCTGCATAACGACCACGAATGTCACCTTCTCTCTCACGGATGAAGTTTTCTAGTTCCTCCTCTTTCTTCGAAGTTCGCTGGCAGAAATTCTCATAATATTCCTTTTTATGGCTTTCCATGTCCCCCAGTTTCGGATTGCCATGGTGGAAAGGGCCTATTGAAATCAATTGAGGAGTGTATGCTTCATCTTTTACATTCCGGAGTCTGCTAGGAATCCGGTAGATACACCGGTGCTCCGAGAACTTAACAGGGTCATTGCATTTTTTTTCACTTTGATCAGTTTTCTTCGCCATTTGTGAAGCCATCATCTTTGTCCTGGTGACCACAAGAATACAACAGTGTTTTATTATTGCAAAAGTGATTGTAATTAAATTTCCAGCCAAGCATCTAGGAAAGGATTCACTTTTGTAATTTGTTCATCAACAGTCTTACATGCACCAAAAAGCTTTCACGAACCTATAAATGATAAGGCTTTTCATTAATAGGCCCATCTTAGCATGATATATTATATAATTACCCATAAAACTAATTAGAAAATGACAAGTAGCTAGTTTTGGGTTTTTCCCTCTAAATAGGCTCTATATACATAATTGTACGTATAATATATCATACTAAAAACCAGGAACTAGTATGCAAACATAGTCTGTTCGATAAAACTAAAATGATGATAACAGGATTCAAAAGAATGATCCTAAAAGGAAGATTCCAAAGAGTACAAATAACAAAATATATTCAAGAAAAAGATTTATATATTCTCAAAAAAATTTCACTAGCTGCATAAAGACTCGTTCTATATTTCCCTCCTTACCCATAAGGAGGAACTTCACCTTATCTTTTATTGTGGCTCAACCACAAATTGATATGTGTCCTCTCTTTTTTAATTGTCAAAACAACAAAAAAACGGAAACAGCAGGTATATCTTACAGTTGCTGAACTCAGAAGTTCTTGAGTACTCCTCGATCACCACAATCTTGTTCTTGTAGGCTTTTAATCCATCGTACGTTCTACTATTTATATTGATCACAGCATGCAAGTGTAAATTAATTAAAGTTAAACCAAGACTAAAAGCAAACTTAAAAAAATACTGGTGTTAAGTAAACTAACCACGTTCAAATTTTGAGAGTTTTAAAAAAAAAACACTCAAGCAGATGATTGGCTATCGCCAGGGTGGCAGCCAAGTACCTCCTAACTTCTAGTAATTCTCTCCAAAAATATGTAAAATGCAGTAGTTCACACGTTGGACTTGAAAACAAAAACTATACTATAATTTTCATCGCAATTCTTGTGATATATATAATTGCATACCGATCTGTCCCATATGGAAAAGGAAAAGAAAAAAAACTTATTGCCTATCTGTCAATTGATATAAATAACTATAAGACTTTTTACTTTGACAAAAAAAAGAGGACTTTTTTATGTGGGTAAGGGGTAGAGTGGGGGATTGAACAATCATATATATATATATATATATATATATATATATATATATATATATAGGTTAGGATGGAGGGACACACATTTTTTATATACATTATGGCACATTTTTTATACACATTATGGCACACTTTTATGATCGTTAGATTGAAAAGTATCCAATGGCTGAGATTGCATGCACATTATGGCACATTTTTTTATACACATCATGGCACACTTTATGATCGTTAGATTGAAAAGTATCCAATGGCTGAGATTGCATATAGCATAAATGTACTAATTTTCTTTTTAACAATTAATAAACATTTATTTTTTATCTAAAAACAATAATTAATAGACATTGGAAATGACAAAACTCTAGACGGAACATATGGAAATGAGGTAAAGTGAAACAAATTGAGTTTCAGGAGGTAAAGTGACACAAATTGAGTTTCATCACTACTACAAAAAATACTTTGCGTGACGAAATAAGTTTGTTGCGCAAAATACAATTTCATCGCACAAAACCTGTGCGACGAACTGTTGGTCGCGCAAAGCTCGTGAAGATAGGGTTTGCGCGACGAAACCTAATCTTCGTCGCTCAGAGCTACTTCGCGCGACGAAACCTAATCTTCGTCACGCAGAAATATTTCAAAATTTTTAATTTTTGTGTTTTAAAATTTTATAATTACAATAAACTAATTTAATAGTTTGGGCGACGAAATATTTTTTCGCACAAGGTTTTTAACTTTTTGTTTGATTATTTCTATTACATTAATTTAATTATATTATTTTTTTCAAATTTCTACTTTTTAAATTTAATTTAATTGTATGATTTTATTTTTTTAATTACTTTAGTTTAAATTGGCATATTCAAAATAAAATTACATATGAAAAATAGTGATCAAATTATCCAATATATATATATATATATATATATAATATTAAAAATGTACACATAAATTAACAAAGTATAGTAATAAAATCCTAATACAAGCCTATTGTGGTGGTAGTGGCGGAGGATATGTTTCGATAGTGTCCCAATCCTCAACTTTAGCCATCAAAGTCTCGACGATTCGCTACAAAAAAACAAATGGTCAAATAACAAAAAAAATAACATAAAATAATAACAAAAAATTGGCATAATATCCCCTAAAATTGTTGAAATTGATACTTAGGTGACGAGGGGTAAATTTAACTAAACAAACAAGACACAACAAGTCAACAAGCAAGAGAACACACAGAGTATGCCACAGAGTACTTGCAGTCCTAGAAGATTACTAGTGACAACCTAGGCACTCAGAAGGACCCATTAATTTAGGCATCCCCTGTGCTAGCAACAACTATGGTGAAAGTGTGTGAAGTCATCAATATCAAGTAAACAGCAAACAGCAGATATAGATGACTAGTCAACCACCAAGAACAGAAACCCAAATAAATTTACAGATATGCAAAACAGGTTTTGTTTACCCAGAAACCCACCATTGGGAAAAACTGGGAGTCATCAACCGACTAGGAAATCTACTAAGTAGAAAAAAGATTCTTACAAAGGAATACAAGCAAGCTCAAGCAAAAACCTAGATCTATTTAGGAAGATGAGCTTTACCTCCTTTGTGCAATCTTCTTCTCCAACTTAGCAAAGCTTGAAGCTCAGTTCATCATGGCAATGGCAGCTCCTTCTCCAGCTCGATCATCCCATGGCACTACCTTGCAAGCTCCAACTTAGAACGAAACCAAACTTTGGATTCAAGGGAGAAAGACCAATTTCTTCAAGAAACCATACTCTTGAAGAAATCAGTCACGAATCCGATCTAGATCAATATGAGAGAATGATTTAAATAGCTAGATGCAGATTCATATTTCAAAAGCAGTTTTTCAAAAAGAAATCAATTAGAAAAACTCATAGTTGAAATAAATGGTTTACTCTTGAGAAGGAAGAAGAGAAAGATGGCAAGCCAATCTTTCCAAAACTTCCACACAAAAGAGGCGGCTTCCCAATTGGGAATCCACTTGCCTTTACAGACAAAAGAATCCCTTAGGTCAGACTGACACATGGCAGCAGGGAGAGAAAAAGAGAATAGGACAAAACAGATATTTAATCAGCTGGAAATCGCACTGAACAAAGATGACTAGTTAACTTTTATGAAAACAGTTTTAATGCATGATATGCAATGCATGATTTTACCTTTGTCAAATTGCTTGAACCTCCATAGGATAGATGAGATTTAAGAACACTTAGAGATGCTAATCTTAATCTATCCTTGAGCTTGATAAATACATATAAAAGTCCTATTACAAAAATGTCAAGGGAAGCCAAAAGAATTAATCAAAATTCATACATTAACAATTGTTATACCCCAAATCCAACCCAAACTCCAATCCTCACCCTATACTCAACCCCAAACCCCGCACAAACTCAAAACTAACACCAAAAACACATATTATTGAAAAAAATTTAACATTTGGAGAGAATATACCTTTTGGAAAGACAGAGAGAGTGAGAATGAGAGGGAGAAGTGAATGTGAGAGAATGAGAGAGAGAGAGAGAGAGAGAGAGAGAGAGAGAGAGAGAGTGAGATAAGAGAGTGAGTGTGAGTGAGAGATAGTGAAAAGAGAGATGAGAGAGTGAGAGATAGTGAAAAGAGAGATGAGAGATTAAGTGAGAGATAGTGAAGAGAGAGATGAGAGGGTCGGATTTGGGGAGAGGGAAAGAGAGAGGAGAGGTAAGACTAGAGAAAGACATTGAGAAAATGGTGGAGGAGTTATTTTGGTTTTAAAAACCATATCACTTTGCACGACGAAATATTGGTCGCACAAAGTCTTAAAAAAAATTTCTGCCCCCCATTTTTGGTGCCCGCCCAAATTTTTAGAGTTTTGAACGACGAATTGTTGGTCGCGCAAAGTTTTGTGAGATGAAAAATTGGTTCGTAGCGCAATATTTATAAAAATAATTGTTATGAATAATAAAAAATAAAATAATTTTATGTTACGATTTAAAATATAAATAAGGTTTAGGCGACCAAATGTGTTTTCATCGCGCAAAGAAAATAATAAACAATAAAGA
Source organism: Prunus avium (assembly GCF_965620075.1). NCBI lineage: Eukaryota > Viridiplantae > Streptophyta > Magnoliopsida > Rosales > Rosaceae > Prunus > Prunus avium. Next base: position 30,007,529 of record NC_142285.1, on the reverse strand, counting down.
AATAATTTAGTTTAACAATATAAAATATAAAAATAAGTAAACAAGGGTTAGGCGACGTTGATATTCATTGAGCAAAGTTTTCAAAAAATAATAAAAACTTATGAAAACATCTATAGCTTAAAATTTATAATATATAATTAAATAAAAAAATTAATTTGTTTGCCTGACGCATGTTTACATTATGACGTCGTGCTATTGGTTTTTGCACAACGACCCCATTGTTATATTTAAAAAAAATATATATAATTATAAATTTTACTAAAAATGTGACTTTACTCCCTTCAAATTCAAAAAAAAAAATTTATATAAAACCCACAATAATATATTTTTCTAACAAAAACCCAATCCTAACTACAATAATAAATTTAAAGCTACTAATAAATATATATACTATTCAATTCTTAAGTGTTATACGTACAAAATAAATAAATTTAACGCTACTTAATAAATAAATAAATATATATATATATACACACACCATTCAACGATCCAACCGTCAAACTTGTTTGTATATACTTTGAGATCGTATACCCCAAAAATCGCAAAAAACAAATATTCAGAAATCTAGTAACAGGACAAAACTTTTCGACGGTTATAAATGAAAAATCACGATTTAACGGTTATTTTAACTTCGATTTTGATAATTTTTTACAGCTACACTCCTTGACCCTATATGAATACAATGACTGAATTTGATCTTCAATTTAAAATATTTACACTAGTGGATACCACAAAATCTTATGTTATATTTAACGAAAGTATAAATAAACTCTTAATTGTTAGTGAATATATTGTTTTGATGGCATACGCATTCTATGAAACTAGTTTCAACGATCCAACCATCAAACTTGTTTGTTTATACTTCGAGATCATATATGCCAAAAATCGGAAAAAATAAACATTCAGAGATTAAGTAATAGGACAAAACTTTTCGACGGTTATAAACGAAAAATCACAATTTAACGGTTATTTCAATTTCGATTTTGATAATTTTTTACCGCTACACTCCTTGATCCTATATGAATATGATGAACTAATTCAATCATCAATTTAAAATATATATTTTCTAACAAAAACCCAATCCGAACTACAATAATATATTTTTCTAGCAAAAATTCAATCCGAACTAAAATAATAAATTTAAAGCTACTTAATAAATATATATACCGTTTAATTTCTTAAGTGTTATGCATACAAAATAAAAATAAATAATAAAAATTGGTTTAGGCGACGAAATATTTGAATTACGTCATGCAAAGATTTTAAAAAATAATTATTTTATTTTATTTATTTTTGTAAAGACAAATAATTTATTATTATTATTTATTTTTGTAAAGACTTTGCGTGATGAAACACACTTCGTCGCTCAAGAATTTGTGCAACGAATTTTTCATCGTGCAAGGATTGTTTTTTACTAGTATGCAAGAGAAAAATGAGAATACAATTAAGTTTTCTCTTATATGATGGGTTGTCTATTACGTTCCTCATCTATTCTAGGCTTTGGATTATACAAGGACTCTGGCACTGTGGCCACATTTCCTGCAGAGCTTAGCAGACGCAGATTTTGACTTCGGGCTGGAGGCTGAATTTGGGTCTAAATCCTCCTTTCATGTCATCTGTAGAAAAGAAATTAGTGAATTTTTATTCATCTATTTGATTGAAAATGTTTTTTATTTATTTTTTATAATGAAATTAGTCAGCTCACTTAACAGGCTAAACTGTGGTGGGCATCTATACCTCAAAAGTCTTTTATTTTATTTTTTTTCCCTTTATTTTCTTGTGTAAGATTCATTGGAAAGATAGTCATCGAAATGTGTCCAGTCCAGTGATGACATTTCGATGAGTATAAAGGCAAAAACAAAATAAAACCAGGTTTTTCTTTTGTGCCAAACACCCAGTTTTTTTGCCTTTATACTCGTTGAAATGTCTATTTTTCACCCATAAAAAACCCAGTTTAAAACATAAATACGAACTAGGTCATTTTGTCCAGAACAGAACACATACTCAGATTTCTGCATAAATGCAGATTTCATCAACATCCATCTCATTCTTTGGCATTCAGTTCTAATCAGCTTTAAACACCAAAACAGTCCCAAATTTAAGATAAAATGACTGTTATCCTCAACAAACTCATAATTATCCAACACACGCAACTACCAAGGCCACAAACTTGAAAGTAGAAACTTACCCAACTTCCACTTCAACCCAAAATTACTCTGAGTTCTCTGTAGGTTCAGCCCAAGGTAGATTCTTCACCTAGTGTATTTGCATGTCATCAAATAACATCCGACATCACTTACACAATCTCACTTAGATCAATGTACACTGTACTAGAATTCCAGCAGCAAGTATGGCAAACAAATCTTACCTTAAAAGCTCCAAAGTAATCCACAACCTTCAATGAGCTGCCTAGTGACCACCATTCTCCCAAACCACACATGGAAACAAGAGATTAAAGCTTAATCAGTCACTAACTCAGAAAGAGGAAATTTTCGAAACTTAACCAAATTCAAGAATGGTTTACCTTATCTTGTAGAGCTCGTTCATATGATCCTAAAGGCGGAAACGGCGCAAGAATTGGAGTTGTAGAATGAAAGTTATGGGAGAAGGAAGTTTGAAGGAGAAAGAAGGGAGAGAATGGGTTTCTGGAAAGAGAAACTCATGAACCACCAACATACACATGGGGAAAGTGTTGAGAATTAATGACTAACTCACTGCCCTTTTAAGATCTTGTTGTTGATGGACTTTGGACAAAGAACTCAATGATGGATGAGTCTTACACACACACACAGAAATTAACCAAGCACAAATGACACAAGTGTTTATAGAGGTTCAGCAAATTGCCTACATCCTCTTTGGTGATCACCTTGAGAAATTTCACTAATGAAGATAGGTTACAACTTTGGTTTACAAAGGAAACCCCCTTAGAACACTACCCTCACAATCTGTTTCTCTCACACCCTTGCTCAACACCTTGATACACTTAGAGAACTCTCTTGCTCTCCCCTTAGTTTTTCTGAACACACAACTAAAACTTCAGCTCTAACTCAACTTGGAATACCAGCTTCTTCCACTTACAATTATTCAACTTGTTTTCTCCTCTTGTGTTATCTTACTTCACCCCATTTCCTACACAAGCCAATAGACAAGAGATAAGATATCAGCTTGTCCTCCACGTTCTTCCCTTTAGTCACCACTTAGACTAAATGTCAGATCAAGTAGGTAAATAGAATCCAACTCAGCCACCTCCCACTTACACCAGAAAATGGAGAGTGATATCTTTGAAATAAGATAACCAATTAGCCATGAGTGCTCTCCCAACTATCCAGCAGGTAGTCAACGTTCATTTAACTCAGAAGTGACCCACTAAGCCTCTGAAATCTTGTGGAAAGCGATAGCCATTGAAAACACTGTTGAAAACGCGTAAGAAATCGTCACAGCACGACTGGGACGACCGGTCGCCAGGAACTGGCGACCGGTCGCTTTTGTTTTTTCCTCCAGACCTTGAATCTGCTTCTAAACGACCGGTCGCAAATGCTAAGCGACCGGTCGCTAGCTTCCTGCGACCGGTCGCAAAGAACTGGCGACCGGTCGCTCGTTGATGTTGCTCCAGACTTCGAATCTGCTTCAAAACGACCGGTCGCAAATGCCTAGCGACCGGTCGCTTTTAGGCAGATTCAAAATCTTCCTTTCAGCGCCAAAACCAACCTTGTATCCTTAGGTGAGCCATTTTCCCAACAATCTCCACCATGGCGAGCCTAATACTCCTTGTGGACATCATTGCCTTCTAGGACATCTGTAATGTCTTGAGAATCGTCCTAATAACTCTCAAGAACTCCACCTCAATCTTTAGCATGTAACAAGATTGAGCAAGCTCAAACAATGCTTGAACTTAGCTGTTGTGACTGGCTTTGTTAGGCAATCTGAAGCGTTCTCATTTGTATGAACCTTCATTATTGTGATGTCTCCATCATTCACCCAATCCCTTATCCGGTGGTATCTCACATCAATGTGTTTGGACCTCCCATGGAACACTTGATTCTTCACTAAGCAAATAGCACTTTGACTGTCACTTAGAATCACCACCAAGTCTTGAGCTATCCCGAATTCCTTTGCCAATCTCTTCAGCCATACCGCTTCTTTTGAAGCTTCCGTTAAAGCCATATACTCCGCTTCCGTAGTAGACAAGGCACTAACCGATTGTAACACTGCTCTCCAACTAATCGGTCCTCCACCACAAGTGAAGACATATCCTGTGGTGGATCTCCTCTTGTCTAGATCTCCTGCATAATCAGAATCTACATACCCCGACACACATGCCTTTCCTTGTTGTCTTTCAAACAATATCCCAAGCCTTTTGGTGCCCTTCAAGTACCTGAGAATCCATTTTGCTGCTGTCCAATGTTGCCTTCCAGGATTCGCCATATACCTTGACACCACACTAACGGCTTGGGCTAAGTCGGGGCGTGTGCACACCATTGCATACATGAGACACCCTACCAAGCTTGCATATGGAACTTTACTCATTTCCTCCTTCTCCACATTCGTAGAAGGACATTCTTTTGCACTTAACTTAAAATGCTCCGCCAAAGGAGTAGACACCGGTTTGCAATCCATCATATTAAACCTTTCAAGTACCTTGGAAATATACTTGCTTTGTGACAGCCACAACTTGCCTTCCTTTCTGTCTCTCCTTATCTCCATTCCTAGGATCTTTTGTGCAGCACCAAGATCCTTCATGTCAAACTCCCTTCCAAGTAATGTCTTCAAATTCTGGATTTTTGACATGTCCTTACATGCAATTAGCATGTCATCAACATAAAGAAGCAAAAGGATGAAGTTACCATCCTTGAATGCATGAGAGTACACACAACAATCAGATTCACATCTTCTATACCCAATCTTCATCATGTAAGAATCGAAGCACTTGTTCCACTGCCTTGGAGATTGTTTCAGTCCATACAAAGACTTCTTCAACCTGCAAACCAGATTTTCCTTCCCTGCTTCAATGAACCCTTGAGGTTGGCTCATGTAGATGTCTTCCTCCAATTCACCATGAAGGAAAGCAGTCTTCACATCCATTTGCTCCACCTCCATGTCCTCTTGTGCTACTATGGAGAGTAGTAGTCGTATAGAAGTATGTTTCACCACCGGAGAGAAGATTTCATCATAATCAACTCCCTCCTTTTGCAAGAATCCTTTTGCCACCAACCGAGCTTTGAATAAGGTGGCACCCTTCTCATGCATTTCTTCTTTCTTCCTAAACACCCATTTGCAGCCAATAACCTTGCGACCTTTGGGTTTAGGAACTAACTCCCAAACTGAGTTTTGGTGTAGAGATTCCATCTCTTGCATCATAGCTTCCATCCAACTTTCCCGTTCCTTGTTCTCAACAGCTTCTTGGAACGTGGTTGGTTCTTCTTCACTAGCATTTAGGGCATAGTGAACTGCATCCATCTCCCATCCAAACCTTTGAGGTGGTTTGATGGTTCTCTTGGGCCTGGACCGAGCTATAGATGATGGCTCCACCTGTTCTTGAGCCTCTTCTTCTTCTTGAGTGTGTTGTTGATGCTGCCCAGCTTCTTCCTCTTCAATGTCGGACTCCACCTCCTCCTGAACGTCTTCAGTTGGCTGTTTCTGAGTAGTCTTTCTTGACACCTTCTCGAGTGGAACTTCAAAGGTTGTTTCTTTCTCAACAACATCCTCCTTTGCCTCTGAATTCTTGACTTTGTTCATAGGTATGGTCTTCTCATCAAACACAACATTTCTGCTGAGTATCTTCTTGTGGTTCACTGGATCCCACAGCTTGTAGCCCTTCACACCACTCTCAAATCCAATGAAAATACATTCAAGAGACTTTGGCTTCAACTTGGATCTTTCATCACTAGGAATAAGTGCATATGCACTGCACCCAAACACCTTAAGATTCGAATAATCGATTGACCTTTTAGACCATACCTCCTCTGCACACTTGAACTCAAGATTTCTTGAAGGCGATCGGTTAACCAAATAGGCAGCGTGGTTAACCGTTTCTGCCCAAAAAGATTCGGGCAACCCTGCATGAATTCTCATACATCTCTCACGCTCCATGAGAGTTCGGTTCATCCTCTCCGCAGCTCCATTTTGTTGGGGTGTCTTTTTCACGGTAAAGTGCCTCTTAATGCCTTCACTTTTGCAAAACTCAAGGAACTTGCTGTCCTTATATTCACCACCATTGTCACTCTTTAGGATCTTGATCTTTCTTCCGGTTAGGTTCTCTACTTCCGCCTTCCACTCTTTGAATTTGGTGAAGACCTCAGATTTCTCCTTCATGAAGTAGACCCAAACCTTCCTGGAAAAATCATCCAAGAAAGTCACAAAATAGCGAGCTCCACCCTTCGATTTAACCGGTGATGGCCCCCATACATCCGTGTGAATATAATCTAGCACACCCGTGCTTTCTTCCTCTTTGTTTCGCTGCTTGAAAGCTATTTTTGATTGCTTTCCCATGGTACAAAATCTGCAGAACTCAAGCTTGCAACTTTGAACACCTTTCAACAATTTTCTGTTGTGTAGTTCCTGCATGCCCCTCTCACTCATGTGCCCTAGCCTCAAATGCCAAAGCTGAGTTTCATCTTCCGAGTCCTTGCTTGTAGATACAGCTGCTCCACCTATGATTGTTGTACCACACAACCTATATAGACAATTAGGTTGAATCTCACCCTTCATAATCACAAGTGAACCTTTTGAGACTATGAGTTTCCCTCCATTTGCTTTGAATGAATAACCATTCTTATCAAGAGTTCCAAGGGAAATGAGATTCTTACGCAACTTTGGAATGTGCCTTACCATTCCAAGCGTCCTAACAGCCCCATCATGCATCTTTACCTTGATTGTACCGGTTCCTTTGACTCTACACATTGAGCCATCCCCCATCATCACTTCACTGCTATCTTCTTTCTCATACGTGTCAAACCACTCCTTGTTTGAGCACATATGATATGAGCATCCGGAATCCAAAATCCAATCGGAAGAGGAACACCTTGAAGAATTAGCCAATGCATTTGTTTTAACATTGCTATTAACACACAAAAGCTCACCATCACTTTCCGTGACATCCTCCGCTGTGTTTGCTGCATTCTTCCCTTTGTTCTTCTTCTCCTTCCATATGGGGCAATTCTTTTTCCAATGCTCCTTTGACCCACACTCGAAACAACCATCTTTCGCCTTGGATTTGGACCTTCCTCTATTGCCTTTCTTGCCTTCACGCCTCTTTGAACGACCTCTCTCTCCGGTCTTTGCAACTAGACCTTCACCTTGAGAGTTTTCTCCCGAACGTTGAGTCATCCTATGGTGTGTCATGATGTCTTGCACCACAGGCTCAAAATCAAGAGTAACCTTTCCGAACATAAGAGTGGTTCGGAAGTGTTTATAGGACGAAGGTAAGGATGTCAACAACATGAGAGCCTTATCCTCCGGACTATAATTCACATCCATTCTCTGCAAGTCAGCAACACATCTATTGAAACTACTTAGATGTTCCATTAGATTTCCTCCCTCCTCCATCTTAAGATTCAGGAGTTCTTCCTTGAGGAAGAGTTTGTTGGACAACGATTTCCCTGCAAACATCTCTTCGAGCTTCTCCCATGTTTGCTTCGCTGTATCCTTTATCACGTTGATGAGCACCTCATCGGAGAGATAGTTTTCGATAGCTCCTCTGGCTAACTCGTCAAGAACTCCCCACTCATCATCCGTCATGCTTGCTGGCTTCTTCTCCTTGCCAACCAACACTACATGGAGCTGTTGTTGTGTAAGAGCTGACTTCATCCTTCGTTGCCAAAGAGTGAAGTTCTCCTTCCCTGTGAAAGGCTTTAACTCCACCTTCATACTTGCTGCCTGTGGTGGCTTCATATGCTGTGAACTGCTACCACTCTCAGCTTCCATGTCACTTGCCATCTTCAACACACTAGCACTCCAAGAGAAGAACTAGCTCCAGCTGCCAAACACAGCTCTGATACCACTTGTTGAGAATTAATGACTAACTCGCTGCCCTTTTAAGATCTTGTTGTTGATGGACTTTGGACAAAGAACTCAATGATGGATGAGTCTTACACACACACACAGAAATTAACCAAGCACAAATGACACAAGTGTTTATAGAGGTTCAGCAAATTGCCTACATCCTCTTTGGTGATCACCTTGAGAAATTTCACTAATGAAGATAGGTTACAACTTTGGTTTACAAAGGAAACCCCCTTAGAACACTACCCTCACAATCTGTTTCTCTCACACCCTTGCTCAACACCTTGATACACTTAGAGAACTCTCTTGCTCTCCCCTTAGTTTTTCTGAACACACTACTAAAACTTCAGCTCTAACTCAACTTGGAATACCAGCTTCTTCCACTTACAATTATTCAACTTGTTTTCTCCTCTTGTGTTATCTTACTTCACCCCATTTCCTACACAAGCCAATAGACAAGAGATAAGATATCAGCTTGTCCTCCACGTTCTTCCCTTTAGTCACCACTTAGACTAAATGTCAGATCAAGTAGGTAAATAGAATCCAACTCAGCCACCTCCCACTTACACCAGAAAATGGAGAGTGATATCTTTGAAATAAGATAACCAATTAGCCATGAGTGCTCTCCCAACTATCCAGCAGGTAGTCAACGTTCATTTAACTCAGAAGTGACCCACTAAGCCTCTGAAATCTTGTGGAAAGCGATAGCCATTGAAAACACTGTTGAAAACGCGTAAGAAATCGTCACAGCACGACTGGGACGACCGGTCGCCAGGAACTGGCGACCGGTCGCTTTTGGTTTTTCCTCCAGACCTTGAATCTGCTTCTAAACGACCGGTCGCAAATGCTAAGCGACCGGTCGCTAGCTTCCTGCGACCGGTCGCAAAGAACTGGCGACCGGTCGCTCGTTGATGTTGCTCCAGACTTCGAATCTGCTTCAAAACGACCGGTCGCAAATGCCTAGCGACCGGTCGCTTTTAGGCAGATTCAAAATCTTCCTTTCAGCGCCAAAACCAACCTTGTATCCTTAGGTGAGCCATTTTCCCAACAGAAAGAAGAGATCAGCACCTGTCCTTTCAATCCTATTCCAGCGACACCTATGCTAAGCTAGCTCAAGTGGTCAACACTCAACATGACACGTGTCCCTTACCTGGCCCAAGCATAGTCGCAGGATCAGATTACCAGTTAAGGATCCGACGCCCAATATTTAGCCACACCATTTCTTGATTTTCAATACTCCTACATCTCCAAAAATTCAGTCGAGTTTCGAAAAATACTACGAACTCATAAATACATGTACTTTCCTTTAATCACATCCAAAATATTTTCTCCAAAATTCTACAAATATTTTTTACACACCATAAAATTTCCAAGGTCTTACAAACATGATCTTTATTTGGCATTTATGCTATATCTAATAATAAATCAAGAGCAAATTGGCAATAACTGAGAAAAAGAAGAAGCAAGTAACAAGCAATAAATGTACCTTGCGCTACATTACAAGAGCAATCTCTATTGCATCAATTTCTCCCATGCCACTCATTTCTACAATGGAATATTCTTTTACTAATTTTACTTGTATCTCAATTTTTATTTTCCCTTTCTTTCTCCATCTTCTTCCACTAAAACCTAAAAGCTGACTCTCGAGTTCTAAAATGATAACCATTACAAAAGGAAGAACCTATATACATGAGCAATATTTATGTTTTGTATTAGGAAAGAAATTTGGGGAGGCACTTATATATAAATTTGGGCGATAAAGCCGATGATGGGATTAAATAAGTCTGTTTAGCTACAAACAAGTCATTCACATGTTTCATATGAATTTACAAAGACCAGACATACAGCTGTTACGAAACTAAGAAGGTAATTGAAGCAACTTATCAATTTTCATGCCATTTCACGTGATCAAATATTCTAAATTTGATTTTTAATGTGCACTTCCCCGTGCATCAAGAGGCTTTCAAATAAGTTTCACTAGATAAATAAATTTTGTAAAATACCTTTAAGTCCATTGTTTTAACCATCACACGACCCGACATCACATATGCAATAAATATGCTTAGTCGATTTATGCATGCACCCCGAACGTCGCATATGGAAGTAGCTCTAAGGATACTCAAGTATCTTAAAAATGCCCTAGGGCAAGGTCTATTTTTTTTAGCTGGAAATCACTTGAAGCTACGTGCTTATTGTGATTCTGATTGGGCGGGGTGCCCTATGACAAGGAGATCCACGACTGGGTATTGCGTATTTCTTGGGAATTGGAGGACTAAGAGACAAAAAACCGTCTCATTATCTTCTGCAGAGACAGAATATCGAGCTATGACAGGAGCATGTTGCGAGCTCACTTGGCTACGAAGCCTGTTACATGACCTACATCTTCCGCAATTCTCCATTGTGACAACAAGGCTACACTACATATTGCTGCTAATCCAGTCTTTCATGATAGAACTCGTCATATAGAGATGGATTGCCACTTCATCAGAGACAAGATACAGGATGGTGCAATCGCTACCAAGTTCATACCTTCTTCGCATCAATTAGCAGACATGTTCACCAAACCCTTGGAAAAAGATCCCTTCTCTTATCCATGCTAGGCAAGTTGGGAGTTCTTGATATCCACTCTCCAACTTGAGGGGGAGTATTGGAAAGTAATCAATAGCCGATTCTACGGGAACTAGAATAGGAAAAACTTCTCTGTAATTGTTTTACTTTTCCTAGAATTGCTGTACAATTCTTTTCCTAGTTAGGCTCTGTGTATTTCCCTAGTTAGGCTTGCATTCTCCCTGTATAAGTATATTGTATAATTAATAGAATTATTAATTCCGGCATAATATCACTCTATACCAATTTTACAGCTTAATCCATTAGTTTACACTATACTACAGATGATCAATTCTATAACTAAATTACTAGGAATGGATGGATTGATGGATGCATCAGATTCTGAATTTAAGAAATATATATCATCTACTTGTTGAGATGCTTAATTTGTGTTTTAATGTAATGACGTGTTTAATTCCTTCACTAATCAACATCATCTACGTAGAGTAGAGTTTTATGATCTATTTGCATTGAAAGAATATTGAAGATATATATGATCAGATAGAAAAAGAAAAAGGAAAAAAAAAGAAGAAAAGAAAGTAATTTTGCTGTCATACGGATTGGATTAAGCAAGGAAAAAACATGTCATCGCATATGGCGGTCCGGTGGGTTGGATTTGGAGCACATGCTGAAAAGACCATTGCTGGGTTCAAAATTTCAAATAGATAACTGCCTTCTTCTTCTTCTTCTTTTTTATTTTTTTAAAGAACAGTCCAAAAAAAAAAGGAATTTTTGTAAATGTCACCTAAATTTTTCGAAATCTATGATTTCTGACTTTAACACCATCCAATTTTCCATCCATTTTCAAGGAAAGAAAAAAAAAAGATAAATTTTTTTAGGGACCTAGCCATGAATTTTCCTTGTTTCATTAGAAAATACTTCAAACCAGAAAAAAAAAAAAAAAAAAAAAGGGACAAATGCAAAATAATTTCTTAATATGGCATGTTAACTTTCAAAATAGAATTATCTTAATCTGTTTATATAGAGAATAATATGTGGAATCAATCTTGAGAAACGTTGTTAATTGCTTAAGATCAAAGCAAATGCAACTGTTCACTTATTGGAAATATTTTTTTTACAAAGCTATAAAAGTGTTCTAGAGAGTTTAAATTATTAAAGCTATAACACGAGTTACTGTTCGGTTCATTTTTACACATGATTTTTCATGTTATTCACCTATTATTTTGAGTTAGTTCTTGACATTTTATAGCTTTTTACTTCCTTTTTGTGTTTTCTTAGATTTTACCTTGGTTAGAATGAAAATGAGCTAAACGGGCATTATTGGTTTTAATTTCTGTTTTTGTTCATTTTCGTAGGTCAACTTCTTGGCCTGGGATCAACATGCTCTGGTGCTCGGATGAGGTGAAGATCTTCATGAAACTTGTTCCAATGGATGTTAACTACAACATATCCAAATTTGAGCTCCATTGGACAAGTATTGCCTATCCAACCAATCCAGCATGTTACCACAGCTCTGGAAATCCGAAACTGTCCAGCTTTTACCTCCAATGTGTCACTTGATAATTCTTGTTACCATAACACTTGGTAACAAGAATTTACCTTAGTAAAAGAGATATTTTCTGAGGCAAAGAGCATATTTTCAAGGACAAAGCTTCATCATGGCAAGGAGACAATGGGTGAAGGCTTTGGAGGAAAGAATGACTTTTATATTCAAAGTGTGAGCTGTAAATTGATGGGCAAGGGAAAGGTGAGTGCAATCTGAAGTATGAGAGGCTTTTGAACGTGGGTAACCAATCCATTCTATCATTCTACACATTGGGAGCAGATTTTGGAGAGCTTGGAGCTAGGAGAAAGCCAAGGTGCAGCCAAGCAAAGTGGAGAAGAAAGCTTCCACCATTGAAGACCTTAAAGCTTTCACAATTTTCTCAAAATCTGTAAACTCTTTCTAATTCTATTTTGAGTTTGTATTTGGAATAAGTATGAGCAACTAAACTCCATAGCTAGGGCTTAGGTTGAAGCCCTAAACATGATTACCTTATTGTTTTGATGCTTGAGTGCATGAATTTCTAGATATTGTTGATGAATTCCAATTCACCAAATTAATCTATCCTTGATGTGTGTTCTTCTTTGATTGATCATCTTTGAAAGCACGCTTCTTGAGGTTGTTGGTTTTATGTGTATCTTCATGTTATCCTAAGCAATAAATGGATGAAGTAAGAATCATCCATGTGAATTGGTTTCTTGAATACCTAATGTAAACACCATGCTATTAGGAGTCTTGTGATGTTCATATTCTCTTTGAACTTAATGGGTTTTTCTTGTAATTGAATCAAAGTACTAAGCACACCTAGATTCGGTTATAGGGAAGGCACAAGCATTGTAGCACTAGTACTGCACTTTACGTATATTAGAGAGAATCAATGCGTCTTGAGCCACTAGTACTGGTCTTGATTGCGAACATCTTCATCAACACGTTTAGAGTTCATCACTTGAGTATCCATGAACATGGGTAGAATTGTCCAGGGTAGATTCCGAAACCCTAGTGTTTGTTACTTGGTACTTTCACATTTTGATAACTCATCTATGCCATTCTTGTTAAATTTAGAGTTCATTTACTTTCATGCAATAGAAATAGGTCACTTGAATCAAACCAAACCCCCCCCCCCCCCCCCAAAATGTGTGTGTGAGTTGTGTGTTTGACACGTTTTGTGTCTTTGTCACTGATTTTATTTGTTTTCGTAATTGTTTTGGACTTTTTGTCTGCGTTGTGTTCTTGCATTTTCTGTGTTGAATCCAACCGTATAAAGAACGTGAATTTTGGACAAACGGTTGGAAAGTTATAGGTCAAAAACTGGACAGAGGTCGAAACTGAAAAACAGAGAAAACGACTCTGTGCAAAAACGACCGGTCTCTTTTACCTGACGACCGGTCGCTCATCACGTCAAAATTTGAGTTTTGACTCTGCCCAAAAACGACCGGTCGCTTTTACCTCACGACCAGTCGCCAGACACTGTTCACGCACTATTTAGCACTGTTCACTGGTGATAAAGTGGTGATAAAATGGTGATAGAAAATGATGTTTGTGTTTTTCTTTAGTTTTCTTGTGTTGTTTCATTTCTTTTACACTTCTTTACTTATTTTTAGTTTCCATTTTGTATTTGTGCATTTGTGGTGTGTCAAGTAAGTGTTCTTTATGTTGGCGAGTCCTTACTTAGTTAGGATTTTGGTTCCTTACTATGTTAGGATTTTAGTTACTTACCTATTTGTCTAGTCCAATTATAATTAAGATTTATTTCCTATTATAATTTAGATTTACTTCCTATTTTAATTTAGATATATTTCCTATTTTATTTAGGGTTAACACATCTTTGTACTTGTATAAATACCTCCATATTGGAGAAGAATAATAATATGAGTGTATCTTAGCATAACTGAATATTTACCCTACTTTGTTTGACATGGTATCAGAGCCAGGTTTTCTTGTGACCTGTGTTTGCGTTCTCCTTGCAATTTAAGTGCTCTCCTCCCCTCCTCTTCAAGGGGGGGAGGGGGAGTGAAAAAGATATGTTTATTGACATATCCCTATTAGCTTGACATATTCCCATGAAAATGTTACTTATTTCTTGATTCTGACGACCTCTTCTCTTTAGGGGGAGAGGAGGAGTGAAGAGAAGTTGTGTCTATGTGAATTAGCTAAAGTTGATATGGAAGAACTGTTGCTGTTGCCGTTGCCGTTACCTCTACTACTATCGTTGATGTTACCGTTGCCGTTGATGTTGCCGTTGTTATGGTTATTACTGATGCCATGTTGCTGTGTTTTGATCTGTCTCTACAACATAAAAAACCCTAACCTTAAACACTACCTATTTCCGTTACACTATACATCTAGCTTATAATCCTAGCCCGCCGCCGCGGTCTACCTTGTTACCGTCATCGTTGCCTACCTTGCTATTGTCACCGCTGCTAAATCTCAGTGTTAGTCAGTGCATGTTACTTAAGTACCATTGATCATATGGCTCCATCGACCCCTTCTCTTCAGGGGGAGAAGGGGAGTGAAGAGAAGTTGTCTCTGCTGTTGCTGGTGCCAATGCCTTGTATTGCTGTTGATAATGCCTGTTATGTCTCTGCCTTGTTGCTCTTGTTGGTGCCAGTATTGTTGCTTATGCCTTTACTGCTGTGTTTCCGCTGTGGTCATGCCCGTTGACCTTGCCTTTGCTCTTGACTTTCGTTGCCTTGCCTTACCCTATTTGTTAGGGTTTGGCTTTTCCTTGCCATGCCTTGCCTTACCCTATTTTTAAGGTAAGGCTTTACCTTTGTCATGCCTTACCCTATTTTTAGGGTTTTGTTGCCTTATCTGGGCTTTCTTTGCCATGCCATGTCACCTTGCCTTTGCTTGGCCTTTATTTGCCTTACATTGCCTTACCATATTTTTAGGGTTTGGTTGCCTTTGCTTTTGCCGTGTTCACAGGGTTTCTGTGTCCTGCCTTACCTACTGCTATGCTCACAGAGTTTCTGTGTTTTGCCTTATCTACTGCCGTGCTCACAGGGTTTCTGTGTTCTACTTTTATGTATTCTTCTATGTGCCCTATTTTTTAGGGTTTGCTCTTGTGTTTCCGCTGCGAACTTTGCTTTAGTTTGTCACTTGTTTCACTCGTGGTTGACGAAAAGACCTTCTCTACAATTGGTGCTTCTCAAGTATGGTGTTCTGTGACTCGCTTGTCAAGTTGGGCGTGCGAAATATCTTTGCCCAACTTGAGGGGCAATGTTGGCGAGTCCTTACTTAGTTAGGATTTTGGTTCCTTACTATGTTAGGATTTTAGTTACTTACCTATTTGTCTAGTCCAATTATAATTAAGATTTATTTCCTATTATAATTTAGATTTACTTCCTATTTTAATTTAGATATATTTCCTATTTTATTTAGGGTTAACACATCTTTGTACTTGTATAAATACCTCAATATTGGAGAAGAATAATAATATGAGTGTATCTTAGCATAACTAAATATTTACCCTACTTTGTTTGACACTTTACATACTCAAATTAGAACTTATAGGAAGCCGACAAGTTCTTCGTGGGATCGACCCCGTACTTACATAATCTATACTTCATTAGATTCGTGCACTTGCGGGTATTTTTAATTGGTTGTTTGCACATTAATTTGTGTCCTTTTAGGAATGCAACAGTTACCCAGCCCACCACTTGAGCTAATTATTTAAAATAATAATCAGACTAGAAACTAATCAAGCTTTACTTCATGAGAGACTTGATGGATACAATGATGGAGAAAACCAGCACAAAGAGTCCAAGTATAGTTGAACTGCCCGTCCAAAGATCCTTGAAGTAAACTCGTTTCAGGATCGAAATGTTACGGTTGCAGAAGCTGGTTTCGTAGTGCTCCTTAAGCTTACTACAGATATTTGTATAGCAGGTTCCACTAACCATAATCTCCTGACAAAGTGAATTAATCAGCTTCGCCACTGCGTCGCTGCTGCTTAGCAAGTTAACTATAACATGGCTTTCAATCAGCGCATTCACATCTTCCACAGTGTCCACAAGCTGATCCAGCATCAAAAAGTAACTGCAAACATAAGCCTCCTCTGGGTACATAAGCTGCTCCAAGGCCATCACGTTTCGAATAATGCAATCTTCCCCATACCTTGCCCGAAATTTTGTAAGCTTCAAGTTCATATTTCTAAAACATGCCATTTTGAAATTACATTTGTGGTCCTCAACTCTCTTTATGACGTAGCGTTCACCTTCATTTGGCCTAAACTTCACCCCTGCTTCCTTCAGCTTTCTTACGTCGTATATAGTTTTGGTACGGATGTACTCGCCATTTCTTTCCCAATTCATGTTTTCTGTCCGCATAATCTCTTTTTCTGGCCACATAAAATATCTTACCAAGTCAGTGAAATGTTTCACTTGTTCATTCTTAATGGGTTGTAACTTCGTGTATTCCTTAAAGAACTCACAAGTAAGCTTTAGAAAGGGGTGATCATAAGCAGGTTCGGTTTTCTTAGTCTCCATACGATGATCATCAGATGTAGAAGTGGTCGAGCGGGAAATTGGAAAACAAGGCTGGAAGCAGGGGTGATCATAAGCATGTTCGGTTTTCTCAATCTCCATACGATGATCATCAGATCTAGAAGGGGTCGAGTGGGAAATTGGAAAACAAGGCTGGAAGCAAGGCAGGCAGTTGTGCAGGTCATCCGCCTCTTCTTTCTCCTGAACATTTTTTCCGGGATTGGAACTGGAATTGGTGGGGATGGCAAAGTCATATAGCGCTTGAAGAAGAGGATAAGGAAGCTGATTTTCCAAGAGTATCAGGTCCTGCTCTACAGCTTTCCTCAGCAATGGCGATCTTAAAAGGTAATAATTTTCCTTCTTTTCGGTTTGACAGTTAACGTTCTTGAAAAAGAGTTCAAGGATGAAGCAGGCATCAATTAGAATTACCTTCAGAAAGTCAATATCAGGCTCAATGGCCCCTGCATAACAACGAAGAATGTCTTCTTCTTTCTCACGGATGAAGTTTGGCTCAATGGCCCCTGCATAACAACGAAGAATGTCTTCTTGTTTCTCACGGATGAAGTTTTCTAGTTCCTCCTTTGTCTTCCAAGTTCGTTGGCAGAAATTCTCATAATATCTCATTTTATGTCTTTCCATATCCCTCAGTTTCGGATTGCCGTGGTGGAAAGGGCCTATTGAAATCAATTGAGGAGTGTATGCTTCACTTTTTACATTCCGGAGTTTGCTAGGAATCCGGTAGATACACCACTGCTCCGAGAATTCAACAGAAACGTAGCATTTTTTTTCACTCTGATTAGTTTTCTTCGCCATTTGTGAAGCCATCATCTTTGTCCTAGTGACCACAAGAATAAAACAGTGTTTTATTAGTTGCAAAAGTGATTGTAATTAAATTTTCCAGCAAAGCATCTAGCAAAGGATTCACAAATTAACATGTAAATGATATGGCACGTGAAATGATACTTCTTTAGTTTGAATAAATAGGCAAGGGTAAAATTCAAATGCTTCAACCTTAAATGGTACAAAGCTGTATCATCTTCTTGCAATGTAGTTTAATGATGATAATGTCTATTTTTTAGATATGCGTTCAAGGATTTTTTAGATAGGGTTTCACATTCAGGGACAACCTAAGTATTTGGTGCTAGAAATTATTTAATATCTCAAGATCCAAAGAGTACAAAGCGAAAGATTGCAATAACAAAATAAATCCAAGAAAAAGATTTATATATTCTATAAAAAAATAAAAAAAATTCACTAGCTGCATCAGAACTCGTTCTATATTCTATATACGAGATATATCATATACCCTCAACATATATGAAAATAGAAACAAATTAAAATGTAGCAAAATCAATGGATCGGAGTAAAGAACCTGCTGCAAGTTTCGATTATGCTGAAAACGGAAACAGCAGGTATCTTACAGTTGCTAAACTCAGAAGTTCTTGTAGGCTTTTAATCCATCGATCGGTCTACTATATTTATATTGATCACAGGGAAGTTGAGCAAGGACGTGGAAGAAGATGCAGCTGCAAGTGTAAATTAATTAAGGCTTATTATCACAAAAGGTCCCTAAGGTTTACGAAACTATCAGATTGCATCCTTAATGTTTTTTTGTGTCACTCGTGGTCCTCAAGGTTAGTATGTATAATCACAAATGGTCTCTGCCGTTAGGTTCCGTCAAAAACTCCGTTAGTTTGCTGACGTGGCATATATACATATCATAAAACATCCCTAAGGTTTACACATCTATCACAAATGGTCCTTGCGAAATTTTTTAATTTTTTAATTTAAAATTCATAAAATTTTGGTTTTCTTTTTTATATTATTTAAAAATATATATTGTATTTTAAATACATATGACACTATATTTTTGAAGATGTGGGCTCCACATATATGCCACACCAACAAACTAATGAAGTTTTTTTAAAATAATTTAAAATTCATAAAATTTAAAAATGAAAAAACCATTTATATAAGGATTTTAACCTTAAGGACCATTTATAATCCCTAAACCCTTGGTTTTTTCATTTTTAAATTTTATGAATTTAAATTATTTTTTAAAAACTCCATTAGTTTGTTGATGTGGCATCTATGTGGAGCCCACATCTAAAATAATATAGTGTCATGTGTATTTAAAATACAATATATATTTTAAAATAATTTAAAAAATAAAACCAAAATTTTATGAATTTTAAATTTAAAAAATTAAAAAAATTTGCAGGGACCATTTGTGATAGGTGTGTAAACCTCAGGGATGTTTTGTGATATATATATATATGCCACATCAGCAAACTAACGGAGTTTTTGACGGAATCTAACGGCAGGGACCATTTGTGATCATACATACTAACCTTGAGGACCACTAATGACAAAAAAAAAACATTAAGGATGAAATCTGATAGTTTCGTAAACCTTAGGGACTTTTTGTGATAACCAAGACTAAAACAAGAGGGAATTTAAAGGTTTTATTTAATTTAACTTAAACATAGACTGGCGTTAAGTAAACTAACCACGTTCAAATTGAAGTTAAAAAAGAAAGTAAAAATAAAATAAAAACATCACATTTTGTTGGGCAGTGCACCTGACAAATTAAAAACACATCTCATCCCAACACAAATCTCCCCCCTCTTTCTTTTTTATTCTATTTTCTCGTCTCTCTCTTTTTTAATCTCTCCCTCTCTTGTTTTATTCTTTTTCCTTCTCTCTCTCTCTCTATTATTTTTCCTTCTCTCTCTCTCTCTATTATTTTTCCTTCTTCCTCTCTTCTTCTTTTCTTTCTTCTCTCTCCGTCTGCTCCATCTCTCTTTTCTTTCTTCTTGCAGCCGGGCTAAATGTTAATTTAAGCTGAGAAAAAATAAAAGCCCCCGGGCTGTACCCCAGATGCAAACGTTCTTTTTCTTGAGCAGTGGAATGGAGTAGATGCAAATATTCTTCTTCGTTCTTTTTCTTGAGCAGTGGAATGGAATAGATGCAAATATTCTTCGAATGGAATAGATGCAAATATTCTTCTTCGTTCTTTTTCTTGAGCAGTGGAATGGAATAGATGCAAATATTCTTCTTCTTGAAGAGTGGAACAGACCATCGTTGGTCTTTTTGTTTTCTTTTCAAAATATTAAATCAGTTAATAATTATAATAATCTAATATAATACTTACTATAAAAAAAATTTGGGCCCCTCTGAATATTGGGCCCAGGGCGATCGCACTGTTTGCCCCTGCCCAGGGCCGGGCCTGGTTGTACTAAGGTTCGTGCCTGATCACAGCATGCAAGTGTAAATTAATTAACGTTAAACAAAGACTAAAAGCAGAGGGGATTTAAACGTTTTATTTAATCTATATATATAAAGCAAAATGTAGAGAATGGTGAAACATTCAAAATACTAGAAAATGCCCTTGGTTAATGCAAACATTAAGAATTGAAATTATTAATTAAATGATGATAATATGGTAAATTCACACTTTTCATATTTAAAAAAATTAAAATTAAAATTAAAAGAAAATTCAGATAATGGATCCTCTTTTTATGGAACACAACTACCCATTATCTTTTTTAATTCTAAAATAAATTTAAATTTTTTTAAAAAAGCCTCTCGCAGGCGCGGAAGCGCATGTGGAGAGGCTAGTTTAACTTAAACAAAGACTAGCGTTAAGTAAACTAACCAAGTTCAAATTTTGATTGGCTATCGCCAGGGTGGCGGCCAAGTACCTCCTACCTTCTAGTAATTCTCTCTAAAAATATATAAAATGTAGTAGTTCATACTTTGGACAAAAACTATACTAGAATGCTGGCCAATGGCCAAATAAAGCGGAAACCTAATTGAACTGGCTTCTGAATTTTCATGGCAATTCCTATGATATATATAATTGCATACCTATCTGTCCCATATGAAAAAGGAAAAAAAAAAAAAAAAAAACTTAGACCCCTTTTGGTTTATGGGAAAGGAGGATTAGGAATGGGAAATCAATTGTTTTCCCATGCTTGGTAAGTCTAGGCATGGGAAATAGTTACCTAGCACATGAGAAAGTAGAAGAAAAAGTAAAGCCCTCCTCCCAACTTGGGTTTTGTTTTCCCTCCTCATGGAAAAGTTTGAGAAAATGAGTCAACATTCAATGCACATTTTTCATGACTATTTTGTCCCTATTAACAATTTAGAATTACAATATATCATTAAATGCACTCTTTTTTTATTTAATTTAATATAATTGAAAAATTATACAAACTTTGTTTTCCATTCCTACTCAAAACAAATATGGGAAAGGAAATAAAGTGAAATCTCCCGTTACTTTCCCGGTATTACCAAACGTGGGAAAGAAATATGCCATTTCTCATCCCTTAAGAAATCCGTTCTGTGAACCAAACTAAAAAAAGACTTTTTACTATCTGCCATTTCCTATCTGTCAATTGATAAAAATAACTATAAGACTTTTAACTTTGACAAAAAAGAAAAGAAAAAAAAAAAAAAAGACTTTTTTTATGTGGGTAAGGGGTAGAGAGGGAGATTGAGCAATGGATGAGATTGCATGCATATAGCATAAATGTACTAATTTTCTTTTTAAACAATCAATAAACATTTGTTTTTATCTAAAAACAATAATTAATAGACATTGGAAATGACAAAACTCTAAGCAGAACATACAGAAATGAGGTAAAATTAGACACAAATTGAATTTCATTGAGAAAAATGAGAATACAATTAAGTTTCATGGGGCCAATCAATAATTAAGCCCTTCCAATTCTGAATCAAAAGACACTCGGTTTTCTCTTATTTGCGGGTTATCTATTACGTTGCTCATCTATTCTAGCCGTCTTCTCAGTTTTATGTAGTGCTCAATGCTCGTCTATCATCTGCTCCAATACTTAAAACTTCATGAAGCCGCGGGTTGTTACTTAATGACATGTTACCCTATTAACAGAATTTACATTATAGTGAACATAGGATCTCCATAATTTGGTGCTGTGGTTTGCTATAAATTCTGAGCCTGAAAGGCTTTGGATTATTCCTTACTCAGGTTCGAATCCCTCCAATGTAACAACAAAATATAAAATTGGGGCACCAAATTTTAGATGCTACAAGGATTCTGGCACTGTGGCCACATTTCCTGCAGAGCTTAGCAGACGCAGATTTTGACTTCGGGCTGGAGAATGAATTTTGGTCTGAATCCTCTTTTCATGTCATCTGTAGAAAAGAAATTAGTGAATTTTTATTCATCTATTTGATTGAAAATGTTTTATTTTTATTTCTATATATATAATGAAATTAGTCAGCGCACTTAACAGGCTAAACTGTGGTGGGCATCTATACCTCAAAAGTCATTTATTTTATTTTATTTTTTCCTTTATTTTCTTGTGTAAGATTCATTGGAAAGATAGTCATCGAAATGTGTCCAGTCCAGACACCCAGTTTTAAACTGGGTGTTGACTATCTTTCCAATGATGACATTTCGATGAGTATAAAGGCAAAAACAAAATAAAACTGGGTTTTTCTTTTGTGCCAGACACCCAGTTTTTTTGCCTTTATACTCATTGAAATGTCTATTTTTCACCCATAAAAAACCCAGTTTAAAACATAAATACGAACTAGGTCATTTTGTCCAGACAGAACACATACTCAGATTTCTGCATAAATGCATATTCTTTGGCAAATAACATCCGAAGTCACTTACACAATCTCACTGAAATCAATGTACACTGTACTAGAATTCCAGCAGCAAGTATGGCAAACAAATCTTACCTTAACAGCTCCAAAGTAATCCACAACCTTCAATGAGCTGCCTAGTGACCACCATTCTCCCAAACCACACTTAGAAACAAGAGATTAAAGCTTAATCAGTCACTAACTCAGAAAGAGGAAATTTTCGAAACTTAACCAAATCCAAGAATGGTTTACCTTATCTTGTAGAGCTCGTTCATATGATCCTAAAGGCGAAAGCGGCGCAAGAATTGGAGTTGTAGAATGAAAGTTATGGTAGAAAGAAGTTTGAAGGAGAAAGAAGGGAGAGAATGAGTTTCTGGAAAGAGAGTCGTGAAGTAGGAGCTGAACTGGAACCTCATCCTTCAAAGGCTTGGTGTATATTTGTCCTATTCGTAACGACCCCGACCTTGCGTCAGGGAAAGTGGCTGAAACTCGTGAAGAGAAACTCGAGAAACTTGTTTCCCCCTGTTTTTTCCTCTTTCGAATCACTAACACACACATGGGGAAAGAAGAGATCAACACCTGTCCTTTCAATCCTATTCCAGCGACACCTATGCTAAGCTGGCTCAAGTCGTCAACACTCAACATGACACGTGTCCCTTACCTGGCCCAAGGATAGTCGCAGGATCAGATTACCAGTCAAGGATCTGACGCCCAATATTTAGCCACACCATTTCTTGATTTTCAATACTCCTACATTTCCAAAAATTCACCAAAAATTCAGCCGAGATCCGAAAAATAGTACGAACTCATAAACACATGTACTTTCCTTTAATCACATTCAAAATATTTTCTCCAAAATTCTACAAATAAACACCATAAAATTTCCAAGGTCTCGCAAACATGATCTTTATTTGGCATTTATGCTAAATCTAATAATGAATTAAGAGAAAATTGACAATAACTGAGAAAAAAAAGAAGCAAGTAACAAGCAAATAAATGTACCTTGCGCTGCATTACAAGAGCAATCTCTCTTGCATCAATTTCTCCCATGCCACTCATTTCTACAATGGAATATTCTTTTACTAATTTTACTTGTATCTCAATTTTTATTTTCCCTTTTTTTCTCCATCTCCTTCCACTAAAACCTAAAAACTGACTCTCGAGTTCTAAAATGATAACCATTACAAAAGGAAGAAATATTTACGTTTTGTACTAGGAAAGAAATTTGGGGAGGCACTTATATATAAATTTGGGCGATAAAGCCGATGATGGGATTAAATAAGTTTGTTTAGCTACAGACAAGTCGTTCACATGTTTCATTTGAATTTACAAAGACCACACATACAGCTGTTACGAAACTGAAAAGGTAACTGAAGCAACTTATCAATTTTGATGTCATTTCACGTGATCAAATATTCTAAATTTGATTTTTAACGTGCACTTCCCCGTGCATCAAGAGGCTTTCAAATAAGATTAGCTAGATAAAGAAATTTTGCAGAATACCTTTAAACCCATTGTTTTAAAGAGATTAGTTTGGCGACAAACTTCAATGAAGTTTGTCGAATTGAAAACAAATCCTTAATTAATTTTACGTGAATACACAAAGAAAATGTATGCTTAATTTTTATTTTTTTTAGACGCTAATTGATTACTATACGTCACGTTCTTAATATCTATAAGATTTCATGTCATAGAATATTCTGCATTAAACTGTTTTTTAAAGAAGAAATGTTACAAATTGATAATTACAAAATTCAGGCGTCGGGGGGTTTTTTTTTTGGTCGAAGCTCCAATTCATTGCAATCCCCCAGAAGGGCAAATAACAGTATAAATAAAGCCAGGCAAAAACACCTGCAAGAAAACCAATAGGACAAAGAGGAACAAATCTAGCTAAAACAATCATAGTATAGCATGAAGATCATGTTCCCGAGAAAAAAAAAAAATTAAAACGGCAAAAGCCAACAAAAAGGAATTTAGCCCACATAAAGGCATATAACCCAATAAGAGGCATTACGCCCACATTCAGCATAAACCCCACATTAAACATAAAATAAAAAATACATTAAAAAAAAAAAAAAAAAAAAAAAAAGAGGAGGAGGAAACCTAGCCGCCACAACCAAAGAGAAACTCCAAGCCGCCACCAGTAAAGAAAAACTCCACGACTGTAGATGGGCAAACCACCAATCACCACCATGAAGAACCAAACACCTACAGGTTAGTAAACCAAAGCCAAATATCCCTCAAAACATAGCCCACCAAAGATTCACTAACAAAACCATAATCAACTCAACCAATACATCCAATGCGTCGGGTGTTAGGAGGCCAGAATTTTGTTCCCGACTCACCAGTGGAATAATGGTCAGGGGAAAGCTAAGAAGATAAGCAAATTGTCATACAAATTGGAAGTTTTGTATTAGAGATTGAAAATACATGACTCCATCTCACCCACTAGTGTTGTCATTATTGTTAAATGATTTCAATTAAAAATAATAATTGTAAAATAATGAAATTTTTGAATATGATTAAACAAAGGTCATTTAAATGTTCCTAAAAGAAAAATGATAGTAATCATATTGGTGTGACTTAATTTGCTCATTTGCTATAGGGAATTGTTGGCGTGAGTTGACGTTTCCGTATTGATTGATTGTAATTTACTTCCTTTTCTATTTCTGATTTCCTACTGTAATTAGAATAAGGAGTTATAGTTTTACTTAGCCTCCAAGGTTACTTGGCCTTCAAGGCATAATGTGCTATATATATGTGCCTTCTACAAAGAGATGAATAGACAGAAAATTCCCACAATTATTTCCCTTATTTTAGCATTGTATCAAAGCAACGATCTTATGGTTGCTGCTCTACCTAAATCCTAGCCGTCACCGCCATGGGTGGTCAAGGCTTGCCAATCACATCCCATGACGGCAGCTCCACCAACTCCTCTACCACCTTCCACATGATCTTAGAAGAATGGATCTCCAAAATGACCTAGTTACTGAATCAGGCCCAGACCCAGATCCCAACTCAAACTATAACCTATGAATCTTCCGCTGCATAGATTGGCATCAAGTTGGATGGCGCCAACTATGCCATATGGTCCCAAGTTGTTGAGATGCATATCTCAGGCAAAGACAAATTAGGATATATAAATGAAGAACTACCACAACCTCCCAGATAGACCCAAGGTTCAACAAATGGCTAACAGAAAATTCTATTGTGAAAGGATGGCTAATCAATTCTATGGAGCCGAAATTGATTAGTAATTTTATTCACCTTCCCACTGCAAAAGCAATATAGGATGCAATTGCCACAACTTACTTTGATGCACCAATATATTTCAGATGCATGATCTTAAGAGGTGAGTATCCAGACTGAGACAATCATGTGGCTCTATTGAAACGTACTACAATACCCTCCATGGTTTGTGGAGAGAGATTGACTTTCGTCGTCCAAACCTAATGCAGTGTGAGTCGGATAACAAGAGGTATAATGAAATTATTCAAGAATATCGGGTCTATACTTTTTTGGTTGGATTAAATGATCGACTTGACAAGGCTCGAAGCGATGTACTCCAAATGAACCCATATCCCACAGTGGAGCAGGCTTGTGCATATTTTCGTAGGAAAGATATCTAACATGAATTAGTTCATTACGTGTAATTACCAATAAATTAAACGTAGTGGAAAAAAGAGCAGGCAAATGAAATCTTTATTTGATGATTTCTTTGCAATCTTACCCATTTATGTTTGACCGTCTAAGTATAGTGGTTTAAAATTTTCAAAGGAATATTTTATAATATATTTCTTAGCAGTCCTTATAAATCCATGAATGGTTGCCGCCATAAAGAGAGAAACTGGGTGTACAATTTCTAGCAATGAACTTTTCTTTTAGGCTTATTTACACCACTGTCCCTTGAAACTACGGTAAATCTCACATTGCCCCTCAAACTTAAAGTGGCATTCTCACCCCGCTTGACTGTGGTTTGGTGATCCACTTTGCCCCTGCCGTCAACTCCGTCAAAAAGTCTGTTAACTTTGATGACGTGGCAGAGATGTTTTTGTAATTTCGTACACATGAATCATTATCCACCAATTGAGAGGGCGAGGGGCAAATGGAGCCCAATTTTTTAAAGACATGGATTCCATGTGGACAAAATAAATAATAAATAACTTTTCAATTAAAAAAATTAAATTAAAAAAAAAATATCAAACCGAGCAACATTCTTCTCCTCCCCCTCGTCTCAACCCTACACACCCAACCCCCCGCCGCCTCCCTACCCACACAACCCCACCTCAATCTCCCCAACCTACGCACCTCCCTAACCCTCAAACCCAATAGCCCTGACCTACCCAAAGCACCTCTTTGATTGAGGCGCTGCGAAGAAATTGACGATGGGAAATGGGTTTGAGAGGAGGGAGAGCGGAGGAGGAAATGGAAATGGGTTTCATACCTTGTTTGTGATGTTTGACACATGAGGGTTAGATGTTATGGTTAGTTGATAACTCGATAGGTTCTTATGGGATCTCATTGGATGGCTATGAGGTTTGATTTTATACTGTTTTGAGCATGCAATGGAATGTTGAATTTCAAAATTGTCTATCTGGATCTATTGATTTGCAGGAGATATAGTAATAGTATTGCGGATGGCTTTGAGCTTATGCTTGCACCCTTTTAGTCTGCATATGCACTCCATTTGTAAAGGTTTTCATTGGTTTGCTGCATACAGATTAATTATTGTTTTTGGTTATTAAAAAAAAACAAAAAGAGAGGGAGAGAGAGGAAGAAGAGAGAGAAGGAGAGAGTGGGGCGAAGAGGGGTGAATCTGTGGGTGGGGTTTGTATGGCTTAAATGGTGGTTGAAAGGGGGTATGTGATTTGGGGTTGGGTGCTAGAGGTTGATGGTGGGCAGTCTCCGGGGGAAGAGGTGGTTGGAGTTGGGGTAAGGAGGTGGTCGGAGATGGGGTGGGGCTGCTGAAATTTATGGAAGAAAATTTTCAAGTTCTGGGTGTGTTGTGGGTTGTGTTATTGGGTGGGGGTTTGGATCGGATTTGTTGCAGAAGGTGGTGGCTGGGCATAAGCCGTAGACAGGACTAGTTGGCGGCTGATAGGAGTTTTTGTTTTTGAAAAGATGGTCGGAGGATGGGGCGCGTCTAGAGGCAAAGAGAGAGGGAGGGAGAGATGAGGAGAGAGAGAATGAGAATGAGAGAGTGGTGATTTTTTTTTCTTTCTGTTTTTTAAATTTTTTAAATTTTTTAAAGAATTTTTTATGTTTGTATTTTAATTTTTAATTATTTTAAATTACTAGAATATTTAATTATGTGGAGGTGGGCTCCACTTGCCACATCACCCATTTAATTGGTGGATAATGATTCATGTGTACGAAATTACAAAAACACTCCTTCCACGTCATCAAAGTTATCAGACTTTTGGACGGAGTTGACGGCAGGGGGCAAAGTGGGTTACCAAACCTCAGTCAAGTGGGGTAAGTGAGCCACTTTAAGTTTGAGGGGCAATGTGAGATTTGATCATACTTACATGGGGCATTGGTGTAAATAAGTCTTTCTTTTATCAACTCAAAGCCTAGCACGTGCAAGAACTTTGGTAAGCCCCATAAATCCTATCAGCTCCTCATGTACCATAAAATAAAGGATTGCAGGGAAGTTGATATCTTTTCTTGATATCAACTTATATAAAGTAAAATATAAATGCTCAATGCTAATTAACCAATTGTAATTTCATTAGTAATCGCTAACTACTCGTTTCTGTCCAACCTTGGTACAATTTAGGCTTCTTATTTAGGTCCAAAACGATTAGCTGTTATTGGATTTAGTCCACACGTTTTTGGTTCTAGATATAGGTCATTTGACATTTATTACTTTTTTTGCTGTGTCGATTTTACCCTTGAGGTAAATAAGGAAAACACATTGAAAATCTAAATTTAATGCATTAAATCCTTGTAATTGAATTTCAGAATTTAAATTTTGAATTCTTTCCTTCTCTATTCAATGACAAAGTCATAAATGGCTAATTATTATCACATAAATTACTATTACTCGATTCAAGGCATAATGGGCAACATTGGAACAAAAAAAGATTTTAAAAAATAAAAATAAAAAGATTACATCATAATATATTAAAAAATGAATGTAATGCTATGTGGCACAAGAGTCAAATGGCTTGTATCAAAGTTGCCAAATCCGAGGATTAAACCCAACTTCTCAATGAAAATTTGAATCTATATCAACTTTTCTATTAAAATTATAAAGCGTTTGTTGTTTCAATGTTGATTGTGCTTAGTTCCGAATGAATATCAAGGTTGCATCTGCCAAAAGTGAAGCAAGAGGGGCTTCTCATCAAAGTGATACGGATGGGAAGCCCATCTTGCTAACTTCACCTGCAATGCAAACCATGACCTGCGCTGCCTTTCTTCCTCTCCAAAGTGGAACAAGAAAGCTATCGAAATATATAGTAATGTTTTTGGTCAGATTTTATCTGCAACACTTAGATTTTTGGGCTCTTGTGCAAGATCCAAAAGTTGATATACATATACAGAACTTGAAACAAAATTTTCACTAGTTTTGCGTGAAAATACATAATAGATTGCATATGTAGCAGTTCCAGAAATCAGACAAATCTTTCACCGGTCGAACGTGATAATATAGAGAGCACACACATCAGTTACAAAAATTAAAATCTAATCAAAATAACTTATGACACAATTCTGATTAAACTACATATGCTGGATGAACCTCTACTAAGAACTACAAATGAAGCTTAAATTAGATTATGTTCAAGCGACTTCATGGTTCCAATGATTGAGAAAACCAGGACAAAAAGTCCAAGTATAGTTGAGCTGCCTGTCCAAAGATCCTTGAAGTAAACTCCTTTCAGGATTGCCACATGACGGTTCCAAAAACTGATCCCGTAGTGCTTATTAAGCTGCCCACAGACACCACCATAGCAGGATACATCATCCATAATCTGCACACAGAGTTTATTGATCAGGTTTGCCACAGTTTCGTTGCAGCCTATCTTGTTAACAAGAATTCCACTCTCAATCAGCAAATTCACATCTTCCACAGTGTCCACAAGTTTATCCATGAACAAAAAGTATTCGCAAATATAAGCAGAGTCTGGATACTGAAACTGCTCCAACGCCATGACATTTCGGACGACGCATTCTGTCTCATCCTTGACACAGAATAGTGTAAGCTTCAAGTCCATACTTGTAAAACATGCTAAGTTGAAATTACAATCGTGGGATTCATCTCCTTTAATGACAAACCCTACTTCTTTAAGTAGCCTAAAGTTCACCCCCGCGGCCTTCAACTTTCTCGCGTCATATATATTTTTTATAGGAGTATCTACCCAAGTCATTTCTTCTGCAGGGCACAAAAAATGTCTTACCAAATCAGTGAAATGTTTTATAGTTACTCCATTCCTGACAGATTTTCCTTTACTGTAACTGTTGAAGAACTCACATGTAAGCTTGAGAAAGGGATGAACAGATTCGGCGGCTTCAACAGTTAACACAGAATGATCTTTGAGGTGGCTTCTACCACGGCAAGGCAAGCAGTAACATATTTTATCAAGATCAAAACATCTCTGTTGTCTATTGTCCTGTTCTTGTGCTTGCACTTCGCTGCGGGGATAAAAACAAGAGACCGGCATGGCAAAGTTGTACAGGTCTTGAAGAAGAAAATAAGGAAGCTGATTTTCTAACAGTATGAGGTCCTGCTCTACAGCTTTCCTCAGCCACCGTGATCTTAAAATGTGATAATCATTTTCAGGGTTTTCAGAATCCATCATAAAGAGCTGAATGATGAAGAGGGCATCAACTAGAATTACCTCCGAAAAGTCGAAATTGTCACCCTGATTAATTGTCCCTGCATAACAACTAAGAATCTTTCCTTGACGATCTCTGATGAAACTTTTTAGTTCCTCCTTACTCCTTAAAGTACCTGTGAAAAAATTCTCACAATATATTCTTTTATGGTTCTCCATGTCCTTGAGTTCTGGTTTGCCATGGTGGAAAGGGCCTATTGAAATTAATTGAGGAGTGTATGCTGCTTCATTTACTTTACGGAGTTTATTGGGAACCCTATAGATACACCTCTTGTCAGGCTGGTAGAAAAATGGTACCGCGTCGGCCCATTCTGGTTCAGTCTCTGCTCTCTGATCCTCCATATATGAAGTCGTCTTTTTCCTAGTGACAATGAAACTAAAATTATTACTACATAGGAAGTGACAGTCTGCTTCACCAGCAAAATTCCAGTATTTAAGAATGTCATCATTCATTCAAATGTTCTAGAATTTTGTCGTTAGTACCACATCCGGATGCATTAATTAGAATCTAAAACTAACTTAGAATTCTAGTACTACGAGTTTAAAATGTCAATAGACAAGTTCCTAGCTAGTTCATAAATTTTCAATGTGTTTTGTTTACATTTCAAAGGTAAATTCATCAGATTGAAGGGCCATCTATACGTCTTCAACTCGTTGGATCTTCGAGCTCCATTGAATTTTTTTATTCTCATCTCCTAAGTACCTCTTATGTTCCTAAATTTGAAGTAAATAAGAAACAGCAAATTAACACAAATATATTTTCGGTTATATAAACTGAAATCCTTATAGAAAGCAAATTAAGCAATCTTCAGTATAGCCAATTCTGCAGTAGAAACAAAATGTAGCAGAATGAGTGGAGCAAAAAGAACCTGCAAGTTTACTCGGGGAAATGCAATGGCATCTCTGCCGGTGGTTGAGGTTTCTTGAGCTACCACATGTGTTGTCTGCTTGGCCTGTTGCTAGCTAGCGAGAGCTAGGCTTGTCATTGGCCCATTGAAAACAAAAAATTAGGGTTCACAAAAGGAACCAGATCCAAAACTTGGATCCGTTGACAGTCGAGATGTGGAAAAGTGATGTGTTAAACTAAAGTACTTAAACCAAATCCTGGTTCGCTTGACGATCAAATGGGGACAAGCTAAACGTAAACCAAGACTAGATGCTGTTTGACTAATAAGTAAATGATGTGTGTCATGGGGAACATCATCATCAGACACATCTTTTTCCTGTCGTGCATTCAGTCAGAATTTTAGTGTTTCTTTTTTCTTTGGGAAGGGGAAGGGAGTGCAAGAGTTGACCTCTCTCGACTTATATCTTATCACACATTGCTTGGTATTAAAATGTGGTAAGACATAAGTCATAAACTTACTTGAGTGTAATTGGGTGTATTCACTACTACAAAAAACACTTTGCGCGACGAATGATTTTTGGTCACGCAAAGGAAAATTTCGTCGCGCAAAGTTTGTGCGACGAAATTTTGGTCGCGCAAGTTCTGTCGCGCAAAACTCGTGGAGAAAGGGTTTGCGCGACGGCGAAAATTATTCGTCGCACAAAGCCACTTTGCGCGACGAAGGATAACAACTTGCGCGACGAATCATGACGACTTTGCGCGACGAAAATAACAACTTTGCGCGACGAATATTAATTACTTCGCGCGACGAATCCTGAAAACTTTGCGCGACGGACAATAACAACTTTGCGCGACGAATATTAATTACTTTAAGCGACGAATATTAAATACTTTGCGCGACGAAAGTTAATGTCGCGCAAGTGTACTTTGCGCGACGAATGTGAACGTCGCGCAAAGGTTTGCGCGACGAAATATTCTTTTTTTTTAAATTTTTTGTTTTTTGAAAATTTTAAACGAAATATTTTGTCGCGCAAGGTTTTTGACATTTTTTATTATTATTTCTCTTATATCAATTTCATTATATTAATTTTTTTTAATTTAATTTAATTGTATGATTTTATTTTTCTTAATTACTTTAATTTAAATTGACATATTCAAAATAAAATTACATAAGAAAAATAGTGGTCAAATTATCCAATATACATAATATTCAAAATGTACACTTAAATTAACAAAGTACAATAATAAAATCTACAAGCCTCTTATATCAAATCCTCAACTTTAGCCATCAAAGCCTCAACAATTCCCTACAAAAAAAAAAAAAACAAATATTGTCAAATAACAAAACAATAACATAAAATAATGACAAATAATTGGCATAAACTCAAAACTAACTCCAAAAACACATATTAATGAAAAAAATTTAAAATTTACAGAGAAGTGAGTGTGAGAGAATTAGAGAAGATAGTGAGAGAGAGATGAGAGAGTGAGTGAGAGTGAGAGATGATGAAAAGAGAGATGAGAGAGTGAGTGAGAGAGAGAGAGAGAGAGAGAGAGAGAGAGAGAGATAGTGAAGAGAGAGATGAGAGATCAAGTGAGATGAGTGAGTGTGAGAGAAATGGTAGGATTTGGGGAGTGGGAAAGAGAGAAATGGTAGGATTTAGAAGACATTGAGAAAATGGTGGAGGAGTTATTTTGCTTTTAAAGAACGTATCACTTTGCGCGACGAAACAATATATTGGTCGCGCAAAGTGTTTAAAAAAAATTAAATAAAAAATTCCCATTTTCGGTGCCCGCCAAATTTTTTCAGTTTTGCGCGACGAATTTCTGGTCGCCCAAACTTTTGCGCGACCAAAATATTCCCGCGTCCTATTTTTGGTGCCCGCCAAATTTTTAGAGTATACTTTGCGCGACGAATATTTATATATTGGTCGCGCAAAGTCGAAATTTTTAAAAAAAAATCCCATTTTTGGTGCCCACCAAATATTTAGAATATATACTTTGCGCGACGAATAATTATATATTGGTCGCGCAAAGTCGAAATTTTTTTTAAAAAATCCCATTTTTGGTGCCTGCCAAATTTTTAGAATATATACTTTGCGCGACGAATAATTATATATTGGTCGCGCAAAGTCAAAAAAATTTTATTATTTTAAAAATCCCATTTTTGGTGCCCGCCAAATTTTTAGAGTATACTTTGCGCGATGAATATTTATATATTGGTCGCGCAAAGTCGAAATTTTTTTTTTTAAAAAATTCCCATTTTTGGTACACGCCCAAATTTTGAGAGTATACTTTGCGCGACGAAATACCAATTGGTCGCGCAAAGTCTTAAAAAATATTTAAAGCTAGTAATAAATACATATACTATTCAATTTCTTAAGTGTTATACGTACAAAATAAATAAATTTAAAGCTACTCAACGATCCAACCGTCAAACTTGTTTGTTTATACTTCGAGATCATATACACCAAAATTCAGAAAAAATAAACATTAAGAGATCAATTAATGGGACAAAACATTTCGA
The DNA here is from genome assembly GCF_965620075.1 of Prunus avium. Classification (NCBI taxonomy): domain Eukaryota; kingdom Viridiplantae; phylum Streptophyta; class Magnoliopsida; order Rosales; family Rosaceae; genus Prunus; species Prunus avium. The sequence continues at coordinate 29,974,087 of NC_142285.1, read as the reverse complement.
CAGTTATAAACGAAAAATCATGATTTAACGGTTATTTCAACCCTGATTTTGATGATTTTTTACAGCTACACTCCTTGACCCTGTATGAATACAATGATTGCATTCGATCGTCAATTTAAAATATTTACACTAGTAGATACCACAAAATCGTATGTTATATTTAATAAAAGTATAAATAAACTCTTATTTATTAGTGAATATATTGTTTTCATGGCATACGCATTCTACGAAACTAGTTTCAACGATCCAACCATCAAATTTGTTTGTTTACACTTCGAGATTATATACGCCAAAAATCGGAACAAATAAACATTCAGAGATTAAGTAATAGGACAAAACATTTTGACGGTTATAAATGAAAAATCACGATTTAACGGTTATTTCAACTCTGATTTTCATGATTTTTTACAGCTACACTCCTTGACCCTATATGAATACAATGATTGCATTCGATCGTCAATTTAAAATATTTACACTAGTAGATACCACAAAATCTTATGTTATATTTAATAAAAGTATAAATAAACTCTTATTTGTTAGTGAATATATTGTTTTCATGGCATACGCATTCTACGAAACTAGTTTCAACGATCCAACCGTCAAATTTGTTTGTTTACACTTCGAGATCATATACGCCAAAAATCGGAAAAAATAAACATTCAGAGATTAAGTAATAGGACAAAACTTTTCGACGGTTATAAACAAAAAATCACGATTTAACGGTTATTTCAACTCTGATTTTCATGATTTTTTACAGCTACACTCCTTGACCCTATATGAATACAATGATTGCATTCGATCGTCAATTTAAAATATTTACACTAGTAGATACCACAAAATCTTATGTTATATTTAATAAAAGTATAAATAAAACTCTTATTTGTTAGTGAATATATTATTTTCATGGCATACGCATTCTACGAAACTAGTTTCAACGATCCAACCGTCAAATTTGTTTGTTTACACTTCGAGATCATAGACGCCAAAAATCGGAAAAAATAAACATTCAGAGATTAAGTAATAGGATAAAACTTTTCGACGGTTATAAACGAAAAATCATGATTTAACGGTTATTTCAACTCTGATTTTCATGATTTTTTACAGCTACACTCCTTGACCCTATATGAATACAATGATTGCATTCGATCGTCAATTTAAAATATTTACACTAGTGGATACCACAAAATCTTATGTTATATTTAACAAAAGTATAAATAAACTCTTAATTGTTAGTGAATATATTGTTTTAATGGCATACGCATTCTATGAAACTAGTTTCAACGATCCAACCGTCAAATTTGTTTGTTTACACTTCGAGATCATATACGCCAAAAATCGGAAAAAATAAACATTCAGAGATTAAGTAATAGGATAAAACTTTTCGACGGTTATAAACGAAAAATCACGATTTAACAGTTATTTCAACTCTGATTTTCATGATTTTTTACAGCTACACTCCTTGACCCTATATGAATACAATGAACCACTTCGATCGTCAATTTAAAATATTTACACTAGTGGATACCACAAAATCTTATGTTATATTTAACAAAAGTATAAATAAACTCTTAATTGTTAGTGAATATATTGTTTTAATAGCATATGTATTCTATGAAACCAGTTTCAACGATCCAACCGTCAAACTTGTTTTTTTATACTTAGAGATCGTATACCCCAAAAATCGGAAAAAATAAACATTCAGAGATCACGTAATTGGACAAAACTTTTCGATGGTTATAAACAAAAATCACGATTAAACAGTTATTTTAACTCCGATTTTGATGATTTTTTATAGCTACATTCCTTGACCCTATATGAATACAATGAACCAATTTGATCGTCAATTTAAAATATATATTTTCTAACAAAAACCCAATCCGAACTACAATAATATATTTTTCTAACAAAATAATTTTTTTATTTTATTTATTTTTGTATAGACTTTGCGAGACGAAGATTATTATTTCGTCGCGCAAAGTCATCCAAATTTTTTTATATTTTTTATTTAATTTTAGTAAAGACTTTGCGAGACGAAGATTATTATTTCGTCGCGCAAAGGCATCCAAAAATTTTTAAAAATAATTTTTTATTTATTTATTTTTGTAAATACTTTGCGAGACGAATCACTATTCGTCGCGCAAAACTCTGTGCACCGAATTCTAGTATTCGTCGCGCAAAGTTACTTTTCGCGACGATTCTTTGTCGTCGCGCAAAGTTTTGTCGCGCAAAGTGACTTTGTGCGACGATTTGTTTTTCGTTGCGCAAAATTGAGTCGCGTAAGACTTTGAGCGACGATGATTTATATTTGTCGCGCAAAGTCACTTTGCGCGACGAATTTTGTTTGGTTGCGCAAAGTTTGGTTGCGCAAGGGGTTTTTTTTAGTAGTGATTCGTTTCTCATCTCACAACACAATGCTGTGATTACTACATGACCGCATATTGTTAGAAGAGGATCGTATACTCTTTGTACTTAATTAGTGTATAGTTACAAAAAGATGCCATGATAGGAGCTAAATGAGTTTCAACAGATGCAGGTGACCCAACAGGGCTTTGGGCATTATATATCAAGATTGGACATGTGTGGGAAATAATGTTAAAAAAACGTCATAGAGCATTCAAGTTTCAAATTGAATTTACATTGCGGTGGAAAAAAGGTAGGGAAAATGAATCTCCATTATTTGTTGCTACCCTTTTCACATGTATTGATATACATGTGATATAATCACTTTCCAGTCTTAGCTATATCCATAATTGATTGTCTAAGATGCAAAGGACTTGTAGCTCAAGTGGTTAAGAGTATGTACTCGTGCACCTGAGGTCTTAGGTTTGATTCTCCCTCCTCTAATATGACTTGTATCAAAAAATAATAATAATAATTGACTGTCTAAGATATTGTGATTTACAATGGAACTTGACAATTAATCTCTTCGAACTTGATTTCTTTTTGAGGCTCTGATCAGTCGCTTAATCCATTTTGGATACTCAAATGAATGCATGGGTTGCTTTATGTAAACTCCTCCATGAAGCAATGTGAAGAAGCAATGGCTGATCTCTATGGGTTGCTCTTGCGCTTCATCTGTAAAAAAGAAATTAAGTAAATTTATTTCATCTTGGCAAATTTTTTTTAAGGAAATTTGTCAACGCACTGAACAGTTATTTCATCTTGGCAATCAACTAGATTCTTCACCTAGTGTACTTCGCATGTCATCAAATAACATCCGAAATCTCTTACACAATCTTACTTAAATCAATGTATACAGTACTAGAATTCCAGCAGCAAGTATGGCAAACAAATCTTACCTTAACAGCTCCAAAGTAATCCTCAACCTTCAATGAGCTGCCTAGTGACCACCATTCTCCCAAACCACACTTGGAAAACAAGAGATTAAAGCTTAATCAGTCACTAACTCAGAAAGAGGAAATTTTCGAAACTTAACCAAATCCAAGAATGGTTTACCTTATCTTGTAGAGCTCGTTCCTACGATCCTAAAGGCGAAAAACGGCGCAAGAATTGGAGTTGTAGAATGAAAGTTATGGTATAAAGAAGTTTGAAGGAGAAAGAAGGGAGAGAATGGGTTTCTAGAAAGAGAAACTCGTGAAGTAGGAACTCACGTTTCCAGCTAAAAACCATCCTTTCCCCCTTTCCTTTTTCTTTGGAACCACCAACTACATGGGGAAAGAAGATATCAAAAATTAAGCCGAATTCCTAAAAATTCTCCAAAAAATACTACGAACTCATAAACACATGTACTTTCCTTTAATCACATCCAAAATATTTTCTTCAAAGTTATACAAATAGTTTTTAAGCACCATAAAATTTCCAAGGTCTCACAAACATGATCTTTATTTGGCATTTATGCTAAATCTAATAATGAATCAAGAGCAAATTGACAATAACTGGGAAAAAAGAAGAAGCAAGTAACAAGCAAATAAATGTACCTTGTAGGACCATTAGGAGGATTTTAAAGCACCTAATTTCTCCCATGCCACTCATTTCTACAATGGAATATTCTTTTACTAATTTAACTTGTGTCTCAATTTTTATTTTCCCTTTCTTTCTCCATCTCCATCCACTAAAACCTGAAAACTGGCTCTTGAGTTCTAAAATGATAGCCATTACAAAAGGAAGAACCTTATACAGGAGCAATATTTATGTTTTGTACTAGGAAAGAAATTTGGGGAGGCACTTATATATAAATTTGGGCGATAAAGCCGATGATGGGATTAAATAAGTTTGTTTAGCTATAGACAAGTCGTTCACATGTTAAGTATGTTTAGCTACAGACAAGTTGTTCACATTTTAAGTTTGTTTAGCTACAGACAAGTCGTTCACATGTTTCATCTGAATTTACAAAAACCACACATATAGCTGTTACGAAACTAAAAAGATAATTGAAGGAACTTATCAATTTTCATGTCATTTCACGTGATCAAACATTCTAGATTTGATTTTTAGCATGCACTTCCCCCTGCATCAAGAGGCTTTCAAATAAGTTTAGCTAGAAAATACACGACTCCATCTCACCCACTGTTGTTGTCATTATTGTTAAATGATTTTCATTAAAAATAATAATTGTAAAATAATTAAATTTTTGAATATGATTAAACAAAGGTCATTTCAATGTTACTAAACATTCCAAAGAAAAATGATCGTAATCATATTGGTGTGACTTAATTTCCTCATTTGCTATAGGGAATTGTTGGCGCTTGAGTTAACGTTTCTGTATTGATTAATTGTAATTTGTTTCCTTATCTATTTCTGATTTTCTATTGTAAATAGAATTAGGAGTTATAATTTGACTTAAACTCCAAGGTTACTTGGCCTTCAAGGCATAATGTGCTATATATATGTGTGTGCCTTTTACAAGGAAAAGAATACACAGAAAATTCCCACAATGATTTCCCTTATTTTAGCATGGTATCATAGCAACGATCTTGTGATTGTTGTCTAGCTAGCTAGTATAGTTCATGCAACCCATAATTTTAATACAGACAAAATCACAGGTGCCAATAAAGAAAAAATCAGTAACAAATCAAATGCACAAGAACAGAACAGTAGAATACCTTCCCTCTTATTTCTCTCCCTTTTTTCTTTCAAATCTTCTCTTTCCTATACTAGCAACAATAACATCAAAACCAAAAATATAGCAACAACAAAACAAAATAGTCCAAATATCAAATACCGACAAATTAAATCAGTCCAAAAACACCAAATTAGAAACACCCAAACATCGAAAGCTTAGGGATTTTCATAGCTTAGATTAAAGCCTAGAGAGGCAGAGAGATCCGAGAGAGAAGAGGACCTGAGTGGGATTGAGAGAGATGAGGGAGGAGGTGGATCGAGAGTTGAGAGAGAGAACGAGATAGGGTTGATAGAGTGAGGAGTGAGAGTGAGAGCGAGACTTGCTTGCCTGAAGAAAGAGAAGAAAATTGAAAACCAAAATCTGAGAGGGTATATGGGCGTGTCAAAATTTTAGATGGAAAAAGAGGGGTACAAAAAGAAAGAATGGTGTAGACTATATATGTATAAAGTCTTTAGTTGGTGTTGAGGCATAAAATTGGTTTAACAGAAGATGACCTCTTCGAGATCAAGGTGGGGAAATTCTTCCAGACTAGGTCAGCGTGACCAACCAAGTCGTCCTCCAGAACCTATAAAATGAAAAAGGTTCAGCAGGTGACACCGGAGTGGTGCCGGCCAAGGACCCTCCGATGCTTATGTCAGTCGAGTGTTTGAGTGAACACCACGTAAATCAACCTCATGTGCACCGGGCCCGAGCTCATGGACCAATGGGCCCACAAGCCCACACGCGTCAGGGTGGAAAAATAAATGACGACTAGGCCCGACCACTAACACCGTGCTCTAGCCCAACTCGACCACTAACACCGTGCTCTAGCCTAGCTCGGCCTAGAGGTATTTTACCTCACAAACAGTTGGTGCTGTCTTTGTGTTGGTTCGTGCCTTACTGGAAATGATGGAGGATTTTACTCACGGTTTTCAGTTTTTCATTGCCTTATTCTCTACTTTATTCAAATAATTAATTATAAAAGTTATTAATCCGTATCCAATAACATTTTATAGGGACTGTTTTATCAGTTCCTAATAGCATTCTATAGAGACTGCTTTTATATCTGTCTCTAATAAACTAAACGTAAAGCAAGACTAGATGCTATTTGACTAATAAGTAAATGATGAGTTTCATGGGGAACATCATCATTAGACACATCTTTTTCCTGTCCTGCATTCAGTCAGAATTTTAGTGTTTCTTTTTTCTTTGGGAAGGGGAAGGGAGTGCAAGAGTTGACCTCTCTCGACTTATGTCTTACCACATTGTTTAGTATTAAAATGTGTGGGCTCCATCATTATTCTTTAACTTATTTGAGTGTAATTGGGTGTATTCGTTCTCATCTTACAATATGATTCCGTGATTTCTACATGACTGCATATTTTTAGAGGAAGATTGTATATTTGCACTTAATTAGTATAGTTACAATTTACAAAAAGATGCCATGATAGGAGCTAAATGAGTATCAACAATGCAGGTGACCCAACAGGGCTTTGAGCATTTTCTGTAGTACCAGCAGTTTTCATAGCAACAACCATTATATATCAAGATTGGACGTGTGAGAAATTTTAAAAAAAACAGTCATAGAAAAAGCATTCAAGTTTTAAATTGAATTTACACTATGTTGGGAAAAAGTAGGTAAATGAATCTCCATTATTTGTTGCTACCCTTTTCACATGTGATATAATCACTTTCCAGTCTTATAGCTATATCCATAATTGACTGTCTAAGATGCAAGGGACTTGTAGCTCAAGTGGGTTAAGAGTATTTACCCTTGCACCAGAGGTCTTAGGTTTGATTCCCCCTCCCCTAATATCATTTTTATCAAATAATAATAATACTAATTGACTGTCTAAGATATTGTGATTTACAATGGAACTTGATAATAATCTCTTTGAACTTGATGATTTCTTTTTGAGGCTCAGTCGCTTAATCCATTTTGGGTACTCAAATGAATGCATGGGTTGCTTTATATAAACTCCTCCCTGAAGCAATGTGATGAAGCAATGATTGATCTCTATGGGTTGCTCATGCGCTTCATCTGTGAAAAAGAAATTAAGTAAATTTATTTCATCCCGGCAATTATTTTTTAAGGAAATTTGTCAACGCACTTAACAGTCTAAACTGTGACACCTCAAAATTGATTTTTCCCTTTTTCCCTTTTCTGAAAGACAATAGGGTTTTATTGAAAGATTAAGACGAGTAGAGATAAACGAGAAGAACATGAGTTTACATTTGGAGGCTCCTAAAATAAATAAATAAAACATATCATTATCTGCAAATAAACCCAACTTAGCCAAACGATGAGCCACAACATTGACCATTTGGCAAACATGAAAGCAATCTTTTATTTGCATTTGTGCTACAAATCTAATAAGGACTTAAGAATTTTTCTTTTCTTTAGTATCATTAATCACTCGACAAATTTGATAAAAACTACGGAAAATAGAAACAAGCAACTAACGTGTGTAAGTAAATAAATTCACTTTCACATAAATCATGTGTTATGATTTGAGAGGTTAAAGCTACTCCGATTTTTTTAAGACATATTTATTGTAAAACTTATGACACAAGAGACAAACAATCTAGTAATGTACTTTCAATGGCAATTAAGCCTCAGGAGTGGCAGAATAAATTTTTAAGACTGGTTGGAAAAGCTTGTGCCTTTATATATTATTTGGCAATGTTATAAAACCAAACCCCTCGTGCATCTATTTCTCTCATGCCCCATTTCTATAATGGAATAAGTTTCTTTCACTAATTTTAATAGTTTCCTGAATTTTCTTTTCCCTTTCCTTTTCTCACTCTTTGTTTTTTTTTTAACCATCCCACTTAAAACTTGAAAATTGGCTCTCAAGTTCTATACGAGGCCTCAATAACCACAAATTCTGGGACCGATTCCAACAGAACAACTAACCTGATTATTAACTCAACACAACAGTAAGGGTTAGTGGGAGTGTCCTTTTAACACCGTACCACATAAACTCGTACCTTTTACATTAGTACAAGTTCGTCCGTACAAGCCCCTCCGGAGGTTTAGGGGATCGAAACCCAATGTCGTCACACGGCTCCTTTCACTCTGAGGTCACAAATTAAGTATCAATTGTATCACAAGAAGGGCATGCTAGAAAAATCAAATCCATTTCCCTGACATGCATACTAGCAACCAAAAAACGATGCCGAGTTCTTACGTATCAATATTTACATACATATACACAGGAAAACCTCTAACAAAGGCGTGAAGACCCCCTACCTGGTGTCCACGCAACCGTAAAACCAAACACCACGGTAGAGCTCCAAGAGAGTCAGAAATCCCTATAAACAACAAGGATCAACATCAAACTCCAACTCACATTATCACTTTGATTTACAACCCACTTCCACTTCTTGGGTTTGTTAAACCAGATTATCCACTTCTTAGGACAATTCTAGCTCTTAGGATAGTCTCTGATCATGTGGTTCTGCTCTGGACTTATAAAAGAAATCAAAGACTTCGTTTAAAAACAGAGACTTCAGTTTTGTTTAACAACTTAGGCAGGAACACCTTGACTTTGGAAAATCACTAAAAATCCATTTTGATTCGAAATGGCGTAAAAATTTCCAGATCACAAGTAGACATATAAAACTTCAACATATCAAAATTTCATTGAATTCCGAGTTAAGGAAGCAAGACAAAGGCTAAATCCAAAACAGAATAGGCCTGCAGAGTTTTCTGTTTTCTGCAGAATAATTCCAACTTTGAAAATTTGCCAAAAATCCAATTTAACTCCAATTTGAATGAAATCAGATTTGAATTGAAATACTCATCGAAATGTCTATTTTTGTCCAGAACAGAATACATAACTCGGATTTCTGCATAAATGCAGATTTCATCAACATCCATCTCATTCTTTGGCATTCAGTTCTAATCAGCTTTAAACACCAAAACAGTCCCAAATTTAAGATAAAATGACTATTATCCTCAACAAACTCATAATTATCCAACACACGCAACTACCAAGGCCACAAGCTTGAAAGTAGAAACTTACCCAACTTCCACTTCAACCCAAAATTACTCTGAGTTCTCTCTGTAGGTTCAGCCCAAGGTAGATTCTTCACCTAGTGTATTTGCATGTCATCAAATAACATCCGAAATCACTTACACAATCTCACTTAAATCAATGTACACTGTACTAGAATTCCAGCAGCAAGTATGGCAAACAAATCTTACCTTAACAGCTCCAAAGTAATCCACAACCTTCAATGAGCTGCCTAGTGACCACCATTCTCCCAAACCACACTTGGAAACAAGAGATTAAAGCTTAATCAGTCACTAACTCAGAAAGAGGAAATTTTCGAAACTTAACCAAATCCAAGAATGGTTTACCTACATCTCCAAAAATTCACCAAAAATTCAGTCGAGTTTCGAAAAATTCTTCGAAAAATACAACGAACTCATAAATACATGTACTTTCCTTTAATCACATTCAAAATATTTTCTCCAAAATTCTACAAATATTTTTTAAACACCATAAAATTTCTAAGGTCTCACAAACATGATCTTTATTTGGCATGTATGCAATATCTAATAATGAATCAAGAGCAAATGGACAATAACTGAGAAAAAGAAGAAGCAAGTAACAAGCAAATAAATGTACCTTGCGCTGCATTACAAGAGCAATCTCTCTTGCATCAATTTCTCCCATGCCACTCATTTCTACAATGGAATATTCTTTTACTAATTTTACTTGTATCTCAATTTTTATTTTCCCTTTCTTTCTCCATCTCCTTCCACTAAAACCTAAAAACTGACTCTCGAGTTCTAAAATGATAACCATTACAAAAGGAAGAAATATTTATGTTTTGTACTAGGAAAGAAATTTGGGGAGGCACTTATATATAAATTTGGGCGATAAAGCCGATGATGGGATTAAATAAGTTTGTTTAGCTACAGACAAGTCGTTCACATGTTTCATCTGAATTTACAAAGACCACACATACAGCTGTTACGAAACTGAAAAGGTAACTGAAGCAACTTATCAATTTTGATGTCATTTCACGTGATCAAATATTCTAAATTTGATTTTTAACGTGCACTTCCCCGTGCATCAAGAGGCTTTCAAATAAGATTAGCTAGATAAAGAAAATTTTCAAAATACCTTTAAGTCCATTGTTTTAAAGAGATTAGTTTGGCGACAAACTTCAATGAAGTTTGTCGAATTGAAAACAAATCCTTAATTAATTTTGCGTGAATACACAAAGAAAATGCATGCTTAATTTTTATTTTTTTTAGACGCTAATTGATTACTATACGTCACGTTCTTAATATCTATAAGATTTCATGTCATAGAATCTTCTGCATTAAACTATTTTTTAAAGAAGAAATGTTACAAATTAATAATTACAAAATTCATGCGTCGGGGGGTTTTTTTTTTGTCGAAGTTCCAATTCATTGCAATCCCCAAAAAGGGCAAAGAACAATACAAATAAAGCCAGGCAAAAACACCTGCCAGAAAACCAATAGGACAAAGAGGAACAAATCTAGCTAAAACAATCATAGTATAGCATGAAGATCATGTTCCCGAGCAAAAAAAAAAAAACTAAAACGGCAAAAGCCAACAAAAAGGAATTTAGCCCACATAAAGGCATATAACCCAATAAGAGGCATTACGCCCACATTCAGCATAAACCCCACATTAAACATAAAATACATTAAAAAAATAATAAAAAATAATAAAAAAGAGGAAACCTAGCCGCCACAACCAAAGAGAAACTCCAAGCCGCCACCAGTAAAGAAAAACTCCACGACTATAGATGGGCAAACCACCAATCACCACCATGAAGAACCAAACACCTATAGGTTAGTAAACCAAAGCCAAATATCCCTCAAAACATAGCCCACCAAAGATTCACTAACAGAACCATAATTAACTCAAGCAATACATCCAATGCGTCGGGTGTTAGGAGGCCAGAATTTTGATCCCGACTCACCAGTGGAATAATGGTCAGGGGAAAGCTAAGAAGATAAGCAAATTTTCATATAAATTGGAAGTTTTGTATCAGATACATGACTCCATCCATCTCACCCACTAGTGTTGTCATTATTGTTAAATGATTTCAATTAATAATAATAATTGTAAAATAACGAAATTTTTGAATATGATTAAACAAAGGTCATTTGAATGTTCCTAAACATTCCAAAGAAAAATGATAGTAATCATATTGGTGTGACTTAATTTGCTCATTTGCTATAGGGAATTGTTGGTGTGAGTTGATGTTTCTGTATAGATTGATTGTAATTTACTTCCTTTTCTATTTCTGATTTCCTATTGTAATTAGAATAAGGAGTTATAGTTTTACTTAGCCTCCAAGGTTACTTGGCCTTCAAGGCATAATGTACTATATATATGTGCCTTCTACAAAGAGATGAATAGACAGAAAATTCCCACAATTATTTCCCTTATTTTAGCATTGTATCAAAGCAACGATCTTATGGTTGCTGCTCTACTTAAATCCTAGCCGTCACCGCCATGGGTGGTCAAGGCTTGCCAATCACATCCCATGAAGGCAGCTCCACCAACTCCTCTACCACCTTCCACATGATCTTAGAAGAATGGATCTCCAAAATGACCCAGTTACTGAATCAGGCCCCGACCCAGATCCCAACTCATACTATAACCTATGAATCTTCCGCTGCACAGATTGGCATCAAGTTGGATGGCGCCAACTATGCCATATGGTCCCAAGTCGTTGAGATGCATATCTCAGGCAAAGACAAATTAGGATATATAAATGAAGAACTACCACAACCTCCCAGATAGACCCGAGGTTCAACAAATGGCTAACCGAAAATTCTATTGTGAAAGGATGGCTAATCAATTCTATGGAGCCGAAATTGATTAGTAATTTTATTCACCTTCCCACTGCAAAAGCAATATGGGATGCAATTGCCACAACTTACTTTGATGCACCAATATATTTCAGATGTATGATCTTAAAAGGTGAGTATCCAGACTGAGACAATCATGTGGCTCTATTGAAACGTACTACAATACCCTCCATGGTTTGTGGAGAGAGATTGACTTTCGTCGTCCTAACCCAATGCAGTGTGAGTCGGTGAACAAGAGGTATAATGAAATTATTCAAGAATATCGGGTTTATACTTTTTTGGTTGGATTAAATGATCAACTTGACAAGGCTCGAAGCGATGTACTCCAAATGAACCCATATCCCACGGTGGAGCATGCTTGTGCATATTTTCGTAGGAAAGATATCTGACATGAATTAGTTCATTACGTGTAATTACCAATAAATTAAACGTAGTGGAAAAAAGAGCATGCAAATGAAATCTTTATTTGATGATTTCTTTGCAATCTTACCCATTTATGTTTGACCGTCTAAGTATAGTGGTTTAAAATTTTCAAAGGAATATTTTATAATATATTTCTTAGCAGTCCTTATAAATCCATGAATGGTTGCTGCCATAAAGAGAGAAACTGGGTGTACAATTTCTAGCAATGAACTTTTCTTTTAGGCTTATTTACACCAGTGCCCCGTGAAACTACGGTAAATCTCACATTACCCCCTCAAACTTAAAGTGGCATTCTCACCCCGCTTGACTGTGGTTTGGTGATCCACTTTGCCCCTGCCGTCAATTCCGTCCAAAAGTCTGTTAACTTTGATGATGTGGCAGAGTTGTTTTTGTAATTTCGTACACATGAATCATTATCCACCAATTGAGCAGGCGAGGGGCAAATGGAGCCCAATTTTTTAAAGACATGGATTCCATGTGGACAAAATAAATAATAAATAAATCTTCAATTAAAAAAATTAAATTTAAAAAAAAAAAAAAAAAAATCAAACCCAGCAGCATTCTTCTCCTCCTCCTTGTTTCAACCCTACACACCCAACCCCCAGTCGCCTCCCTACCCACACAACCCCACCTCGATCTCCCCAACCTACGCACTTCCCCAACCCTCAAACCCAATAGCCCTGACCTACCCAGAACAACTCTTTGATTGAGGCGTTGCGAAGAAATTGACGATGGGAAATGTGTTTGAAAGGAGGGAGAGTGGAGGAGGAAATGGAAATGGGTTTCAGACCTTGTTTGTAATGTTTGACACATGAGGGTTAGATGTTATGGTTAGTTGATAACTCGATAGGTTCTTATGGGATCTCATTGGATGGCTATGAGGTTTGATTTTATACTGTTTTGCCCATGTAATGGAATGTTGAATTTCAAAATTGTCTATCTGGATCTATTGATTTGCAGGAGATATAGTAATAGTATTGCAGATGGCTTTGAGCTTATGCTTGCACCCTTTTAGTCTGCATATGCACTCCATTTGTAAAGGTTTTCATTGGTTTGCTGCATATGGATTAATTATTGTTTTTGGTTATTAAAAAAAAACAAAAAGAGAGGGAGAGAGAGGAAGAAGAGAGAAGAAGAGAGAAGGGCGAAGAGTGTTGAATCTGTGGTTGGGGTTTGTATGGCTTAAATGGTGGTTGAAAGGGGGTGTGTGATTTGGGGTTGGGTGCTAGAGGTTGATGGTGGGCAATCTTCGGGGGCAGAGGTGGTTGGAGTTGGGGTAAGGAGGTGGTCGGAGATGGGGTGGGGCTGCTGAAATTTATGGAGAAAATTTTCAAGTTCTGGGTGTGTTGTGGGTTGTGTGATTGGGTGGGGGTTTGGATCGGATTTGTTGCAGAAGGTGGTGGGTGGGCATATGCCGTAGACAGGACTAATTGGCGGCTGTTTGGGGTTTTGTTTTTGAAAAGATGGTCGGAAGATGGGGCGCGTCTAGAGGCAAAGAGAGAGGGAGGGAGAGATGAGGAGAGAGAGAATGAGAATGAGAGAGTGGGGATTTTTTTTTCTTTCTGTGTTTAAAATTTTTAAAATTTTTTAAAGAATTTTTAAAGAAATTTTTTATGTTTGTATTTTAATTTTTAATTATTTTAAATTACTAGAATATTTAATTATGTGGAGGTGGGCTCCACTTGCCACATCACCCATTTAATTGGTGGATAATGATTCATGTGTACGAAATTACAAAAACACCCCTTCCACGTCATCAAAGTTATCAGACTTTTGGACGGAGTTGACGGCAGGGGGCAAAGTGGGTTACCAAAACTCAGTCAAGCGGGGTAAGTGAGCCACTTTAAATTTGAGGGGCAATATGAGATTTGATCATAATTTCAGGGGGCATTGGTGTAAATAAGACTTTCTTTTATCAACTCAAAGCCTAGCACGTGCAAGAACTTTGGTAAGCCCCATAAATCCTATCAGCTCCTCATGTACCATAAAATAAAGGATTGCAGGGAAGTTGATATCTTTTCTTGATATCAACTTATATAAAGTAAAATATAAATGCTCAATGCTAATTAACCAATTGTAATTTCATTAGTAATCGCTAACTACTCGTTTCTGTCCAATCTTGGTACAATTTAGGCTTCTTATCTAGGTCCAAAACGATTAGCTGTTATTGGATTTAGTCCACACGTTTTTTGTTCTAGATATAAGTTATTTGACATTTATTACTTTTGTTGCTGTGTCGATATTACCCTTGAAGTAAATAAGGAAAACAAATTGAAAATCTAAATTTAATGCATTAAATTCTTGTAATTGAATTTCTGAATATAAATTTTGAATTCTTTCCTTCTCTATTCAACGACAAAAGTCATAAATGGCTAATTATTATCACATAAATTACTATTACTCGATTCAAGGGATAATGGGCAGCATTGGAACAAAAAAAGATTTTAAAAAATAAAAATAAAAAGATTACATCATAATATATTAAAAAATGAATGTAATACTATGTGGCACAAGAGTCAAAGGACTTGTATCAAAGTCGCCAAATCCGAGGATTAAACCCAACTTTTCAATGAAAATTTGAATCTATATAAACTTTTCTATTAAAATTATAAAGCGTTTGTTGTTTCAATGTTGATTGTGCTGACCTCTCTCGACTTATGTCTTACCACATTGCTTGGTATTAAAATGTGGTAAGACATATGTCATAAACTTACTTGAGTGTAATTGGGTGTATTCGTTTCTCATCTCACAACACGATTATGTGATTTCTACATGATCGCATATTGTTAGAAGAGGATCGTATACTCTTTGCACTTAATTAGTGAGTGTATAGTTACAAAAAGATGCCATGACAGGAGCTAAATGAGTATCAACAGATGCAGGTGACCCAACAGAGCTTTGAGCATTTTCTGTAGTACCAGCAGTTTTCATGGCAACAACCATTATATATCAAGGTTGGACATGTGTGGGAAATTAAAAAAAACGTCATAGAGCATTCAAGTTTTAAATTGAATTTACATTGTGGTGGAAAAAAGGTGGGGAAAATGAATCTCCGTTATTTGTTGCTACCCTTTTATATACATGTGATATAATTACTTTCCAGTCTTAGCTATATCCATAATTGATTGTCTAAGATGCAAAGGGCTTGTAGCTCAAGTGGTTAAGAATATGTACTCGTGCACCTGAGGTCTTTGGTTCGACTCTCCCTGCTCTAATATGACTTGTATCAAAAAATAATAATAATAATTGGATGTCTAAGATATTGTGATTTACAATGGAACTTGATAATCTCTTCGAACTTGATTTCTTTTTAAGGCTCAGTCGCTTAATCCATTTTGGGTACTCAAATGAATGCATGGGTTGCTTTATATAAATTCCTCCATGAAGCAATGTGATGAAGCAATGGCTGATCTCTATGGGTTGCTCTTGCGCTTCATCTATAAAAAAGAAATTAAGTAAATTTATTTCATCTTGGCAATTATTTTTTCAGGAAATTTGTCAACGCACTTAACAGTTATTTCATCTTGGCAATTAATTAACTAGATTCTTCACCTAGTGTACTTCGCATATCATCAAATAACATCCGAAATCTCTTACACAATCTTACTTAAATCAATGTACACAGTACTAGAATTCCAGCAGCAAGTATGGCAAACAAAATCTTACCTTAACAGCTCCAAAGTAATCCTCAACCTTCAATGAACTGCCTAGTGACCACCATTCTCCCAAACCACACTTGGAAACAAGAGATTAAAGCTTAATCAGTCACTAACTCAGAAAGAGGAAATTTTCGAAACTTAACCAAATCCAAGAATGGTTTACCTTATCTTGTAGAGCTCATTCATACGATCCTAAAGGCGAAAACGGCGCAAGAATTGGAGTTGTAGAATGAAAGTTATGGTATAAAGAAGTTTGAAGGAGAAAGAAGGGAGAGAATGGGTTTCTGGAAAGAGAAACTCGTGAAGTAGGAGCTCACGTTTCCAGCTAAAAACCATCCTTTCCCCCTTTCTTTTTTCTTTGGAACCACCAACTACATGGGGAAAGAAGAGATAAAAAATTCAGCCGAATTCCTAAAAATTCTCCAAAAGATACTACGAACTCATAAACACATGTACTTTCCTTTAATCAGATCCAAAATATTTTCTTCAAAATTCTACAAATAGTTTTTAAGCACCATAAAATTTCCAAGGTCTCACAAACATGATCTTTATTTGGCATTTATGCTAAATCTAATAATGAATCAAGAGCAAATTGACAATAACTGAGAAAAAAGAAGAACCAAGTAACAAGCAAATAAATGTACCTTGTAGGCCCATTAGGAGGATCTTAAAGCCCCTAATTTCTCCCATGCCACTCATTTCTACAATGGAGTATTCTTTTACTAATTTAACTTGTGCCTCAATTTTTATTTTCCCTTTCGTTCTCCATCTCCTTCCACTAAAACCTGAAAACTGGCTCTTGGGTTCTAAAATGATAGCCATTACAGAAGGAAGAACCTTATACATGAGCAATATTTAAGTTTTGTACTAGGAAAGAAATTTGGGGAGGCACTTATATATAAATTTGGGCGATAAAGCCGATGATGGCATTAAATAAGTTTGTTTAGCTACAGACAAGTTGTTCACATGTTAAGTTTGTATAGCTACAGACAAGTCGTTCACATGTTAAGTTTGTTTAGCTACAGACAAGTCGTTCACATGTTTCATCTGAATTTACAAAGACCACACATATAGCTGTTACGAAACTAAAAAGATAATTGAAAGAACATATCAATTTTCATGTCATTTCACGTGATCAAATATTCTATATTTGATTTTTAGCATGCACTTCCCCTGCATCAAGAGGCTTTCAAATAAGTTTAGCTAGAAAATACACGACTCCATCTCACCCACTATTGTTGTCATTATTGTTAAATGATTTTCATTAAAAATAATAATTGTAAAATAATGAAATTTTTGAATATGATTAAACAAAGGTCATTTGAATGTTCCTAAACATTCCAAAGAAAAATGATCGTAATCATATTGGTGTAACTTAATTTCCTCATTTGCTATAGGGAATTGTTGGCGCGTGAGTTGATGTTTCTGTATTGATTTATTGTAATTTGTTTCCTTTTCTATTTCTGATTTTCTACTGTAAATAGAATTAGGAGTTATAATTTAACTTAAACTCCAAGGTTACTTGGCCTTCGAGGCATAATGTGCTATATATATGTGTGTTTGTGTGTGTGTGTGTGTGTGTGTGTGTGCTCCTTTTACAAGGAGAAGAATACAGAAAATTCCCACAATTATTTCCCTTATTTTAGTATGGTATCAAAGCAACAATCTTGTGATTGCTGTCTAGCTAGCTAGTATAGTTCATGCGACCCATGATTTTAATACAGACAAAATCACAGGTGCCATTGCTACAAAAAATGAAATAGACGACGACAATCCACCATCGTTGTGATGCTTTGAAAACCGTCGTTAAATCGACCGACATCTTTTGAATGTCAAACTACGACGGTTTTTCACCGTCGTTGTTAATCTGTAAAGACAACAGTTTTACTTAAAAACCGTCATTGTTTTCATGTAAAGACGACGGGTTTTCCTAAAAACCATCGTTATTTTGATGCAAAGACGATGCTTTTTGGAAAACCGTCGTTATATATGTTAAAAACGACGGTATTGTGTTAAATACAGTCGTTGATTGTCTATAAAGAAGACATTATTTTGTTAAAAACCGTCGTTGTTTTGATGAAAAGACGACGCTTTTTGGAAACCCGTCCTTATATATGGTAAAGACAACGATATTTGGTTAAATACCGTCGTTGATTGTATATAAAGACGACATTATTTAAAAATGGTGGTTGATTATATGTACATACAACGGTAAAACCATAATTTATTTTCTTTAAATATGTCGTCTAATAAGTTCCCAAGCTGTTACATTGTAGTTGTTTATTTTCTAATGAACTAAACATAAAGCAAGACTAGATACCATTTGACTAATAAATAAATGATGAGTTTCATGGGGAACATCATCATCAGACACATCTGTTTCCTGTCATGCATTCAGTCAGAATTTTAGTGTTTCTTTTTTCTTTGGGAAGGGGAAGGGAGTGCAAGAGTTGACCTCTCTCGACTTATGTCTTACCACATTGTTTGGTATTAAAATGTGTTACAAAAATGTGGCCTCCATCATTATTCTTTAACTTATTTGAGTGTAATTGGGTGTATTCGTTCTCATCTTACAACATGATTCCGTGATTTCTACATGACCTCATATTTTTAGAGGAAGATTGTATACTCTTTGTACTTAATTAGTATAGTTACAATTTACAAAAAGATTCCATGATAGGAGCTAAATGAGTATCAACATATGCAGGTGACCTAACAGGGCTTTGAGCATTTTCTGTAGTACCAGCAGTTTTCATGGCAACAACCATTATATATCAAGATCGGACGTATGAGAAATTAAAAAAAAAAGAGGCATAGAAAAAGTATTCAAGTTTTAAATTGAATTTACACTGTGTTGGGAAAAAGTAGGTAAATAAATCTCCATTATTTGTTGCTACACTTTTCACATGTATTTATATACATGTGATATAATCACTTTCCAGTCTTATAGCTATATCTATAATTGACTGTCTAAGATGCAAGGGGCTTGTAGCTCAAGTGGTTAACAGTATTTACCCCTGCACCCGAGGTTTTAGGTTTGATTCCCCCTCCCCAAATATTGTTTTTATCAACAACAAAAAATAATACTAATTGATTGTCTAAGATATTGTGATTTACAATGGATCCGGAACTTGATAATAATCTCTTTGAACTTGATGATTTCTTTTTGAGGTTCAGTCGCTTAATCCATTTTGGGTACTCAAATGAATGCATGGGTTGCTTTATATAAACTCCTCCATAAAGCAATGTGATGAAGCAATGACTGATCTCTATGGGTTGCTCATGCGCTTCATCTGTGAAAAAGAAATTAAGTAAATTTATTTCATCTTGGCAATTATTTTTTAAGGAAATTTGTCAACACACTTGAAAGATTAAGACGAGTTACGATCAACGAGAAGAACATGAGTTTACATCTGGAGGCTCCTAAAATAAATAAATAAAACATATCATGATCTGAAAATAAACCCAACTTAGCCAAACGATCGATGAGCCACAACATTGACTGTTTGGTGAACATGAAAGCAATCTTTTATTTGCATTTGTGCTACAAATCTAATAAGGACTCAAGAATTTTTCTTTTCTTCAGTAGCATTAATCACTCGACAAATTTGATAAAAACCACGAAAAAAAGAAACAAGCAACTAACGTCTGTAAATAAATTTACCTTGCATCCATCCCAGCTAGGAAAATGTTACAAAACCAAATCCCTCGTGCATCAATTTCTCCCATGCCACCCATTTCTATAATGAAATAAGTTTCTTTCACTAATTTTAATCGTTTCCGAATTTTCTTTTCCCTTTCCTTTACTCACTTTGTTTTTTTTTTTTTTTTTTTTTTTTTGGTGACCATCCCACTTAAAACTTGAAAATTGGCTCTCAAGTTCTAAACTAGTAACTAGATTATATGAGCAAAATATGACTTGTATCTAACAAGTTGGGGGTGACATTTATAACAAATTCGGGCGATAAAATTGATGCCGAAATTAAATAAGTTTATTTAGATAGAAACAAATCTTTCACGGATTTCACCTGTAATTACAGAGCCCGCATACATAACAGCTACATAAACCAAACGCTAATTGGAAGTGGAACAGCCTATGACATGTATTAATTTTCACGCCATTCACGTGATCAAATATTTTACACTAACCTTTTGACAACATATTCCGGACAAAAAAAAGAAGAGGAAATAGCTCTGAATGCCACTGCAATCCAAACTTTATATGGAAATACCACTTTTACCCACATATTTTGCAAATATAATCTATAAATACATACTTATTGCCCACATAACACTTTTGGTCAATTTTTGTTTTCTCTCTTAGCTCTCTCTCTCTCTCTCTCTCTCTCTCTCTCTCTCTCTCTCGCAGCTCTTCCTCTCCTAGTGCTCTCTATTGTTCGCCACTCCTCGAAACCCATTTCATCCTCTCATCTCTCTGTTCTGCAAATATGAAAGGGGTGACTCAAAAGACATAATAGTACCACGGACCATCACATTTGCTGAACTGTTCGATCGTGTGCATAAGATTGGTAATACAAATAGATTTAGAGCTCACATGGATGGACGCCGCTACAATGTAATGACAACAAATATTGCGGAGTCAATCAACTCAGTCCGTAGGTTTGCAAGGATGCTGCCATTGGTTCATTTGATAGGGGAAATTATTAATCTCCTTGTCAAATGGTTCACTGAACGTCGTGAGTTGGTTTTGAAATGCACAACAACATTGTGCCCTAATTTTGGCCAGAAGAAGTTGAGGAATAGGTTGGATGATGCTGCAAGGATGAATGTCGTTAAACTAAATAACATACAATATAATGTTGTGGACAGTGATATGGACAGCCTCTTACATTTGACGAACAACAGTTGTAGTTGTAGGAAGTTTAAGCTTGAGCAACTACCTTGCAAGCATGTAGTTGCAGTTTGCTGCTTCTTAAAACTAATTGTATACTCCAAGGCTTCTCAGTATTACACTCGAAATACATGATTGGATGCTTATTCGGATACCATCTACCCGGTACAGCCTCAGGGAATGTGGGTTATTCTTAAAGATGTCCAAAGTCGAGTTGTGCTACCTCGCATGGCAAAGGTCATGCCAGGCAGGCGGAAGAAGCTAAGGATTCCCTCGCAAGGAAAGGGCACCATTAGAAGAAAGTGCTCAAGTTGCAGTTCCACAGGCTACAATAAAATCACTTGTAAAAACAATATTCCACTCCCTAATGTATCTTAGACAATATGATTTGTGTTAGTTTGTTAGGTACTGTCAATTTGAATTTTATTTGTGGTGGGTTTGGTGTTATGTGGATTGTGAATTTTGTTAAATTTGCATAATTTGGGTTGCATTGCTATACAACATGGTGTATTCCCTATTTATATTGATAGTATTGCTATCGTATTGCCATTTTATTGCCTTAAGATTGCATTATATTGTACTTTTATTGTAGTGGTATTGCTATTGTAATGTAAACTTTGTATGTACGAAATTTAAGGGCCTAGAATGTAACTCAAAATGGATCCCCAACATTAAAGTCCTTCCAATGCAATTATTAGGCAGTTACCGTGATACTCCTACTACACCTTCTTTTGTGATTACAAATTCAGACGATACATGGGGCAAATGTGGGGCAAATACAAGGTGAAGTAAATGTGGGGCAAATACAAGGTGAAGTGTCCTATGTGTTTGACTGGATATAGTTGCTAAAGGAACATTAGGACTGTTAACCCCAACAAATTCCTCATGTCTTGCCAAGAACACCCTTGAATTAACTCAATGTGCCCAAGCCAGTCCCAAAGTTGGACTCACCCGTCAGCCTGATGTATGCAAGCACTCCAAGTTTCCCAATCTCACCCTATTGATTCCATCATCTAGCTAAATAAAATCCACTACTTGGTTGGTCAGAACCACCACCCCAAACTTATTTGCTAAAGCATTCAATGTCCGGGATATCTTGAAAAACATTTCAAACCCGCATTTCAAATCTGCCGGTGTTCTTTCATACTGTGATTGGAATATAATGTAGCAATGAAATACAACAACAATACAACATGAATAACAATAGCAAAACAACAACAGTAAACAAGCAAATCTCAAATCAAATGCAAGAATCAATCGACAAAGAACAAACCCATTCACTGTTTCAAACAAGGAATCATCAAAATCTTACAATTTCAAAGAAACCTCTAAACCCTAAACCAATTTCAGAGAAACCTCTAAACTCTAAGAAAATGACCATCAACAGTACCTATTTGAGGTTAGCGATGGGGTTGAGCTTTGAGGTTGAAAGCAGCTGCGACCTTAGGCAGAACGACTTAACAGGCAGCGGTGGGAGAGGAAGAGAACTGCGTGAGAGAGAGAGAGAGAGAGAGAGAGCTGCACGAGAGAGAGAGAGAGAGAGGGAGAGAGCTGAGAGAGAGCTGAGAAAGAAAACAAAAATTGAGAAAAAGTGTTATGTGTGCAGTAAGTGGACAATAAGTATGTTATTAGAGGTTATATTTGCAAAATATGTGGGAAAAGGTGGTATTTTCAGATAAAGTTTGGATTGCAGTGGCATTAAGCGTTATTTCCCAATAAAAACCTGTCGACAACATCGTTAGTAAGCCCAAATTCATGACAATATTTATGTGTAGGCCCAATAGTTGTGCCCACAATCTTTTTTGGTCCCAAGATAAAGAAAAGCCCACTTCAACAGTTGAACCCAACACAATCAAATACATTACTTGAATTGAATCATTCCAAACGAATCAAAACCAGCTGCTTTATAATCATCGCAGATGCAGGAGGAGACTCTGGAGAGTGGAGGAAGTGGTGGTCGCGGTGGGTCCCGCTCTCACTTGTGGTGGGCCGGGGCCAGCGCGGGCCAGTTGGGTTGGGCTGTGGTGTCGTCCCGGAGAGGTTGCGCTGGAAACTCCACGACGATGCCTTTCAAGGCCTTTGCCGTTGCGTCCCTCTACGTCGGCTCCATCGCCACCGCCGGCGTCGCTGGCCTGCAAGCCTCTGGAATCCGCAAGGTTAGCTCTCATCTCTCTCTCTCTCTGTGTCTCAGATTCTTAGGGGTATATCAGTCATTTTGGGAAATGTTTTCACTGTGAGTGAAGCACTGCAATTTGCTACAAGTTGTATCAGTGTGGCATGTATCTGTGTATTTATTTCTTTGTAATTACAATTACGTCCCTCTGATTGGATGGTATTTGCAAATATATACGCCCTTGTCTTGCTTTTCTTATTTGTCTGTTTTTCTATCATTGGCATTTGCAAATATTCAGAATTTCATTTGTCAAATTTTAATATTAATAATATGCAATGAAGCAAAATGCTTTTGAATAGCAGTTTTACTGAATAACAGAAGTGTAAGGGTCAGTTCATTTTGAACTTTGAAGTGAAGGATTATTCTGATTGCTTAGGGAAAAAAACTATTAAAAAAAAAAAAAACCAGAAAAGGAAGTGGATGACAAATAGATTTGCATTTTTCGGTAATGGGAATGTAGTGTTATAGAGACTGATGTTGTCTTCTTGAAAGGAACATTTTGGTGAAGAAAGGAGTACAGGGAATTGGGCTGTGTCATGTGGTGCATTGAGTTGCTGTGATGAATATGAGCATTTTTTTCCCTTGTGGGCTCTTTTTGAATGGATAGCTAGTCCAGCAATCCTTCTCTCTTTTAGACTCCCTTTTTATCAGTTTTTAGATGTTTTGGATTTGGGCTGTACCTCTCATGTACCTACAATTGCTCTTCCTTTTGTGTTCTTATGGTTTTGAGACTTTTCTCCATCCGCTATTCGTCGTCTTCTTCCTTTCAGATATTTTCGTGGAGGAGGGGGAGGTCAGGTTTGGTACAACTTATATCTAGAGTGTGGACCTCTTAACTTGAGCTACTCTCGAGACTGGATACCGACTATTTTACAGTTTATCATTGAGCCTTTGAGCCGAATTCATTATGTTTTAACTTAGCCAGGTTTGTTGCTGAATTTATTAGCTTTTGTTAGCGGTTTTGTGGAGTAGATCCTTTAAACTGTCTATCCCTTTTTCTCTTTGAAACCTCACGGCCATTGGAGTCCTCTCTTTACCTAAGTTTAGACCTTGTGTAAGTTTGCCAAGTTTAGACCTTACTCTTAAACTTCTTTCAGCCCTCTACCCTGATCTGAATAGGTTTCCTAGTTGCAATACCGAGAGTGGAACAATTTATCAGGTTTGATATCTGAGACTGTTCGGTCCTGATTCTATCTGCAACTTGTTTTACCTTTTCTCAAAAACATGGACGCTACTTAGTAATTAATGAAGGTGTCCTAAAAGAGCTGAGATAACACCTTAAAGTCTTACATAAATCCTTACTGTCTAAAGATTAGAAAATTGATCATATAGTTAGATATCCAGTGGAAAGTCAAGGAAATTACCAACGAGCCTTTGATTCAATGGGAGTTGTCTCCACTTAGTTCAAATAGGTCTCGTATTAGACTCACATGAATGCGAGAATGATATATATTTGTGGTGAGTTAGATACATAATTGTAGCTAACCCATTGTAGCGGCATTGCTTTGTTGTGGGTGAATTATCGGGCCCATTGTTAACGCAGATTTGTGAATATCCTATCGTTTAGGTTGCTGTGATGTGTTCGGATCCGCTATTGTGATGCGTACCTCAAATGATACATGTACTCACAGTCTGTAAGTTGTTTTACAGGTGGAGGATCTAGTAGAGCTGGGTGCAAACATAAGAACTGGACTTGGGGTACATCAGAGGACAAGAGACGAATAACCTTTCATTGTTTGGTTGTAATAATTTTAGGTTTCGAATTCAATTTCAATTTTATTATATAAAACCAACACCTTTATGTTGGATTTTCATCTTGAATATATATTTTTCTTCACATAATCACTCTTTTCCATTTGTAAGATGAAGTTCCCAAACTCATTGAGAAGTATTCATTATCTCACCACATTAATGTTCTATTTATAAATAAATAAAAACGAATCTAAGAAAATATTTATTAAAGGAAAATATTTATTACATGAATTCTACATGGTTTTATGATTTAAGGACCACAATATATAAGAGAAATGGGATAAAAGTTGAGATAATTTTTTCAAATCCAATTCAACCTAATTTTAATTATATGACTCATTTTACATCTAATTATTTATGTTAATATCAAGTAAACTTGACTAATACGCACCAAAAAGTTCAATATCTCTAGGACGCGAGCAAACGACGAACGAACCCTTATGTGTAGAGATCGCTTAATGAATTATTGAGAAAAGTTGACCTGTTTTGCAAATACTACAAAGTTAGATAAAATAACAAGTAGTAGAAAAAGAAGTAAAAAAAGTGTACGACGAAAGGGTTTTTGGGGTTCAGTCCTTTTCTCCGTCCGTTTGCAATCTCCACAGGCAGCGCAACCTCCCTTTCTATTTCATTTCCCCGACGAGGTAACCCTAATTCTAAAACCCTAACCCGAAAGTATAAACATATTTGCATACATAGTTGTCCATATGTGTATATTGCGTGATGTGTGCATATAGCCATATAGCTCAGTTTGAGTCTGCGAAGGTTAGCGAGCTCGCTTTATCTGAAAAGAAGTTACATTTTTTCTCTTTTATTTGGGCTTTTCAACTGTGTTCGATTTATGAGAATTCCTGAAAATAAAAGAAGTGAAATTTCTGAGAAAGAATTTACAGGAACAGGAAAAGTTTGCTGAAGTTTTGGACTTTTTATTTGGCATGAGAGTTATTGCATGAATTAAAGTAATCTTTCTGTGCTCTTTGGTTTTATCTTTTAATCGGGTTTGGGGTGTGCTTGTAATTGTTTAATTCAACATAGATAATTTGTAATTGAGCTCAGGGCGGCAGGTAATCATTGTTAAAAATGAAAATTTAAAACTTTTTAATCACACCCAGCCTCTTCCTCTGGACAGGGAGGAGAAGGCTAGGTTTTCCCCATTTTAAAAGAAACGGCGGCACCAACTCAAGAAGAAGGAAGAACACGAAAAGAAATTTCGGAAGGAATTTCCAGGTTCAGCCTCTTCTTCTCGACTTAAAATTAGACTGATTGGTTTACTTGAGTTGAGCCGAATTCACTGTTGCCTAAGAAGTAGTTTATTTTAAAGTTGGGCTTTTAAGGTTAACATCTGGCTTTTGCTAATTGAGTGCTCTGGTAGCATGAACATTGGTGTATTAGTGTTCCATTATTAAGTGTATCATTTCTGTTTTATCCATTGTAGGTAGATGGCTAGATGGGATGAGATTCTGTCCCTTCCTGTTCAGAGTCCACCAACACTGGAGTTTTCTTCTGCTGATATTGTGTGGTCAAAGGTGGAAGGTTGGCGTGACAATAAAGATAGAGTTGCTCTAATTCCATTTGCTAGAGTTGATGATTTTTTGAGGGGTGAATCAGCGAACAAAGAATGTCCAACAAGATTTCATGTTGAAGCAAGGAGGCGGCGGCAGGCAAAGACGCCTTACAAACCAAAGGTTGATGGTGTTCTTGAATATATTCTGTAAGTTCCACATTTTTTCCTCTGTCCATTCTAGCCAGCGTTCCTGCCTTCTATCATCTTAAATTATCTTCTTTAAATGTGTAGATATTGGTGTTCCTTTGGTCCTGATGACCATAGGAAGGGTGGGGTTGTACGACCTAGCAGGACTACTTATCTCCCAAAGAAGAAAAATGCTGGTCGACCAAACACCAAGAGAGGATGTACCTGCCACTTTATCGTGAAACGCTTAATTGCTGAACCCTCAGTGGCGCTTGTCATATATAATCAGGATAAGCATGTGGATAAGAAAGGGGCGCCATGTCATGGCCCGCAAGACAAGATGGCTGCTGGAACGCGTGCTATGTTTGCCCCATACATCTCTGAGGACCTACGTCTTCGTGTGCTATCTTTGCTATATGTGGGGGTCTCTGTGGAGACTATAATGCAGAGACACAATGAATCAGTAGAGAAACAGGGCGGTCCATCTAATCGTGATGATCTTTTAACCCATAGGTACGTTCGGAGACAGGAGAGGATCATTCGACGTTCTAGATATGAATTGGATGCAGATGATGCGGTTAGCATTAGCATGTGGGTGGAAAACCATCAGAGTAATGTTTTCTACTATGAGGATTTCTCTGATGTGGACCCTTTCACTTTGGGAATTCAAACAGATTGGCAGTTGCAACAGATGATTCGCTTTGGAAATCGTAGCCTTCTAGCTTCAGATTCAAGGTTTGGAACAAACAAATTGAAGGTCCGTTTAGTTTGTGTAACCTTTTATTGTTAACTGCAATTGTTAATAGAATGTGCAACTGAATATGTTCATGTTTGGATGTTATATAGTATTCAGTTCACAGTCTCCTTGTATTTAACGACGACAACAAGGCCATTCCAGTAGCTTGGATAGTGGCTCCAAAGTTCGAAAGTTCCAATGCCCATAAATGGATGAGGGCTCTTTACAATAGAGTTCAAACGAAAGATCCTGCATGGAAGTTGGCTGGGTTCATAGTGGATGATCCGCTAGCTGATGTGCTCACTATCAGGTTGGCTTCTCAGTCCTTGTCCAAACTTCAAACTGACAATAGATGATTGTATTCGCTGATCACAGTCCATAGATCATTTTCCATAGAAGTGGCAGTGTGAACCCAATTACATCACCACTTATTAACCTGTTTCCATGTATTCCATTTCAGTTGTTTACTTATGATTAGAAGATTTGTTTTCAGTTTAATATTATAAGCAGGTGGGATTCTCTCCTTGAAATTAATGCCCAATCTCTTGACTTGATCAGACTGTCCAGTCGATGCACTAGTATTGTGTGATTTGTTTGGTTTTGACAACTAGTGATTTAATCTCAACACATAGCCTTGCTATTGTCAAACGATGTTTAAAATCAAGGTTGAAGGCTATAAATATATCTTATTTATTTATCCAATTTTATGAGGTGACCTTTTGGGGTTTGGGCCAGTGGCAATAGCCGCAACTATTTCAAAATGGAGCAGGCCACTTTGACATGATCTAGAGCTGTATTTCTTTTTCTTGTTTTAATGGATAAATACTTGCATGATTTGAAGCTAAATGAATAATGTTTTTTCATTGTATTCAGGGATGTATTTCAGTGCTCGGTGTTGATAAGCTTTTGGCGCGTTCGTCATGCATGGCATAAAAACTTAGTAAAGAAATGTGTGGACAATGAGATGCGAGCTACAATATCAAGAAGGTTTCATCAGGCAATGGATAACATTTGTCAGCAACGAGGAACTGAGGGTTTGTTTGAGGACTTCATAGAAGATTTTCTAGATGAATCAGATTTTATGGATTACTTTAAGGCAACCTGGTATCCTAGAATAGGTTGGTCACTATCATCTTAAGTAGAGGTATATTTTGCCCTGTGATATGAACTAACATGTCCCTTTTAATTGGTTTTCATCTTGACATACTTACATTTATGTCTATGTATGTATTTCTTAAGACCTGCCCTGACTTGATTGTGTGGCATGCGTACAGGTTAACATGCATATATATGCATACATACATATGTTCATAAATTTTACATATATAATCGCATAAATGTGTGGATGTTCATGTGTGCGTGTGTTTGTGTAATATATAATTTAGTATATGCTTTCCGTGTAATATATATCCATTTGTATACAGGGGAATTTGATATGCTAAGAATTGGCCTGCTGATTGTAAAGCAGTCTTTATTTGGCAGAAGATCAATTTATTGCGTCGGTTCAATATAATATTTAGTCTTGCAGATAGCGGCCTTTTTGTTTTCTTTCTCCCCTTTCTATTAAAAGAGCCTTTTTTTAATTTTGCTTTATTTTGAATTACTCATTCAAGAAAAATGTTTTTTGACATAGGGATGTGGATCTCTGCTCTACAAAATCTTCCTCTTGCTAGCCAGGAAACCTGTGCAGCAATGGAGTTCTACCACAACCAACTAAAGCTTAGGTTGCTGAACGAGAAGAAACCTAGTGTGTACACACGAGTTGATTGGTTGGTTGATAAGCTGGGTACAAAAGTACATTCCTACTTCTGGCTTGATGAATATTCTGAGAAGGATGATTTTGCTCGATATTGGAAAGATGAATGGGTGAGTGGTTTAACATCTTGGCGTAAAGCATTGAAGATTCCAGACTCCAATGTAGTCATGGAAGGTACATGTGCAAAAGTTATTAACCAGCTTGATCAAGATAAGGCTTATCTTGTTTGGAACCCTGGTTCACAGTTCGGTATTTGCAACTGCAGTTGGGCAGAAATGGGCAACCTGTGCGAGCATGTACTGAAAGTTATCAGTGTCTGTCGGAAAAAGTCGGCTATGCCATCTATAAGCCTATTGCAGTACCACCAGGCCTTGATTGATATGCTGCACTGCCCACCTCATGATTCTTTGATTCGTGATCATGCTGTTTCTTTAGCCGTCTTTGTACAGAATCAATTAAATGGACTAGTTAATTTGGAAAGCTGCAATACCACAATGGATGTGACATCTTTTGCTGATCAAGATCGAGAATTAGTAAATGAGGAAGTAGTATCTTATAACGAGAATAATTGTGGGGATGAACATGTCACTGCTGAGAGAACCAAGGGTAAATTGGGTACTGAACAGAGTAATCAGGTAGCATGTGGAAATGGCATATGTAATGAGAGTTGTGGAGAAGAAGTATCTTGTGATGAGATGGATGTTGACCCATCATCCATCTGTATTTCCCCACCTGGGTTATATTCTGTTGATGAGGTTGTGTCTAGCAGTGTCTTCTCGGGAAGCAGACAAAGGTCATTGTTTAACGCAGAGACTGAAGATTTAGCTTCCGCAGATGATGCTCTCACTAATACAACTGGATATGAGGATGATATCTTAAATAGAAATAGGCAAGAAAATGCGATGGATGAGGACATTGATATCCCTTCTTCAACAATGGAGTTTGTGGAGCAATGCACAGTAACCCATCCGGATGATGACCACATCCATGATATTGAACCCACTGTTATTTGCAAGACATGTGATGACAATACTGTATATAACAAGATCTCCCCATCTGCATCCATTCCTGTTGAATCACAAGTGGTTGAAGTAGCTGAAACTTCAGGTGTCATAACAGGAAATGAACGAATGGAAACTGAAGGAAAAAATGGAATGGAGTTTGCAGAACAATGCACAGTAACCGATCCAAATGATCTCCACTGCAATGATATTGAGCCCACTGTTAGAGCATCTAATAACAATATCGTAGATAGCAAGACTTTGCCATCTGCATCTGTGCCTGTTGAATCACAAGTGGTTGAAGTGTCTGAAGCTTCAGAAAGTGATAGAACAGAAATTGAAAGCAAGAATGGAAGCACAAGTAATCACCAATCATCAGTTGATGATGCTATCACAATTGATGGGGTTTGTGACAACTTGATAAATGGTTCTGATTGTAGTCAGTATTCAAATGCAGTTGGCACTTTGATGGTTGTACCAGGAGAATCATTGCTTAAATGCTCATCAACATCAAGTTACAACGACGAACGTCTGCCTGTTGAGAATGGGGATACTGAAACTGTTTCTTCTGAGAAGCCGTCTTTAATTACTGAATCTCATCTTACTAGGACTAAACTTCAAAACGGTGCTGAAAGCATTAACAGTAACAATGGGGTGATCAGCCAACCAGTTGCCAAAGGCATCAATACTACTTCTGCTGAGGGAACGACTTCAATGGAGACTGCTGATGCCTTTTGACGAGTATGGCATCCAACAAACTTGTGACAGATGAGCTAAAATATTAGTGCTTTAGTTAGCTGTAGGGTTTTCTTCATGTATATACTCTTCAATAGATCCAATTGAAGCTTTTTTGTTCGTTGACCTGATTTGTTGTACCAAGTTATATGGCTGCTAACTTACAATTGAGCTTTACAACATTTCAAGGAAACTTTGAAAGCCAAGATATCTTGGCCCAGTGGAAGTAGTAAATGTATCTCTTTATATTATTTTTGTGAAGGAATGGCATTTAGCCATGTGAACCACTGTCAATAGGAAAAGGAAAATTATTATAATGGCTGGTTTTGAAACTGTTTTTTTCTTCTTTGAAATCTTTTTGTTTGTTTGTTTGGTTACATTGGAGTTCGACCCTGGGTTCAAATTGGGGTGCCATGGGGTGAAGCCACCATTGGCTTCTTCTTAGAAATCTTCAAGCAGTCTTACCAAATAAATGTTTAATTTCCCGGGAAATATTTGATATTTGATTTTTTTTTAAATTTGAGGTAAAAATGTCAAAAGAAACAGGGCTCTTTGCTTTGATGGTTGGAAATTAAAATTAAAAACTAAGAGAGGGCCATTTTCGTAACTTCACCGGTATGATTTTTGAAACAGAGAAAAAAGTGCGAATGTGGGCTAATTAGTGGACGATGGCATCAGTAACTGCCTTAACCGCCACTACACAAACGATAAGAAAATTACAGAGAGTGCTGCACAACTTATAGAAAAACTTTTGCAAAGAAAGTGACCAAAGTAACTCCCTTTGTGTCTGAGAAAGGAGAAAGAATTCTGAATGGAGGGTAGAATAGAAGAGGGTATAAGGAAAGGGCCATGGAAAGCAGAGGAAGATGAAGTTCTGTTAAACCATGTGAAGAAGTGTGGCCCAAGAGACTGGAGCTCCATTCGATCCAAAGGCCTCTTGCAGAGGACTGGCAAGTCTTGCCGTCTCCGTTGGGTCAATAAGCTTAGACCCAACTTGAAGAAGTAACCCAACTCATCATCCACCATTTCATTTTCTCTTTCTGTTTTAGTTGTTGCTTCTGGTACATTGTTTCATGCGCATGCTATGTGATAATATGATGAAGATTTCTAAAAATGGGCTATTGGGTTTTTGTTGGTGATTAAGATTTTAAAAATGGGTTGTTGGGTTTTTTAGCTAATTGTATTTGGAATCTGTGTTTGTTTCTCAGTGGGTGCAAATTCTCATTAGAGGAGGAGAGGGTGGTGATAGATTTGCAAGCACAATTTGGGAACAAATGGGCAAGAATAGCAACCTATTTGCCTGGGAGGACTGACAATGATGTCAAGAATTTTTGGAGTAGCAGGCAGAAGAGGCTGGCTAGGATTCTGCAGGCATCAGCACCCACACCCTCCAAGTCACACAAAAACAAAAGGGAAGGCCCTGTTTATGATGAGGTTCTCACTTTGGAGGTAAATGACATGTTACTTCTAGAAAGAAGAAAAACCTAATATTGGTTTTCTGGATGTGTAAATGACAACTATCTTTCATTTTTCTTTAATCATTTTTGGTAATGACTGCAATTGATGTCATTTGCACATCTAGAGAAGGGTTTTTAACAGAAAGAAAATAAGTTTTTCTACTTATGCACTTGAAATATTCTGTCTGGAATTGATTGCATTTTCATGTTAGCCCATTTAGACGTTTTAATTTGTTCAAGTTTTGGTAGTTAGAGTTACAAGAACAAAAAAATGGAAGCCAGATGAATAAATCTTGACGAAAAGATGTCGTTATTATTGTTATGGACCTACGGTTTCTACAAATTTAAGTTTTAATTAATTGTTAATTGTGTAATTGGATCTTTTTTTTTTCTTCCTCTCTAGGCTCCGAAGTTCAGTTGTTCATCAGAGGGAGAATCATCATCACAGGCTCAATCATGCTCATCACCAACTTGCTTTGGGAACTCCGAGATTATCAAAATGGTGCCACTACCAGATCTTGTTAAGCCCAAGTTACTTGCTCTTGAAGCAAACCCTGTTCAACAAGAGCTTGCCCCAACTGAGAAGAATCCATGGATTGAGCCCCAACCGCTAATCCCTTTCCTGCAGAACCCACAACCCCAAACAGACCTAGAATTCTCATTAGAAACCCAAGAACTCTTGGCAAGATTTGATCCCTATTTCGACATGTTAACTCCTCTGGTTGCTTCTGAACTTGGAAATGGAGGAGAACAACTTCTCATGGAGCCCCCATTTCTTGAACCGGTAGGAAGTTGTGGAAATGGTGAAAGGGACAAAATTGGCAATCCCATGACCCCGGACTGTGTCTTCGACGACTTACCAGTAGACATGTTTGATCAGATTGAACTGCTTCCAAACTCACCAGAGCAGCATTGAATGACAGTAACCTTGTAACTTCAAGTTTGCATGTAGGATGTGGAAACTAAACACTAACTTTGTATTAGTTTCTTTAGCTAGAAATTGACAAGGTCTAACTGGCATGATAATTTATTGTTACTGCCATTATTTGTACTAGACATTGAACTACATATAATAGCAAGTCAAATTGCCTCTGCCATTCTTTGTCCAACAGGCATGATAGTTGCTTCTTAAAGAAAGGTACTATGCTTGCATGTAATGTAACTCAAACACTTATGAGAACTTTCTTTGAAGAAGGTTTCAGTCATTTTTCAGTTAGTGATTGAAGCAGCACATGATCATATTGATAAAGGAGAAAGAAGGGGGGGCGGAGGGGTGAAGGGAACTTGTTCTGAAGTAAAAAAGAAGCTTTTGCTTCAGTTCTTTCGAACCTGAGCCTTCTTAGCCTGGTCGCAAAGACATGGAACTGAAGTTGCAAAAGAAAACGTAAAAGAGAAACTATTGTCTGATCAATTCGTAAACCATCCAGCCCTGGAATGAATTCCAATAATTGGAGTTTTGGTGTAAAAATGCAGTCAAGCACGCTAGAAAGAAGGCAATATTACACGGTCGTTACTCTGATGGTAAGCTTAAATCAACTGTATCCGCAATTTCAAGCGAGTAACTGAGACCAGTCTGGCGAAGATTTTTCACTACCTCAAACTTCCCAGCAGTTGTTGGCTGGTCTTTGTCGAAGACAGGCCTTCTTAGTTCTGAATATGCACAGTAATTTACTTCATAAACTGTGGCGCCCTCCAGGAATAAAGAAATTGATGAACCAACTCCTTCACCTGCACAAAGATGCTTTTAGCTTAGATTCGAAAGGCGTTTCCTCGGGAAGAGGAACACATTGCTGGAGTTACTAACGAACAAATATGAAAAGCTGCCGAAAATTTCCAAAAACATAAAAGAGAAACTAAACATTCAAGAAAGAGTTGAACCACATATGAGGCCTACCATGAGTGACAAGGAGCAGATTTTCTGTAGGGTATTTATCTGCAAGGGCCTGAATGACCTCAGCGTATCTAGCCCGTGCACCCGTCACACTCTCTCCCCACTGGGGCAACTGGAGTCAACCACAGGAAGAGGTTCCATTAGGCAAAGCAAAATTCATTTATGTCCTTATATACACCAAGAAATTTCCATATACCTCTTTGTACACTCGTTCCACAGTTTGATCCACTGTCCCAGCAGGGAACAAAGCCTCAAGCTCTGCTATATTGAAACCCCATCGTTGCCCATCTTTTGGAGCCAAGTCGCCACGGATGGCCTCCTTGTTCAGCATCTCACATAACCCATATTCAATTGAGACCTGTAAAATGGACAAACAGATTGAATCCTACATGCCATTGTTACTCCACATATTATTATCACCAAGCTTAAATATACTAAGCTTGTGTCTATACAACACTTTTCTTAGCCTCATCAATATCTAGCATGTTATGTTGTCAAAACATAAAGTACAACTCTTAAAACATAAGTTTTGATTCAGAGTCTGATAAGATAATATGTGAGACATCTAATACATGATTGTCAATTTATATACATAACTCTCCCAATTAAGAACAGTCACCCTGCGCTTGAGATTATGTGTTCATATCCCCCCACCCTCAATATCGCTTATATAAAAACTAAAATAAAAAATTTAAAAATTTAAAAGCAAAAAACTCTCTCAATCGATCTACGTCACATATTGTTGTGCCCCAAAAAGAAAAATTACTGTATATCTTATTATGCACGCAAACTATCAGAACAGGACCGAATACACATATATATATATATATACAAATTTCATTCAATAAGCAACACAATCCTAACATGTAATAACAAAATATGGTGGGGCCCACCTTGAGCTTAGAAGGATCGACAGGGAGGGGCTGGTCGCTTTCGTATTTGGAGAGACTAGGGTGTTCGCTGGCGGAGAGAGCGGTGACGACTTGGACGGCGGTCTCGATGCAGCGTATAAAGGGCGAGACGAAGACCCGATTGATTTGGAATCCGAGATCGGATCGGAGCTTCGTGCCAGTGCAGAAGGCCCGATCCTTGCCCGCTTGGATCAGAGGCGGGTCCCATGGTCTCGCTGCCTGCGACACCCAGAGAGGCTCGAAGTTGTCGATGCGGTCGCCGTGGCGCATGACGACGACGTTTTGGAAGCGTTGCGCCGCGGGTTGGTCGGAGTCGGGCTCGTCCATATCGGGAGATTTTGAGAGAAGTCGGAGAGAAAAGTATAAGCGGAGAGTTTTTTAATTTTTAATTTTTTCTTCTTATTTTTTTGTTTTAAGAGGAATTTAGAGAGAGACGAAGACGAATGGTCGTCGCAGTTACGTGCTGGTAATTAATCCATCTACATAAACTAACATATTATGTTTAGGTAGCACCAAAACACTACCATACATACATATATATATATATATTCTTACATTATTGATGGTTTTTTAGTAGAATCTGATTCAAAGGAGACCTTAAGCAAGAATCTGATTCAAAGAAAGTGGACATGAATAGTGTGTTAGGCACAACAACATCTATTATTGGTACCGGAGTTTATAGCCAATTAGCGGATCAAAATTCCATGGTTGACATTAATACCCTATTAGGATATTTGATCTAAATTTGAATGTCAACCATTGAATTTTGACTTCAAGATAGATGGATGACTATGGAGGAGGGTTGACCAAAATGACTTCACTCGTGGGTTCTTTTTATTATTATTATTATTTTCTGAACAGTCGTTTGGGTGTGGAACTCGTGGGTTCTTTTTATTATTATTATTATTTTCTGAACAGTCGTTTGGGTGTGGAAATTTTGAAATGATGACGACGATAATGATAGTGGGAGTGGTTGTGGTGATCATGTTGTTGGGGGTTGTTGTCGATGATGGTGGTGGTGCGATGACGACCATACTAAAATGGTGATATTTGTGGGGGTGGATGCGGTGACAATATTGTTGAGGAGTTGGTAATATTAGATTAATGCTAAATATTAAGGAGGACAAAAGTCGGAGCACTTAAATGATAAATAAAGAGTTACAAGACTAACTTTAATTTACAAGACTAAACATGATATAAAATAATATAAAAAAATTAAAGTTTAGATGAAATGAATCCACCTAAATGAGACAGAAGATAGAACCCAAACCTAAACAGACAGCTGACATGACATTAGGGTTCGAGTTTGACACTCTATTAGACGGAAATTGAGAGGCAATTGACAGGGCATTGCTGATTAAGAATCCAGCACATGGGAAGACAAACGTAGCCCTCTATTTAATTGAAAAGTTGATAGAATTGACATAAAGGTCTAAAACTCGAGGTATATAGTTGAAAGACGACCATAACAATTTTTCGAATTCAAGGACGAAAATAGTATATGATGACTATTTTAGCTATTAGTGGCACTTCAAAAAATCTGAAGACAATATATTTTAGGGAGTTTTGGTTTATAGCTATTATAGAGTTTCCTATTGTGATAGATACGAAATTAATCCCTATAAATTACAAGGAATGCAACTGAAGTTTATTTAAAGAATTTCATAATTTCATTTGAAGTCAAGAACCTCAAAATTACATAAAATGCCACTCCTTCTAAGTCAATCATACTATGGTACATGTCCACCTCCAGCGACCCCTTTTGTCGAGCCACCACTACTTGCCACCTACCGCCTCTTGCCCATCACCAGCTAGCCGCCTCTCACTTCATTGCTCTTTATTCACCCTAAAAAAATAGAAAATTTTGTGTGCTTGAAGGGACTCAAACCTTGACTCTCAAAGGAGAAAATCCTCATTCACAAACCACTACATTAACCTTGTTTTTGTGATATTTGTTCAGTTACGCAATATTTATATTAACAATCAACAGTTAAAAAAAAAAATTCATTTCAACATTGATTCGCGCAAGATTTGTACCAAATCCTTCATGCTCTATAGTTATGCATAACAAAACAATGTACATATCAATGATGTAAACAAAAATAGCAAACAAAAACATAAATTGCAAAAAAAAAAAAAAAAAAAACATATACTGCAACAAAAACAAAAACCAATTCTATAAAATATAAACTGCAATGCATTGTGTATTTTAATAATGATCAATCTACAATGTAAAAAATCAAATCCATCATGAAAACATGCAACTAAACAAAGTCAAAAAGGCATATCCATTGATAACACAATTGAATAATTTCCATTAACTTCAAAAATCATACCAATATCCAATGATAAAACAATTTAGCCAATTGTTATTAAATGGAAACTGCAATGACTGTGTGCAAAACTGCAATGCAGTCTATGCAAAAGAAGTTCCTTTTTCATAATTCCAAATATAAAAACAAAAACCTAAATTGCAAACAAAAACTAATTCTATAGAAATATAAATTGCAATGCATTGTGTGTTTTAATAACAATGATCGATCTACAATATAATAAAAACATAACTATAACAGTAACAAAATAAACAAAATTCGAAGATATTAATATCGTTCAATGTACGCTATTTCTATTCTATGAATGAATTCCATTTCTTAAAAATAAAATAAAATAATTTGAAGATATTAATATCTAATGGTTGAGTGACTACAAGGTTTGCTTTTTTTAAAAACCAGCCAAAAGAAAATATCAAAATAATAGTAAAGAGAAGACTGCAGTATTAGATATAGTCAACTCAAAAAATAATAGACTTGTAGATAAATGGTCTAAGGTTCAAAACTCTTATGGTACATTGACAGTGTGTGTGAAACTTTACTCTCCCTTATTCAACACCGTTTATCTATATATCGGAGTTAATTTTTTTATCAGATTAATGATTTTTTGCTCATTGGGGATTTGAGATCTGCTAAAAATGTTCGCCATCGTTACCAAAACTCCCAAGAACTCATTAGCATGATAGTAGAGAGTTCTTGGATTTATGATCATGTTCGTGCGAAATATCTAATGCAAACAATTTGAAGTTGACAAAAAACTCCCATCGATCCTCCCAACCTTGAGGATACACATGTTCTTTTGAACCAAAGAACCAAATTAAGGCACAGGTTAATGAGTTTAATTAATTGGGCTAGTATTTTAGCTAACTGGGCTGGGTCCAAAGTCATATATTCTTGCATTTGTTGTCTTCCCTCCTCCCCTAATGTCGCTTAGTAAGGAATGATACTCATGAGGTGAATATCAACTGTATGCATCAGAATTTCTGCATTAAGTCATGACCGTCGCATCAACTGTTTAGATTTAAGTTCAAACTCTTAATCAAAATCAATGGTTGGATCCAAATTGTTATGTTCATGTCCACTCAAGGTATCTAGCACAAGAAATTAACAAATCATGTCTTTCCTTAATTATGCAAAACCTGAAAACGAATGTGGTATCTAGCACAAGAAATTAATCCTTTATTTATGTGAACCATTCAAACTTGAAAATTATCTGACAAAGTTCACACAAATTTTAATATGTTCCGGATACACCACTCTGCAATTCTAGCACAGCATATACATATTGGGCTCCGAATACTATTCAAAGATCTGCAACCATCTATCTTAATCATAAGACAGCTTTTTTTAATACTCTAGGCACATCAACCACAGATAGTGAGCATATTTCTACTTCAACAGTTAATACATCATTCTTAATGAACCCCTTCGACGAATCATAGAGAGTTTTCCACGGCATAAAGTCTGGGAAAACAATTTTGCGGTTTGAGGAACAGAACCAGTGTTGAACTGAGACAGAGAATCAAATTTTTAGAGAATTATGTAAAACAATAGTAATGTTCTCTTGTGAAACAATAGTAACTAGTCTTTTTTTTTGGGTCTGAAAATTACTTCATTGAAAAAGCCAGAAAAGGCTCAAGCTACAGCAAACAGGAAAAGCAAGAAAGAAACATACAGGGGGCAGGGGAGATCCCCAGAGCAATACAAGCAAATCACAGGGAGGCCAAAGACACCTCCCAGGAGATAGAAACTGGAAATACATTAAGTAAACTTACCTTATAACAATAAACTAATTACTAGGGGGGCATGACAAACCATCCGTAGCCAACACCAGAACCAAAGAGGGAGGAGGCTGTGAGGCCCAACGCATAGTTCGCACCCTCATGTTTGACAGAGCTGCAGCAGCATGCGCAACTTGATTTGCTTGGCGAGATACCCATTCCCATTTAACTGAGGCGAACCAAGAAGAGAGCCTCCTGATTTCCAAGATGAGCGGGATAATTCTCCAGTTGCCGCGCAGATTTTAGTTTCTCATACAAGAGATAACATCCATTGAATCACTTTCAAGAATAATCTCCTGACAGTTTTCCTCTTCTGCCAGCAGTAACCCTTCCAATACAGCTTCGGCTTCCACCTCGACTGCAGAGTTTCGGAGAATAGCCTTACTCATACCAGCCAACATACTACCCTCAGAATCACGCAAACAGCAACCCACACCGCCTTGCAGAGAGACCTTGTGCCAAGCTCCATCCACATTAACCTTAACATAAGGTTGTGGAGGAGCCCTCCAGAGAGCATGGGGGCGAGAAAAAGAGGGAGTAGGACTAGTAGTTACACCCAAAGAAGGACAAAGTTCCCCCCATAAGGAAGTAACTGTTCTAATAACAGAGTAAGGACAAGGGAGACGACCTTCAAAAAGAGCAGAGCATCTTTCTTTCCAAATTTCCCAACATGTGATACCCACCAAGACAAGAATCTCCTTGTTCCTCCCTTCAAGAAGAGCCAAGGAAGCAGTAACTCCCAAAAGCCATCTGTCAAAGGAAGTCACGCTTTGAGCATTCACATAGTAGTTTAAGGGGATACCAAATCAAACACAAGCAGTCCAAGGACACAAGAGAATAGCATGTTCAGCTGATACATCACTTGTATTACATAACATACAAACTGAAGTAGTCCTTGCTCTGCGATGAAACAGGTTTTTAAGAGTGGGCAGGGAATTGGTCAGAGCCCTCCAAAAGAAAAGTTTAATCTTTGGTATGACTTTCATGCTCCAGAATGACTTCCATAACTTTTTTTCTACTTGGTGGGAGTGATGTTCCTGCACACTACACACAACCACCAAATTTTCCATAGCCCAATGGTAACCACTACGAACATAAAATATTCCATCTTTATTCCAAGGCCAAATCAGAATATCCTCGCTAGTAAGATTACAGAGAGGAATGGCACGGATTAGGTTTGCAACAGTAGGTACAATGACATTTGAAATGCCCGCCAAATTCCATTCTCTCAAATCACGATCAATGAGATCATTAACCAACATTGGAATAGGACCGGAAACAGTGATAGTTGGCTTAGGACGCAGGATGGATTTGTGATGCAGCCAGTTGTCGCTCCAAATCTTCACTTTCAACCCATTGCCAATTTGCCATATGGCACCATCAGACATAATCTTTCGACCTTCCAGTAAGCTAGCCCATGCACAAGAAGGAGAAGGCCCCCTTCTAGCTTTAAGGAAATCTCCATCAGGGAAACACTTGGCTCTCAAGAGACCCACACAAAAAGCATCAGGATTATGCCATACACGCCAACATTGTTTTGCCAGGAGGGAAAGATCCAGTTCTCTGAAACCCAAGTCACCCTCGGCCTTTGAAAGGCATAAAACCTCCCACCTCTTCCAGTGAATGTGAGCATTGGAGTCACCATTACTCCAAAAATTACTAAGAACACCATTAATTTGTTTGCATGTGGTCGACGAGAATTTAAAACAAGACATCGGGTACGTTGGCACAGCCTTAATCAAAACCTCCTTGCCAGCAAGATTTAAAAACTTTGATTTCCATCCTTGTACTCTTTTCTGAATGCGATCAACAATGTAGTTCAGAGCTGCAGTTTTGGATCTCCCCCATATAGATGGCAGACCCATATATTTGCCAGGATCAAGTGTTGGTGACATCCCCAGCGTATTACTAATTTCCCCAGCAAGAGAGTCAAGAGACATTTGGGCTTAAAAATAAGGAGGATTTATCCACATTGAGCTTTTGGCCCGATGCCAAACAATAGTCATTGACAATCGTTTTCAAAACACTGCAGTTCTGTGTTGTAGCACGGATGAAAAGGAGAGAATCATCAGCAAATAAGAGGTGGGATATGGTTGGGCCACTCTGACAAATACAGACTCCATGTAGGCAGCCGCGTTGCACAGCATCATCCACATTATGAGAGAGGACTTCATTGATCAAGATGAAAATATAGGGAGATAGTGGATCCCCCTGACGAAGGCCA
Organism: Prunus avium; assembly: GCF_965620075.1. Classification (NCBI taxonomy): domain Eukaryota; kingdom Viridiplantae; phylum Streptophyta; class Magnoliopsida; order Rosales; family Rosaceae; genus Prunus; species Prunus avium. Next base: position 29,932,786 of record NC_142285.1, on the reverse strand, counting down.
CGAGAAGGAATAAAAGAGCTACTTGGTTTGCCATTGATGACCATAGAAAAAGACACCGTGGTTACACATCTCATAACCATGTTAATCCAAATATTACCGAAACCCATTTTTTTCATAATGGCTTCAAGAAAATCCCACTCAACACGGTCATAGGCTCATAGGCTAAAGTGGAGGGGAAGGGTGGGAGAACTTGGGCTAAAGCTGGATATCAATAGTAACTAGTCTAGGATAGCCGAGTCTAACCCTCCATATCAAACGCGGCCTTAATTTCTTAATTCAATTTTTCTATTCCAGTGAAGACATTGAGTTGATATGTAGATAAGGAATATAGCAACAGAGATAGGTGTAAACAGAATTACCTTCTTTTTCAATAGGGTAAATTACTCAAATGGTCCTCAAACTTATACCCAATTTACATTTTGGTCCCTCAATTAAATTATTCGTTCAAATGGTCCATCAACTCTATATTAATCGCTCCATTGATCCTACCGTTAAATTATGTTAATGTTGCCGTCAAATGTAAGGGTAAAACCGCCCATAACTCTCCTATGTTCCCCAAATAGGTAATAAAGTAGTGATACATAGGTGATAAAATGGTGAGAAAGGGGTGAGAAAGGGGTGATACATAGGTCAAAAGTCTTATTTAACCCCACAGATGTAGCATGTGCTGCTCACATGACTAAATGTAATAGAAAATGTAATGGTAGGACCAAAGCGACAATTAATAAATGATTGGTGGACCATTTAAACGAATAATTTAGTTTATGGATCAAAATGTAAATCGGGTACAAATTTGAGGACCATTTGAGTAATTTACCCTTTTCAATAATATGTTTACCATGGACGCGATCCAATACCCGAAGCCTGAAGTTTGCATAAAAGCTCAAAAAGTTCTTCCAATCTTCTTTCTATTCTAACATAAATGATGGTGATTTGTTCTCTGGTTCTCCGTTCTGACAAACACTTAACTTCCTAAAATTAATAAACACAAGAAAGTTACAATGATCCCCGTTTAACTTCCATTGCGAATAAAGGATTGCATAATGTTTCTTTTTATATGGAGTGTGAATAACAATTCTCTTTATATACAAACGTAAGACATATTGCACGCACGTACCATTTTCTTCCTTGAAGATTGAATTTATTTGAAGATAGACTCAGGGACACGAAAACGCGACACTAGAACAGGGCAACATGGGAAATCTCAAAAAATTAGGACACGAACACGGTTAAGAAACGGTAATTAAAATAATAATAAACTTTTATATATTTAAAATAATTCATACTCGATACTTTAAATACAATTGTTTTCAATAAAAACATTTTTAATGAGGAATTTTAAGAAATGAAACTGCCATTAATATCTCACTTTCACCCGTTTCTTATACTTTTCATCTCTTTTAAAAAGGGTTATGGTAGTAAAAACATAGAATAATATTTTTAATCATTAATAAAACCTAAAATTATCGAAAACAAAAAAAAAGGGTCCCATCACCAGCAGACCCAACCCCACCTCTTCATTCTCTCTCTCTCTCTCTCTCTCTCTCTCTCTCTCTCTCTCTTTTTTCTTCAATCAAGAAACCTCCCGCACTCTCTCTCTCTCTCTCATCACAACCCACCTCCTCCACATCACCCTTTTTCCCCAGTTCACCATCTCCCATTTGCCTCTTGTTTTTTTCTTTTTTTTTTAATTATATCGGGAAAGTTTCAAGTAGAGGCTTCAGTTGAAACTGTGATTGTGGGTGGGTTCATCTCTCTCTCTCTCTCTCTCTCTCTCTATGGTTATGTTCTATATTCAGCATCTTCAATCTCTTCATCCTCTGAGATAGAGTTTTTATTTTTAAAATTGCAAAAAAAATCCCTGCCGTGTCTTGACCTTGGGTTGACTCTGTCTCCGATGTGTCTTGACTGTGTCTCAGGCGTGTTTTGACCATGTCCGGCGTGTCCATGACATGTCGGCGTGTTGCAGTGTCTCACACTCAGACACTCCAGGTGTTTGACGTGTTCATGCAACATAGAGTCTACTCACAAGAAAAGTACATGATATTTAGCATCCACAATCATGCTCCTTATTTTTAGTTAAAATTTAGCTAAAAATACTAGAAAGCTATTTTATGAGCTCCTTATAAATTTCAACTCCAACCATACTCTCTAGTTTAGGGAATCATAAATGATTTATTTCTCTTTTTAGTTTAGCATAAATGCACCCTCTTCATATAAAATAATAACATTAAATAATTAGCATTAAATAAATACTTAAAATAGCATTAAAGTAAAACATTATTTAATTATAAGGAGCCATTAGGAGTCCCTTCTCTCTCCTTAGATTTAGGAGCTCCTAGATATCTCCCTATTTTAGGAGTTGGATAGGGAGCATGGTTGGAGGTGGGTTTTCTCACTTCCTCCCTAAATTTTATCTTAAGAGATGGTTTAGGGAGTCCATTGTGGATACTCTTAGGCCCCAATACTTTCGTCACAGTTGATAAATTTTATATTAAAAATTAATTAATTATAATATTAATTACTAATTTAGGTTGTTGACTAAACAGATAGGAGTTGGAGATTAGGCCCAACAGAGGGACATTAAATAGTAGAAAACCCAACTATGTAGAAAAAAAAATTAGGGTAAATCAAAAGTTATGTACAAGTTCAGGGGGCAAATCAACAATTAAGCCTTAAACTTTATCATAACAATTTTTAGTAGTTAAAATGGAAAAAAGTCTTAGATTTATTATTTAATCTCAAATTCCTGTGACGAAGTTTTTGAATGCATGCAATGTCAGTACAGTTATTTGGTCATGCATGAGGTCATCTTGATGACCTAATGAGATTGCCTCACGACCTTCTAAGTCCAAACTTGATGGCTTGGGGATTTTGGGCAATTATTGACTCGATACATTTTGGGTTAGGCTACAATATGTTACTTCAATAATTCACTCTAACAAGTCATAATTAAGAAAGATCGCAGAAACAGAGTCATAAGCAAAGCATTCTGATTGCCACTTGTAGCTAGTTTGAAACGCGGTATATATACTTTGAACCCACAAAAAGTGGATCGCCAGCTCCATGAACGAAACTCACATGTGGATTACTTGCGATGTTAGAATGGTTGAAATCATTTGAACCCCAAAAACTAAGGAAAAAGAAGAAGAGAAGAATCGTTGACATCAAATATATATACATATAGAGATTCAATAAATCTTTATACTTCTTCATCTTCTTCTTTATAGGATTGCTACAGAACAAAATCATTTATACTCAGAGCCACTTGTTGTGCAAGGTGCAATATGATGGTAAGTATAATCAGTCCAAAACAAAATTATAAGGGGCTTTTATTACGTGTCTTACATACATCAATGGTTGTCAACTTCTTTAATTTCTATACTTCTCCTTTCTTTTATACATACATATGATATGTAAAAGGTTGGCCGATGATTTTCTATATGAAAAGAGAAACTATCTGTTTTCCAAAGCTATATTTATATTTTTGAATCTTTTTAACTCGAAAAAGTTCTCAAATATGTTTTTTGGTTTTCTCCATATAAAAGATTGATTATTTTGATTTTACACATGGATCGAAAGACTTGCGTGTACCTTTCGATCAAATTTGGATATGTGAACGCTAATTTAGTTTTCAAGAAAAGGGTAAAAGAAAACAAGTTCTATTGTACGAGGAGAAGTACTGCTGCAAAGCCAAATAAATATGTTATACGTGACATGCTTTTTTGAATTAATTGCACAGCAAAAAATTGTCATTGAGGTGCAGATGAGAAGCAGAAAACATCGTGCCAAGGCCATGAAGATAGCTGCTGTTGCTGATGGTATATATATTACTACTCCCAATATGTTCGATGTTTTCATCTCTATTAAAGAACGAAAAAATTGGACGATTTTATTTCTATGAAATTAATTTATATGTGATATTGCAGGAGTTAATTCAGTGGCTTTCAATGAGGAAAAGAAAGATCAGATGGTGATACTTGGAGATGGAGTTGATGCAACTAGCTTAGCTCTGTGTTTGAGGAAGAAGGTTGGCCATGCCAACTTAGTGAATGTGGAAGAAGTAGTGGAAGAGATATGATATAATGATAGAAGGAGAAAACCATGCCAATCGGACCTGCATGGATACAAACTTTCCATCGATTCATCCTGTTAGTGGTGATCATAATTGGTTAATCTGGCATTGACTTTGTGTAGATATCTTCAATTGTTGGCCGTTCACATAAACTTATTTTTTTTTTCAGTGATTGTATGATACATCATATAAATTTATGAAATATGACATCAAAGACGTCCCAGGGCGGATGATGTGTCAAGGAATTTTTCTTTCCAATTATCGGTTCCATACAATTCACATGTTTATATATCTGGAATTAGGAATTACATGTTTAGAAGAGGTCCCCAAATTTCATATGTTTTTTAGGATTTTGTAATTTGATAAATTTTAAAAAAACTATAACATGAATACTTCTTAACGTCATGTCAATTAAATAGAGTGCTGCTAAACGAATCCTAAAATTAAATGAGTACACCCTATGATCTAAGTACACCCTAATATTTTAATCAAAATGTAAAATTAACTAAGTACACCCTATTTAACTACCAAAAATATCCCTAATACAATCTATCACACAACACCCTAATACCAATCCTAAACAAGATTTCTCTTTTTACATGAATTCGTGTCCTATTTTCAATAATAAATGTATACAGAGAGGAGGCGAATGAAGAACAATCAATGAATGATGCCAAAAAGAAAGTTACGTTGGATTTGACTACCAAGGTCCATCATGAAGAATCATATACCACTACCAAGGAAGTCACCAATGGCTTGGTGGAAAGCTCTGATGAGAAAGAGGAAATACAAAAAGAGATGGAACTGATTCTGGGTTCCATTATATCAGGCGTAGCACCAGCTCATCCGTTAAACAAAAGATACGAAAATTGCCAAAACAATGAGGATGAATATGAAGATGTGGTAGACTTAGAAGGAAGTGATTTGGATGCAGCTGATGATTACGAAGAAGGACATGTCGATGATGAGTTTGATAGTAAGCAGCAAATCTCAATTCAAGAAGAGTCTTTCGAATCATTGTTTTCACTATCGATAGATTCCAGGAAACAAGTTTATGATGCTGAAATAGATGAGAAGGAGGTCAACAGTCCAATGCCAAAGCTCAATGCCTCTAACCAGGAAGTTAAATCGAATAGGATCAAACCAAAATGCTAGGGATCAATCAGTGCTGAAGCCCATTGAAAATCTTACTCAATGGAAGGAGGTCAAAGAGAAAGCAGGATCAGAAAGTGAAATGGAAGTCTACTGCATTTGAGGCAAAATTGGAGAGAGCTTTAGACATGGGTCAATTCAATATATTCTTTTTGGTCATTTTATATTAGGCTAAATTTGTAATTCAATAAATAGTTTGATAGTAGGGTGTACTCAGTTAATTTTAGGGTTCATATAGCAGCACTCATTAAATATTGTTAGACCTGGGTACGTATAATCACGGGATGAGTCGAGGTAGGATATGCTATCGTCAACCCCACTCCATCATATATATTCCGACCCAAATAACCTTTTTCATTAAATTATTTTTCTCAATACTAAAATGATAAAAAAAATCGTAATGTAGTCTATGGAAAATGTAATAACACTTACTCTTTACCTAATACTATATATAATCATACAATCATACTATAATTGAAGATATATAGAAAAGGAGAGAATTAGAAAATAATTGTTGTTGTAGAAAGGAGAGGAGAAAATATTGCCAAGATGCCCACTGCCCAGCTAAGATAACAGGAAGATGCAGCAAATAGAGGGGGGAAAAGATGTTGCTGCCATTGGGTTGTTATAGAATAGAAGAGATAAATAAGCTGATGTGCCAAAAGAGGAGAGAAAAGATGTGAGACCACTTCCTCTTGGAACTTAGATGGGCAACATGTGTATATTGGGTTAGCTTTTAATTTTTTTAAATTTGGGGCTGCCCTTATAACATATGTAGGTTTTTTTTTATAAAAAACTTTGGGATTGGCAGGCATCCATCCTGCCCTTTGCACAGATCCGCCACAGAGAGAGAGAGAGAGAGAGAGAGAGAGAGAGAGAGAGAGAATTTGCTTGAATTAATAATTAAATGGTATTTTAAGAATAATGGTGGGTGGAAAGATAAGATTGTGTTTTTCCAAATTTACATGGTGGGTGGGAAGATAGGGTGAGTGGGGAACTAGGATAGGAAGGTGGAAATAAAAACATTTTTTTTATATTTCCCACTTTCCCTACATTAATTTTTGTATATAAAACAAAGGTTTGTTTTTTAATCACAAATGATCCTTGAGGTTTGCGAAATTATCACCTTTCGTTCATAAGGTTTTTTTTATAACACTAATGGTCCTTAAGGTTACCCTCCACACATCAAAATGGTCCTTGTTAGCTTCCATATAATTTTCTGTTAAATTGATGGTGTGACATATATGTGTAGCCACACATCCAATGGTATAGAGCCACATGACTTCAAATAAAATATTTAATCTATTTTAAAACTTAAAATTCATATAAAAAATTTTAAAAGAAAATTTAGTCTTTTTATAAATAAAAAAACTAAAAAACCTGCAGCCATCCTCTGCTTTCTCCCTCTCCCAGGGCCCCTCCCCCCATCACGGACCCACTCTCAAGCAAATTAAAATCCTTTATTTTCGATTCAAATGCATTTGAGTACTCCAGCACTAATTTCTGAATCGAACCAAGTTTTTGCTCGTTGGATTTCATCTCTCTGCCATATTCTTCAATCAATGTTTATTTGGCTCTAATTTCCTCATCTTTCAAATCGACAACTTAAGCGATTGCAATTGGGACTTACTCTCTTCAACCTCCTGTACAATACCCTGCAATCCCTTGGTTTTAGCTCCCATCACCAAGTTAAAGATCAACTCTTTGGCTCTGCCAATCGAGAGGCCATTTCCTTCTTGAACACTTGGTAATAAAATTGACAGAAGAGAAATTCTTATTCACTTCAATATGAATATACAAGAAGACATTACAAGATATATATATAGGTACACTACGATTACAGTAGAGGAAAGTAATCCCTACAATTAAGCAAATGTACAGACCTAATATTTTCCCAACAGGTAAGTATCTTTTCCTTAGTACCAACATATCAGGAATCCCCAATTAATTGGGGAAATTAGTTGACTTTCGTAACACTTGGAGCTCTTGAAATTCGGTCTGGATTTTAAGTTTTACCTCTACGAATTCAAACCCATGATTAATTAGTGTAGTATGGTCATACGGTCACATGATAAGTGGATATTTATTGATATTATTCCTTAGAATGGAATATCAACCTTATCGTCCATTCATATTATACACCATGTACAAGTTATACCACATTATTGTACTCCAGCAGTACCATTCTACAATTTCTCCGAACCCACACTGCTCAAGATTCACAGAGATGAGTTTCCATAACCTCTTTTTCAAGGTAGAATTCTAGGACTGCATTGGTTAAAAAAATATAAAAAAAATTGTGGAGGAGTGCATGACCAGCTTCCAAATTAAATAAGTCAATTTTTATATGGCAACTAGTCATGATAGATCTTTAATTTAGATTTCCTTTTTCTTAAATTCTATCTCCTGATGGCAACAAGTCATTGTACAATGAATGAGCCTGGCTAGAACAGATTTTTCCTTTTTACTTTGGTTGAATGGCTCGTACAGAATTGATATATTAAGTCGTATAACATGTGATGCTTCATAATATTCTAATAACACTACTCTTGCTTACACACTAGCGGTGCTGACTTTCATTAGAGCACTACCTATGTTGACTTGTCACTACAAGAATTGACTTGTAAATACAGTCTTAAATCAAATTAGCAAAAATTAATTAACTAAGTTTTTGGACTTAGTCTGATAGGACAGCGCACGTTGAACCCACAAAACGTGAATCGATCCCCAAACTTGTTCCTTAAACTCAATTAGTGAAGATAATCACGTGTAGGCTTAGCTGCCACTGCCATTTCAGAACGGTTGACATTATAAAAACGGCACTCAGCTTCACATTCTTATTACAGCATTAGAACATCCATACGTTCTTCTTGGAAACCCCAGAGTTTAATTTTGTTCAGTATACTAGCAGACAATATGAAGGTAAATCACTTCTCCCAGAAACATACAATTTATATATGTTCTCTTAATCTCGAGTTTGTGTCGTTTTATTTAATAAGAATTTCTTTCCAAAAATATTTTCCGGAGAAAAGGAAAGAAACCCTTGAGGTGCAGCATGTCATATTTAGTCCATGGTTTGATTCTGACATATTTGTTTCGTTGGATGCATGACCTACAGCAAAAGATAACCATTGAGGCGCAGATTCGATGTGATAAATGTCGGTCCAAGGCCATGAAGATAGCTGTTGCGGAAGATGGTGCCCTTCATACTTTGAAACTATATTCTTTCATATTAATAGGAGATTTGTTTAATTAGTTCGATAATTTGTTTATGAATTATAATGTTGCAGGTGTAATATCAGTGGCTTTCCAGGGACCCAACAGAGACAAAATGGTGATAACTGGAGATGGAGTTGATGCTGCGGACATGGCGAAGTCGTTGAGGAAGAAGCTTGGCTATGCAGACTTGGTGAGTGTCGAAGAAATAACTGAAAAGAAAGCTGAGAACAAAGTTGAACCTAAACAGGAAAAGAAAGCCGAAAATGCACATGCAGGACCACAACCTTGTTCTCACCATCCTCAGTTGGAATTCTACATCCATGATCCACCATCAACGAGTATGTGCACCATTTTGTGATATGTACAATGGCCAGATAAATGTTCTCTTGTGAAACAAATTCTTTTAATGTACGGTATTAAATTGATGGTTTGACAACATAACATGCTTACTATTTGAGAGAGCTTATTATTTTAAGATAGTTGTCGAGTGGGCTTGTAATATCTCAAATTCCATATTGATAATGCTTTGGGGAGATCTCATCAGATACTTAAGAAAGACTTAGGAATTTAAAAGTGTTAGCAGAAGTTGACTTCTGGATTCTCAAATGGTTAGACCTTTACCTCCCAAGATATGCAAGTTCTTAATAAGTTAAAAAACCGAATATACTAACCTTGTTCAACCATGGAGTCGAATGAAACAGTCACAAAAAGATAGAGAGATCTTCTCCTAGAAACCAATTCTTTATGCTCAAACGGTAAAAAAATTTGATTTCGTCCGCTGACGCCATCCTGGCATCAGTGGTGACGCCATAGCCATCAGGCAGGAGGGCGGGCTGATTTTGTCTTGGTCCTTGCCCGGGTAGGTGTATCCCATCTCTTGCCTTGGCAAGACTTGGGCGCTGAAAACACTTCTGGGGCCTAGGGCCCCTCTTGTCTGGGCTGGTAGGGAGCGGTGGAAATGCTCAAAGTAACAAAAGTTACTTTAATTTGATAGAAATGAGATATTATCCTTGAATTGCTTCAAAGTGAAATTATAAGGACAAAATTGACCAAATTGAAACGAGAACTACAGAACCAAAAGTGACTTTTTCCTCTTTAATATACCTAGTAAGCTAAACAATACTTGAGCTAACAGAAAATGCATGTGAAAACACCTATACTTCAAGATAGAGAAAGATAATAAATAAACAATGCGAAAAAAAATTTGTGGAAAGCGTGTTGGTGTATGGTTGACTACAAATCTTATTAAATACACCAGCCGAGAAAAACAAAATTTAAGCAAATATCATTTGTTTTGCAAAGGATTTATAGCACAAGTGATTAAGTATTCCTGTAATAAAATTACGGCATTATTCCAAGCTAGTTTTTAAAGCTTAGCCTGTCCTTTACACTTAAGTAGAATAATTAGTTGGATCGAAATTAAAAGGATGGGTATATGTTCCTCCTGTCAACAAATCATGTTGCATAAGAGTGGTCAAGCTGAGTGTCTTTTTTGGGAGTGATTCCTTATAGTAACTAGAGCTTTGTCAAAATAAATTCAAGGCATCACTATTTATAAACATTATTCTACAAATAATTCAACTCGGCAAGAAAAAAAAAAAGAGTTGTTATTAGCACATGATCTCACATTTGAATTTTTTATAAGGAAAAATATTATATTCATCTATTTTATTTAGTGCTCCAACTTGCGATTGAGTGAGTAAGGCTACTTAGCTAGAACAACGACTGAGCCCATTTGTATAAAGACACTCGCCTAATCCTTGACGACATATCCCGGTTTTTGTACTAGTTACTCATCCTTATTTCAATAATATATTACTGTCATTCTTTCAAAATAACAAAACATACATTGAAAAAAAAACACCTACTACAAATTTAAATTATATATAAACCTATTGGTAATAGGCCTAAAACTCTAAAAACGTGAGAGAGAGAGAGAGAGAGAGAGAGAGAGAGAGAGAGAGAGAGAGAGAGAGAGAGAGAGAGAGAGAGAGAGAGAGAGCTCTAGCAAGAGAAAACTCAGGCGCGCGACACCCCCTTTGGGGGTAGTTCGCTGCTCTTGCCATTTGGGCTAGTTTGTTGGCTGTGCATGGCTATCTTGGTGGTTCATTTTTGTTGTGCAAATAACTCCCTTAGGATCTTGTTGTTAATGGACTTTAGACAAACACAATGATGAATGTGTCAAACACTCACATATACAGAAAATAATTGCGCACAAATGACACAAGTATTTATAAAGTTTCAGAAATTTGCCTACATCCTTTTTTATGATCTTCCTAAGAAATTTCACTAATGAAGATAGATTACAAATTTGGTTTCTCTCACACCCCTTGTTCAACACTTAGATGCACTTGTGAACTTTCTCACACTTGGTTTTCTCTCTTCTCATTCTAGCTTCCAGCCACACTTCTTGTCTTGCATCTGCTTCCCTTTTATAATGCTGGGATAGATATGCCTTTGAACCTAGGACAAAGCTTCCTTTTGCTGCACATTCAACTTTCAGCAACCCTACATTGATCCAAAGTTAGGGGAACCAAAAAGCAAGTCAGCAAAGGCTACACACCCCTTAACTTCAACCACCTTATCTAGAACCAAAGAGTAGGAAGCCTTTGAAACAAGTCAACAAACAACCATAAGTGCTATCCTAGCTCTCCTAGCAGATTGCCAACCTCCCTATAGAACTCATAAATGACTTAGGTGGTCCTTACAATTAGGTAAGCACTGATCGGTTCATAATTGTATATCATTTTGTACCCTTCTAGCTTATGATTTGGTTATGTTTTTGAGTTAAACTTGTGCTTTTAATCCTTTTTGTGTTTATCTTTCAGTTCATTGAGCTTTAGGTAATAATGAGGGCTTTGGATAGTAAATGATGCAATCCATGCATGTTAGGGCCTAATTTGGATGAATGGATGAAGAGCTTAAAGACAAACTCAATTTTGGCTACAGTCCCCTGCCAGCCCAGTTTCGTAGGTCATATTGCAAGCTTTGTTTCAGCAACCTACATAGCTCGGATGAGGCCACATTCTTCATGAAAGTTGTTCCAATGGGTGTATACTATAACATATCCGAAATTCAGCCCCATTGGATAATTGTGGAGTCTGTTACCTAGCAAACACAGAGCCATGCTCAGGATGGATTTTATCAGCGCGCAAAATGAGTTAGCAATTTGTTTTGGCCTTAACTTCCTCCTCCGACCTTGGATTGGCCCAAATGATATATGGCTGGAAAGAAGACATTCTGAACTTCAAGTTTGAGTGCTTAAAGTCTTAATTTGCTTAAGGGAAGCCCAATTCGTAAGCCCTTGAAGTTGCTGGTCATGCTGACCTCAGGATGAGCTATTATTTCTGGTTGGAAGCTTGGTCATGGTGACATGAAGATGAGCTAGGGCTGCTGGTGGGATTTATTAGTGAAGTGCATCAACCATTTCAGATTTTATAATGGAAGTGTTGTATGCATTAGTGAAGTGCATCAACCATTTCAGATTTTATAAAACAAAGTGTTGTATGCATTAGCCATACTTAATTCAGATTTTCAGCTTCCTTAGGCCTATATATAGTGAGGTTTCCCAAGCTTGTAAACACACCCCAAGGGGGGGAGCTCTCAAACACTTCTCTAGAGCTCCCTTCCCTTCTCTCCCTCAAATTCTCTTAGTTTCTCTTTCTAGTTTTCAATTGTTATAATGAGATCTTTGTGCTGAAATTCTCCTTAAGTTTTTCCAAGTTCTACTTAATTTTCATTGTTATGTAAATTCTTTTCTTTAGTTTCAAGTTTGATTCGTTTCCAAGTTTCAATTATGATTTTTGTTCTTATTCATTATGCTTATAAGTTAATATGCTAGTTTGAATGATTGATCACCATTTAGGCTTGCATGTTAGCTATCTTGGTTTGAATTAAGAGTAGACACCATGCTTTAATTCGAATTGAACTATGAATAGGAAGAGTATGTATGGACATTCGACAACAGGGATTAGATACATGCTTGGTTGTTTAAATTGTTCTTCTATGCTTAATGGGTTCCTAATGCTTAATTTTAGGTTAGACAACAAATGATCAAATTAGGGAATTAGGAACACAAGGTTATGACCACACACCATGGCTTAATCATACTTTAGCTAGAATCAATCCATTAATCTAATTGAACTTGGGAACTTATCTACTTGAGTTAGTTATTTTCTTTCTTCCTTGTTTTATTTATTTCCTTTCTTTTTCATTTCTGTTTTGTGTAGGGAAAATGAATTGGATCATTCAATCACCAATCCTCGTGGGATCGACCTCGCACTTACATATGCTATACTACCAAACGGCTCGTGCACTTGCGAGTATCACAAGTTGAGGATGCAACTGAATCCATTTTGGTGCAGCTGTATCTACGCGACAAGTTTTTGGCGCCGTTGCCGGGGATTGGCAACATAGTTTGGTTCTATTTCTTTTCCCTACTTGTTTTATTTTTATTTTTCATTTTCATGTTTTTCTAGACAATTTCAAGTTTTAAAGTTAATGACGTTAATGGACAAGTTGTGTTTGTAGTCCAACAGAAAAGTACAATTGCCCAACAAGCAAGAGAACTGGGTTTAAGTCCCAGCTTACACAACCCATTGGTGCTTGTTGCTTTGAAGCATGGAATTGGATGTGTGTTGATTTTCCTTTTCATTTTAGTTTTTATTTCCTAATCCTTTTAATTCCATTTCAAGTTTGTGTGTTTGTTTTAGCAATTTATGATAGCTTAATAAAAATGGAGAGAGATGGCAACCTCAATCATAAGAATGGGAAGTGTGGAGCAATGGGAGAAGTCGCGACCTCCAAGTGCATCACATTCGACCTAATCGCTTCAAGGGGGAGCATTTCAATCCTTTCTCTTCTTTGAATTATGTTTCTTTCCGTCATTGTTTTTACCTTTTGGTCCGCGTTGAGTTCTTTGTTTTTCTGTGCTGAATCCAACCATATAAAGAACGTAAAATTTGGACTTACGGTTGGAAAGGTATAGCCTAAAAACTGAACAGAGGTCGAAGCTGAAAAACATAGAAACGAATCTGTCCAAATGGTGATAAATAGGTGATAGAAAGTGCTGTTTGTTTTTTTTTTCTTTGGTTTCTTGGTTTGTTTCTTTTAGTACAATAATTTATATCGTTTGTTTGAGTTTGTTTAGAGTACTTAGTTCATTTTCGTTTATGGTTTGTTGTTTCATGTTATCTTAATTTGTTTTTGTTTCTTTTTCTTACGAGAATATATTTTTTTTTGTTTAAAAATTTAAAAAAAAAAAAAAAATCATTTTTCATATGAGCTGACTTATGGTAACTCCAGTGAGCACCTTCGTCAATACAGTGTCTAGGAGTTCTATAGGCGACACCTTCGGTGTCTAAGAAGTTTGGGTTTTAAGCGGGACCATTGTGACCCCTCCAACCTTCCCGGATCCCCTGGCTGTGTTTTCTGAGGCCCTTAACTGGTCATCCATGAGTTGCTTGTATATTCGTGTGTTTTTAAATTAAGTTTTTTTTATTTATTTTTATTTTTGTTTTTTATTTTTATTTATTTTTTTTATTTTCTGTTAAGTCTTTGTTTTTGTTTTGTTAAGTTAGTTTATGTATTTATTTACGTGGTATGGTTAGTTAGTTTTTTTTTCTCTGAGTGTTAAAAACAAACTTTATTTCAATTCAAACATTGCATAAAAACAAAAAAAACAAAAAAACAAAAACAAAAAAACAAAAAAAACAAAATAACAACATCATCATCATCTTCATCATCATCTTCTTCATCTTCTTCATCTCCATCATCATCATGGCTTGCCTCTATTTTCTCGCACTTGTAGAATCTGCAGCAGCTCCACATGGTCCTCATTTTTTCTCTGCAGTGCTTCCACGTGCTGATTGGCACAGTAGAGCCGCTTCTGCAAGTCCGCCACCATAGCCTTCAAGGAAACTATTTCCTCGCTCATCGCGGCACACTCCCTTGTCCTCGCCAGTAATCGCATGCCCAAATTGGTAGCGGAGACCGCGTGGAGCACAGTTAAATTGTGGGACTCCTCTACCGCTGCCTTATCAGACCTCTGTGCCACATGCAGATGATCTGTCGGAGTGAGCTTGCTACTAATCATGCCTCCTAGCAGCACTGCTTTGTTCGACAGTGCCTCAGAAAAGTTCGGTATTTCCTCAGCAAAGTTTGAGGCCGTGCCGTGATGATATGAAGAGTTTGGAAAGACAGTGTTTGGAGGAGCCCTTGTCTGGGCATTCGGTGGTGCAAGTGAGAGCTCAAGGTTGAGATCATCAAGGTGAGTGCATGAGGATGCCATTTGTTTTGCTTCTGAATTTTTTGATGTTTTTCCTTGAGTTTGCAGGAAGAAATGCTGGGTATCATCCGCTTGCAGAGGTGTGGTTTAAATAGACATATGCTGATGAGAGAGAGCCAACACCATTTCGGATTTCCCGGGCATGCTCGACCTAATCGCTTCAAGGGGGAGCACCTTTACTTTACTTTTCTTTTTTTTTCCTCCGTGTTTTCTGGTGTTTAATGTTTTTGCCCGTTACTTTCATTTTCTAGAGCTTTGTGTTTTTGCTTTTCCCTTTCGGCTATCATCTTTAGTTTATTTTAGTTAGGGAAATGTGTTTTCTTTTCCGTTTGTCGTCTTTGTTTTATTTTAGTTGGGAAGTGTGTTTTCTTTTTCTTTTTCTTTCTGCAACCTTACTCTTTTATTTCCGAAACAAAATAACGAAAATACAAAAACAACAAAATAAAATAAAAACAACAATAATGCAGTAGGAAATCATTTCTTCTCGGTGCTTGGTGTCTCGACCATTGGAGCTTTGAGTTTGGCCCTCTGGCTGTCCTCTTCCGGGGCTTCACGCACAGCTTCTTGGGGCTCATCACTTGAGCTCCCAAAGATCGCAATCTTAGCTTGAGCGTAACTACTCTCGCGATCTGCTTGTTTGCGTTTACCCGGTCGGTCTAGGTCCTCCAGCTGTTTTCGCATGTCGCGAGAGTACAACTCTACCATTTTTGATAGGTTTTTATTCTCGTCCCGCAATACTTCTAGCTGGTGTCGATTCACCTCCACTATCCTTGACCTCTCCCTTTTCAAGCTTTTTATAGCAGTCTGACACTCCTCAACCATACTTCGCTCCGCCGCCAACTGACCTTTCAGCACCTCTACCTCATGGGACTTCGCAAGTAGGCGATGACCCAAACTTGCGACTGTTGCCGTACTCTGCACGCTCAGTGCCAGTGCATCGCTCACGACCCTGTTGTCATCCCTTGTCCCCAGAACACGTATATCTTTAGGAGTCACTAAATTTCTAGCCACTCCAATGGCAACATCGTTGTCCAGGAGTATTGAGTCAGTTACTGTCACAGGCCCCCGTGCGGAAGCAAAGTAGGGCATCCATACTGGTGCCGCTGCTTGGCCTCGTGTCTGAGTCGGTGGAGCTAGGTTGAGATCCAACGAAAATGGGTAGTTAGAGGCCATTTGATTTCTCACTCTCTTTTCTTCTTTCTTTCTTTTCTCTTTTGTGTGTTTTTACCCTTTCTTTTTACCTTTTATAGACTTAGTCTGCTAAACCCTAGCCGCTGCGGTTCTGAGTTCTGTGCGGCCCTTACCGCTTATCTCTATATGTCGCCGCACCCGTTTCCCAACCCCCTTAATTGCATTTTCACCTTTCACCACCTTCTAGTGAAAAAGTCGTCCCGCTTCACCCAAGAAGCCAATAATTCTGGCTTGGGGGATGTGACTGCTGCCTCTGCACGCCGACACGTCCCTCACCCCTTTCACCCGTGACTCCCCAGGAACCAAGGCATCAGGGACCACGCTCTTCCCTTTCAGAAATCACACTCTTTGCGCTCCCAATGCACATTTTTTTTTTAAATTAAAAAAAATAAAAATAAAAAATAAAAAATAAACGTCTGGGCTTCGGATTTTATTGTGGGTCAGGTTTTCACCGTTGTTTAGGTTTCAAGGTGGGTTAACTTTCTTTTGGGTTGGGCTTTTAATTGTTTGGGTTTTGGTTTGCGTAAGACTGTCTGTTTAGGGCTTTTTGTTTCGACTGTTTTACTGTTTCATTTCTTTTTATTTGTTTGTTTGTTTTGTAATTTTTATTTTGTAATTATTTTATTTTATTTTATTTTTGTTTTTTGTTTTATTTATTTATTTATTTGCTTTAAAACCTTCAATTGTTATGTTTGACATTGCTTGTGCCTAAATTTTAAACATTGAGGACAATGTTCATTTCTAGGTTTGGGGGTATTGGAGTTTAGCATGTAAATTTGGTTTTTCCTTAATTTATTTTTTTATTTTTTTATTTGCTTGTTTTTATTTTTATTTTATTTTGTTAAGTCTTGCTTTTATTTTTATTTTGATTTTGATTTTGATTTTATTCACTTTCCGAACACATTTGATGAGATTGTGATAAATGTTTGCATGACTTAAATGAAAATTGAATTTTATTTATTATTTATTTTGTTTTCCTTGTAAATTTTTATTGTAAAAAAAAAATTAATTAATTAATTAATTTGGCATCGTTCTAGCATGACATGTTCGAAACCTTCTTTGCACTTGCCATTTGTTTCATAATTTTCCAATTAAAGGATTTGCATGACCCAAATAATTGTATCAAGCATAAATTAGACTTATATAACCATATAATGTGAGCTTTTGAGCCTTGTGCTTCATTTCATGAGTGTTATACACATACTCTTATTTTCTTGTCATCAAAGTTGTTGTTTGATCTCATTATTCATTGATTTGGTTGATCACTTAAAAGTCATTCATTCTTATGCAATTTGACTTCATGACATTTTAAGAAGTGATATATTAAGGCCTTCTTTGGATCGTTTGTGCCTTTCAAGCTAACCTTATGCATGCTTAAGCATGATTTTCCATTGTTTACCATTTTGAGCCTACATGTAAACCTTTTCTTTCATTTTACCAATTATATTTCCTCACCTTAGCCCGAAAAACAAATATTTACCTTTCTAAGGAATTCATGAGCTCTAATTCGGATGTGTTTTTCAAGCTAAGTTTGGGAAGGGATTTTACATCCAAAAAAAAAAAAAAAAAAAAAAAAAAAAATCACACAATTGGTGAAAGAAAAGAGAAAGTTGTGATTAAGTGGCGGTTGTTTGAAAATTCATTTTTGGGCCTTCAAAATAATTTGGTGTTTGGAAAGGAGTTTGAATCAATGTAAATGAAGGTATAAGGAGTTTTGATCATGTAAAAGAAAAAAAAATCTAATCGTGATGATTCGAAGTCTTGTAAACAATTGTTTTATGCTCTTACATTGCGAGTTCCTTGGACTTTGTATTATCCATACCTTTCATTTCTTACTCACCTTACACCCTTGGCCCCATTACAACCTATACTAAAGACCTAAATTGATCTTAAATGTCATGTGGTTAAATTGCATCCATTTTTCTACTTTTAAGTGTTTGGCATCCTTCTTGAGATCATATTAATGCAAGTTCTTCATTTTCCTATTTTGAGTTAAGTCCCTTATGATTTAACTCTAATCTCATGTTCATAATTGAGTGTTGCATTGTAGCCCTCTTCTGAGTGATTCATTTGTGAGAGGACAACTTCGGTGAGATTTGAAGTAGCATTTGTGCTTGGTATGATTTTTGAAATTGTGTGAAAACTAAGATTGGGGAATTTGTTGCATTTGGCTATCACACTAATACACTTTGAACATGTTATGTTTTGAACTTTGCCGCCTTGTAAATAATGTCTAAAATTGAGCTTTTAAACTTTTGAGTCATGTGCATGAGTCATTTATCTTCATAAAATGTTCGGAAAGATTGTTTTGAGTTTTTATTTATTTATTTTTATTTTTATTTTTGTTTTGTTTTTGTAATTATTTTTGTTTTTGTTTTTTATTTTGCTTACGGACTAACAATCTTTTAAGTTTTCTAATTACCTTGTTTTACAGAGTCAGTAAAACGTTTGTGGGTATCGTATCTGTTAAACCCTCAGGAGACACAACTCCTCCTACTAGGGATGCCTAGAGGTTTAAAG
Source organism: Prunus avium (assembly GCF_965620075.1). Lineage (NCBI taxonomy): Eukaryota > Viridiplantae > Streptophyta > Magnoliopsida > Rosales > Rosaceae > Prunus > Prunus avium. The sequence goes on along the minus strand of NC_142285.1, from coordinate 29,914,343 downwards.
GCTTGTTGCATATGCTCAATGCAATCGAGTTACCTACGAAAGTGGTCTAGTTAACTTCTTGTTTGTTTTTATCTTTGTTTTCCTTTTGTTTTGCTCGAGGACTAGCAAAATCTAGGTTTGGGGGTATTTGATCGGTTCATAATTGTATATCATTTTGTACCCTTCTAGCTTATGATTTGGTTATGTTTTTGAGTTAAACTTGTGCTTTTAATCCTTTTTGTGTTTATCTTTCAGTTCATTGAGCTTTAGGTAATAATGAGGGCTTTGGATAGTAAATGATGCAATCCATGCATGTTAGGGCCTAATTTGGATGAATGGATGAAGAGCTTAAAGACAAACTCAATTTTGGCTACAGTCCCCTGCCAGCCCAGTTTCGTAGGTCATATTGCAAGCTTTGTTTCAGCAACCTACATAGCTCGGATGAGGCCACATTCTTCATGAAAGTTGTTCCAATGGGTGTATACTATAACATATCCGAAATTCAGCCCCATTGGATAATTGTGGAGTCTGTTACCTAGCAAACACAGAGCCATGCTCAGGATGGATTTTATCAGCGCGCAAAATGAGTTAGCAATTTGTTTTGGCCTTAACTTCCTCCTCCGACCTTGGATTGGCCCAAATGATATATGGCTGGAAAGAAGACATTCTGAACTTCAAGTTTGAGTGCTTAAAGTCTTAATTTGCTTAAGGGAAGCCCAATTCGTAAGCCCTTGAAGTTGCTGGTCATGCTGACCTCAGGATGAGCTATTATTTCTGGTTGGAAGCTTGGTCATGGTGACATGAAGATGAGCTAGGGCTGCTGGTGGGATTTATTAGTGAAGTGCATCAACCATTTCAGATTTTATAATGGAAGTGTTGTATGCATTAGTGAAGTGCATCAACCATTTCAGATTTTATAAAACAAAGTGTTGTATGCATTAGCCATACTTAATTCAGATTTTCAGCTTCCTTAGGCCTATATATAGTGAGGTTTCCCAAGCTTGTAAACACACCCCAAGGGGGGGAGCTCTCAAACACTTCTCTAGAGCTCCCTTCCCTTCTCTCCCTCAAATTCTCTTAGTTTCTCTTTCTAGTTTTCAATTGTTATAATGAGATCTTTGTGCTGAAATTCTCCTTAAGTTTTTCCAAGTTCTACTTAATTTTCATTGTTATGTAAATTCTTTTCTTTAGTTTCAAGTTTGATTCGTTTCCAAGTTTCAATTATGATTTTTGTTCTTATTCATTATGCTTATAAGTTAATATGCTAGTTTGAATGATTGATCACCATTTAGGCTTGCATGTTAGCTATCTTGGTTTGAATTAAGAGTAGACACCATGCTTTAATTCGAATTGAACTATGAATAGGAAGAGTATGTATGGACATTCGACAACAGGGATTAGATACATGCTTGGTTGTTTAAATTGTTCTTCTATGCTTAATGGGTTCCTAATGCTTAATTTTAGGTTAGACAACAAATGATCAAATTAGGGAATTAGGAACACAAGGTTATGACCACACACCATGGCTTAATCATACTTTAGCTAGAATCAATCCATTAATCTAATTGAACTTGGGAACTTATCTACTTGAGTTAGTTATTTTCTTTCTTCCTTGTTTTATTTATTTCCTTTCTTTTTCATTTCTGTTTTGTGTAGGGAAAATGAATTGGATCATTCAATCACCAATCCTCGTGGGATCGACCTCGCACTTACATATGCTATACTACCAAACGGCTCGTGCACTTGCGAGTATCACAAGTTGAGGATGCAACTGAATCCATTTTGGTGCAGCTGTATCTACGCGACAAGCACATGAAAAAGATTCTTGAAAACGTGTGGAAAATGAAACAACACAACTGAAGCGACCGGTCGCTTTGAAGCAGGTTCATTGGCGTGCATTTAGACTTAAAATTGCATGTTGCAATAGAGGCCCGCCAGTCTCTTTTTGGCGATTTTTCAAGTCTTCCACTCTGCTTCAAAACGACTGGTCGCATCTACCCAGCGACTAGTCGCTTTTCCTCTGAAAACTTGCATCTTATTTTAGGTGAGCCAATTTTTTCCAACAATTGTACAAGCCAATTAGTAGTATAGGAAGACAAGAACGAGGTCGTACCCATGAGGATTGAGAAGTTCAGATTAATTATGTACTTAGATTACCCAATTCTAGAAATAAGAAGTTAAGTCTAACACATATTTTAAAGTGAGATTGAGTTTGAAAGCAAAATAAAATTGGAATTTGAAGTGAGAGTGCTTGTGATTGTGAAAACAAACGAACAAAATGAAATTGTAAACGGAAGCAAGTAAACAAGTGTAACAAAGAGTGGTCTTAAGGGTTGAAAAATATATTTGGGGACTAGGGCATTCAATTCACTATAACAATCCAATTCTAGGTTATAAGGATTCAAGTGACAAGTCTTATTCAGATTCAAAGATTGATTCTAGCTAAAGTAAGATTAAGCCATGGTGTCTGGTCCTAACCTTGTATTCCTAATTCCCTAATTAGATCATTTGTTGTCGAACCTAAATTAAGCATTAGAAATCCATCAAATATAGAAGAATGTTTTAAAGAACCAAGCATGTATCTAATCCTTGTTTTCGAATGTCCATACATACTCTTCCTATTCATAGTTCAATTGAAACAAAAGCATATGGTGTCTACTTTAGTTTCAACCAAAATACACAAATTTGAATGGTAGCTAGGCATTCTGATTAGCATATAGGCAGGTAGGCATAATAAATAAGAACATGAATCATGAATCAAACTTGAAACTTGAAATTTATAAACCCAGAATATTCATGTTAGGTTACATCGAAGCCCTAGTTATGGATTTAGCTACTCAAAATGGGAAAGAAACTTAAACAGAAATAAGAAAACATAATGAATGCAATAAGAGTAGAAAAACCTTTTTTCTGGAGTTCTTGTGGTGTCCAATGCTTCTCCAAGAGTTTCTCTACGTCTAATGCTTATTCAAGAGTTTCCCCATGTCTCGAATGATGTATGAAGGTTAAGAAGGGGATTTGGGATGAGTTTGGGTGAGTGGTGATGGTTGAGAAAGAGGAAATTCGTAGGGAAAGGGAAGAAAGGCTTGCTGGGACAGGTTTGGTGATTTGGGGCTATTTAGAGCTTTGGGTGATTGCTGGAGTGCTTAGGGTTGTGGGAGTGTGGAGGATGATTTCTGAATGTGTTTGGGAAATAATGGGAGTGTGAATGATGGATAGAGTGATTTGTGGGAGTGTGAATCCCAGGATGTGGTTCATCTTTTGGTGTGGAATGAAAGTGGTATTTATAGGGAGAAGGAAGTGAGAAATTTGAATTGAGCATGGCTTCCACCTACAACACCCACTTCACCAACCTTACCTAACACATAAATGCAATAGAAAATCAGTTTCTTTTCTTTTTCAGTTGTTGCATTTCACCAGTAAATCCCACCAGAAACCATAGCTCATGCATAGCTCATCATGACCAAGCAACAATCAGCTCATCCTTAGGTCAACATGACTAGCAACTTCATGGGCTCACGAATTGGGTTTCCCTTAAGCAACTAATGACTTTGGGCCGTCCATCTTGCAATGCAGAATGTAATCTTTCCAATCAAATGTTATTTGGGCCAATTCAAGGTCAGAGGAAGGAGTTAAGGCCGAAACAAATTGCTAACTCAGTTTGCACGTTTTTGCACCATTTTGCACATTTTTCTATCCAAAGCCACTCTTGCTACCTAAAGCTCAATGAAATGAATGATAAACACAAAATAGATTAAAAGCAAAAGTTTAACTAAAAAACATTACCAAATCATAATATAGAAGGGTACAAAATGATATATAATTATGCACTGATCAACGATGTCAATGTCGGTGAATGTAGCATCAGTTGCTATGATGATGTGTTTTGTGTTGTTAAAGCAGTTATCGTGAAATACCATTGTCGCCATAATATAGTTACAGTTTTGGCCCACATATACAAGGATTTGGCTCCAATTCACATTTTGGAATTACAAAAAATGAAATTGTCAGCTTGTGTGGATTTGGGTTTAGCCAGTATGGCGTTATGAGTCTCTTCAATTGTCGAAGAGGATGTGGAGCTGTAATCTTGTTTCTTTGTTTGTTCTTTAAAAATATACTATGTTTTGTATTTTAGTTTTCGTCTTTCGATATGGATTTACCGTTTCTGCCATTGCACGGTGAATCTGTATTGTAAATCTAAGTACAAGTGCTTTTGGTGCTAAATCGAGGATTTAAGTCTTTTATTTTATTTTATATTTAAGCGTAATTCTATCAAGATCAAATCAACATGTAGTTGTGTTTGGTCATTATTGGAGACGTTGTACCTATCTTTAGCTTATGGCTGCTTTGTACTTTATTATGTTTCATCAATAATTACTATCGCTTTTAAAAAAAAAAATTCATATATATAAACCCAATTACGTTTATTGCAAAAACAAAACATTATTTATTATTCATTGATGAATTCAAACTTGAAAAGTAACTGATAAAATTGACACACTAATTGGGACATCTCCGTACATGGCTTCAAATACAAATATCTATCTATTTTTAGGACCCATGCTTAACCAGCATTTGAACTTCAACAGATAATATATCATCCCTAAGGAACCCCTTTGAAGGGTCATTTTGTTGGAATTTTAAAAGATTTAAAAAATTTAACCGTTTTATTTATTTAATTATCTTTATGTTTTATTTTATTTATTGTGGGGGTTATAAATATTTTATATTCAGGTTTTATTTCTGGTTGGTGAATGCCTTAATTTTTTGGTTGGTGAACTTTTATGGTTGGTAAAGGTTACATGTTTTGGATGCCTATAAAAGGTCACTCCTCCTTCACATTTGAGATACACACAGTACACCATCAGAATATCACATACCACAATCACCACCATAAACTAATTCTCTCCTTTTCTATTTTTATATATATTCTCTACTTTACATTATTATTTTGGCAATGGTTCTGTGACTTGGATACCCATATCCGTCTATGAACGTGCTCATAGCGGATCTTGAGTTTGTGTACAAGGGGTCGTATCTTGGAGTCTTGTAGACCGTCAGTACCTGCACGTAGGGAGGCTACAAAGGCTTTAGGACAGCGTCTTTGACGTGCTTCACCGTACCAAACTCACCTTCTTACTTATTATTTATTTTCCTTTTACTTACCTATTATTTTGTTTTCTTCAATTTCATTATACCTTAAAAGCTTTCCTATTTATTTATATGTTATTTATAATATAATAATGTTTTGTATTTGGCTTTACGGAAAAGAAAAACTATATTGTATATATTTTTTATAACAATCTAAAGCCTTTGTATGTTAAAATCATTTTCTTTCCGTACTGCTATAGGTTCTTTGTAGTTTACAATTGTTGCAATTCAATATCTATATTTATAATATATATATATATATATATATATATATATATATATGTAAGCTCTGCACAGTTTAATTTTACAAAATATTTATTAAGTGTGTTTGGTAAAAGGCGTGCTGGTTTGAAAATATTGGTGTGACCGTGTGATGATTTGAATTTATTGTTTGAACAACCAAATATGTTCTCAACCTTTTGCTCAAAGACCTGTTTATCCATAAGTTTCAAAGTTCTATCAAAATGTATTTTTATCAGTTTGTTGGTTAAACATAATTATTGGTTTGTATAATTTTGAGGAAAAATTATTTGTTTTGTTGCATCTTTGTCATGCTATATATATATATATATATATATATATATTGCACAGTTCGTTTTGTATACTTGAAACTTTGCACAGTTCATTTTGTTGTTTGGGTTTCGGCCTTTTTCAAAATTAAAAATTAAAACGCATTTGGCCGATTTATATCATATGATGCTATATACTTTGAATTATTGAAATTGTGACTCTTATGATTATGCTATTATTCCTCTAAATTTTTATTCAGACATTATTCCTCTGTATAAATTTTAGTTATATATTTAATTTGTGATTTGCAGTTGTAAGTTATTCAAAGAACACTTGTATTTTGAAATTGAGAGTTTGCCTTGATGAAATTTAAGAGCCTATTAATATATTGTCTTTAATTAATAATTTACATTACACTGACCATTCATTTGGATTGACTAATTGATATTTTGTAAAGTTCTGCAACTTATTTTATTAATATGTCTAATTAATGACCTTATTTCAATAGCGTTGATATATTAATCATATTATTGCTGATTTTGGATATCAATTATCTTTAGTTTTTGGAAAATGGATCAAATTACGTTATGTGTGGTGTCTTTCGAGTATTTTATATAAATGTACATATATATTGCACTAACGATTGTGTTCAAGGTTTATCTTATTTATGGGAATAGAGATTTGCGTTATTTTCAATTTGGAGTTATGATGGAATCGGTATCAGGGGTCCAATATCATGTACCACAAGATAAGTTCTACCAATTAATACTTTATCTTATGCAAGTGTGAGCATTGCTATAAATTTATGTGATTCGAAGAAATTAACTTAGTTTGAATTTTGTGAATAAGACAATACAGAAACTTATCATTTGGCACTTGTTTAGTTTTGTCAAATTTTAAATAAATAAATAAATAACCTGAAATGGAAATGGAAAGTGGAAATCTGTTTCATGATCTTATCTACATGGTCCCTTTGTTCTTTACAAATCAGAGTTTGTATTGTGTCTGTTTATTGTTTTACTTAATCTAGAAATGTCAATTCATGAGTATGCTTTTTCTTGATTGCATACACTTACACCTTTTCAAAACACAAAAATACTTTTTCTTGTTGAAATTAATTTTCGAGATTTGGCCTAATGGTCACACTTGTTTTCAATTCCTACATTTTTTTTGGCAATAAAGTTGCTAATAATGTTGGGTGATTATTGCCCTTAACATGGTTATGAACTTAATGAAATTTTGTGCTAATACCTTCTTTGTTTTAATTCGGAAAAAAAAAACTGCAAATTAATTTAAATTGATTTGATATTAGCATTTAATTACTTTTAACGTTGGATTTTTATACACTATCTTTATGTGGTTTAATGTATTATGAAGGAATAAAGCATTATTGGTCAACAGACAATTAAGTTTTCCTTTTATGAAGATAACTTTGATTTGAATATTCAATTGTTGCATTTTCGCAAATCGGTATACTACTTACTTTGGTTTCAAATTCTTGAAGTTGTAGTTTCATTTTGAATTCAAAATCTAATATTGCGTCAATTTTAGTTTTGGCCTATTGTGTATTCAATTGTTATATTTATTATTTATTTTCATTTATAGATATTAATTTTTGTGAAAAAGGGCAGAGAGTTATGTGACATTATTGCAAGTTTTATTGACCCTAATTATTCTTTATTTGCTGACTGTCATTGCTTTGAATTTAGGAGAAAAACATACAGTTTTTTTTTGGTAGTATAAATGCATTAGTTTAATATACCTTGGTCTAATTTGGGAGGCAATCCACTACTATTTAAAACCTTAGCTAGTTGACTGATACATAAATGTTGAGAATCAAAACTTTTATATTTGTGGAGAAATTATATTTTATGCATATGCATATATGTTTCAAAATTTCATTACTTATTTTATGTTGAGATTAATTTCCCGGATATAAAGTATTCCAATATGCTATAATTGGTTTTGGACGTTAGTTTTTTTTTGTTCGAAAATTGGTTAATTGATATTAACTTATTTAGAAGTTTTGCATTGCACATTCAATTACGAGATAATTTTATTTACTGCAGCTTTAATTTCAAAACTTTAGTGCCGCAATTGCATATTATCAATTTTAGGACGTTTAGAGATTTATGTCTGGCAACAGTTGTTGATATTGTTGGGTGTTTATTGCATTTAACATTACTAAACATTTATGCAATTTAATTACATCTTTGTTTTAATGCCTTGGAGTCTTTTTAAAGTTGCCAACGCCTATATGTTTCAATTGTGCAATCCTTCATATTAGTTACTTGAGTTAATCTTGATAAAATATATTAAGTGAACTAATGTTCTTTTGAGTGTGAAGTCTTGATAGCTGCCACATTGAGTTAATTGCCAGGAAGTGTACTTTGTGAAACCTTCTGGAGAAAACTGACATAAATGATAAATTATATCACTGTAAGCGGCATTTAATTTTGAATTTTGGTGTAAGGTTTTCAACCCGTAAATCCTCTAAAGTATTTTGGCATATCTTACGAATTTAAAATTAAATATAAATTTAGTATAATCTTCATATATTTTGCAAATTCCCTTAAATTTGTGGGGGTTGAGTTTTCCTTAACTATGTAGGTATTTGTTGTAATTTTTGTGGGTATTTCAAATACAAAATTAATATCAATATTTTTTTTTTTTTGAATTTAATTTTTAGATTTTGAGTGGTTTTAATTACCTCTTTAAAACTAAAGTTATGTTGTATACTTATTATAAAAGTTTTGCATTCTTAATTTATTTCATTTTAAAAATAGTGTAGACAATTTGTGGAAGTTGAACTTTTCTAAATGGGAACTTTATTGCTGTAATTTTATTTGTTACTATCATTAAGCAATTTTTGCTTTTATGCTGGAAAATATTAGATTCATTTATGTAGGCTTTCCTTTTCTCTTTCCCAAAATTTTGAGTGTGTTTTCAATCTTTATGCTCTCGTGGGAAAGATTCATTACATTCATTTAGTGACATAATAATTTTATATTTCCTTGGCGAACATATTGTGTCATGTGTGAAATTTGTTTCATTATGAAATGTTATTATGAGACTAATTTGTCTTCAATTTTGATATGAAAATGTGTGCAACTAATGATTACCTTGGTATAAAATTTTGGTAGAGACTTCTTATTGTCTTATAGGTTCCTATTGAGAATCAAGAAGATACAATTTCAACCTGGATATGCGATCATGATTTCAGCCACTTTGAGTGCACAAAAGGGAGTAATAGTATCCTGAAATACTCAGTGTTTATAGTTAAATTTATTTAAAGAATTAATTGTTATATTGTTGTTCATAAGTGGTAGCAGGTGTACTCAAAGTTTCATGGACTTGAGAGGTACTCTTGATCATAAGATTTAATGTATGATGTTTTTTGTTATACTTAAATGTATACCAATCCGTATCTAATTTCCGATTATACTGAGGTGAAATCCACTAATCATTTGTGTGCAAGATTGTGTAGGAAATATTTCCAATAACATGCAGGTTTAGAGCGCGCTAAAACGAAGAATAAAGATATGACCTACATTATATATGCCTTGTGAAGGCTAGTCTTGATATGCATGCCTCGTGGAGGAGGCTATTAATGCAAAATGTCGAGGGGGATGTGCTTAAGCCCATAAGGGAGTCACCTAGGGAGGTAACCCAACTTCTGTGATTGGAGATCCCATGAAGGAAGTTCAATGTGGTAGAAACAATCCATATTGCGTGACTCATATAGCACTCATAAAACTATGGAGATATCCTTGAGATATTCTTCTGCTCATCCCTAAGGCAAAAGTGCTATTTTATGTGACGTCAGGAAGGGATTTATCCCTGAATGAGTTTCGAGGCGGGCAAACTCCCGCAGGGTGCAGGTCACATGTACTCTTGGAGAACTCACCTAAGTGAGAGACGTCGTGAGGCCGCGACTATGAGAATTGGGCTATTCTCTAGTAACTCTCATGAGAATCAAGATGAGCGCATGGCCATAAATAGCGCTACCCCGCATCCAAGTCTCAACTAATACTATGTGTGGGATATGTTGAAGTTTGGTCAAAGGTGCCGAGTTCAATACTGTGTACACTCAGGTTCCTCAAATGGAGACTATCATCACTAAGTGAAGGTTCAAGCCCGGAAGGCACCTACACCTATTACATAGTATTATATTGCCATATATATTATATATTTTTCACTGTTTTTTGTCACGGTAAAATTTTAAAAATCTTGTGGGGGATTGTTGGAATTTTAAAAGATTTAAAAAATTTAACCGTTTTATTTATTTAATTATCTTTCTGTTTTATTTTATTTATTGTGGGGGTTATAAATATTTTATATTCAGGTTTTATTTCTGGTTGGTGAATGCCTTAATTTTTTGGTTGGTGAACTTTTATGGTTGGTAAAGGTTACATGTTTTGGATGCCTATAAAAGGTCACTCCTCCTTCACATTTGAGATACACACAGTACACCATCAGAATATCACATACCACAATCACCACCATAAACTAATTCTCTCCTTTTCTATTTTTATATATATTCTCTACTTTACATTATTATTTTGGCAATGGTTCTGTGACTTGGATACCCATATCCGTCTATGAACGTGCTCATAGCGGATCTTGAGTTTGTGTACAAGGGGTCGTATCTTGGAGTCTTGTAGACCGTCAGTACCTGCACGTAGGGAGGCTACAAAGGCTTTAGGACAGCGTCTTTGACGTGCTTCACCGTACCAAACTCACCTTCTTACTTATTATTTATTTTCCTTTTACTTACCTATTATTTTGTTTTCTTCAATTTCATTATACCTTAAAAGCTTTCCTATTTATTTATATGTTATTTATAATATAATAATGTTTTGTATTTGGCTTTACGGAAAAGAAAAACTATATTGTATATATTTTTTATAACACATTTAAGGTTCGCAATGGCATAAAATCTGACCAACCAAAAGTGTTGTCCGAGGACAGGAACCAGTGTTTGCCTGAAAACAGAAAATCAAATTTGTAGAGATTTTCCAAGTGAGACCAATGACTTAATAAGTTTATAATTAGGAAGATACAAAAATAGGTACCTGTTCGTTTAATATGGTGTAAATTAAAGGCTCGATCCACTACCCGGAGGTTGAATTCTACATAAACGCTGGGAAGGGTGTACAAATCGTCGGCCGATCGTAAGTAAAGTGATAGTGATATGTCCTTATCTTGCCCGTATCCTTTTGGATAAACACATAGCTGCCTACAATTAGTAGAAAAAATGATCCCTTTTAAAAAACCAAAAATAAAAATAAAAAAAAATAAAAAAGGATATTGATCTCTCCAACAATTTAATTGAGTGAAAGTGCATACCATTTTCTTTCTCCCAAAATGATCAGATTTGGACATAAGTGCTCCAGCCCAAATTGTGACGAGAACTTTACCAAATCATAACAGAAAATGCTCGTGCGGCGAAGGGAATTGTGTATCGGGGAAAGAGATTCTCTATAACTCGTCCTCTTATCCGTATTAACAAAAACCTCCGCCCCAAATGTGCAGCAGTCATTCAGAAGGTATCCCTCAGAAGGATGCTCGAAAGTATCGCGAGGGAGAAATTTTGCAAAACCCACCTCCGTTGTCACGCTATCAAATAGGCTTAATTTTCCGGCACCATCTGCACGTACGTCAACATGCAAATTCAAAGTTAATTAAGTACATGTGTGTGTGTACTTAAATCAGAAATAATATTATAGTAGAGTCTTCACCTTCGACGGTAAAATACTTATTCTGTTTCTGATCAAATACAAACAATCTAAAAGTGGCATAAACCTCTCCCCCGCCACTAATACCATGGTACTTTAATCTCAAAGAACGCTGGCCATTCAAAGAACCAACGTTTGATTTCGCTGTTGCCAAGTAGAGGGAGATGTAACAATGTCCATTTATCATTTGATTTGGGTAAAGTGACAACCTCCTGCAATACAAACTTACAAGTAATTATACATCTTAAGATTTGCTTAAATACAGTGCAAAACTTCGAGTTTATGCATGTATTCATGTATCAAATTATAAAAAGAAATAAATCTTGTGATAATAATCAAATGATTATAAGGTTTTCGACGAGATTTAAAAAGTACAACAGTGGGTGGGATTATTAATTTATTAACGGGTGGGCTAGCTAAAGTTATTAGTTTAATAATCTAATAATAATTTTCTTTTTCACTTAAAATTTCTATTGTTTTTCTAGAGATAAAAATCATATAACTGATCGGTTCATAATTGTATATCATTTTGTACCCTTCTAGCTTATGATTTGGTTATGTTTTTGAGTTAAACTTGTGCTTTTAATCCTTTTTGTGTTTATCTTTCAGTTCATTGAGCTTTAGGTAATAATGATGGCTTTAGAGAGCATAATTCATGCAATTCAAGCATGTTAAGGCCTAATTTGGATGAATGGATGAAGAGCTTAAAGACAAACTCATTTTGGCTACAGCCCCCTGCCAGTCCAGTTCCGTAGGTCATATTGCAAGCTTTGTTTCAACAACCTACATAGCTCGAATGAGGCCACATTCTTCATGAAAGTTGTTCCAATTGGTGTGTACTATAACATATCCAAAATTCAGCCCCATTGGATAAATCTGGAGTCCGTTACCTAGCAAACACAGAACCATACTCAGGATGGATCTTATCAGCGCGGAAAATGAGTTAGCAATTTGTTTCGGCCTTAACTTCTTCCTCCGACCTTGGATTGGCCCAAATAACATATGGCTGGAAAGAAGACATTCTGAACTTCAATTTAGAGTGCTTAAAGTCCTAATTTGATTAAGAGAAGCCCAAGTTGTAAGCCCTTGAAGTTGCTGGTCATGCTGACCTCAGCATGTGCTGGTTGGATGCTTGGTCATGGTGAGCTAGGTATGAGCTATCATTTCTGGTTGGAAGCTTGGTCATGGTGACATGAAGATGAGCTAGGGCTGCTGGTGGGATTTAGTGGTGAAGTGCATCAACCAATTCAAGATTTTCTAATACAAGTGCATCACCCATTTCAGATTTTCTAATACAAGTGCATCAACCATTTCAGATTTTATAATTCAAGTGTTGTATGCATTAGTCTTATTGAATTCTGATTTTCACTTCCCCTAGGCCTATAAATAGGGAAATTCTCTAAGCTTGTAATAACACCCCAAGGGGGGGAGCTCTCAAACACTTCTCTAGAGCTCCCTTCCCTTCTCTCCCTCAAATTCTCTTAGTTTTTCTTTCTAGTTTTCAATTGTTATAATGAGATCTTTGTGCTGAAATTCTCCTTAAGTTTTTCCAAGTTCTACTTAATTTTCATTGTTATGTAAATTCTTTTCTTTAGTTTCAAGTTTGATTAGTTTCCAAGTTTCAATTATGGTTTTTGTTCTTATTCATTATGCTTATAAGTTAATATGCTAGTTTAAATGATTGATCACCATTTAGGCTTGCATGTTAGCTATCTTGGTTTGAATTAAGAGTAGACACCATGCTTTAATTCGAATTGAACTATGAATAGGAAGAGTATGTATGGACATTCGACAACAGGGATTAGATACATACTTGGTTGTTTAAAATGTTCTTCTATGCTTAATGGGTTCCTAATGCTTAATTTTAGGTTAGACAACAAATGATCAAATTAGGGAATTAGGAACACAAGGTTATGACCACACACCATGGCTTAATCATACTTTAGCTAGAATCAATCCATTAATCTAATTGAACTTGGGAACTTATCTGCTTGAGTTAGTTATTTCTTTCTTCCTTGTTTTATTTATTTCCTTTCTTTTTCATTTCTATTTTGTGTAGGAAAAATGAATTGGATCTTTCAATCACCAATCCTCGTGGGATCGACCTCGCACTTACATATGCTATACTACCAAACGGCTCGTGCACTTGCGAGTATCACAAGTTGAGGATGCAACTGAATCCATTTTGGTGCAGCTGTATCTACGCAACAAGTTTTTGGCGCCGTTGCCGGGGATTGGCAACATAGTTTGGTTCTATTTCTTGTCCCTACTTGTTTTATTTTTATTTTTCATTTTCATGTTTTTCTAGACAATTTCAAGTTTTAAAGTTAATGACGTTAATGGACAAGTTGTGTTTGTAGTCCAACAGAAAAGGACAATTGCCCAACAAGCAAGAGAACTGGGTTTAAGTCCCAGCTTACACAACCCATTGGTGCTTGTTGCTTTGAAGCATGGAATTGGATGTGTGTTGATTTTCCTTTTCATTTTAGTTTTTATTTCCTAATCCTTTTAATTCCATTTCAAGTTTGTGTGTTTGTTTTAGCAATGTAAATAGCTCAATAAAAATGGAGAGAGATGGCAACTTCAAAGATAGGAAGTGTGGAGTAGTGGGAGAAGTCGCGACCTCCAAATGCATCACGCTCGACCTAATCGCTTCAAGGGGGAGCATTTCAATCCTTTCTCTTTACTTGTTATTATTTTAAATTTATGTTTCTTTTTTTATAAAAATTTAAAAAAATAAAAAATTTAAAAATTTAAAAAGATTTTTCATATAAGCTGACTTATGGTAACTCCAGTGAGCACTTCCGTCAATACAGTGTCTAGGAGTTCTTTAGGCGACACCTTCGGTGTCTAAGAAGTTTGGGTTTTAAGCGGGACCATTGTGACCCCTCCAACCTTCCCGGATCCCCTGGCTGTGTTTTCTGAGACCCTTAACTGGTCATCCGTGAGTTGCTTATATATTCATTTTTATTTTTTTTTCTTTCTAAACCTTCTTCTTAACTTTTCCCCTTATCATTTACATGTTCTCAATCATCTTTACTTTGCTTTAACATTGAGGACAATGCTTCATTTAAGTTTGGGGGTGCTGGAAAGTTTTTTAGTTTGTGTGTTTGTGTTTGAAAACGTAGGCTTCTTCATTGCTACAATTTTTTTTTTCTGCTACTGTTTTGAAAGTTTGGTCCGCGTTGTGTTCTTCATTTTTTCATGCTGAATCCAACGACATAAAGAACGTTAAATTTGACCAAGTGGTTTGAAAGTTACATGTCAAAACAGATTATATGTTGAAATTGAGCAGAACAGCAATTTGAAACCTCACGTTTTTCTTTCTGTTTCTTTTCTTTGAGTCATTTTCAGTTTTCCTTCCCACACCAATGATAAATCATGAGTCTAACTTCTAATATCGCTCTTAGGAATTTGATAAGCATTGTGTTAGGTCTGAATCTTATTCTTTTGCTAGCTAAGTCTCACATAATTATTCTTGAGCTTTCTATGCACTTTAGCCATGATTATACACCTCTTGCATGTCTTACCCAATTGTATGCATTTTTGCTTGTGTGATTCACTGGAATGTTAAGTTATAACTAAGATATGATTTAGGCCATCTTTGTTATGCCTCTTTTTTTTTTTTTTTTTTTTTTTCCTCCATCAACCTATACAATACATATTCCATTGTAAACCCCTTTGTGCTCAAACACTTAGCAATTTCTTTCTATCACCTTATCATCCATTAAACATCCTACCATCTAGGGAACATGTAGAGTATGATTGTATTTCAGATTGTATTCAAGGCAATAAATGAGCTATAAAAAAAAATTGAAAATAAAAAGAGAAAAGAAGTGTGGCCAATGTAGTCACGACCCTAGGGTGATATAAGGAGAAATAAAGGTGATCTAGGGTAAAGAGCCGCAAAATTGGGCCAAATATTATACAAAGTGTGTAAATGTCAAAATCAAATTGTGAAGTGATTCAATTGCAAAATCTGGTATTGTGAGCTTTTCAATTTATGTGCCTTACATTTCAAATGTCAATGATCTTGTTTACATGATATGCTCTACTTTGTTCCTTAGACTTTGTGTTCCAATATCCATTCCTTTTCTAACCATTACATTACATCCATGAGTAAAGTCCTATTGATTTTGGTTTAGCTTGGCAAACTTGTGTTCATTCTTGCAGGAATTCATATCGTTGTTTGATAAGCATGAGTTGTATCTTCATGGCTATTTCACACACACACCTTGAGCATGATTTTTGTGAGATTGTGGTAGCACTTGAATAATGTTTAGAACTTCCTTAGTGCTTGTTTTGTTCCTTGTTGAGCCATGTCTATGAAGTTTAACATTTTTGTCCGGTTGGAAGGTTAACGTTTTTGTTTTTTTTGTTTTTTTTTTGTTTTTCTTAAGAACTAACAAATCTTTTAAGTTTTCTAATTACTTTGTTTTACAGAGTCAGTAAAACGTTTGTGGGTATCGTATCTGTTAAATCCTCAGGAGACACAACTCCTCCTACTAGGGATGCCTAGAGGTTTAAAGGCTTGTTGCATACGCTCAATGCAATCGAGTTACCTACGAAAGTGGTCTAGTTAACTTCTTGTTTTGTTTTTATTTTATTTTATTTTTATTTTATTTTATTTTATTTTTTCTTTTGTTTTGCTTGAGGACTAGCAAAATCTAGGTTTGGGGGTATTTGATCGGTTCATAATTGTATATCATTTTGTACCCTTCTAGCTTATGATTTGGTTATGTTTTTGAGTTAAACTTGTGCTTTTAATCCTTTTTGTGTTTATCTTTCAGTTCATTGAGCTTTAGGTAATAATGATGGCTTTAGAGAGCATAATTCATGCAATTCAAGCATGTTAAGGCCTAATTTGGATGAATGGATGAAGAGCTTAAAGACAAACTCATTTTGGCTACAGCCCCCTGCCAGTCCAGTTCCGTAGGTCATATTGCAAGCTTTGTTTCAACAACCTACATAGCTCGAATGAGGCCACATTCTTCATGAAAGTTGTTCCAATTGGTGTGTACTATAACATATCCAAAATTCAGCCCCATTGGATAAATCTGGAGTCCGTTACCTAGCAAACACAGAACCATACTCAGGATGGATCTTATCAGCGCGGAAAATGAGTTAGCAATTTGTTTCGGCCTTAACTTCTTCCTCCGACCTTGGATTGGCCCAAATAACATATGGCTGGAAAGAAGACATTCTGAACTTCAATTTAGAGTGCTTAAAGTCCTAATTTGATTAAGAGAAGCCCAAGTTGTAAGCCCTTGAAGTTGCTGGTCATGCTGACCTCAGCATGTGCTGGTTGGATGCTTGGTCATGGTGAGCTAGGTATGAGCTATCATTTCTGGTTGGAAGCTTGGTCATGGTGACATGAAGATGAGCTAGGGCTGCTGGTGGGATTTAGTGGTGAAGTGCATCAACCAATTCAAGATTTTCTAATACAAGTGCATCACCCATTTCAGATTTTCTAATACAAGTGCATCAACCATTTCAGATTTTATAATTCAAGTGTTGTATGCATTAGTCTTATTGAATTCTGATTTTCACTTCCCCTAGGCCTATAAATAGGGAAGTTCTCTAAGCTTGTAATAACACCCCAAGGGGGGGAGCTCTCAAACACTTCTCTAGAGCTCCCTTCCCTTCTCTCCCTCAAATTCTCTTAGTTTTTCTTTCTAGTTTTCAATTGTTATAATGAGATCTTTGTGCTGAAATTCTCCTTAAGTTTTTCCAAGTTCTACTTAATTTTCATTGTTATGTAAATTCTTTTCTTTAGTTTCAAGTTTGATTAGTTTCCAAGTTTCAATTATGGTTTTTGTTCTTATTCATTATGCTTATAAGTTAATATGCTAGTTTAAATGATTGATCACCATTTAGGCTTGCATGTTAGCTATCTTGGTTTGAATTAAGAGTAGACACCATGCTTTAATTCGAATTGAACTATGAATAGGAAGAGTATGTATGGACATTCGACAACAGGGATTAGATACATACTTGGTTGTTTAAAATGTTCTTCTATGCTTAATGGGTTCCTAATGCTTAATTTTAGGTTAGACAACAAATGATCAAATTAGGGAATTAGGAACACAAGGTTATGACCACACACCATGGCTTAATCATACTTTAGCTAGAATCAATCCATTAATCTAATTGAACTTGGGAACTTATCTGCTTGAGTTAGTTATTTCTTTCTTCCTTGTTTTATTTATTTCCTTTCTTTTTCATTTCTATTTTGTGTAGGAAAAATGAATTGGATCTTTCAATCACCAATCCTCGTGGGATCGACCTCGCACTTACATATGCTATACTACCAAACGGCTCGTGCACTTGCGAGTATCACAAGTTGAGGATGCAACTGAATCCATTTTGGTGCAGCTGTATCTACGCAACAATAACCTACGCTAGTTCCTCGATTGCAAGGCTAAATGCTAATTTCCCATAAACTTTAGCATAAAATAAATATAAATTAAATGCAACCAAAAAACACATATTATCAAAATGAAAATATGTTCAACAACATAATTGAAAGTGGAATTTAATTGAAAGTGGAATCCCTCCTTCTTTTGCATAACGGAGAGACTACGTTAGTAGATGACTGGAAAAACCCACCATTGGTGACCGCCAGCTTCAAACGCATTAGATTCGTACTTTTTTGCGAGCGTGGTTGATAATGAGGAGTACGACTTTATTTCCAAGTTAAAGTGATGTGGTGAAGCGTCTCTTTTGTATGTTCTCATCGCTTCAATATCTTTACAAAAAGCACAAGAAAATTATAGCAGAAAGCTTCAATGAAACCAAATATGTTGTAAAAAAACATAGAAAACGGAAAAGTTAGGAGGGTTTAATTTAGAGTTTCAAACAACTTATTTAATTTTTTACTCCATTGGAAATCAAAAGACAAAATGCATGTCATGATTTTATGGAGAACAAAATTGTGAGGACAAAACATACCACGTCTGTTCGCCATTGCAGTCCAGTGCCAACTGACCGCGGATTGGTAGTTCAGTACAGAGGCAGGAGCACCCACACATACATACACAAGAGAGAGAGAGAGAGAGAGATGGAGGAAAGACAAGAAACAATAATTCAAAGGAAGTTGAAAGTTGAATTCTTTTTCATTTGGTCATAGTTGACGGTCTTGACTATAAGTTTTGTTTAAATTCACAAGCAGCCAAAATAAATATTATGTAATATCAATTTGGACAATTAAAAAAAGTTGAAACTTACCCATCCATATGAATGGCTTGACTAAAACATATTTAAGTACACCGGCCAGACCAAAGTTTATTATCTAAATAGCAATAATTGAACATTTAAAAAAAGACCACATTATTTGTTATACCTAGTAAGATAAAAAAATACTAGAGCCAACAGAAAATGCATGTACAATTGGAATTGGAAATGTATAGTTTAGATTAATTTAATTTAAATTATCGCTTATAAAAAAACAGAAAACACCTATATTTGAAGATAGAGAAAGATAATAAACAATGCAAACCTTTTTTGTGGAAATCCAGTGGAAGGTCATGTTCGCGACTGGTTTAAGTAAATATCAAATGAACAATTAAAAATAGATTTTTTTTTTTTTTTTTTTTGGCAAAAGACTTTTAAGTTGTAGCTCAAGTGGTTAAAAGTTCTTTGTACTATAACACAAAGCACATTCAACACTTGGGAATTGGTATAGACCCACAAACTGCCCAAGGGAAACACGAGGAAAACCACTGACTCAGAACCCCAATGATGTCATCATGACCAAGGGCACCAAAGGGACCTTCTACTCCGATTCTACAATGGCATGTCGACGGACGTCATCGAAGGCAAAACTCGCTGAACCTAAATCTTGAGACATGTGTCAGCACTACAATGATTTGCCCAAAGTCCCACATAGAAACTTTTGGCAAACATCCACTTTCTTTTGCCTATAAAAGGGAATAGTGCCAAGGTAAAAAGGCAACTAATCTTTACCCACACCCTTACTCTACCAAAATTATCTTTTACCTTACATTTTGCTAACTTCAGTATCGGAGAGCCTTCGGCTTGTACCACACTGGTGCCAAGGTCTTGACGATTTCTTGTTATGTTAATTTTCTGTAGATTCGTCTACCTGATAAAGGCGTTATTATTGAAGGTCTTCACCTTCTCATCACTTGCTGAAGAAACCATACTTCATCCCTTTTCAGTTGAATCCAATTTTGAACATCAACATCTTGGGAGCGATTTTCGTCCCACGAGAATATTTGTCTAAGATTCCGTCTTCCTCTCCCCTCTCTCTCCTAGCCGGCGACTACTCCATTGCTGCCGCCCACATTGCTCTCCTCTCCCCATATTTTCTCCACACGACTCTGGCCACCCGGTTCTCACCCTAGAGAAATCTCCGTACCCTTTTTTAGCTATTGTTTCAAAATCTAATTCTACAACCCGAGAAAATACATGAAACTCTCCATCTCTCTCTCTCCCTAGATGCCAATGTGGTCTAGCCCAGTGGAAAAGGGCCTTGACTTAGAGACAAGAGGTCTCAGGTTCGAACCCCCATGACATCTTAGTTGTGTGCGTGTATATGAGAAACCCACCAAAACCATTGCAGCTTCCACCATGGAAAATGATTCACAATAGAAATGGCAATTTCGAGGGAACGAAGAGCTAAACACGACAACAATCTCCGTTCGCGGAGCTCTCGCGATGCTAATGAAAAATGTTAACAACCCAGATGACGGTAGGCCCACCATTATGTTGGGCCATAGCGCCGACTGAGTTCCGGTCATTCTGGACTACTCAGTCAGCTGTTGACTCCATCACAGATGCCCTCCAGTCCTTCAAGTTCAACTCTTATTGTCCGACGGGCGGTGTCCTTGAGGCAAGAAGGTATGCATGCGTATGTTCTGGTTTAATCTAAAGCTTGGAGACTCATTTCATTAATTTGCTGCTTAATTAGTTATAATTATTTTACTCCAATCCCTTTTAAATTTAACATACAGTTACATCTTCCCCGTCTATGGAGGGCGAGACTTACAATGAAATGGACAATTTACAGTGATAAAGGACTGTCACTTAATTTTAAATTTTATTTTGTGGATATTGGGTTGAGTTCATACTAAATACATATTATTATTATTTTTTATTTGGTAATTTCCAAGTACAACGTCGTCTTATTTCTTTGTTTTAAAGTTAATATTCCATTATTTAAGAAAACTAAACAATATGCTAATATTGTTGTGTATTTTCTGCTCGTCAGAATACAGTTTTTATTTATTTATTTATTTATTTATTTATTTATAAATATAGTGTTGTATATTTATAATATTTATACACAGCCATTCGTGAGTGGTGACCCCACATATACTGCCTGCCAGTCAGCGAATATGTCATTTTTTGTGGCAAAAACACCACCACTAACCAAAAGCTAAATTGGATTTGATTTGTTTTGTTATAAAAAAGACAAGGTAGGAGAAGAGACCCGTGTTCTACTTGGTTGTATATGGTAGTCAAAGTTGTGGGAGTAAATATTTTCGTTTCCAATTATAGCACGTAAAAAGAATATTACTTAAATTAATTAATTGAACCAATTTATTTGGCCAATTAATTAATAGGGATAATATCTTAATTATAGGATATTATCTTTATTTAATAAGATAATGCCATTAATTTAGATATTATCCTAATAAGAAGATATAATCATCATCAAATTAGGAGATTTGGATCCCAATATAATCCCTAATGGACTCAATCTCTACAATTTGGGGAAAGAATAAACTCCTTCATAATAAGAGTTTTATTCTCTACGAAACCTTAGCCTCTGAGGCTCTTATAAATAGATGGCTTCATTCATCATTCAATGTAACTCTAAACTTCTAAACCTAGTTCCATTTCTTGAAGACTTGACATTAACCTTTCTTTTTGAGAAGGGGGCAGGGAGGGGTCCGGCAGAACACTCCTCTTGCCCAGCCGGCAAATCATCAGAGTCTGGACCATTTTACTTCCATCTCTCAACATCCTAGGCAGGGGGTAGATCACCAACTTCCTCCTAATACTCGCTTAGCAACCCCCACCAGCCTTGTCCCACCCAGCTAGTCCTCACAACGAAAAAGAGAAGACGAAGAATTAAAAAATATATACACGTGCTCCACTTACCTTGGGATGCACGGCAACTCCTTTCTTCGACAAGCTATACAAATTCTCCAAGATCTCTCTCAAGCTAGAAAGTAGAGGAGTTAAGTTTGCGATGTGAAAAAGAGTGAAGAGAAGCCATGCATTTATATAGGTTAGGCATCCTAAGTCAAGAAGGAATCACAAGCCCATTCCTACTAGGAACCCAACTCCAAGAACAGTCAAAAGCCCATTCCAACTGGGAACCCAATTTCAGAAAATTAGCAAGTCAAATACCTCCTCCACTCAGGAGCCCAAGTCACAGAATGAAGCCCAGTTACAACTGGACAACCCAATAATCAATCCACATCTCTTACATGCCACCACGCGCCATTTAGAAGCTATGGGGCATTTGTGGAAGCAAAATATCTATGGATCCTAGGTCAAATAATTAAGCCAATCAATTTGGTAATTATGATTATTTGGCATAATTGGGAGTTATTTGATTTAATTGGTAATTATTCGATTCTTACCCTAATTACGTCAATCTCTCCAAATTGGAGAAGAGTAATTTTTTTTCCATTTGTGGAATTATTCTTTCAAAACTATAGCCTTCGAGCCTCCTATAAATACATGGCTACTCTAAGGCTTGAGATAATTCTAAACCTACGTCTAAACTTCTGTTTGAAACTCTACAGAAATTCCATCTCACAAACCCCTAGCCCCCATAACTCTTTCTTTCTCTCACACAAGGCTCCGGCCACCACACACGGCTTCAGCCACCCGATTCACACCATACATACATCTCCGTACCCTTTTGTTAGCTATTGTTTTCCTACATACACTTGAACTAACTTAGGCATCAGAGGGCCTTTGGCCAACACCCCCCGGGTGCGGTCCTCTTATTCCGATTTGTTTGCAGGGAGAAAGAGAAGCAAAGAGGAAGATGGAATCTTATACGAATATTCTCGTGGGACGAAAATTGCTCCCACAAACATATTGGAGCCATATGTGGGAATTGACTTATGAATCCCACTTCTCTGCTGGCTCCTTCACCTAGCACACCTTTTCGGCTCTTCGAAAACCTATATTCTAACATGCCAAACAAAGCCAGTCTTGGCACCCTACATAACACCCTTCATGTAGAATCTTCTAGGAGGAGGCTACTTCCCGATGCTGATCTACATATCGATATGGAGCGATTATGTTGCCGAAGCACATCTTCTTGGATCATTTCATGATTGAGACTAATCAGTTAAATTATGCACATGACTTGTATAGAATTCAACAACGTGAAGACAAACCTCTCCAGGAGTATGCAACTACTCGGGGTATTCCGAGACGAATGATCGTACGTCCTTTGGCATCATCAAGAGTGGCCGTCATGAGTCCAACTTCCACTACTTGGTACACACCCCTGGAATACTTATGATGAACTAATGAGGCAAGCCACCATTCACTCTAAGGTAGCATACTTCAACTCCAAGTATGGTCTAGCAACCCTCCACAAGGTTCGGCACCCTCCTACAATCTATACCCTCCTCCATCACCAACCAATCACTAGAAGCCTAATTGTTACTCTTTCAATGATGATTGCCAAGCATGGTTAAAACTTTAAGAGGAAGGATGGATACCATTGGCCCTTCAGCAATGGCAAACGTGGAAATGGTCACAAACATAACAACTATCGCGAGAAAACTTAGGATCGCGCACCTTTTCCATTTGAACCTAAGCCTCGATTTTAAGTCTTCACCACGTTAAACACAACTTATGAGAAAGTCTTGGTAAACGAAGCGCCTATTATGCCCAAGCCTCTTGCCAAAAGGCAAACCAACAAACCCTCGCCGGACAATGGTGTCTTCCATCACTTCCACAAATTCAATGGCCATAATACAGAGTCCTATATTACTTTAAGCAATATTATCAAGTCTCTCATTCAGGAACGAAAACTCGAAAAGTATGTAAACACCAAACCTCCTCATCGAAGACAAATCAACATCATCTTCATTATTAGTGTTGAACCTACCTTGGCTAGTACATCCCAACGCTCTCGTAAGCACTATATTTGTTATTCTTTTTTTAATATATTAATTTATTGTTTCTTGAAGGCTAAAATCCATCAAGTAAGTTCCTTAAAATGTAAAGGAGGACATTAGTTGACAGTTAGGAAGTGTCAAGGATTACCATAAGTTGATGCTTTTTCCTATCTTGCGACGGTTTTTATCTATAAGCAAAAACCATTTCTTAACACACAAAAACCGTCAAGTTTTTGCTTACCCGTTTGATGATGTCATTGGTATTCCTGACGGTATTTGAGGCGTCAAGAATCTATTTACTTGACACTTTTTAACCGTCAATAAAGGCAGTTTTTCTTGTAGTGGCAGAATTCGGATTTTAAAATGCCAACTGATCATGGATTAGTAGAGCAAAGGCAGACGCATATAAATAGAGAGAAAGACAATAAACAAAGCAAATAAAGTTGAAAGTATAACACAACAAAAAAGGATAAAGGTTGAAAGTTTATAATTCTATCCATGGACCATAGTTGTCATTCGCTTGACCATAACGTTTATTTAAATACGTATGGACCAAAAAAATTATTATGTATATAGGAATTGGACAATTAAAAAGACTCGCACTATTTTGAGATAAAGACGACATTTATAATTCATGCTCACAAAGACACTAAAAAGACTTCTATTGCTTATAGTGATCAAGTCAAAAAAAGTACTAGAACCATGTGCACACATATATCCTGATAAAGAAAGACCAAAAACAATGGAAATCAGGTTAAGAGTTACTGATCCATGGTTCATGTGAATGGCTGGCTTGACCATAAGGTTTATTCAAATACACGGACCAAAAAGAATTATTATGTAAATAGCAAGTGGACAATTAAACAAAGACTACATGTATATCGACATAGAGAAAGACAGAAAACAATGCAAATCAAGTTGGAAGATACTAATGTCTAATGGTTGAGTGACTATAAGGTTTGCTTTTTAAAAACCCAGCCAAAAGAAAATAATAGTAAAGAGAAGACTACAGTATTAGTTGTAGTCAACTCAAAAAATAATAGAGTTGCACACAAGTAGTCTTAGGTTTAAACTCTCATGATATATTGGCATTATGTGTGAAACTCTACTCTCTCTTATTGAACACCGTCTATTTGTATATCAAAGTTAATTTTCGATGAGCTTAATGATTTTCTGCTCATTGGGGATTTGAGCTCTGCTAGAAATGTTCACCATCGTTACCAGAACTCCCAAGAAGTCGTTAGCATCAAGGATATGATGGTTGGGGGAGCTTTGATAGTTTAACATGTGCACAAATCAAATATAGTAGAGAGTTCTTGGATTTATGATCATGTTTGTGCAAAATATCTAATGCAAACAATTTGAAGTTGACAAAAAACTCCTATCGATCCCAACCTTTGAGGATACGCATGTTCATTTGGATCAAAGAACCAAATTAAGGCACGGGTTAATGCATGAATTTTATAGTGAGGACCTTATATATGGTCCTTAGGTGAGACTCTATCTCTTAATCGTTGGATCAAATTGATTAGTCGTATCCAACGATTAAGATATGTGACCTCACTTAAGGGTCATATATAAGATCCTCATTATAAAATGACTCCAGGTTAATGAGTTTAATTAATTGGGCCAGTATTTTAGCTAACTGTGCATGGTCCGAAGTCATCTATCCTTGCATTTGTTGTCCTCCCTCCTCTCCAAATGTCGCTTAATAAGGAATGATTTTAATTAGGCTGGTATTTCAACTAACTGGGCTGGATTCATAGTCAGGTATTTGTATTTAGGTCCATATACTCATGAGGTGAATATCAACCGTAGGTACATAGTGTCATGATTGATGTGTTAGATTTAAGTCCAAACTCTAAAGTTGGATCCAAATTGTTATGCTCTTGTCCACTCAAAGTATCTAGCACAAGATACTAACAAATCATGTCTTTCCTTAATTATGCAAAACCTAAAAACGAGTGTGGTATCTAGCACAAGAAATTAATCCTTTATTTATGTGAACAATTCAAACATGAAAATTATCTGATAAAGTTCACACGAATTTTTATATGTTCCGGATACACCACTCTGCAATTCTAGCACAGCATATACACATAGGGCCCCAAATACTATTCAAAGATCTGCAACCATCTATCTTAATCATAAAACTATGGTTTTTTTAATATTCTAGGAGCATCAACCACAGATAGCGAGCATATTTCTACTTCAACAGTTAATACATCATTCTTAATGAACCCCTTCGACGAGTCACGGAGAGTTTTCCACGGCATAAAGTCTGGGAAAACAATTTTGCAGTTTGAGGAACAGAACCAGTGTTGAACTGAAACAGAGAATCACATTTTTAGAGAATTATGTAAAACAATAGTAATGTTCTCTTGTGAAACAATAGTAACTAGTCTAGGATAGCTGAGTCTAACCCTCCATATCAAACGTGGCCTTAATTTCTTGATTCATTTTTTCTTTTTCAGTGAGGACAATGAGTTGATACGTAGATAAGGAATACAGCAACAGAGACAGTTGTAAAGGGAATTACCTTCTTTTTCAATAGTATGTTTAGCATGGACTCGATCCAATACCCGAAGCCTGAATTTTGCATAAAAGCTTGGAAAGTTCTTCCAATCTTCTTTCGATTCTAACATAAATGACAGTGATTTGTTCTCTGGTTCTCCGTTTTGACAAACACTTAACTTCCTAAAATTAATAAACACAAGAAAGTTACAATGATTCCCGTATAACTTCCATAGCGAATAAAGGATTGCATAATGTTTCTTTTTTATATGGAGTGTTAATAACAGTTCTCTTTATATACGTACGTAAGACATATTGCACATACGTACCATTTTCTTCCTTGAAGATGAAATTTATCTGAAGATAGACACTTTGGGTCACGTTTTGATGAGATGCTTCCCAACCTAAACTTACGGACACTTGAGGTTGGATTTTTGAGTTCCCGAGGGGGAAGATATTCGTCAAGAGTTTTCGTTTGGCCCTTATGAACAAAAACCTCTGCCCCGATTCTGCAGCAATCGTCCCAAACGTATCCCTCAGAACGTTTCTCGAAAGTTGAACGGAGAAGAAATTTTGCAAAACCCAACTCCCGCCTCATCTCCTCATGAAAGTGATTTACTTTTCCGGAACCATCTGTTATACATAATCACTAATAATGTATGAACAAATGGGAAAGAAACTTCGATAATTAATACTTTTTGTACATACATAACCATAGACATATACGTAAGTCAACTGTGAGCAGATAAATCAGATATGTTGCATAGAATTTCACCTTCTATGGTCAAGTATTCCTGTGTTTCAGGTGTATTCTTGTATAAAAACAATCTAAAAGTGGCATAAACTTCCGCTGGCGACTGCTTCTCGGACACACTCCCTATTAATACCAAGAAGAGGGAGATGTAACCCTTCTTACTTGTTGTTTCATAATTTGGGTAAAGGGATAGCCTCCTGCAACACAAATTACAGCAAATAAGGCTAATTTCATTTCAGTAAATAAATAATAAAAAAATCAATCAAACCAGTCAGTTTAACCATTAAAACTGAGATCAAAATAAAATTAGCTAGATCAGTAGCTGAGAAATATCAGTCAAAATGATATTGATTTGGCTGAGAAATTAGCTAGGCAGTAACTTGATCAGCAATTTTATTTTAAAAGAAAAAAAGAAAGAACGGGGAAAGCAGATAATCAAAGCAGCTTTCAGAAAAGAAAAGAGATGTAAAGAAACCAACGTACCATCTGTAACCACCAGCATCAAAGACACCAGACTCGTACTTTTCTGCTTTGGTGTTTGATAGCAAGGAGTATGGCTTTATTTCCACGATGAAGTGCTCTGGTGGATACTCTCTTTTGTATTCTCTCATCTCTGGAATATCTTCACAAAACCAGAAGAAATTTATGCCAAAACGAAGCAAATTATTAATTCTATTCTATGACAAGGAAACTTGAGAATTCAGATATAAGCAAAACATACCAAATTTCGCCATTGCAGTTGCAGAAATGCCGACTGATCGTGGATTAGGACAGAGTTAAGACAACCACATATAAAGATGGAGATAGTCTAGAAAAAGTCAATTAAAAGAAGACTCCATAAAGTCAGATTAATAGTACTAGCGCCAGGTGTACATATATCCATCCATGTGGCTTAACTAAGATGCACCGGCCAGGAAAAAGTACATTATCCAAATAGCAATAATTGAACCTTTAAAAAAGACCACGTTATTTGTTAAACTTATACCTAGTAAGCTCAAAAAATACTAGTCATCAACACCGAAAATGCACACCAATAGGGTACCAGTTGGAATGGCCGGGGTGTTTGGTGTGCTTTAGTCTTGGGTCTAAAGTTATGTGTGAGATTTCCTTCTCTAGAAATTCGTGACGAATCTCATGCATCCAACATTTGACAGATGTAGGGCCCACTTTACTTAATTGTCCTTAAGTAAATCATTCATGTATATGTTGCATTCTTTCTAAAATTTGAAGTTTTTTACTCTCTGTTGCCTGGTACATGGATTGCATTTCGTGCTGCCTAACATTTGCAGTTTTTACATCTTCTTAATCGCTCATATTGCAAAGTTTGGCTCTATTTTTTGAGAGAGAGTGTTCTTTGTGAGAAAATGATTTTTCATTGATTTTTATTCTAAAAATCTTCTTAATCGCTCATCTTTGCAATGTTGTTTGATAAATTGATTGAATGAGTTTTTCAGTTTGTGAATTAATTTAAGATGTTTGTTTCTTCTCAGGAGAAAGTTGTATTGGATGACTAGTTTTGAATACGTGGCATGTTTACTAATCTGTAATTAGATTAGGAGGAGTTGGATTGAGGAGAATTAGATTCCGGATTCCTATTGAAGTTGTTTACTAAACCATATAGATTGAGGACAGTTAAATTCCAAATTTCAATTGAAGTAGTTTACTAAACTATATGGAATTGGGGTTGGAGTGGTTCTAATTACTAAAATATCCTCGTTGTTGGGTTAAAGTACATGACAAATTTAGAATTTTTAAAATTGTGTGGGGATCTCCTCCACGAATTAGAATAACACCTTCCACCCAAGAATTGAATTCCTCGCCCTACTTACTTTTAATTCCTTAATATGAAGTAAACAAATGAATTCTCCATACTTGAAATTCAATTCCTGATCTGAATTCCAATTCCTAATTAATAAACACACCATAAGTATAGTTACGGTCTGGTCCGTGTGCAATTTGTTTGCTTGGTTGTTATTAAGGTATCCTTGGGTGTAGTCTAAGTTTCATAGGTCACCTGATTTCATGTGCCTATCTATCCTCTGTTAGCGTTTTAACCTAGAGTCTATGTTCAAATTGGTTCAACTAGTAATCTAGTGATCTTATTGCAGCAGAGTCATTAAGGATTGGCTTTTTCAAACTTTGCTTACCATGCGAATGGCAGGTGTCAGCAGAGTCATTAGGTACTAGTTTGGTCACCTGCTACCATTTTTTTCAAAATTAAAATAAATAAACACCATAGAAGAATCCAAGATAACTATTTTATAGTGCTTACCCCAACAAAAATACACCTGCTACCATTTTTGTCAAAATTATTTCATCTGTTTGTGTGGATTACAAGCGATACACCAGCTAGCGGACACATTTCTAATAACAAAACACTGCTAATTACTTTTATTCCAAATCAAAACATTATTATTTCTTATTCATTATTCATATTCAATCCAAAAACTTGAAAGGTAACTGATAAAATTGACACACAATAATTGAGACATCTCGCCGTTTGAACACAACATAATCAGAAAGGGCTTCAAACACAATTCCAAAGATGGAAACCATCTCTCTGTCTCATAACGACGTAGACACAGCTAGCATTTCAACTTCAACAGATAATACATTATCCTTAAGGAACCCCTTTAGAGTATGCAACGACATAAAATCTGGCCAACCAAAAATGCGGTCTGAGGACGAGAACCAGTGGTTGCCTGAAACAGAAAATTAGAGATATTACAAGTGAGGCCAATGAGCTGATGAGTAGTAGATAATCAGGAAGATGACAAAGAATATGTGTTAAGTGAATTACCTCTCCGTTCAGTATTGTGCGTCCTATGGGTTCGATCAATTACCCGAAGCTTGAATTCTGCATAAACGCTGGAAAGCTTGTCCAAATCGTCGGCCGATCGTAGGTAAAGTGATAGTGATTTGTTCTTCTCTTTCCCGTACCCTTTCGGATGAACACATAACTGCCTACATAATTAGTAGGAAAAAAAAAATTGAGGTAATTGAGGTAATGATCCCAGTCAAAAGAAAAAAAGAAAAAGAAAAAAAAAAACCAGTCTTTTAATGGTAAGAACCTACATTCATATAATAGTCACAATACCGGCCCTAAGTCGTCATGGCCTCAAATTTTAGTATCTTATTGTATAAATCATTTTAGTTGAGCCAATTATCAATATGTATATAAACCACATTTATTACTACGATTGTACATACCATTTGCTTCCTCCGGCAGTGATCAATTGTGGAAATGCGTACTCCATGTCAAATTGATTGGAGAACTGTCCCAAATCACGACGGAAAGTACACATGGCAGGTGTCTCGAGGGAAAGCGATTCCCTGTGAGGTGTCCTTTGATTCGTAAAGACGAAAACCTCGGCCCCAAATGTGCAGCAGTCATTCGAAATGAATCCCTCTGAATGGCGCTGGAAAGTACGAAGGGAAAGAAATTTTGCAAAACCAACCTCAGTCCCACTCTCAAATCGGCTTAATGCTCCGGCCTTATCTGTACAACCATCAACGTTCAAATTCAAAATTGGTTGAGTACAAATATTATTGGCGATCTCCACTCATTGCCAATTGATTTTGAGTGGGATAGTATCAAAGCGTGTTATTCACATGTCGTTGGGCTCAACAGCTAACATGCTCTCACGTCGTCCAAAATATGTTCTTCAATTAATGTATGTATATATATTTATTTATTTATATATAAATATGTGCAGCATTCAAATCACGTGTTAATGTAAATCAGACATAGAATATGTAGCAGAGACTTTACCTTCGACGGTAAAGTAATTCTTTTGGTTGTGATCAAATACAGACAATCTAAAACTAGCATAAACCTCCGCCGGCCCATTAAAAGCTGACATCACAGAGTTAATAATACCATTATTCTTTGTCTTCGCTTTTGCCAAGTAAAGGGAGACGTACTTCTCTCCATTTATCATTTCACTTGGGTAAACAGCCAACCTCCTGCAACACAGACTTACAACTAAATTATATATCTCCAGATTTCCCTAAATACAGTGAAAATTTTCTTGTTAATGTTGATGTTTTAGAACATTAATCGGTTGATCAATTCCCCTTTATTACAAACAATTAGCCAAATGGAAGTTTATGAAGATCTCTAATTATGATAATAAATAGACGAATATAGTACTTCAGGTAGACAATGAAATCTTGTTATGATAATCAAATGGTTGCATAGTTTTTTATTTCATTGATCTTTTTGTAAGAACGATCCTTGAATACAATGGAAAGTGAGCTCCACATGCAAAGCCATGTAAAAGCAAAAAGGAAAAAAAAAAACAAGAGATCCGTTTCTTCTTCTTCTTTTTTTTTTTTTAAAAAAAAAAAGAAGAGAAATTAGATCAGCATCCTTATTTAAGTGGGAAATGCATGTAAAAGATTAAAGGAAAAAAAAATGCTAATTTAGTAGATGACTGAAAAAACCCACCATGTCTGACCGCCAGCTTCAAACACTTTAGATTCATACTTTTTTGTCGTCAATAGGGAGGAGCATGAATTTATTTCCAACTTAAAGTGAAGTGGTAGAGAGTCTCTTCTGTATGGTTTCATCATTGCAATATCTTTACAAAAGCAGAAGAAAATTATATGACAGAAAGCTTCAAGTGAAACCAAATTGATAAACATGATCTAAATAATAGGAAAAGGGCAACGAGGTCTAGCTTAGTGGAAAAGAGTTTTGACTTGCAGACTAGAGGTCTCAGGTTCAAACCCCTATCGCATCTTAGTTGTGCGTGTGTGTGTGACAAACCCTCCTCCCATATAGTTTAGACTATAGCTTGTACTAAAAAAAATCATAGGAAAAGGAAAAGGAAAAAATCGAAATATTTGATATATGATTCATTCAAATTATACTTATTTAACATCTATTGGAAATCAACAGACAAATGCCTGTCATGATTTTATGCGAAGGAAATGTTGAGAGGGCAAGGTATTAGCAAAACATACCAAATCTGCTCGCCATTGCAGAATACGAATTTTTCAACTAATGATGCTGAATTAGTACTTCAGTATAAAGGAAGGCACACACACATATATATACATATAGAGACATAGAGAGAAGACAGTAAACATTGCAAAGGAAGTTGAAAGGGGGAATTTTTTTATTTTTTTATTTTCTAGTCAGAGGTGACGGTCTTGACTATATGTTTTATGTAGATACACCTGAAGCCAAAATAAATATTATGTAAATATCAATTTGGACAATTAAAAAAGACTAGAGTATTAATTATAGTAAACTCAAAGAATATTAGAGCCATCGGAATGGATGGACATAGAGGAAGACAATAAACAATGCAAAAAATTGAACGTTACTATCTATGGTTGTTGTACATTGGCTTCACTGTAATATATATATAATTAAAAAATTATGTAAACAGAAATTGGACAACTAAAAAAAGACTACATGATTAAATACATAGTAAACTCAAGAAGTACAAGAGCCATCAGAAATTTCGTGTGTGGACATGATTGCCTTATTATCAATTTTTCAATTAAGAAAATTAGCGAAACTTATCAGGAGTGAAGGGGCAGCATGGTGGTGCAGCCAGCAGCAGAGGCGGCGCTGCGGCGGAGCAAGTTAAATGGTGGTGGGATAATTTTATGGTTAATCAACTGAATATTAATTTTCTTAGTTTCGTTCCTAGAAGAAAATCTAAAGTTACTGAGGCAATTGCTATAACATTTGCGACTCAAACTTGGTGTTTCTAGAAATTTCAATTAGTCATGCCAATTACTCATGTTCATAAATAAAGAAAGACCTATCGAATATTAGGTAGTTCACACAAGTCAATGACAAGGTGGCAGTTGGAATGTTTTTCTGTAATGATATGTAGGAATCTTATTTCTATTTCATTTTCGAAGAAGACCAAGAAGACTATGGAATGCGAAACGTCGTAGTTTTTTCTTTTGGTCAAATGAGGAGACGTTCATTTGTAGGAACCTCTCTATTTATAATGTGAATGATACGTAGGAATGTAACAAATGCAGAGAAATAAGAATTATATCTATAAAAATAAAAAATAAAAACTAATTCTGTAGTCTTTTATTGATTATCCATTTTCTTTTTAAATTTTTGTTGTTGCATGATTTTATAGCTCCGAGGGTGTGCAAAGGTTACCAGTGCACAATCTTTCATAAGAAGTTTTGTGTATAATTGTAACACCACGTGGCATGCACGCATTGCGTGATATTACAAATTTCACCGAAATTTTGTAAAACACTATTAGAGCACCTCCACCCATGTAGGCTAAGGCAAGGCTAAGGCAAGGCAAGGGCTGCCACTATTCACGTGAATAGTGCCAGCCTTGCCATAGTTGGTTCCACCCTTGGAAGGCTAGGGCAAGGGCAAGAAAAAAAAAAGATTATGCAACAAAATATAAACAATTTAGAAAGTGAATAAAATTGTTATGTATTTATAGGGAAAATATCTATAATTTTTTGGTATTTTTTAAAAAAAAAATTGAAATTTTTTTGGATTTTTTTGAAATTTTTTTACTCGCTGATGTCAGTGCCTTCGGGCTGCAGCCCAGGCAAGATCTGCCCGTGGGCTTGCCCAGTTCGATGGGACCCACCATTTGCCCGGGCCATTTTTCTCCGCTGGAGCTGTCTTGGGCTGCCTTGGGGGGCCTTTTGCCCAGTCTTGGGTAAAGGCTGGAGGTGCTCTTAGAGCATCTCCACCCATGTAGGCTAGGCAAGGCTAAGGCAAGGCAAGGGATGGTACTATTCATGTGAATAGTGCCAGCCTTGCCTTAGTTGGTTCCACCCTTGGAAGGCTTGCCCGGGCAAATACTATTCATTGTACTTTATTTTCTATTTTTTTATACTTACCATTAATTTTGATAAGCTTTTAAGATAATATTTTCGGTTGCCACGTGTTACTATTTATTATAAAATTATCACCTCAAATTTCAGATAACATTTTCGGATAAAATTTTCGGATAAGATATTTGGTTGCCACATGTCCATGTCAGATAAGATTTTCATATTTTTTTAAAAAATTATAATCTCAGATTTTAGATAAGATTTTCACCCTCTAAAATTGCGCCACGTGTCCCATGTGAAATTCACGCGCCAACGGTAAAAAAATTTGAACTTACCGCTCACTGACGTCAGCGTGACGTCACGCCTGACGTCAGCACCTTTGGGCTGCTGCCCAGGCAAGATTTGCCCGTGGGCTTGCCCAGTTCCGTGGGACCCATGCCTTGCCCGGGCCATTTTTCTTCCGCTGGAGCATCTTTGGGCTGCCTTGGGCGGCCTTTTGCCCAGTCTTGTGCCAAGGCTGGAGATGCTCTTAGAGAACCTCCATATAAGCCATATATACACTCATAGTCGATACTAGTGTCAGCCACAAACAACCCATGGCCAAGGAGTGTTGGCCACGGATTGGCCACAAATCCTGTCATGGTGTCCTTTACATGGTGTTGCCAATGCATTTTTACATAGCATAGCCAAACCGTGGCCAAATTTGCGATGGGTCCCACTACTTACATCTCACCCATTTGACAAGTGATAATAATATTGCTTTCAATTTAGACACAGAATTCCCCACCGTGCCCACAATGCCAAATTTTATTTATTAAAAAACTATAAAAATAAACACGGATAGCAATAACAAATATCTTCTTTTATTTGCTGAACAAAAGGACCCTCTGGCAAAAAAAAAAACAAAAAACAAAAGGACCTTATTTGCAATTGCCAACATATTCTTCACATCTTTGTGAAGAATATTTGCCTTTGAATGATTTCATTGATTCAGTGTAAACATATATTATACAAGAAGAGTTAAACTCTGTGTAGAAGTCTAGGACTAGCACAAGATAAGTACTGTGCATAATATTTGCCTTTGCAATATCATCAAGTGTCTTATTCGGGAAGGAAAACTCAACAAATATGTGAACACCCAGCCTGCACAACCTCCTCACCGAAGACATAGATCAATATGATCTATACTATTAGTGACGAACCTACCTTGGCTGGTACATCCCAACACTCTCTGAAGCACTATGTATGTTCTTATGCCCATCAAGTCTTTAGTGCTGAACAAGAGCACATGCCAAAGATGTCAAAGGTTGGATGGGAGTCTATTACCTTTAGCAAGGAGGAAGAGCAAGGTATTATCTTCCCTCACGATGATCATTT
The DNA here is from genome assembly GCF_965620075.1 of Prunus avium. Taxonomy (NCBI): domain Eukaryota; kingdom Viridiplantae; phylum Streptophyta; class Magnoliopsida; order Rosales; family Rosaceae; genus Prunus; species Prunus avium. The sequence goes on along the minus strand of NC_142285.1, from coordinate 29,879,418 downwards.
GATCATCCGAGCTAATATATCAAATTTTGATGTTGGGCGCATTGTCGACATTGGTAGTTTGGTTAATTTCATGTTTTCAAAGCTTTCAATGCTCTCTAGGTAGGTGTTCATCTCCTTAACTAATGAATAAGTTTCTTCGGTGATGTGGTCCAACCCATTGGAAGCATCAACCTACTGATTGCTATTAGTTCGGCACCTCAGCGGTCCAACCCATCGGTAGCTCAACCCTTACCCCTCCTCATTGCTAGCACCGAACGTCCTGAGGTTCCTTGGAATATTCTGCATTCCTATGGCCGAACTTGTTGAAGATCTCGAATTTATCTCTTGCATAAACAACACCCAGATCGACAAGTCAAGATCGACTCCTCTCTCTTGCCTGAGCTCCACACTAACCTCATTGCTTTCCTTCAATGGAGTTTTGACGTATTTGCATGGTCCTATAGCAATATGTCTGGCATCTCTTCAGATATTAGCCATCATAACCTCCGCATTAACCCTGGCATAGAACCCGTTCGATAGAAACGCCGGGCTTATGATCCTGAACGATATGAGGCCATAAAGACTAGAGTGGAGAATCTATGAAGCATTGACTTCATGAAGAAGGTAGACTACCCATCCTAGTTTGCCAATGTCGTTCTTGTACGCAAGCCCAAGGCTGATTGGCATATGTGTTCTACTACACCAACCTCAATCGTGCCTGCCCAAAGCATAACTTTCCTCTGCAATGAATTGATCAACTAGTAGATGTTATAGCATGTCATGAGTTACTTAGCTTCATGGACTCATACTCTAGCTACAATCAGATTTTCATGCATCTGGCAGATCACGAGCACATATCCTTCATCACCGACATAGGTCTCTATTGCTATAAGGTCATGTCATTCAGCCTCAAGAATGCCTAAGCTACATACTAGTGCCTGGTCAACCAACTCTTCACCTTTCAGATTGGTCGTATCATGGAGGGATACATGGACGACATGCACGTCATAAGCCGAACTACCAATCAGCACATTACTAATATGTCTACCATGTTTGACGTGATTAAACATTATAAAATGCACCTCAATCTGACTAAATGCGGCTTCGACATGGCTGTAGGAAAGTGATTAGGCTTCATGATTAGTCGGAGAGGAATTTGAGCCAACCTTGAGAAAATCCAGGCTCTTCTGGATGTGTGACTGCTCTTACTAGGTTTATTTCCAAGGCTATCGACCCTATTCTTCAAAGCCCTTAAGGGCAATAAGCACAACATTGTATGAACTCCTGAATGTAACAAGGTGTTTACTGTACTTAAAAACTATATGAGTAAAGCACCTTTCTTATCCAAACTAGAACATGGGGAGACCATCTTCATTTATTTATCGGTATCTACCATTGATGTCAGCTCAGTCCTGGTTCGGTATGTGAATGGTGCAAAACATCTGATATACTACGTCAACAAAGACATGATGTTGAAGCTCTCTACTCTGACATTGACAAGCTCACTTTCGCTTTGGTTGTTTCGGCATGTTGACTTCGACCTTATTTTCAGGCACACATCATTCATGTCCTAACTAATTACCTTCTGAGACATGTTCTCTAGAATCCAAAGACATTTGGTAGGCTGATCAAATGGGCCATTGAGCTAGGTGAATTTGACATAAAACTTTACGCCACGACCTGCCGAAAAAGGACAGGCTATCATTGATTTCATCTTCGAATTCACAGACCCTACACCTTTGACGGATACTAAAGTAGTACTTGACTCTACTTCCATATCGAACATAGTCCACCTTTTTGCTGAAGGAAACTTAGATCCAAATGAACCACTTTCGACTCTTCTTATAGATAGTTCTTCTCACTTGCAAAGATGTGGTGCATGTTTAGTACCTACATCACCAGACAATGTGGTGCTTAAGTATGCCCTCTGTTTCGAATTTCGAACCTCCAACAATGTGGCTGAATAAGAGGCATTGTTAGCTAGCCTTTGGATGCCAAAGGATATGAAAGCTCAGTAAATCAAGGTCTTCATTGACTCCTAGTTGGTAATTTATCATGTTAACCATGACTTCTTAGCCAATGACACTTCTATGAATACTACTTTAGGCACACCCACCAGATGCTGAAGACCTTTATCTCTTATCGAATCAGCCAAATCCCAATATCGAAGAATAGTCATGCTGACACATCCCAATATCAAAGAATAGTCATGCTAACACTCTAGCACAGTTAGCTTCGGCAGTTGACAATAGCCTCGGTCGCAATATACACGTTGAACTCTTGGAGACGCCTAGCACACATATATCTATTGTATGCAACATTGACCAAAGCTTCACCTGGATGGTGGAGCACATATTCCAATTCTTGAAGGACCAGATAGTACATGTCGACTATGCCGAAGCATAACATGTCCGTTACCAATCTGCTCAATACCTGATCATCCAAAGCACCCTATACAAGTAAGGGTTCAACATACCATATCTTAAATGTCTTACAACACAAGAAGGTAACTACGTTCTTCATAAGGTGCATGAAGGTATATGTGGAAACCATTCTAGCGCTAGATTCTTTGCCCACAAAGTCATTTGGCAAGGGTATTTCTAGCCCACCATGCATTAACACTTAGGCGTTCACCCAAAAATTTAAGTCACTAGAAATATATAAATAAGTGAAAAATAATAAAATAAGAGAAAATAAATATGCAAAATATAAAAATACCTGAGGTTATGTTGATTATGTGCTTCAATGGAGGGTATAAGAGAGTGGAGCAGATCATTTGATGGAGGGCAAGAGAGGAATAGTCACTAGACACTGTAACAGCATTGATTGATCATGTCACCTAGGTGCTCAATTTTTCCATCAGATAGCAGCCAATATGAGTTGGAAAATATCAAAGTTTAGGCCCAAATAAAGGGTTATTAGGTCTATTAGTCCTTGAACTTTGACCCAATTTGCATTTTGGTCTCTCAATTTCCAAAGTGTTTCTGTGGTCCTTCAACTACAGTTTCGTTAGGACAAATGGTCATACCGTCAATTTTGTTATCTTTTTTGTTAAATGTAGGGGAAAATTTGTTTTTTGTATTAAAACCAAATCTTTCTCTCTTTCTCCTCAACCTCTATCCCGATTTCTTCTCGCCCCAACCCAGATTTCTCCTCTCCCTCTATCAGGAACAAGGAAGCTTACATGCATACTCAAGATTCAAATGAGAGGAAGAGAGAGCAAAGAGGGCAACCCACAGCCACCATTCTCACCCAACGCCCCCTACCCTTTGATTTTCCTTTCCTTCATGACCACCGACCTCCAACCCCCAATGAACACAGAACCTATAACCTCAACCCATTGTGGATTTTGGAACCTGATTTCTGCTATTCTTCCTTGACCTTTGTACAAAAATCGAAGAGGGGTGCTGGGTGGAGGGTGGCTATGAGGGAAGAAATTGGGATAGAGGGAAAGGAAAGAGAGAAAAAGAGAGATTTTTTTTTTGGTTTTTTGGTTTTTTTTAATACAAAAATACCTTTTTTTTTTGTTTCAATACAAAAATACCATTTTGCCTTGCATTTAACAAGAAAAAAAAATTAACAAAATTGATGGCAGGACCATTTGTCCTAACGAAACTGAAGTTGAAGGACCACGGGAATGGTTTTAGAAATTGAGGGACTAAAATGCGAATCGGGTCAAAGTTCAAGGACTAATAGACCTAATAACCCCCCAAACAAATTTATAAAGGCTCTTTGAATTTTTAATATTTTTCTTGTTATTGTAAATTTTGGATTTTTTTTTATCAATTAGTTGTTATTTTTCTCTCCATCTTCGATTGGAGTATTCTTTCTCTCTCCAACCATGCCTCGTCATTGCCGATGACCACATCATTATGCATACAGCAACAACAAAAACCATAAGAAAAACAAAACAAAATGAATCCTAGTGACTTACTCTCTTGCAGAAGAACGGAGTTCTGAAGGTTGTCAATCGTCAGAAGGTTTTTCCACTAACGGGCTTCCTCTAACAACTATTCTCTCACCGCCTTGACCTCTTCCGCATGTTCCTTTGGCACAACTGCATGCCTTAATGTACCTATATCCATACAAGTTTTGTTAGTTTCACTCACTTTGCATTCGGCAAAAACATCACAAAAGTGCATGAAATGTGATAGGGATATCATGACAAGGATATTAAGCAAACACTTATGGACTGAAAATAAGTAGGCACATATCTTTCTACCATCAGTTTTTCCAGGATTTCTGCGATGATGGCATCGGGTAATGAAATAACCCCTCTTTTTAGCCTTTATGCAGTTTAACTGAACCCAACCAAATCTACCCTTCTGCCTTGACACATAGTATAAGTACATAAATTTCTCAAAGAAAGGCGACCAATTTAAAAGTTATGTATACACAATGTAGGTTAATCCAAAAATTGGGATTAAATTGCCCCGGTGCAAACCCCAACTTCACCAACATTGTCTGTACCTAAGAATGTAAAGACAACCTAAACCCCTCTTTGAACATGTCAGGGAAAATCAACACACATCCTTTAGGAGGATACCTGACAGTTTCTTCTAACATTGCTGAAGGGGATCCTGTAATCACTTCTACTTCGTCAAAGGTGGAAGCATGTGTCTTGTTACTAGACCCACATTCAGGAGTTTAAGGAAGTGCTAATACACGATCGACTATTGCCTCTAAGTAGTAATTTATTATGTAATATTATAGTGAAATATATTATTGTAACATCCCACATCGACCAACGGAGAGGGGGTGATGTGCCTTATATGTACATGCATGCATCCATCTAGCATGAGGCCTTTTGGGGGCTCAAGCAGACAATATTGTGCTACGGCGGAGTCGATCCCAGGATGTCTCAATTATGTAATGTTATAATAAAATATATGACTTGGAAGTATGAGTATGTATTAACATTGTGAGTTCGTTATAGTTGTGTATTGAAAGATAAGTAAAAAGGTTGTGGTTCATTTTTGTGCATTCCAAGCTTCCCCTCCCGAATTGTGTTCGTTAAATAAGCAGGTTATCCTAGTGTTAGAAATTTGAGGCGTGACACACCCTTGCCGATTTCTTGTTTCGGGTAACATCATACTTGAGTTTTACACTATTCCTTTTTGCTACATTTAGTAGCCAATCTGCTGAATATGCGTTCATTAGATATTTTTAAAAGATACATCCACAAGCTCAAGGAAGTACCAAAAATGAGGAGAATTTGAGAGTCATGAATTAGCGAAGCACACAGAGAAAGCCTAGAAAAACAAAGGCTTTTTTTTTTTTGCAGTCGGGCAATAGAAAACCCTAAACTTGTTAAAAATATAATTGGATTCTTCTTACACAAAATTAAATACGATCATTCATAAAAAGCTAGGAAACAGTATTGACATATCATAAACTTTGATGTAGCTTACATATTTATATAGTTAAGGCACATAAATTTAAGGTCATTCCTCAAATTTGTAAAGCACCTGCAGACATTGCTCCCTGTGTTGGAGTCCAACGTTTCTAGCAGCACATGGATTCGAACATCCTCCTTCACTTGCAATATGGGTAGCTCCACTGCAACAAGAAGTTAATTTTTTATTGTTTTTAAAACAATATTCAAACAAGCTAGTCAAGAGATCTTGAAATTTTTCAGCCAGAAAACGCTCAACTTGCTTTTGCCCCTTAGCAGGTTGTGCCAATTGATTGATGTACATAGAGTAATTTCGGGAATATTTAAGCTCAGAGGTTGCACCCTTATTGTAATCCTTCTTTTCATGATATTGATCACAATAGTGGTGGACCAATACACACTCAGGTATATCTTTAATAGTATCTCAGATGTTTATCTTCCTTGACATAGAATTATTGTACCCTTCTTTCCAAAAGATGTTATTAATCTTCCTATGGTATTTGAAGTGCACCAATGACACAATGGGAAAATAAAATCTCTTACTTCTATTCATTAGCAGCAGATGCAAAACAAGCAATCGAAGCTTCGAGTAGTTTCCAGTGTCACAGGTGTCAGTATACAAGGTCTGGAAGTGTACCATGATTGATTTCATGTACTTGCAACCTAAACTTAAACCCCTTCCAAACAAGAATGATATGAGGCCATGAAAACCTACAAAATAGGGTTTATCTTGGATATGACCCATAGAGTCTGGAAGAATGACTTTATATTTATCCACTACTAAGATCATAAGTGGTGAGAGACTCCCCGTACTAATCCCTAATTGAACTCGTTGCTATACATTCTCTATGATATCTCTAACAATCAACTTTAACTCTAGTGATAACGTGTGCCTTTTATCTGCGGCGGGTCCATCATTTCAAAGATTTCCTTATTTTGTTAAAACCTATATAGTGTTTCTTCATGAACAGCTGCATTGTTAAGAGGAATGGGGTTTGCCATAGATAACCAGGTACCATTGTTTGACGTGGTCGAAAATCTCCAAATCGGCCAAAAGAGGGATTTTAGCGACCAAAAATGTAGCTCTCCAAGCGGCCCAAATTCAAGGGTCTCGAGGGGCCAGACCCCTAGCAGCCAAGGAGTCTCCAAGCGGCCTAGAAGGAAACAGACATCATAGCACATTCACGAAATAGAGGCTTCAAGTTATATATAAGATAATCAAATCTGTATAATACCCATATAGCTTAATTCAAAACAGAGGCTTCAAGTTATATGTCTATGTAATTTTGGAGTATGTCTACTAAGCCCATATGATTAGTCTTTGTGGTTTTGACCTGCATTACCTTATGTGACTTAGTTGTATGTGGGCCTCTTGTGGTTTCCATAAGACATTTTTCAAGTAGACTAATGTTGGTGTTGTTGCTATAAGCAACTCCAATGATGGTTGTTTTGGATGTAGTCTCATGTTTTGAATTTATAGATCTATTGTAGTTTGTGATTTTTTTGTTTATTAAGAGGGAGCTTGCTCTTTACTTATCGTTGGAAAACATTTTGTCTCATTTGACTAGTCATCTTGGTAAGTTGTCTTATCTTTTTGGATTCACGTTCACTACAAAAAAAAAGTGTCATTACCGACCAACTTTTTCCGAGGGCCTCGAAATTCCCTCGGTAAAAGTGTTTTTTCCAACCAAAAATTATTATCCGTTGGAAATATGTCATAGGGCTGAAATTTATTTCTGACAAAGGAACTACCCTTGGAAAAAGTCTATAAGGTCGTCGGAAATATAATTTATTTGGCGGGAAAACTTGGCGCCAACTTTATTAACGACAAAAAATATTTTTGTCGGAAATAAGATGATTATTTCCGAGGGGCTTCTCATTCCGTCGGAATTGTTTGCCTATTTCCTAGGAGCTTCTCATTCCCTTGGAATTGTTTGACATTGGAGTTCTTATGTTTATAATCTTAGTTTAATTTCAGTGGAGTTTTTAGTATTGTCTTAGCTGGAATTTTCTTGTTCTCAATGTGTTTCTGTTGGAATTCCCTAGAGGGCAGGATCTTCATGAATGTCATAGTTATTGGTAAAATTAAAAGCTACTATTGCATTCAGGACTTCATAATCAAGCAAGTTGAGAGACATAGTGCTGAAAGATGGTCTAGGGTATTCAGTAATGTAACAATATGTTTCAGTTCGATATGAATCTAATAATTACTCTCTGGTTTTAGTTACCTTGAGTTTGTATCTATTTTTCTGTTCTTATTTCATTATTGTCTGTCATGTATTGTCTTCTTACTTGATATATTTGATTTCACACATTGACCAAAAGTTTGTTTTGGTAACAGAACTAGCTCTGTTCTTGTTTTGGCAAGATTAACAAACAATGTTATTGTTAATGGGAAGTAGCAGCAGCCCATCATTAGTGAAAATTCAAAAGAAGCTGTGAAGCATGGATTCGAACTCTTTAATGTTCGATTGGAAGTGTACTTTAGGACTAGTGATATAGGACATAGCTTAGGATTGTAATGAATATTTGTAATTTATTACATTTGTCTTTTATTAATAATGACATTAACTATTCTTCGAACAACAATTTCTCAATTGAAATATTATTTATATTTTTCGACAAAATATTTGTACGTTTAATGCTTATAAATGTAGTCGGAAAAACATTTTTTCAACAAATTTCCATTTTGAAAAAGCACAATTCCAACGAATTATATTTATCACAAATAGTAATCTAGGGTTGAAAATACTATTTTTGACAAATAGTCATTGGTTGAAAAAATAGCATGGCAAAAACAAAAGATCTCGATCAAAAATTATTTCCAACGGGTGCGCAAGTATTTGCGACCACATTTATTGTTGGAAATGAATTTGTATGGTCATTTTGAAAATCTATTTTCGATAAAAATATAAGCAATATTGACGAAATATGGGTGTCGAAAATACATTATTTCCGACGGAATGGTCGGAAAAGAAGTATTTCCAACCAGCGTTCTACCGACGACTTCCGACGAACTTTTGCTGTCAGAAAAGCGAATTTCTGACGGCAAAAGGCTTTTTGCGACTACAAAATACCCTCGCTAAAGGCATTCTATTTTGTAGTGGTTATTGTCATTAGTGGTCTTCTCCAGCTTGATCCTAATTATGATAACGATATAAAATATACTCCAGTCACACAAAACATAGATGTTCCAACATTTCATGACTTAGCCTAACATGCTCCTTGAAACCCTTGAGATTATATTGTGTAATGCGTTTATGATTGTTGGCTAATGTATTTTATTGTTGTTAAATTTAGAGGGAGTTTCTTTGACACGCAATTATTTTGGCACATTCTTGCTTGTTGTTTTTAACATTTTCATACATTAATATTGTCATCCTAAGCCTTATCTTGGTTGATTGCTCTCCTTCAATCTTGGAATTTTTTTGAGGTTCTTAGTCCTTTCATGCAATAACCTCAAATTTTTTTTTTTTGGTCGAAAGGTAACACTTTATAAAGATAGCAATCCAACTACAGACCACCAAACAAAAGGAGACAGAGTCTCACAAAAGCAGACTGAAAAAAGAAAAGCAAAACAAGACTCGAAAGAGACCAGCAGGAAGCTTTTCCCCATTCAGACTACAACCTTAGACAGAAAAGCTAGGAGGGCACGGCAGCCCATCAGAGACCAAAACATGAACCAGAGACTGCGGTGGCCGGTAGGCCCAACTTTCCAGTTCCACAGACTCAAAACCTATCGACGCCGCAGTGTGGGCAGCACGATTAGCAATCCTAGAAACCCAGTTCCAGCGAACCTCCTGGAAGTTATGGCTGAGCCGACGGATATCTTCCAAGAGGGGTAAGATACTCCAGGCATGATTCAAAGTACTGCCATTAACACCAGTAACAAGAACCTTAGAATCCGTTTCCAACACGATATTTGTAAACCCGTTCTGAGAAGCAAGGTGGAGACCCTTGATCGCAGCCGCCGCTTCAGCTTGGAGGGCAGAGAAGCACCGGTAGGGGCAGGCCAAGCCCGCACAGAAGAGACCATCAGCGTCCCTTATCACAGTTCCCAACCCAGCCCTATGCGAGTCCGGCTTCCAAGAACCATCAAGGTTGACTTTTACAAACCCCCGCTGGGGAGGGAGCCACACTGAGACCGGGGTCAGAGTGGGGGGCGAAGGACGAAAGGGGAGGGGGGAGGGAGAAAGGGCAGTGGCATCCAAATACTCCTTTGCATTTCGGTCAGCCCTTGCCAAGACGCCGAGAGGGTCAGGAGCAAGGCCTTCAAACACAGCTTTACAGCGGGTCTTCCAAATCTCCCAAATGATGAAGCTGATCAACGAGAGCACCCAGTCCCTATCAGATTTACTCCAGCTCTGATATCCAAAAAGCTCATTGAGCCAGCTAGCAATAGTAGTAAACCTCTGAAGATCAACCTTGTAGGTAAGGGATGAGGCAAACCACACCAGTTTGGTCCAGGGACATAAAAAAATAAGGTGCTCAATGGATTCATCATAAAGCTGACAAAGGGGACAGAGAGGGTCAGGAGCAATTTTTCTTTTGAAGAGGTTAAGCTTAGTTGGTAAAGCATTAACCACTGTCCGCCAAAGGAAGTGACTGATTTTAGGGAGAGTACGGATTTTCCACAAAGCTTTCCAAACCAAAACGGGGACTGAGACGGAAGAGTGAGAGTTGCCAGAAGAGAGTCCACGGTTCTCAGAATACAGACTGTGATACCCGGATTTCACAGAGTAAAGCCCATCCGAGGTCCACGGCCAAAAAATTTTATCAGAGGAATTGGAGCGCCCAATAGGCATAGCCAGGATGGCTCGGGTAGTCTTCCAATCAATAAAATCACGAATAGCCTCAACACGCCAGGTGCAAGTATCAATGTCCATTAATTCACGGACCAGCTGGGGAGCAGTGGGCACAACAGGAGCAGTGGGACAGATAACACCTATACCAAGTAACCAGTTGTCCCGCCAAATACTAGTCTGTTCCCCAGATAGAACCACTTTGCGAGCTTTACACAGGATGGAGTCTCTACCATCAAGTAGGCTTGACCACACCCAAGAAGGGCGAGAGCCCAATTTCGCATCTAGGAAATCACAATCAGGGAAATAGCGCCCTTTGAGAATTTTGACCCACATAGCGTTGGGGTTCAACAGAATCCTCCAGCTTTGCTTGGCAAGCAGGGCCAAATTGAAGGTGGCAAGATCCCTAAAACCAAGCCCTCCATCCTTCTTTGCCAGACAAAGAGCATTCCAAGACTTCCAATGGATCTGAGAATCCTTATCAGGGTTGCCCCACCAAAACCGGGCAATATCCCCATTAATTTCTTTACACAAGGACAGGGGCAGCTTGAAGCACATCATCGGATAGGATGGGACGGCTGTAGCAACAGCCTTGATCAGGACTTCTTTACCTGCTTGGGACAGGACTCCGTTCTTCCACCCAGCCACTTTCTTCTTGACTCTGTCTCTAATAAAAGCCATAGCACTCTTTTTAGATCTCCCCCAAGCAGAAGGCAGACCAAGATAAGTACCATGATCGGAAGAACACTGGACAGCAAAGAGGGAACCAATAGCCACTCTGGTACTCAAGGGAGTATTTGAGCTAAAGACCAAACTAGACTTGTCGAAGTTGATACTAGTCAGATTTAGGCAATAACCTCAAGGCAATAACCTCAAATTTAGGCATGCTTGACTAGTACATTTCTGTGAAATATCGTATTTAATATATATATTAATTAATTAATTAATTAATTTTTTCTTTAGTTTATAATATTGAAAGCAGGAGGTGGCATTAGCACATGCAAATTTTTTAAATGACTTACAAGTGGCTACCATTAATATTAGAGTATAAAAGATATTTTGTACCGTCATTGGGATGTAGTTATCCAAAACTTGGATAACAAGTTTGTTGCTGCCTCTTCTTAGTATAAATAGGATCATCATTTCTTGTTTTCATGCATAGTTGTGCATGAGATGAGAGAAAGAAATAGAAAGAGGAAAAATTAAGAGAGAAAGAAGGAGAGAGAGTGGTGATGAAACTCTTGGAGCTTGCTTTGAGTGATAGTATGTAAAGATAGGTAGATGGGTTGTCTTGCCAATTTATTTTAAGGGCTCTCATTATCGAGGTGAGTGGTTTATGTAATGTGTTCTAAAAGTTCTTATTTTGTGATAAAATATGAAAACCATGAATTATCGTGGATTTATTCTATTTACAAATATCTCTCTATTACAAGTCAAGCATGTCTAATTTGGTGCAATCTTTCACACTATATATATATTGATTGGAATATTTATGAAGTATGTATTATTCATGGAATATGAGAACTTCAATGTTGGAGTATCCGAGGGATAGATGTACCACACGGAGACATAGGGCAGTGAGGCCAATAGGGGTCACGTGGTTGGTTACATGCTATGAAGGATAACCGAGATATGAAGGGATGATGTGATATGATATGGACTGGTGTATCTTTTCATGATATTTTCTAGAGTGTGTAAAACGGCTTTACTTGACTGGCATATTACATAATCTACTCACTGAGCGGTAGTTGCTCATCTCTCACCCTGTTTAATTTTTCAAATGAATTAGTGGGCAAGACAAGGACTAAACCAGTTGAAGCTGAATTAGATGAGAGTAATAGAGCTTGATTTATTTATTGTAAAGTTGTAAGATTTTGGGAGCTATTTTTATAAGAGAAAGTTTATTTTATGTTCCGGCTTCTTTTTATTTTCTCACGCACCGGGCGCCGGATTTCCACCTATCCCCGGGTCTGGGGCGTGACAATTTCAATAGTCAACTCTCTTCTTCTTGGGATTTTGTCAAGCTATGTGGTTTTATTAGGACGACATAAAGACTTATGTATTATGTCTTTACTTATACATACTTACACACCCCCAATTTTGAGCACAAATTGAAAGTTCATCTTGCTTAGTGCTTTCTTCAAATTTTACCATGATTGATCGATGCCTCAAATGTTGCAATCTTGTGATATATTTGGCTTTCACACTTTGGTGAGTAAAGGGAATTTTATGACTGTCCCTTGATGTGATATTTGTGTAATGTCCTACAAATAGAATTCAATTTCAATCACATGATTCTCATTGCTTTGATTATGACTCTTTGCAACTTGTGCTCCATTTCTTATTTTCTTTAGCGTGATGTGCTTTTGTGATTGTTGGCTTTAGAGGGAGAGTAAATTTCTTGTTTTGAAATGGGGTTCTTATGCATTGTATCTTGCATCCTTTGGTCTCTTGTCTCATCTACTTTTGATGTATCAAAATTAGGGGGAGTCACTATGTTTTGACTTGCACTATCAAACATTTTGATGGATTGCGTGGATGTACTTGTTTTATTCTTAATAAACCAATGTATCTCTGCTAATGATAATAGATCAACGTGTTTTAATGGATATTATCTTTTGTTCTTTGCTATGTTTTCATTATGCATTGTTTGGACATCCTATGTTTTGGCGAATTCACTCAATTTACTTTTTGTTCTTTGCTGACAAAATGGGAGAGAATACCCAACTAATTTATGTGATTTTACACTTGCTCTTTGTTTGGAGGTTATGCACTTTGTATGTGTTGCTATCTGGAATCACTGATTTTAGCTCATTTGGTTGGGTTGTGAGCTGAATTGTGAATTAATGGGTTTTTGTCAATGAAAGCTAAAAAGAGGGAGATTATTAGGTTTTGGTTAACTAACTTTTTAGCTTTCCTTGACAAACATGTAAATTTGATTGTAATTTCTTACGCACTTAATCAAGCTCAAGAAGCTAGACTAATCTAGGATAATGATAGGATAATCTACTGTGGCTCTAATAATTTCATAATGGCTCAATGCTCTCAAAGCTCATTGAAGGTAATTTATGTTTGATTGCATTACATGCATTGTAGCGTTCTCTTTTATGACTAGTCAAGTTGTTTTCACGTTTTGCTTTTTGCATGACTAGCCATCATTTGTTTGTCACGTGTGGCTAATGAGTTGATAAGTAGATAATTAGGAATATAACAAAAATAGGTACAAAATGAACCTCTCCGTTCAATATTGCGTATCTTAAGGTTTTGATCCATTACCCGAAGCTTGAATTTTGGATAAACATTGGGAAGGGTGTAAAAATCGTCAGCTGATCGTAGGTAAAGTGATACTAATTAATTTGTCCTTTTGTTGCCCATACCCCTTTTTTTTTTTTTTTGTCTGAACCACGAGGTGGTCCCGAATGGGCCCCAATTATGGGTGGCACCTTTAAGCCTTAACCACAACCCAGACTAATCCCCGTTCACATCGGGTCGGCCCGTAAGGGGTAAAGTGTTGGCCAAAGTGGTGACTCCGTACAAGAACAAGGATCGAACTGCCCATACCCTTTTGGATAAACACATAGTTGCCTACAATTAGTAGAAAAATGAAATGATCCCCATTTAAAAAACAAACAGAAAAGGAAAAAAAATTGACTATGGCCAATTAATCGTATGTTACGTATTGCCATTGGCGGATCCATGAATTTTTGAGCTGGGGTGCAATTTTGAAAGGCTAAAAGCTTTAAAAAAAAATTGACAACCAAATATCCTTATAATTTAAACATTATACCAATGTCACTCATAAGTCATAGAAAAAAATAGCATTACAATAACCTACAATTGATGCTGATAAGGTTTCATATCATGAAAATGTCGCATTATTTTATTTTATTTTTAAAGAAGAAGAAACCTCGTCTAATAATTATATGAACTTTTTTATACTCTTACTTTGGATTGGCATTTGCTCAAGAAGAAAAATAGGACGGCACCACCAGACTTAAATTTGATTGTTGGATGGCAACCTCGCCTAATAAAGATATGAACTTTTTTTAAAGAAAGTTAAGGATATGAACCTGTTTTTTTTCGCCAATGTCCCCCTTGCCGTATAAATCCTCAACATTTCATCCAATTTGAGATTAAATATATGTGGGAAAAAATTTACCTCCCGTACGTTAAAAATAAATAAATACTAAAATTGGGTTGTGGGTGGGGGTCATGAGGGAGAAGAAATCGGGGGTGGGGGTTTGAGAGGAGAAGGAAGAGGTTTGTGGGTGGTGGTCATGGGGAATTGAGAAGAAATAACTGGGGGCAGGGTGGGGCGGTTGGTTTGGGTCAGTGGGCTGTCTTATAATTTTTTATGTTATATTTTTCTTCAATTCTTTTCCAAAAAAAATAATTTTTTAAATGATTTAACAGAAAATTGGATGAAATGTCTAGAATGTAGACGAGAGGGGGGACATTGGCCAAAAAAAAAATCCTTAATTTTCTATAAAAAAAAATCTAGGAGGTAAATTAAAAATTAGGTACAAGTAAAGGCAATTCACCAGTTTAACCTATTGTATAATTAATATAATTTAAAAAGGATATATCTAGTTTTATATCGAAAGAAAACCTTTTTTTTATAGAGTAAATATATTTTAAAAGCTAAACTTCACTCGACTTGATACATACACACACAGGCGCGCGCGCACACACCCACACACACACACACACATATATATATATATATATATATATATTCTCTAATGTGGACGTCCGGATGTTATTATCGTGTGGACGCCATGTATTTTCTACTATCCCTCCCGTCTTTCCTCCTTGTATACAATGGCATCCGCAAGATAATAATATGTGGAAATCCGGATGAGAGAATATATATATATGCTAAAAGCTAGGGACTGAAGAGGAAAAGAGAAACTGGTCATAGAGCAATTGTCTGATGAATGCTACTCATCTACTCGATTATGCCATGCATAAAATTTTGAAAGTTAAAAGACTAATTAGTCAATTAATCAATGCTGGGTTGCGACGCCTGCCCCTGTCAAACTTCTTGCACCAAAGGGGCCTTCGATCAATTTTAAACTTCACTTGAACTTGGCCTCGGAGCACGATCGCCGGTATCAGAACTGAATTGAACAAAACTTTTCCGAAGAGAGGATTCTCCCACGGGTGTGGGCAATGAACGTACACCCTCTCAACACATGAACCAAATCTCCTGCACCCCATATCAAACTCATCAACCATACATGAATATATATGCAGCCACATATAGAACAAAGTTTTCCATATCTTATTAAAAGATGGGAAGGAGAAATAAGGGTCGAACTTTTGTTATAGGAAGAGTTAACTCACACGAAAGAACAACGAATACAGGATCAAACTTTTCTTATCAAACCCATAAATTTTTTTTCGGGCTTCTTTGTAATAAAACCGTTTTTTTATTTTTTTTTATTAATAATATATCACATTCAACAAACAAATCCAGGAATTAAATTTTCCCATGAATGATTTTATGTGGTTTTTTTTTTTTTTGTAAGAAACCTTAACATAATTATCATACTCAACAAAAAATTAATCCGTACTCTATAGTTTGGAAGAAAAAAAAATGATTAATCCGCGAATCATACGTTTTTTTACAAAGAAACCCGTGTAATATTTTTAAGGATTTATTGCAATAAACCATAAAATAATTATCACCAAAAAAAAAAAAAAAACAATCCACCAAACTTTTCTTACACAAAAAAAAAAAAAGATTTTAAAAAAACCCACCAGTCTAATAAACCCATGCCATAAAACACACTCAACAAACAACATGGTCTTATTCCAACAGAGTAATGCTCACACAAATGCAATTAAATAAATTAATATTTGTGATCCAATTAATTATATCTATATCAAATATGAATCATGATTTTTATCGCTCTTATAATCATAAACTATTATACAATAATCTACTTACTCATTGAAGAAGTCCATAATTTGGTCCTCAGTGAGCGGGAACCCATTGGAAAATGTGATAAAGCAACACCTGTCGTCTTCAGGTGCCTGATAGTAAAAAGGGTCCCACTCCGCCGCATAGGGGCTGAGATTGCTTTCAGTTACTGCTGATGATGAGTCGACGGATGCAACGCTTTCATTACTTTGATCAACAGACCCTTCAGGGCCAACCACAACCACCTCTCCATTGGAAGAGCCCGCCTCCTGCTTCTGTTCCATTGAAAATGAGAGAGAGAGAGAGAGAGAGAGAGAGTGTTTGTGGGTCTGTGAGAGAGAAATTGGGAAGACACAAGTTGGGGTAGAGTTATAAGATTTACATATAGGAAAGATGAGGAAGCAATGTGACTATACTCAAGAATTTAGGGTTTATATATATGGAAATGAAGGTTGTAGCCATGGAAGGGCAGGCGAGAATGAGTTGTAGGGGTGTAACGTTTAAAGGAAATATATTGGAAATTAGGGAATATATATGGGATATATGTTGTTTTTTAGAATGTTGGACTAGTCCTCTGAAAGGGTACTTCTTCTATATATTTTTGTTGACTGGGATTTTTCTAGAATTAGGTTTTTACTTCTTCAATCAAGCCTTTTGATATCTGTGAATTGTGGTACCAATTTATTAGAAGGTCTCATTCTAGGGGACGATATTGGCCATGAGCTGCTATACCATCTAGCAATGTTGTTCTTCCATTGTTATATAATGAAAAACTATTTGTGATTGACCTAATGCTTACGTATCGAAAAACATAATAGTAAATGTATGTTGTGAATCTTTTCGCCACGAAATAATGAAACTTGTTTCGTCATGGAAAAATAGTATATTCTCTTAATCCAATTTTGATGACCGTTATTCTCTTTCTTGGTCGTTATTGATATTAGGGAAATATTTAGTTGTACTATAAGTTTCGTTATGATTCGATAATACGTGCAAAAAGTTATATAATAAAATTTGTTCATTTTCTTTTCTTTTTATAATTATTCTAAAAAAAATTACTTCTTATATATGTTAAATTAGTTTCATATATTCATCTTAATGAAAAAAAACCTTGAATAATTCATAAAGTCCCTACCTTTTAAAGATATATTTGAATTCTAATGATGAGTTTTAAATATCTGAAACCTTGCCAATTATAGAATCCCTAGTTTCATTGCCTTGGATAAGGACATCATTCATTATGAAGTTTTTCTATATTGGGAGATCAGCCAACA